>NC_140584.1:192414021-193614021 GCF_964204655.1 Triturus cristatus | reverse complement strand
TGCCACCGCCACAGGGGTGGTGGCATCCCGCATATATTGCATTGCGGCGGGGTGCTGTAAGCAGCACCCGCAACAATGCAATCTATGCATGTTGTGCTTTGGCATGCACAACGTGCAGGCATTGCGCAGTGCCTGCCACCTTGTCCATGCCAATGTTGGGATGGTACCATAGGTACCCCCCAAGTGCAGCCCCCACTCCCCCACACCCCGGGGGGCCTGCAACAGCCACTCGAAGCAAAAAACGCATGCCTTTCCATGGGGGAATCTCCGCCATGGAAAGGCATTGAAAATGCCACATGCTAATATGTGCTTATTATGGGCCTTTTCCGCCCGGTAGGCAATCAGCACGATTGCCTAACGGCGGAAAAGCGGCAGGCGGTCTTTCCGTCCGCCGCGGTACCCCCGCCATGCTAATGTGGAGGGGGTAAAAGGCCGTCCGGTGGGGTGTGTTGGCGGGCGGATCGCCACCGCCGGTCAGGTGGTGGCGATCCGCCCGCCATGCTAATGGGCCCCTAGTTTTGAAATCATATGATCTTAATGACTTGATCCCATGAGGAAGCCTGGTTTAGTATTAGGTAAATCTCCTCATTGTCTTTTACTTTGTGTGACATTGCATTCTTTCTACTGCTCTATGGTCTAAACACTTACTGGAGATCATTGAGGAGCTACTTACCTTCAATGTGAATTTTTTGTCGTTTAGTTTCACAGTTTTTATGTACATTTGCTAGGAAGGGGGTTTGATATTGGGTAGAAATTTTTGAGATCCTCTGGATCTGCAGTGAACTTCTTGGCACCATTTTCTAGGCAATCTGTGACTACTCCTTGAGGCAGATTGCATTGTTTGAATAGATAGAAAGGGACACACTTATGCCCATTACATGTTTTGCAGGAATATAATCTGGAAATTGAAAGGGAAAGCTCAAGCTCAGAGATTCTGTTCATCTGGCCAGCAAGAGTTATCATCTTGAATAAAGATAATTTCTAAGAGAAGTTTATAGTTTAAGCCCCGTGAGTGGGGTGATTGAATTTGAGAGCGGAAGAGAGGACTCAACATTTTTATATTTTATCTTTGTGGCAGTGGGGGAATTTCTCACAGTTCTTTATGGTGCTTGAGATATCCATTGCTGACTGGGGGGGGGGGGGGGGGGGGGGGGGTCTGTGGAATAATGCACGATCTTGAAGATTTTTCAGACTAGGAGTTTTCCATGTCTATCTCTATTATGAAGAATGATGTTTTGAATTCAAATTGTTTTTACTCTTTTTACGTATAGCGAATCAATTTGCTAAAAAAAAAATCTAAACTCCGTATAGAGGGATATGGATGTAGATGGAGACATAAGTGAAATGAGAGTTGAGGAAGTGATAGTAAAAACGAGAAAGGAAATAGAAGTACAGATGGGGAAATAGGTATAGGCCATGTACCTCAACAGAAAGCACTTATATCTGTATTTCCATAGGTCGATATTTATTACATGCAAAAGGTAAATATATTTTATACTCTTTCAGGATTTTACATGTGTTGTAGCCCAATTGTGGTATAAAACCAGGAATTTTGCACCAAATCTTTGATACTTTGCTTTTGAAATACTATCCAATCTCTTCTGCATGTTCTTTAAACTCTTATGTTATGACGACTCATAGTCCAAATTTGCTTTAAAGACACTATTTTGCAGTTTTATTTGGATAATGTCCTTGGGAGGAGGTTCCTAAATTCCATATTTTTTCCAATGTTTGTGACTTCTTTTTGAAACAGCAAACTGGAACGGCATGGTGAGCAAAAAAAACGATGGATTTAGGCCCAGATCTCTGTACTGGGGTGAATGTATGACATTGTTCTGCATTCTGTCCATCAACTGTTGTTTTTGCATTTGTCACCCCGAGTGGGACGGGTGTGCCCAGACGTGGGTCCCTTGCTCTCCATGCCACTGGAATCAAGCTATCCTGGCTGAAGAGGGCCCCGAAACCGGTCCTAGGATGCTTGTTTCCAGTCCAGGGAGGACCTGGCTTGGCAGTTCGGGCTGGACTGTTCCCATGAGGCACAGGGTCAAGACTGATTTGCAGATGGCTGGGTTCAAACTGGAATGGCATGGTGAGCAAAAAACGATGGATTTAGGCCCAGATCTCTGTACTGGGGTGAATGTATGACATTGTTCTGCATTCTGTCCATCAGCTGTTGTTTTTGCATTCTTTTTGAAACAGGCATTATCACTTGCAGAACAAGGTACCAAAGCCATGTCGATGGCCAAGAATTGCCACCCCAACTGCACATCCTCATCAAGTTACCTCTCCCTAAAACAACAGCCCTCCTTCTCAGTGATTCATTGATCCTCATCGCATATGTGAGATCAGGAGAAACCCAAAGAGAGAGAAATAGACAGAGACAAAAAGAGACAAAGAGAAAGAGAGCAAGAGCAAGAGGTACTCAGTAGTATCTTAAAGAAAATAAAATGTTAACTTAGATAGTATGCTGCGTATGTATGAATCACTTTAAGCCACCAGAAGGTCACTTCAAAGCAGTGAAGGAGGAAGAGAGCAAGACGGACCATGAGGAAGAAATGAACCAAGACAGAAAAAATTATGAAAGACCCTTGTAGATGGAGTGGCCTTCCAGAAGAAACACGTATGTTATTAGAAAGAGTTAAGGTGCTTTTGCATAGTGATTCATAGACACTTGACCAACAAGTAGGGATGGAGTGCAAAATGGAAATAATTGTGAGCAGGAGGTGGCACGAGACAAAAGTATTGGAAGGGACGTGTATGTTTGGGGCGTTAGTGAGAGGCATACAAGAATGGCAGAGAGTTCGAAATCAAGGCACACTGTTCAAGAGAAGCTAGGTCAGCCAGAAAGAGCCACTGGTAGATAGCAGACGGCATACCTACTCCACACTGGCAAGTTATGCTTTGGGTTCTCTCCCTAGTTATATTTATCTGAGTGAGAAACAACTGGACTTCTGGGAAAGCACAGCCAATCAGGGGTAGAGAAGTCATCTCTTTAACCAACATATAAGGTACTTTCGGGGAAGGGTTAGGTTAGCAGGAGGGGCCTGCTTGAAATTGGAAATACTAATGGGAGGTATTTACTGTTTAGGAATTCCTATTTTTGCTTGGAAGAGCTAGTACTCCACCTCTAAAAATTAGATGAGGTTGGATTTGTATTATCAGGCATATCTTTTGTGCCCTCGTCCCTGACAGTAGCAGCACAGTACACCCTAAGATATCTACAACTCAGGGGCTGATTTAGACAGAGAGGGTACTCTGTTGGGTACCCTCTGCACCAAAGTAAAGTTCCACCTGCCTCATTTAGAGTTGGGTGAAACTTCAGTATGTAGATGGCAAAGACTACTCCATCGCCACTGTCTACATTAGAGGTCCGACGGCCCGTCAGAGTAAGGGTCGTCGGAGGGATGGCCGTGTGTCCACCCTCCCTATTTAGAGTGGGCAAGCACATGGCCAGTTTTAACTGTCTGTCACCGCCAGGTAAAAAGAAATTTTTGGGGAAAATGAAAAATAGTTAAAAGTTTGACAAATTACTCCGTCGTGTTGACAGAGCCATCCGTCAAACTTTCAATGCATTTGCAGGAACCGCTGTGGTGGTGGTTCCTATAATTGCAAGAGATGTTTGCTGGGTGGGGTGGGCAGACATCTCTAAATTTGGCATACAGTGTACCCTCACCATGGTGGGAGTAAAGTACTCCGCCATGGGGATGGTACTAAATTAGTCCACCAAACTCAAAATCAGGCCTCCCAGTCTTTTCCTAAAACTAATTGGGCCAGATGTATCAAGCGTTTTTCCCGATCGCAAATTGGCCCTTTAGCGAACGGGAAAAAGCCTTTTGGGATGTATCATCCCGAAAGGCATTCGCAAAATAGGAAATAACAAAAATTGCGATTCCCTATTTTGCGAATACATTTAAGGAATCGCAATCTGCAATTCCTTAAATGAAATGCAGGAAGCCAAAAAAATGTGTGACCTGACTTTAAGGAATCGCTTCAAGTTGGTGGTAATATGCAAATTCCATGAAAAATGCACTCTTTTTCATTTTTCAAGGTGCTATGTGGCGGACATATATGCCCTTAGGGCATGTATGTCCGCCACATGTGCATGCTAACCTTTTAGGGGGTGCAACAGGCTGGCCTTTTGGCCCCCCTATCACCCTTGAAATTGCATTCGCAATTTGCGAGTACCTATTTGGTACTCGCAAATTGCGAATGTCTTCGCATTCATTCCTATGGGCCTACAGGCCCATAGGAATGAATAGGAAGGTATTCCTTAATAACGAATCGCAGTTTGTGATTCGCAATTAAGGAATATGTAGGAAGCGCAATTATTATTGCGAAACCTACATACATTGGATTTTGCAATTCCATAATAGCGAATCGGTAAAATTTGCTGTTATGGAATCGCAAACTCCAATATTGATACATCTGGCCCATTGCTTCAACTTAGCCAACAGATTTTCCTGTTCTAATTCCGATTTACCCCCAAAAAATAAATTTTATAATCCATTCATATTGCACACTATTTCAAGTGAAATATACACATAATGACATCAGTAAAAACGTGTACTATTAAATATTCCCCTTCCATCAGTCTTTGCGTAAATGAGGCTGTTAGGGACATGCTGGATGTTCACATTTTTTGCTTGGTGTCTGGGCTACACGTGTGTTTTCTAAAGTCAACATCTTTCTGAACATGGCAACTATTTAATGGGGGCTAAGAAGTAAGGATTACCATAAAGTACCATGGAGAATAGCTTCAATATGCTATGTGTTATTGAGCCATGGTATGAGGCACTCTGTGCCCTAACAGCAAGAGAATTGTCTTCTATGCAATCATTCTAGCCTACACATATCATGAAAGTATTATGAACTGGTACATGGCATAGGAACAGAGCAGTAACTAATTAAATATGTTTAGTCTGCTCCATTTTCCAATAATTTCTTTAGGGAGAAAGAGTGTCCCCAATTGTTCATATCAGGTGGAGAAACATTCGACTGGACCCGTGTGGGGTAAGATATTTATATGCAGTGAATATTATCGAGTGAAAAGTGATAAATCACAGACAATACCTAACCCGGAAGTATGAGTATGGGTGTAAAGGTGCAGGATGAATGTGATGTGAGGTTTAAAAATTACACCTTTTTACCTGGCTCGACGATATGGGTGGTGAGATGTGAATGGCATCACCACTCGATATTTGTAATTACCTGGGACAGCATCCCAGAAAGCTTATGTTTGATCACACCCACACAAAGTATGATGGATGAAAGCACACTATAGCACCCATCCTGAATAAATTTTTGGGTGATATAGGCGCAGCGCAAGTTGGACACATGTGATTATACAATCATTCTTTCTTTTACAGGCAGACACGAAACCATACGGTACTGGATGAGAGATAAGTATTCTACTTACCGGTCCTTATGAGTGCAGCTTTCTGCACTCTGTTTTGAAGTATACGAAAGTACCTAGTTAAAAACCAGGGAGGGAAATCCATTTGCCCTGAAGAAAGTCCATGACCCTTTTGGGCCACTTAATAGGGCTGAAACATGTTGGCATTAGGGTCATAGGACCATTACCTCCTTACTACCCCCTCTTTCTATTTTTAATATTCCCTACGACTCCGCTAATAAAGGGATACCTGGAGTCGTAGGAGGAGTTTTAATCTTTAAACCCCTGGCCTATTTCTCTTAAATGCTCCCTGAAATATGGTCGAGCCCACACTGACCTTTAGGATTCAGGGTGAACCCAATGATGAAGCATGACACTACTAGAGTTGTGGGAATCGAAAATAATTGCTGTTAGCATGAGCTGAAGCCATCTTGTTTGCAGCATCCACTTTATTAGCCTTGTGACTCTTCCGTCTTCACTGTTGCTTGCTTTTCTATTCTGCTTGAGTCATCAGCTTTAGTTAACTCTTCTATTCTAAGCTCAAGCAATGTATATGTGCTGAGAAAAGGCCTGTAGCTGCTAGAATGCGCCTGACTAAAGACATAACTGTCAACTGTGTCTTGCAACTGTAAGCAGTTCTGTTCCCCCTCCCACTTTGCTAACTAAGTGATTTTCCATCTGCCCATGTCTGGCTGTAACTATTCCTGTGTATGCTTGTACCTTCTATTTGTAACTACATGCTTACTCTGCAACAAAGGGTAAATATATATAAGCACCAAGGTCTCTGTATTCCATGTACTACCTCCTGCAGCACTCAAGGGTGTTGTATTGACATAGTCTCACTCATGAGTGATTAATAAACTTGTTATTTGAATTCCAGCTTTAGTGCCAATCTCTATTTTGTTGGTTTAAGGACCCGTGGACATAGAAGGGGGAACCCTGCACCGGTGTGCCCCTAAAAAGGCAGTTTTCCACAGAGTGTGTGAGGGTTATTTAACAAAAAGGAATTGCTTCCTTCCCCGCGCATGAGCGGTTGGTGCCCCGTGAGTTGAGAGTAGTGCCTGACCGTCTCTATACTAGGTGGGATACCATTGTGGATCAGCAAAGTGCCCAAAGCATCTAGACCAGCAAAAACGAAATTCAGCACACAGCAAAAATACAGAAGACAGAGGCAAAAATGCAGGGGAAAACCACGCCAAGGATGCCAGGTCTAACACTTATCTGTCCCAGAAAGGTCCCTCAGAGTCAGAGGTCTGCAGTTTCCTTTGAACCCCTAGTTTATGGCTAGCTTATCAGGAATTCACAGATGTAGTTGTCCCCCCACCATCCAGATATGGATTGGCGGCAGGCTGATAGGCACACAGAGCCATGAGCACAGAAATGCCCACTTTCCCTAACTGGTATTTTCACCATGGTAATGCCGAATCCACTCACTCCACCGGGGAGGATTCACCATTACTAACTCATCGATATCAAACACTATACTGCCACTCTTCTGCAAGTACTAAATACAGCTCAATAGCCTTCCCACAGATCCCTCATACCAATACAATGCAAGAAGCAGACCCTACCATACTGAACACACCATCCAGTGCCATTCACTACTAGGGCACGTAGCGCTCTCCTGCACATGCCCTACCTCTTCCGACGCCGCACCCTGTTCCCAAGGAGTACTCCCATTTAGCAAGAACCATGCAGAACCTTGGCAAGTATCTTTTTAAATGCCAAGCTGAGTAATAGTAACCTGCGCAAACAGGCCCCTCATGGCAAACCTGTGGCACGTTTGAAGAGCAACCTCCATGGGTGGCACACCCGGTGCTGCCGGCCGACCAAGGGGCATTTGAGTCACATACCGTTGACAAGGGACTTACAGCTAACTCAACTCAAATCAGCCAGTCATGTATACACTAATCACCAGTATGTATATGCCAAGCACAGCGCTCTGGCACTGAATGACAGTGTTAAAAGCACTCAAAGTCCTAAGGCTAGCACATTGATCAGTGGAAAACCAGGAGAGACAAAAGCACAAAGTCAAGGTAAAGCACCCTCGAAAGAGCCGTTTCGAACAGTTATGCTATATTGATTAGTATAGTGCACTAATCACCCAGGAGGATATTCAGATGCTTCAGCAATTTGTGTAGGTGCGTGGTCCGAAGGTATATGAATTGCTAGGTCTTCAGCTTCTTGCAGAACTCAAGAAGTGAGAAGGAGGTTCTGATGTGTTGAGGGAGGAAGTTCTATGTCTTGGTGTGTTATAGGGGAATGAGCATCTTCCAGTTTTGCTTTTGCGGATGTGGGGAGTGTGTGTGGGTGAGAGTGAGGTAGAGTGTAGGTGTCTGGTGGATTGATGAAAGTGTATGCAGCTGTTCAGGTATTCTGGTCCTGTGTTGTATAGGGCTTTGTATGTGTGTGTGAGAAGTTTGAATTGGCTGCGCTTGTCAATGGGGAGCCAGTGAAGTGTGTTGTAGGTTCTTGCATGGGAGGAAAGTATGAGTTTTGAGGCTGCATTCTGGATGGTCTTGAGGGAGTCTGTTTAGGAGTTTGGGGATTTTGGCATAGAGAGTGTTGCTGTAGTTCAGCCTACTGGTGATGAGAGCTTGCGTGATGGTCTGCCTGGCGTTCTGAGAAAACTATTTGAAGATCTTTTGCAGCATGCTTAAGATGTTGAAGCAGGAGGTGCACACTGCATTGACTTCAGCCGTCATGTTGAGCTTGTCATCTAAGATGATCCCTAGATTTCATGCATGGTCTTTGGGTGTTGGTCCTAGCTCTGATGATCACCAGGTGGAATACCATGGGGAGGTCTTGTTGCTGAAGACCAGTACTTCAGTCTTGTCAGGGTTGAGCTTCAGGAAGTTCATTTGCATCCAGTCTGCTACTATGGTCCTACAGTTGGTGAAGATGATTCTCTTGGTGGTTGTCTTGTTTGTCAGGGAGAGGATGAATTGGGTGTCATTGGCATAGGAGATCATGGTGATCTAATTATCAGATGATGTTGGCAAGTGGTGTCATGTATATGTTGAAAAGAGAGGGGCTGAGGGAGGATCCCTGTGGGACACTGCATATCAGTTTCTTGGTCTCTGATGTGAAGAGTGGCAACCTGACCCTTTGGGTTCTTCCTGTGAGAAAGTAACAGATCCATTTGAGAGGGGTTCCTTGTATGCCAACATCGTGGAGTCTTCTGATGAGGGTGTTGTGGGAGACAGTGTCGAAGGCCGCAGAGAAATAAAGCAGGATGAGGTCTGCTGTTTCTCCTTGGTCCATGATGTTTTGAATGTCATCGGTGGCCACGATGAGTGCTGTTTCAATTATGTGGTTCTTTCTGAATCGTGATTGTATGTTGTCTATAAAGATGGTGAAGGTTAAGGTGGGTTGTGAGTTGCTTGGTAATGGCCTTCTCAATCACTTTGGCTGAATAGGGGAGCAGGAAGATGGGTCAGAAGTTTTTCAGTTGCCTTATAACTTTCTTGGTTATATGGTTCCCACTGGTGTTAGTTCATTCACTGTTTGGTTGCCTTCCTCTTCCTTCCCTGTTTTGTTTTCCTTTCCTTCACCTCTTTTAACTCTGCAACCTCAGGATTATTGCTTGCGTTTGCCTAACAAATATTCTCCCAAGAATTATTAGATTCTCGACTTTAGCGTCCTGGTGCTCCTGAGCCCATCTGGCTTTCCAAATACACTATAGGATCATTATGGGCTATTTCATCAGAGAATCGTGTAAGACTTTACTCGGAGAAAGGGGCTTGAGGTGTATATATGATCAGAGCCTATATTCACTGAGATATGCATTGTATATTTCCACCACACAAGTCTATATTACTAAAGGACGTAGCCTATAGCTGAAGGACGAGGCCTTTGAGAGACGAGCTGAGACACCTATTTCACTCTCCTTCCCTCTACCCGTGCCCAATTTTCCCCTGGGGAGATTACATTATAGGGATGGTTTATACTCTCCACCCTCTTCCTGGTGCCTTCTGTGTGGAGGATTTTCATTGGTGTTTTTGCTACCTTGCACATAAACCCATTCCAGAATCATGACAATTAGTAGCAAGGGAGTAGCTAGAGAAAGAAAACACCCCCGACTTTGAACCATGTCCCAACTTGCTGAGCCCGTGTGGATGAGAAAGCAAACCTGGCAGTCTTTAGGGGGATTGCTCACACTGAGGGAATTTTGAAATGCCTAAATGTTCTTCTTTCTGTGCATTCTTCTTTTTGTCTTGTTTCCATCTTTCATTCTTTCCATACTTTCTGTACATTGTTACATCCATAAATCCATCCATCCAGCCATCCATCCATCCATCCATCCATCCATCCATCCATCCATCCATCCATCCATCCATCCATCCATCCATCCATCTTTTTATTCATTCTTTCTTATCTCCATCCTTACTTGTCTATGTCCTTCCCTTTTCATCTACCATCCATCCTCCCTTCTCACCACCCACCCATCCTTCTTTCTTTCCAACCATCACTCTATTGTTTCCCACCATCATCCATCCTTCTCTCCATCAGCCCTCATCTATTCCCCTTTCCATCCACTGTTTTCTGTCTATCCTTACATCCTCCTTTCCAGCCATTAATCCTCTATTCATCTTACTCTCAATCCATCACTCTATCCATTGATCTTTGCATCCACCCATCCTCTTTCCAGCCCACCTTCTCTTCATTCCTCTGTCACCCCCATCCTCCCTTGCACTGCAAGAGGTCATGTTTATGAGCTGCTTAGAGACCAGAGTATCCGGTTAAAGTCAAAGGAGCCACTTACACAAAACTGCCCAGTGACACCCACCCCCACCCCCACTCACGCCTGTAAATGGTAGCAAAGCGTAACCAAAATGAACAAGTGTTCATACACTGCTGCTTAAAGCTTAGTTCAAAGTTACATGATGAAATTGGACTCAAAGTACAAACCTTATTAGCAAGGAGCATTATAAAAAAGTAGATATTTAGGCCTCTGGGAAACAGACAATGTCCTAAGGTACTGAGACTCTTTTCCACAAGAGCCGAGGGAGAAGCACAATTGGAGGCACCAGGCTAAAAAAGCAACCCCATAAAATATATTAATCAAATAAATAGTAAGGAAAAGCAACAACGGTGTAAAATAATCTCGACTGTTAAAAAAGGTTCTCAACTCAATACCTATCATGTTGAAACCAGTCGTGCAAACAAGACATGGTAGAACTGAGAAATTAACCTCCTAGTGTACACTTCCACCTGGCATACAGTAACAGAAAAAATAAGCATTGGCAAAGTCAATAGGTCTCACCCATGTGAGAGTTATTGGCCTTGTCAATGTATTTTAGACCTTTGTTCAGCATCATGGCTAAACGTTAGAAAAACAGCACTATGACGTGGCCAGGGTAGGTGGGGTTGTTCGAGCAACACAACATTGGAGGAGAGCAGGGGACAGGGCAGCAAGCAACAAGGATGAGGTGACAAGCAACACAGGGCGGCAAGCAACTAGGACGTGGCAGCAAGCTTCTTATACCCTGTCCTCAGCACAGAGCTTGGAGGAGTTATTAACATGGCGGTACTTTAGTCAACGGTTCCTGCAGCTTTACAGCATCTCTCTACCTCATCCCTGTAACATCATACTCGAAAGCTTGCTTCAAACAGCCAATCGCTAACAATGGGTTTACCGCTCCAAGTTGGATACAACAGTGACCAAAGCATTGCTGAAAAGGGGTGTGTGTACAGGGGTCTTTCAAGTGCAATTGATGCAGAGGTTTTATAGCTACCTACTTCAGTCTGACTCTGCCCAGGACAGGACGTTACATGGGCCTCGTGTTTCAACTCCATGTTGTTTGCACTCTCACTTTATCTGTGATATACCCTGTCCACAGTAGAGGGGCCACAGAAAAGGAGTGTGAAATGTATATGGCAAACCCCCTTGTACTACCTGACAGGGCAACAAATACATGCAGTCTTATAGAGTGCAAAAAGTACCTTCAAAAGCGCAAGCTGCGGAAGAACACATACTGGCCATGGAAGCAGTACTTCGGCCATGTTCCACAGGAGAAACAAACACAAAGAGAGAAAGTGAAGCCCACGTGTGCCGACCAAGGAGGAGCCAGCAAATGAATGTGACAATGAAGCCAACCAATGATAAGCAATGGGTGGGCTCCAATCGCCCTGTAAGTAAACAACAGGTCTCACAAGCGACAGTGCATGCGCTGTCTTAGGCGAGAACTAAAAATCAGAATCGGTTTTGAAGCGCTATGTAAAAAACACTACTTGTCAGTGGGTAGGCCAACAGTTCAACACCCAAGCAACTGAGCAGTTAGTTTAGCCACCATAGATACCCAGCAGACCATATATAGTAAATTTACAACTCTCGACCCTCACCCCCTTCTAACAGTAAGGACAGCCACAAGTATTCTTAGAAGTAAGTATGGGTTAATAGCTTTTATAACAGCTTTCACAATGTGAATTTGGGATGTTGAAATACAAGTGAGCCTCTTTTCATGTGTGACTACATACGTGTCTGGCTGTAGCCCATGATTAGATCACTTAATGTATCTTAGGGCTTGATTTAGATATAGGTGGAAAGGTTACACAGTCACAACGGTGACCGATATTCCGACTGCTAAAATATAAACCCATTATATCCTATGGGATTTATTTTTCGGCAGATGGGATAATCTGTTGTAATGGAGTAACACGTCCGCCAAAGATCTAAATCAGGCCTTTATTCTTCTGTGCTGAGGTGTAGGGCTGACTGCAGGACCATGATGAACTTACCTTTTTTCATTTGACAGATACACCAGTGCTCTGATTGTGACAACTGGACTGAGGGAGAGGAAAAAACCCAATTTCTAGACACAGTTCTGCATACGAAAGCTTAAAACGCACAGAACCTGAATAACTAAACCCAGCCCTTTCAGGTAAATGCAGAGCGAGCACATAACACAGATGACTAAGCCCTGTCTCCCTTAGAAAGACTTAGGGGCTTATTCTGAGTATGACGGTCCTGGGACCGTCATACTCATGGTGGCGATCTGGCTGCTGCCGCCACTGTTGGTCCGTCCGCCTTATTTCGAGTGTGTCGGTTGGACTGCCGCAGGACCGCTGCCTCCGCCGGGAACCAGGATCCCGTGGCGGTGGCAGAGCAGAAAGGGGCAGGAATATGCTGGCAGTGCCTATGCAGCACAGCCAAGCATGTTCCGACTTACAAATCCATCACCCATTTCTTGGCGGTGAGCCCGTCATGAAAAGCATGGTGGACGTGCAAGTTAGGGGGTCCTCTGGACCAGGGGGTGCCTGCGGGGGGCACATGTTGTGCCCTCCTGAAATTGCACTCCTATTCCTGTACGGTGTGGCATGCACGACATGGTGCATGCCACACCATGCAGGAACATGATGCAGGTGCTCTCACAGTGACGGTCTGCTCTCCTATGAGCCCAACACAGCCGCCACTGTGAGACAGTCACAGCACCACCTGTCCGTCCTGGATTCAAGTCGGAAACCGGTGAGTGGGTGCAGCACGGGCTTGGCAGTCCTCCTGTGGGTGGACTGCCAAACTCGTAATCAACCCTTTAGTGGGCACTGAACCCACATCACTAGGCCCAGACACAATCTCCATATTTTATGAATGAGTGAGCTCAGAATATTAAGGCTCAGCCCTATAATTCCTACAGTTGTTTGTTGTGGTGCACAATAACACTATACCCTATGTACAAGTATAGAGATGCTATTTAATATGTCATTACATTTTTTTTGATGATTATGCAAGAATGTGGAGTACTGGGGTGTTTGTGGCACTTGAATTATGGAAGAGTAGCAAGCATGGACGAAGTATGAAGTTAATACTGCTAGGGAGTGTAATGGTGAAAGTCCAGAGGTGATAGGTCATGTACAGATTCTAACCCTAATTTCTTCAGAATCAAATGTCCTCAGGCTTTCTCTGTATTGCCAAGTTCTTTCCCCATTTCGTCAAAGTTTGGCATGCACCTTCCCACAAGGGATTGTGTTTCTTGATTGTGGGTACAGGTATAAAAATCAGCTACACTTTGTGATGATTATTTGTATTACAGGTGCACCTTGAATATGGATACACTTTTTTATGGTATGGCTTGACGAAGCAGCTGTCACCAGACAATTATGAGAGAAGACCACTAGAGGGGTTTGGCTCCGCCTACATGTTGGGAATTATAGGGCTGGGTTCCTCTCTACAAATTTACTCTGGAACCCTTGGTCAATGGACCGTTATTACCTGTTGAGAAGTGTAGAGGGGAGAAACAACTCATTAAGGCAACTAACAACGTTAATGGAACATGACTCTGAAAGATCACAGACTCCGAATTCCAAGTTAGTGGGTTTATTACAAAGCCAAAAATAACTGGACATACAGACACCTCAAGACGAGGTTGTAGAAATACATTGAAACTAATACAATTCCAAACCTACGGGCAAGATTGAAACGCTGGAGCATGAAAAGAATGACAAATTCCAGAACCAGAACGCAGGCAATGATTGCCCCCACGTCAAGATCAGTCTTCATCTGGGGTTGGTATGTTGAAAGCATTAGTCTGTCCTTACACTACTACTACCGTGACATCCCTACTTAGCATTCCCCAGGCATGATCTGGAAAAGGTGTCAGCGCGTGAAGACTTCCTAAGTCCACTCATGTTGTATTGGTCAAGTAGCCAAAGCTACAGAGCTCGTTCTAAGATGCTCCTTCCCTCTCCATCAATCTCCTCATTTCTTCTCCTGACTCAACACCTGGGGCACAGTCCCTATTTTAAAACACAAAGCATAGAACACACCCACAGCTTGCATCTGGATCACCTCATCCCATTGGGCACTTCTCATAGGTGATTTTCCAATTAGTTTCTCTACTCCCAGCTCCTGGCTCGATGACCTTGATTCCTAGGCCTCCTTCAGTGAGAAAGAACACCGTCTTCCAATTATCAGTCAAAAGTATCCTCTACTCTCCAAGCCTAACTCCGAAAACAAAAGGCGTTATTCTAACTAACAAAGACGGCTTTCTCCACCTACAACAGAAACGTGAGAACAGAGACCAAATCCAACATACACATGAAATTCAGCTTTTCTCCTTAAGAGAGAAGTCAGGGAGAATACACTTCAGGCCTACAGAAATCGGCCAACATAAGAGTGAAGCACATAGGCCCTACGAATTACACATAAATGGACATTTTACTTAAGAATTTCTAAACCATTATGTTTCATAAGCACATCAAACATGTAAATCATTGTGAGCAACCTATACAATCCTACACATTAAAGCTCAGCTAACCACGCCTATGTGCAACTTTAATACGGTGCACATTTAAATCAATGCATTACATTACAATAAACAAACTTCATTAATTAGTTACAGACAAATACTAAAGGTTACATTATTCAAACGCAACTGCTGCGTTAGTTTCTTTACATGGCACTTAATAATTCTATCTTTATACGTTCACATGTTATTACCAATTACATTCTAATAGCCAAATATTAACACAACAAAAGAATAAATGCAGGTGCAGACTATTCGTGATTATGATGCACCCCTACAAATGAAAGATCACAATCGCGCTCCTTCCGGAACAACAGTACGTTTGGATTGGGCAGAATCTGTGTGACTCTCCAAAAAGTGCTTGCTAGCCACACAGCTGTGATCATTTTGATTATTTATCTAGTTACCTGAGGTTGAACTTTCAAAGGCACACACATGCTATTATTGTATTAGATAACTAGATCATTTATGGTGTTTTCTCTGGCAGCAGCACAGATGGCAGGAGGGCAGTCATTAACCTACGTGGATTTTTAGGTCTGGCTTGACAGTGCAACTCTCACTTGACCTTTTAACCTACACCAATATTTTTCTGCTGTTATTTGCTACCACACAAAGACATGCCCATTTCCATGCTAACTACTTGGAATACTTCACATTACCATACAATATTCTTTTAAAGCCAGCCCTGTAATATGTCCCGTGCAGGCCCATTGTTGTTTCCCTATTTTGTCATATAGGTATACACAGATAGTAGCCGCGGCCCGTGCAGGTAAGACTGGCGGGGCCGGGTTGGGAGGGGAGGGATTTCGACAGACGATGACGAGGGAAAATTAATTATCATCGTCCGTTGAAATCCCCCCCACCCAGCCCGACTGCCCTACCGCTCTTTCCTGCACTGGCCGCAGCTGACAGATAGGTAACAACACACAGTTGGAGATGGATCTTTTCAGGAAAGAGATCGTTACAGCACCTGAAATGTAGAACTTTCATCTGTGTATGCTAAGGTACGGGTCTGCTGCAAGCACCCATAGATCTTCTGATATACATTCATTTTGCTTCTGTAGAAGGGGAAGGAGGCTAGGCTATCCTGTCTCATACAATGACAGCTCCTTTCATGATTTATGGACTACTTACTATGCTGACCGTATTTGCATTACGCATTTTCTTACAGATTGTGGCATGTATACTGCATAATAGAGCACGATAGTTAAAATAAATATTTTAAACTTTTCTCGTGTCTCTGTCAGAACTTATTGTGGACTAGTACGAGTGTGAGAACGAAAGGGTGCGTCCTGCAACCACGATTCCTGAGATGGTCGGAAGTGTTGTGTTCATGGGTGTCTAATCACTTGTGCCTCTGTGAGTAAGTAGGAGGGCAAGTGAGACACTGTAGCTAGTCGGTCCCGGGCTCATGGGTACCCAGGTGGTAAGATGACTCAGTCCCTGCCCATTAAGGTCCTATGATCACAAGCATAGTTCTGTGACTCCGCAGAATCCCTGAAACAGCCCTATTGGCATTGCCAATGCTTGTTTATGCAATGGTATTGTATTAGTTTTCAGCATTTGTACTGTAGTTTATAACCCTGATGAAGCCACCAAACTGATTTATATCGCACGCTTGGTTGCCCTTTCGGACTATGACGTTAGATGAAGAACCTCTCTAGTTTTAGGTATTAGTAGGAGTACACCAGAGGAACTTTACTTGCTTTGCCCTTTTCCGCTTGGAATTGGACACATATGCCTTATGTCCATCCGATAATTTTGTTTATAATATTGAGGGTATAATAAGACTTGTAAACCACTATTTCGTAGGAAAACATCAGATTGTGGCTAAAGTAGGGAGACTGTGCTTATCAAAGGAATTTGTTGATTTATGTGAAAGTTGCGCTCTAACATGCAGTAGTTGACCCCATTTTTTAAAACGTTTATCTGGGGGGAGGGGAGGGGGGCTCATGAACCTCCCTTGCGGAAGCCGTGCGGAATATCTTTGCTCTCTCCTTGCAAAGTGGAGTAGGTATAAGGTCCCACCACTGTCACCAGCTGTCACTGCTTGTCAGGCATGTAAAGGTGAGAGCTTTACTGTGAGCTTTCAGCACAATATTCGAGAATGAGCTGAAAGTTAAAGCACCCTGACCGTTCATATACTCCCTGGACTTCCGTCCTCTCCACCAACCAAACAAGTGCGAGCTCCAAAGGTTTTAAGCAGCATCATGAAGGTACTGGGCCGGCCGTGCCACTTGAGGAAATGGGCCATGCTGGGAGTGGAATTGAGCCGCTGCCTCTAAGAGAAACATTGGCCACCTAAACCTATTTTTTATTTTAAACAAATTAAGCATTGCTTCCAGTCATGTAGCCACAGATATTACTTGCAGTATTATTAATTTATTACTGAGCTGCTGCTGTTACAATATTGAAAACACACATCACTGTCCCTGAAAATAAGTTCTAAACACATTTAGAATGAGGACGTGTGTGCCTGCGCACTGTCAGTGACCTGGGTAAAGAGGGCATGAAAGAGCTGAAATTGAATCATAAATTCAAAGCTGTTCCGAACTGGGGCTCCCAAAATACGTTTGGCCCAGGACCCCCAAAATCCTTAAGATGTCCCTGCTGTGATGTTATTTCACCCATTGTAATTCTGATACCAAAACAAAAATATTGCAGATTCGAGTTTAAGATGGTGTTTGCTACTGAGCATGCTATGCATATATATATATATATTTAGAATGTACACTAGGAACCCTTGCCAGAAAGCAACAGAGCGCTGAAAATTAACTTGTCTCTTTTAATGAAATAGACATCTTATGTCAATACTTTGCTTTTAGTGATATTATTTGTAATGGACAAACGTGAAAATGATTTAAATGTTGACATAACCTAGGCCCCACGCACTCTATAGATTAAACATGCACCCAAAAAATCAAAGTCTAGCAAACATTAACTACATTTAGAGCAAGTGCTTCCTGTATTATATAGACATACAACCCACAGGCTGAGCGTGTCCACTCCAACCCTCTGCCGCCCCGCAGGCCCGATCCACTCTGTATAAAACTGTAAACATGATATAATAATGACATGCTTCGGCTATATTTAGCCTGGCAGGCTATTATCTCTCAGATGTGAAGACACTGCAGAAGGCCTACCGGATACAGCAAGACCAGATGAAAGTGAACCAGCCAAATCTAATCAGTGTCAAAGCAGAATGTTTACTCTGCACAAAAGCTGACCGGCAGGCTTTTCTGACCCTTGTCTAACCGAAGTGAAGGCATTGGCTATGATTGTTGAACCCATGCAGACAAACAAATATCTTGTTAGCTCTTTCTGTTGATATATTAAATTAGTTGGGCGGATAAGCTCATTCCGAACTGAAGAACATCTCAGCACAGCTTCTCGAGTAATCCATCGTAGGTACCGTAATAGGGTAAGGCATTGTCGGCAGGCCTCATGCTAGGCACAATACACCGTTTGTTAATGATAGTGAATCCGGCAGCTAGAACAGTCACCAACTCTCCATAGGGATGCACATGGCCACCATCTTGCGTCAACTGCATTGGTTTCACACGTGGGCCTTTTATTTTTAATTCGGGGGGCCTGAAGCACAAAAGAGGCTGGTTGAACCACAATTTATGAAATGCTCTGAAAATGTCCTCTCTCTCTCTGTGATGTGAGGGATTTTCAAGGTCCTTGGACCACAAAAGCAACAGCGACATTTTCCACAATGGCGGAGGAGCGTTGCCCCACTGGCTCAGAGCCAGCAACTGAAAAAATAAAATGATATTTTATTTTCAGCTGCTGGCTGACCCATCGTGACTAGGGAGGCGTGTGGCCCAGCCATGGGAGGGATGGGTACTTGAGTGGTATGTGCACTCTAAGTGCGCATGTCTGTTTGGCTGGCCGTCTTAGTCCGGACGCACAAACATGCACAGTTAGGTTTTTCCAACCCAGCTGTATTGCACAGCCTTGTTGGAGAAACAGCACAGACTCCCTGTGCCTGAGCGAGCGTTAAACCAGCCCTCTCAGGCCATTCCCCTCGCTGCTCTCATGCTTGATAGTAGCATGAGAGCAGCACCGGGATTGCACACGGAGTCTCTGATGCTGTCCCAGTGTCTGCTGGAACCAGGAAGCAGAGGAACACGAGGCGCGAAGTGGCTGGCAACTTCAGGGAAGTCTTATTTTGATATTATTTACCCCCCCCCGTGCCCCCTCAATCCTCCTCGCCACTTTTTGTTCGCAATCTACCTGCCTCATAAATATTAATGTGGTAGGAATCAGATTCTGACACATAGTGGAAACTAGCAAATGCTGGGATCGTAGCCTGTCTGGGACTGCAGATTTCTACATCCCGGGCATATGCGTTGCCTGCACCTCCATTTTTGCTGCCTGCTGAGGCGTAGTGGAAGTTGACAAATTCTAACAGCTAACACTTTGCCAATAGATCTTCCGGCTCTTCCCAGGAGCTAACAATTCAATTGCTTGTGACTGCAGGGACCGTCACAAAGCATGTGTTCATTCTACTGTGAGCTGAAAGGGGGAAGTACACTCATAGGCTGTCTCCTTTCACCTTGCAACTTGCAACAGTTTGCAAAGCTTATATTATGATTCATAATTTATTATGAATCACTGTGCACATTTGTGCCTTGAGAACTGTGACTTTGTATCTTCAAAGTCAGTGGCACTGGCTTTGCGAATGCAGTATTTTCTGCATTATACCCCTTGTCTTTAACATAATAGGCAGTAGAGGGGCCTGCAACTTGATATGTAAAATCTGTGGGAATTATACCATTGGGTAAGAGCCCTGAAGTCTCAGGAGCAGAACTTACTGTGTATATGTATGTTGTATTTTCTATAGGGCAAACATAGTCAAAAGGCAATTAAGCGCTGTTCAAGGTCATAGGCAAGCATAAAGTCAACGAGTGTTAGGAGAGGTAGCTGAATTGTGGATAGGTAATGCATTGTGATGTAGTCTTCATTCCCGTGAGTCAAAACTTTAAGTAGGCCAGAGTTGGGGAAAGATCTCTCCACATCGAGCAGCAAAATCCAGGACATGTTTGTGCGAATCCCTCCCAAAATACACAGCAAGTATCTAGGTTTCTGTAGTGTAGATGAATCACACCGTTCCTATTTAGGTTTGGACCTAATAGCTTGCAGTGCCTTTCAGTTAAAATGTATGGTAAACATATGAGAGACACAGAGTAAGGCCAACAGATGACCCGGCTATGGGTAGCAACCTTAGACTACTGCCGCTAGGTGACGGTGTAAATTCTGGGAGTGAATTGATGTATCTAAAGAGATTCCTCTAGCAGGCATATAATACAGGCCAGCCTCCTTTTGTTGCTTCGTCCACTCACAATACACCAGAGATCATAGTCGATGACACCCCTTTTCCCTCTTACCAGACTTCTGTACTTAGTGCCTCTCCCTGGGTGTATCCAAGCAGACTAACTGTTGGACCGACTGGGAGATCCTGCACAGACCAACATCATTCTCAGATGGTTCTCTCCCGCCAATGCCACACCTGAAGGCCACATAGAGGTCTTGAGTTTGAGGGGGCAGCCTGGGCCTTGCAACGTAATCTCTTAGTCAAGTCATTGCAGATTTTTCCCAATTGGTTGTGTGAACCTTTTGTGCTGATTGGAAAGGAGAAAACATCAACAATACTTTTTAAATTGTGAAGCCCATGTGACTCTATATTGAGGACCAGTTTTTGGTGGACATGATGAAAGGGTTATATTTGGATTACGACTCAATCCAGTTAATAGGCAAACCATATGCAGATTCAGTAAGTACCTTAGTACAATAGGGAAAGTGAAGTACCTCAGTTGGTTGAGGTGCAATAGGAAGAGATACAAAATTGTGATAGCCACAAATATACAATAGCAAGTAAGAGTGAACAGGCGTTCCATAAAGAAACGTCCATTCTCTACTCTAACATGGGTCAAATATAGGATCATCTATCAAGAGTCTCTAATTCAGGAGCAGAGAAGCAGAAGGTGTCAACATGATCAGACTCCAGTAGAAGTCCAAAGAAAAAAGAAAAAGGAAATAAGGGCCATATGTATGAAACTAAGGCTTTCTGATTTCCAAATAGCATATTTGTGGAAATTGTTATTAGGGAATCACAAAATGAGATGTATGTAGGAATGTGTGTTATGTCATGTTGTCTTTTGGGGTTTTACTGTTTCTTTAACTACAAGCATTCTAGGTCAGTATCTGGTGGTGTCATCCAGCTTCTGTTCCTTCTTGGAGTTGCTGCTTGCTCCGGACTTCATGAGTCGCTCCTTCTGTGAGCTCTTCTGTATGTATTTACTTTATTGGGATATTCACCAATAAAACTAATTTTGAACTTCATATCAGCGTGTCAGCAGTTCTTGTGGACAACCCCTACTACAAGTTGGTACCAGGAGTGGGGTTTTGGATGTTCGCCAGCATTTTCTGCTTCTTTGCTGATCTACGACAATCCAAGAGCTTACCGGACTACCGTCAAAATTAGAGGCACGTCGTCAAACCTCCCTGGACACTTTGAGGTTAGTTTACTTTGCCTCTTTCCTGTATTTCTAGGCACAGGTGTAATTCCGTTTACCTCGCGCCATCATTTAAAAATATACAGCGCAGCCTGCCTCGCTCTTACCTCTGTGTTCCAGACTCCTGAGTTCCATCTTCTCCTCCTCACCCTGGACGACGTCCTCGCCGCATTGCATCCTGGGACGCGTGCTGACGTCATACGCACGTCGGCTGCCAAATTGGATGAATGAGGAAGTGATTTTCTCCTACTTTTAAGCATGATTCAGAGCGATTTTCATACATTATATTTATCGGCATTGCAGCTTTCCATATAAGTGCAACATCGCAGTCGGTGATTCGCACACCTTTTTCAATTCTTCGTCATTTCAAGTCACTCAATGTTCCTTCAGTCTGACACATGGTGATTCACACACCTGACTGTTCCTGCTTTGAGTGACAGTGAGTTTGTTCTACATTTCTTTTCTTCACACGGTGATTCCCATGTGCTGGTCCTTACATATTGGTGACACTGACTTAAAACTTTGTACATGCATATGGTTTGACATTTCAGTGTTGAAGTGTCACAGTTTTACTTTCAAACCCCATGGCTTCCAGTCAAGGTGTCATTCAGCCAGCGCTGTTTCTATTGAAACTGGGCAAACCTAAATTAAAATGGTCGGAATGGCTTAGGGACTTTGAAAATTACCTCACTGCCATTGATGCGGACAACTACTCCCCTAAAAGGAAACTAGCTCTGTTGGTTAATCATTTGGGCACAGCTGGTCGCAGGGTTTTTGATAGTTTACCACAACATCCTGCTTCTGAGGATGCAGTCTGTAATGTTTTCATTGAAGCAAAATTACGCATGGCTAAACAGTATTCTGATTCTACAAGTGTTATGTTAAAAAGGTTTAATTTCGCAATGTGCAAGCAGTCCTGTGAAGAATCAGTTGAGGATTACATAGCGACTTCAAGAGTCTTAGCTGAAAAATGTGAATTTGGTCCTGATATTGATACTTATATTAGGGATCAATTTGTGTTTTATTGTTTCTCCAAGAAAATTCAAGAGCGTCTACTCACTTCACGCAATCCCACTTTGGCTGAAACAATCGACATTACTAAGAGCATTGAGAGGTCGATTGTTACATCTAAAGTGTTGTCTGGTCAGTCTAATCAAACCATGGTTTGTCCTACACAGAAAACTGTACAACCTGCGGGTTCTTCTAATGTGGGTCTTATTTCTGATGATAATGCTGTGTGTTCTAATAATAGTAAACAGACATATAACAAAAACAGATCTTATAAAAATCAATCTCCCAAAGGGCAGTTGGTTTGTTTTCGGTGTGGTTCTAGAAATCACATAGGAAACAATCCTAATTGTCCTACTTTAGGAAAAAAGTGTACTAAATGTAAAAAAACTGGTCATTTTCAAGGAGCTTGTAGGAGTAATGTGAATTCTAATTCAAATAGGGTTAGGATTTCTAATATTTCATTGGAGACTCCTGATGTACAAGATTGTACTTCACAATTCGCCAATGTTGTGGTCACTGTTGAAGTACCAGAGTCTTTGACCTATTAAAGGGCCGTTGGTTGACATTTCTGTCGATGGGAAGACAATTCTAGCAATGGCTGATTCAGGGGCTCCAGTTACTATTCTTGCAGATTGTAAATTTGATAAGTTTTGGCCTAATGACATGTTGCTTCTCACTCCTGACATCAACCCCAAAGCTTTTGGAGAACAAGACATCAATCTTTTGGGCTATTTTTGGGACAGAGTAGAATCTCTTGGCAGATCTGTTAGGACAAAAGTCTATGTAGCCATTAGAGGAAGAGACATCATAGGGTGGAAGGATCTTGCTCTTCTAGGCATCATATTATGTCCTGGACAAGATCCTCCTATTGTACTTGGTGATCTTCCTTCTAATATTTTGGCCATCGATCAATCTGATACGAATGTTGAAAGCCTTGTAAGGTCTTTCCCTAATGTATTGAAGAGCACAGTGGGCACTGTTAGAAGCTATGAACACAGTATATAAGTTAAAGGAAAATGCCATTCCAATAATACACAAAGTCAGACCTTTACCTCTTACTGTTAGAGAGGATTTAAAATCTTTACTTAACAATTTACAAGCTGAAGGTATAATCTCCCCTATTGACTCCTCAGAATGGATTTCTCCGGTGGTTTTACGGAAAAAAAAGAATGGAGATCGGAGGCTGTGTGTAGATTTAAGATCCTTAAATCAAAATATCCTTTTAGACTGTCACCCTCTACCCCTGATACATGAAATGCTAGCAAAAGTTGGGAAGTTTTTTTCCAGTATCGATTTACACTCAGCCTATCACCAAATTTGACTCTCCCCAGATTGTCAAGCACTCACTGCATTTGTGACTCCTTTTGGGTTTTTTAAATATTTAAAGTTACCATTTGGACTTGCATCAGCCGCAAGTGTTTTTCAAAAATGTATGGACAACCTATTTGTTGAGTTTTCGCAAGTACAAGCATTTCAAGATGACGTGTTAATCCATACTGAAACCAAAGAAGAACACATACAAATTCTCCAACAATTATTAACTATTCTACAAGATAAAGGCATGACAGTCAAAGCAAATAAATGTAAATTGTTGGTTAATGATGTTGAATATCTAGGTCACAACATTTCAAGTGAAGGCATCAAACCAAAGTTTTGTAATGTAGAAGCAATACGTAATGCCCCACCTCCTGCAGATAATGATGCATTGCGCTCGTTCCTTGGCTTATGCAAATACTATGTAAGGTTTGTACCTGGTTATGCACAATTGATTCAACCGCTAAGATATCTCCTTAAGAAAGGTATTAAGTTTGAATGGAATGACACATTACGTGATGCTTTTGAAAAGGTGAAAACGTTACTCATTAATGCTCCAGCCTTACATCCATTTGTATCCAATGCTAATTCTTTTGTCTCAGTAGATGCTAGTCAGAGGGGCCTTGGTGCAGTTTTTGGACAATGGATTGATGGCAAAGAGCAAACTATTGCCTTTGCCTCCCGCACTCTAACTCCAACCGAGTGCAACTACAGCACAATCGAACAAGAGGCACTTGCCATTGTCTGGTCAGTAGAGAAATTCAAAACATACATATGGGGTACTCGGTGTGAGGTCTTCACAGATCACAAACCTTTAGTGTCATTGTGTGGCAATGATATGGGAAAATCTTCTGCAAGGCTGGTCAGGCTACTCTCAAAATTACAAGAGTATAATCTCAACATCAAATATATTCAAGGAGGTAAAAACACCCGTGCTGACTGTCCTTCTCGTATTCCTCTCCCTGACTGTAGTGAAGGAGAAGATGATTTCCATAAAGATTGTGTAGTTGGTCTTATAGATGCTGTCTCCAAATGCAGTGGAAGCATATCATAAGATGAATGGGCTTTTGCTATGGCACTTGATGAGACACTTAAGAAAGTAGAAATTTTTATCAAAGGGAAATGGCCAGCTAATAAGAGTTTGAGCAATGATGTCAAGTGCTTTGCACAAATTAGTGAACAACTATCCTTTGAAAATTGAGTTTGTGTGAGGAATGGTTTGTTTGTCCCTCCTATCTCTATCAGAAAGAGGATCATAAATATTGCCCATGAAGGTCATTTAGGCATATCTGCAACCTGCAAGACACTTAAAAGTATTTACTGGTGGCCAGGTATGGACAAACAAGTTGCTTTGTTCATAGACAACTGTATCAGTTGTGTTGTTTCGGATGAACATTGGAAGGTTCACACAAAACCTTTGATTCCTGTTCCATTCCCTGAATTCCCCTGGGATAAGATTGCTTTGGATTTTTCAGGACCTTTCACCTTACTGCCCTTGGACAAAATATACTGCATAGTCGCCATAGACTACCATTCCCAGTGGTTATATTATTCGTTGTATAAGCAGCTAATTCAGCCAATGTTGTTTCTTTTCTTTAATACATTTTTTAAATTGAGGGTACCCCTAGCAATGTTGTCACCAACAATGGTCAACCTTTCCTTTCTCACCAATTCACTAGTTTTCTTGAGAATGCTGAAATAAAACACTGCTGTGTTGCTTTGTATAGTCCTTCCTCTAATGGACTCGTTGAGAGGGCCAATCGTTTTCTTAAGGAAGGAGTCCAAACTGCTATTGCAACTACTGTTGATGTAGGTGAATTTTTACAGAGGAAGGTTTGGGTTTACTTGACAGTACCTCATTCCACCACTGGAGTAACAACCTTTAAAGCTCTTAGGGGTAGAGAAGCTAGATCTAAACTCATGCCACATTGGTTTCATGATTTAACTGTAGGTTCTGCTTTACATGATAAGAGGAACTCTAGAACAGATCATCAAGAGGTTAAATCTAGAGTGGCTGCTAAGCAGCGTTTACAAAAAAATTCTTATGATGGTTGTTCTGTATCTCTTGAACCACTTCTCAAAGTAAATGATTGGGTTATCATTAAGAAACCTTTCAAAGTCTGTAAAGGACAATCTAAGTTTACTTTACCAGTCAGGATTGTCAGAGTCACCAAATCTTCTTTGTTTTTAGGAAACAGAGGTTGGTGGAACAAGAACAATGTTGTAAAAGTTACTGACAACCAAGTTAAGATTTTCAACAAAATTTATGCTGACAGATCTGATGAAGATTATGATGGTTTTATTTTTGGACCTGATTTGGACAATAGGTCTAATGCAGCTAATGTTATATTTAATCCAACTGCAAGCTCACCAATAAGTTCTCCAAGTCAATCTTGTAATTCTTTTGATGTTGTGCCTGTAGGTAATCAACGTATTTGTAGGATGCCACAAAAATGTAATGATTATATATTATATTAATTTTTATTTGTATTTTTTTGTTTGTTTCATATGGGGGGAGGGTATGTGGTATGTCATGTTATCTTTTGGGGTTTTACTGTTTCTTTAACTACATGCATTCTAGGTCAGAATCTGGTGTTGTCATCCAGCTTCTGTTCCTTCTTGGAGTTGCTGCTGGCTCCGGACTTCATGAGTCGCTCCTTCCTTGAGCTCTTCTGTATGTATTTACTTTATTGGGATATTCACCAATAAAACTCATTTTGAACTTCATATCAGCGTGTCAGCAGTTCATGTGGACAACCTCTACTACAGAATGTATTCCACTAATAGTGATTTCTACAAATTTACAATTGCAATGAGGAAATCACTATTTTGGAAATTGCAAATTTGCGACTTCCTAAAAAGAAAATGCAAATTAGGAAAAGTTCTATTCTGGATGCAGAATGATGATGTCAGACCAGGAAGTTAAGAAATACAAGGTATGGCCACAACCCAAAAGCCTAGGAAGGTTCTGCACAATTGCAACTACTACGCCCATTTCCAAAACTCCCTATACTAGGAGAGCAACCATTGCACCACTACCAGACGTTGTGGAAGGTGATGAGGGACAATCCCAAAGCAGGAACACAACTACATCTGTGGGCAGGAGAGGAGAGTTCAAACAGCAACAGTCCACAATGAAAATGTGCCAGACGACATGGCAGACAGTTCTCCTGTGTTTTGTGGCCTGGAGAAATCCATCATCTCAGTACAGCACCTGCAAGCTAAACAAATTAAGTCTACTAGTAGGCATCTGCAAAGTATGTCAAGGTCAATGCTGTAATTGCAGACAGGGCAAGACCAATGGATTGCTGCCATGGAGAAGGTGCAGTGTCTGTAAAGACGCAGGCATGGGCAGCACATGGCATGCTTTGATGCCATCGCATGATCAATAAATCGATTGGCAGTAGCCGTGACCACTTTTACAAGGAGAACTGTCAACATACAAAAAGACACGGGGCACTGCTGTCAGGATGTTGTACGTGGGCTAGTACAAGTAACACCAGCCTTTGAAAACATACAGACACACAACCTGTCTGTCCCCAACATTCTGCCACCACCTGAGAGTGAAGACGGCTCTAGCATCAGTGCCACATCTGTGAAAGAAGGATGCTATACCAGGCGTATATGCCGAAACACTTCAGGATTTGACATGTCCCCTTTTCAACAGGCCAGTGTTGCTGAGAAAGCACCCAACCCCCAGAAGTGAACACTCAGAGTAATGATACTATTCTGGTTTTTTTTCATACTTTGTTGCTTTGTTCAGACAATGGATACAGTTGATTAAGGAGAGATAGATTGTCACAACCTGAATAAAATGTGATTGTTCAGTTACGTGCATTACCGTCATATGTGATGTCTATTTCCTAGATGTGGTAATCATTCTTACCTCAAAAATAGTTGTTGATGATCTCTGTGCATCAAGCACGACCCTCTGCTGCATGTGCCCCATCCTGCTGAACCTGTAATGGTGTTAGTTCCTCATCTGAGTCAGATTCGGGCTCTATGCTGATGTTGAGCCCGAACAACATCAGGCTCGGGCCTTCCTCATGGCGATGGTGTGTACAATGGCACTTGTGGCAATGATTTTGCAACAGGACTCGAATCTGTAAAGCAGTGCTCCAACAGTTTTTTGGGAGACGGTGGAATCTGGACTTCATTATGCCAAAGATACATTTGATGATTGACCATGTTGTCTTATGACACTGGTTGTACTGCCTTTAGCTTCTGGTTGTTGGAATCAAGTCTGGTGTCAGTATCCAAGGACTCAATGCATATGCCCTGTCTCCTTTAAGAGAAGGCTAAACCATTAGTCATATTACACAACCAGTTCTTGCAACTGTATGAATTGAGTCAGCAATTCTCTTACCAAGTGAAAAGCCATCACAAAATTCACCCTGAGACAGTCAGTTATGTATTCCACTGTGGCAGAACACGAAGGAGTTGTGTGCTGCCTGGGAATCTGGTGACAAGGTCTGTTGTGATACAGGAGGCATAACACATACTTGTACATTGAGTGAGTTTGAGATTTTCCTATTTCTGTAGCTGAATTCATTTGCTGGGGGGGGGGGGCATATGGCAATATGTGTGCCATCAACACAGCCAATTACATTGGAGAACTATGCTACCCTTTAAAATATTAATTTGGTCAGTTGCAAATATAGGGGGGTATATGGAAATGATATGCATTGGTTAACTTTGCTAACCAGGAACCTGTAAAATAACCTGGAAAATGCACTTTGCGACACTCCCCCTGCCACTGCTATGACCCCCTGGTAACTGCCAGATGCTACAAGGTGTAGACACTACAATATCTGCACATGTGGTGGGATTGCATTGCTTCTTAGTGTTGGGGTCTGTAGCTGAGGCTGTAAATCAGCAATTAATTCCAGGATTACCTCATTATGAGTCCGTACTTCTCATATAGCCCCTCCTCAATCTGTTGAAACAGGGTGACCCTCATCCTAAATATCTTCGCCTGATGCATTTTGGATGTTTCTTTTTATAGTTTGCACCTGGTTACCAACTCATACAGATTGATGGTAATTGCATTTCATAAATGGATATTTTGCGGCTAGTTGCAAATAGGAAATCCTTTGTACGTGGTGTTAAAGAATCAATATTTGGAAATCTCTATTTGCTGTTTTGCACCTCCGAAAATGCCTTTCGTACATTCTGAAATGGCATTTTGCATTTCCTAATGGCCTTAAATTGGAATCACACCATTAGGAAATGTAAAATGCCTTTGTACATATGGCCCCAGGTGTTTAGTAAAAAAGCTACACACTTGCAAGAAGAGGACAAGCAGAGAGGTCTACACCTCTCTAAGTCTAAAGGGAATTTCTCCTTGCTCAAACTATGTGAACACCAATATAAAAATAACAGGAGACTCAAAAACATCTTATCTCCATTCACACCACCAGAAACCAATCAGATCGCTGCTTGAATGTATCTATAACATAGCTCTGATTTCCCAACGCATTGAACCAAGGGCATAGGGAAGCCCCCCACTTTACCAGCCTCAGGGGAGGGTCAGAATGATTTGTTTTTTATTGCCCATTATTGTATTTATCTGCGATATGCAAGTGACAAGATAAAGCCAAAGCTAATAAATATTAAAGGAAAGAAGATGCATAGGAAAACTGTGGGGTGGCGATCAAAGTGGTGCCAAAGGGGAAAGGAAAGAAAAATAAATGATGGCAATGACAGAAATATTTAAGAGGTTAATGGAGTGCTAGAACGTTAAAGAGAAAGAAAAATAAGACTACAAAGAAGGAAAAGTGGTCAGAAAGAAAGGACATACTGCTGAAAGAAGGCACAAATGAAGAAAGTAAGGAAATGAAAGTGGAAAGGAGGGAAAAGAAAAAGAAAAAGAAAGGGAGAAGAAAGAGTGAAACCAAGATAAAAATAGAGGAAAAGAAAATATGAGACTGAAAGAAGAATGGCAGGAAGGAAAGAAAGTAGCAACAATAGTATAAAAGAAAAATAGGAGGAGGGAAAGAAAGAAGGAAAGCAGGAAAACAAAATGAAATATTCAAGAAATCTGAAAAAGAGAAATGAGAGATGGAGGAAAAAAGAAGGCAATGAAAGGAAGGAAAGAAAAAGAGAAAAAAGAATTAAAGAAGGAAAGGCATAATGAAACAAAGGGGGAAGGGTGGGCAGTAAGATTCTACGTAAGGAATAAAAAGAATGAATGAGGAAAGAGATGAAAGAAACAAAAAGGGGGACATGCAAAGGAAATGAAATAAAGAGGGGCAAAAAGTTAGCAGGAAGGCAAGATCGAAGGAAAGAATAATGGACAGAATAAACAAGATGGTAAGACGGACTTAAAAGAGAGTGGAAAGAAGGAAAGAAAGAATACTATAGCGTAGAAAAGAAAAAAATGATATAAAAAAGCATAGAAAGGAAAAAAGATAGAAGCAATGAGTAAAAGACGTTGGGCCCGATTCACAGAACTAACTTAAGACAAAATCCTAAACTTATTACCATTTTGGTATTCACAGAAGGCACTTACTCATTTTGGTATTCACAGAAGGCACTTACTCATTTCGGTATTCACAGAAGTTAGGAGTCCTAACTTTAGGACTCCTAAATGCCTTCTGTGAATATCGAAAGTCTTAAAGTTAGGATTTTTCTCAGTTTAGGAGTAGTAAAGTTAGGAGTCCTAACTTTACTACTCCTAAACTGAGAAAAATCCTAACTTTAAGACTTTCGGTATTCACAGAAGTCATTTAGGAGTCCTAAAGTTAGGAGTCCTAACTTTACTACTCCTAAAATGAGAAAAATCATAACTTTAAGACTTTCGGTATTCACAGAAGGCATTTAGGAGTCCTAAAGTTACGACTCCTAATTTTACTACTCCTAAAATGAGAAAAATCCTAACTTTAAGACTTTCGGTATTCACAGAAGGCATTTAGGAGTCCTAAAGTTAGGACTCCTAACTTCTGTGAATACCGAAATGAGTAAGTGCATTCTGTGAATACCAAAATGAGTAAGTGCCTTCTGTGAATACCAAAATGGTAGTAAGTTTAGGATTTTGTCTTAAGTTAGTTCTGTGGATCGGGCCCAGAGAGAAAAAGAGAAGGAAAATATTAATGAAGAATAAAAGGAAAAAAGACAATAGAACAAAAGATAGCTTAATTGTAAGGTGGCAGGGAAAAAAACAGAAGGCAAGACTGGTAAAATGCAGCTGTTCTATTAAAATTGTGCTATAGAAGCCACATTGTTCACTATTTTATCGCTGGGAGAGGCTGCAACAATTCCCAAAGGTCTGCATACAAATGGTCAGGTATTTCACTTTGCTAGCATGTTTACTACCATGTGGTTCAAGGTGGGGGGCATTTTATTTTTCTGGCTACTCCCTTGCATTGAACTAAGGCTGCAGTTCCCAGCCTTGAACATCTTGCTGTCCTCGTACACAATGAACAGAAAGCTTCTTTCAACCATTGTTTCTCCACGTTAATTGTCAAGTCTCTCTCAGGCCTCTCTATCAGTCATCTAATACAGACAAATAAGCCTTTCTCTAGTTCATAAAATAATAAACCTGCAAGAAAGGAAAAACAAATAGTCAGCTAACTTAAATAAGCATTTAATGTGCATTTCCATTGCATGATTATACATACACATGCGTAAAGGAACTGCAAAATTTTAGCAAAAGAATACATGTTTACATATGCAATATAACTTGAAGTGTATGTGTAAAACGTGAATAAGGTATTTCATGATTCATGTTTAAACTGAACATTAGGACACATGTATATAATTCTTTAGGTTATACAGTGAATAAATTTCAGTAATGCATTTAAATGTTTCACACACGCTAATAAAATTAAGGCACACTATGAATATAATGTTAGATGCACGTATTTAAATGTATTTCTGTGACGTGTAAGGGTGGAGCCTAATGACGCTTCTCCAATCTGCACTGATATGCCAGTATCTGGGCTTTTATGGAGCACATGTGTACGGACCAGCACCATGCACTGATATCTCAGTACTGAGAGCATAAACTACGCTGCTAATATATCAATGAGTGGAAGACATGTTAGAAAAACTCACAAACCTGCACGCTACATGTTAAATCCCGCGAGAGTAGCTCAAGATTACACTGCTTGCAATAGTAATCTGCATGCAATTTGAGGTCAGAGGCTTCAGTGCAAGTACGTCATCTTGCTCCGTTAATGAACCTCATGCACAGATGCCAATGTTGCTGGCAAAGTTGTCAGGTGCTGGTGCTAATCTTGATAAGACAGTGTACAAGATTAATGCAACTTCAAAAAATATTTGTGCTTAACCAGCAGGTTGTACTTTCCAAACGTAAGTAAGACAAGCAGAGGAGTTTGTGTACACATTGAAGAGAACCTGTGGTTATTTTGCATGTGACAAAATAAAACATTCCTCTCCAGTTAGCAATTCATCATCCACCTCTGTGCATCATTCCACTTCATGGAACATTCTTCTCTGTGTGACACTGGATGCTGAGGCTTGCAAGAAACAGACATATCTTTGCACAGGGTGCCACAACCTATAAAGCCATGATAGCAGCTGATTTGCTAAGACAGAAGATGTAGCTTTTAGGATGTATCAGCGTAATGATGTTCATGTAGTGATTTTTAGTGCCACGGGATGGATTAAGGCTCCCTCTCCACGTCAGTATGTTTACCTCACCTTTCCACAGTGCATACCATTGGCTGAGCAGGCATAGTGCATAGTAACTGAAATCGTTAAAAGAGTACAGCCACCAGGTGAAAGAAAAGCCCCATCTCCTCTGCACATGTAGCAGGCCTTGCTTTGACATACATCAATGGGGTGACTTGTAAAGCACGACTACTCACCCATAAGGGTATCAAGGCACTTGGGGGAGGGGGGGATACTGCGGATCCTTCGAAAGGCACTGTGGTTCAGTCAAGTAGTCAGGTCTTGAAGTCCTGCCTGAATTGAGGGAGTGACAGTGATTGCCAGAGGTGGAGATGCAGGGTGTTCCAGGTCCATGCTGCAAGGTAGGAGAAGGATGTTCCTCCTGCCGTGGTCTGGCGGATATGTGGGATGGCAGCCAGGGCCAGTTGGGCGGAGCGGAGGTCTCTGGTAGGCGCGTGGAATGTGAGGTGGTGGTTGAGGTACGCAGGTCCCGCATTGTGTAGGGATTTGTAGGCGTGTGTGAGGAGCTTGAAGTTGATTCTTTTGTTGACCGGGAGCCAATTGAGGTCTCTTAGCTGGCCAGTGATATGGCCGCAGAGGGGGATATTGAGGATGAGTCTAGTGGAGACATTCTGAATGTTCACCAGTTTCTTGAGGAGTTTCTGGGTGATTCCGGTGTAGAGTGCGTTGCCGTAGTCAAGTCTGCTGCTGATGAGTGCCTGGGTGACCGTCTTTCTGGACTCGGCGGCGATACACTTCAAGATTGTTCGGAGCAGGTGTAGTGTGTGGAAGCAGGATGATGAGACAGCGTTGATCTGGCGGTTCATGGTGAGCGATGAATCCAGGATGATGCTGAGGTTTCATGCATGATCTGTGGGGGGGACCCAAGATCAGTGGGCCACCAGGAGTCGTACCAGGCAGAGGGGGAGGATCCCAGGATGAGGACTTCATTCTTCTCTGAGTTCAGCTTGAGGCAGCTCTCCTTCATCCAGGTGGCGACAGCCTTCATCCCATCGTGGAAGTTGTTCTTGGCGACTGTGGGGTTAGTTGGTGAGTGAGAGGATCAGCTGGGTGTCGTCGGCATATGAGATGATGTTGAGTCTGTGGTTCCTGAGGATGGCTGCGAGCGGGCCATGTAGATGTTGAAGAGAGTGAGGCTCAGGGACGAGCCCTATAGCACTCTGCAGCTGATCTCTGTAGGTTCAGAATGGAATGGTGGTAGTCTGACTCTCTGTGTTTGGATGGTGAGAAAGGAGCGCGTCCATTCAAGGGCTTTGTTACAGATGCTGGTGTTGTGGAGTCTTGTGCATAGGGTGTGGTGGCAGATGGTGTCGAAGGCAGCCGAGAGGTCCAGGAGGATGAGGGCTACAGTTTTGCTTGGTTGAGTAGGGTACAGAAGTCTTCATGGCGGCGAGGAGGACAGTCTCTGTGCTGTTGTTGCTTTGGAAGCCAGATTGGGAGAGGTCCAGGATGTGGTTCGTTTCGATGAACTAGGAAAGTTGGGAGTTGATGGCCTTCTAGATGGGAAGGGTAGCAGAGAGATGGGTCTGAGGTTCTTAAGGTCCTTCGGGTCGGCAGAGGGTTTCTTCAGCAAGTGGTTGACCTCTGCATGTTTCCAGTCTTCCGGACAGGTGGGGGAGTTGATGAAGCAGTTGATGGTGCGGCAGAGATTGGGAGCGATGGAGGTGCCGGCTTTGTTGAAGATGTGGTTTGGACAGTGTTACAAGGGTGCTCCAGATTGGATGTGTCGCCAGCAGTGAGGGGAGTCCAGCTGGGCAGAGTCTGCTGGGTCCGGTGGTTGAGAGTGGGGTGAGAGGGTCTTGGGTGTCGAGGCTGTTAAAGCTGTCGTAGATCTCCTTAATCTTACGGTGGAAAAAGGTGCTGAGGTTGTTACAGAGGTCTTGAAAGTGTATCATATCTGCGTCTCTGTGTTGGGTTTGGCGATTTCTTTGACCACAGTGAAAAGTTCTTTGCTATTGAGTTCGTTGGCATTGATAATTTCTTGTAGGGCCTCTTTCTTTGTTGTTCTAATGAGGTGGTGGTGTGTGGTGTCAGTGGTTTTGAAGGCTGAGTGATCTTCCGAAGTCTTGCTGCTCCTCCATTTCTTCTCAAGCCTTCTACAGGTGCGTCTGAACTCATGAAGGGCTGGAGAGAACCAGCTGACTTTTTTGGAGTGTCGCTTCGCTGGCGCTTTCTTGAGGGGAGCCAGTGTGTCGCCGCAGTTGGAGATCCATCGGTAGAAGTTGTGTGCTGAGGTATTGGCCGCTGTGGAAGACAGAGGTGGGGTTTTGCTGAGGGAGGTGGTCAGCTGTTCTTTCTATTTTAATTTCTCAGATTGTCTGTCCACCCTATCTCCTTTTCCCTCATTTTCTGTCACTATACATGTGGGAAGCGTACCCAGAATGTACCTCGTCTCTGTTGTGAGACATGCTTTTTTTTACTGCTTCCTCAGTCCCTACTGCACTGCTATATTGGGCATACTGAACAACCACAGGAGCGCCCTGAAGGAATACCACCAGCGCATTAGAGACACCAAGCGGACCTTCATCAAGAACAAAATCCACACCAACGCAACCAACGCCAAAGAACTTTTCAATGTCATACAGCATTTCGCCAAACCCCCCAGCGAAGTCACGGACGTCACACCTTCCCAGGAACTCTGCAACAAGTACAGCTCCTACTTCCATCTGAAAATCAAGGCCCTCTACAACAACTTCAGCGAACAGACGCCGGACACCACCCCCCTGCCTACTGCCAACGACAAGCCGACTGTCATGACCTTGGATCCCGCCACCGTCGAACACATCACCATGACCATGAAGAACACCCACTCAGGTGCCCCCACAGACCCCTGCCTACCACACACCTACCACAGGGCAGCCGCCACCATCGCACCCTTACTAGGACGGACCATCAATGCCTACTTCAAATCCGGCACCTTCCCAGACGACTGGAAGTGAGTGGAGGTTAAACCCCTCCTCAAGAAACCCTTGGCTGAGCCGACGGGCCTGAAAAACTACCGGCCCATCTCTCTCCTCACCTTCGCTGTCAAAGTCACGAGAGACTCGTAAACGCTCAGCTGACCACCTTCAATGAAGAGAACTCCATCCTAGACTCCTCCCAGTCCAGATTCCGCAGCAACCACAGCACCGAGACTGCCCTCCTCGCCGCCACTGATGACATCCGCATGCTACTCGACCAGGGACACTCTGGGGCCCTCATCTTACTAGACCTCTCCGCAGCCTTCAACACTGTCTCACATCGCACTCTCGCAGCCAGACTTCACGAAGCCGGGATACGAGGAACTGCCCTCAACTGGATCCAATCCTTTCCCTCCGGCAGAACCCAGAGGATTAGACTCCCTCCCTTCCTCTCCGAACCCACAGAGATCAACTGCGGAGTACCCCAAGGATCATCGCTCAGTCCCACACTTTTCAACACCTACATGGCCCCCCTCGCTGCCATCGTCAAACAGCATGGGCTCAGCATAGTATCTTACTCTGACGACACCCAGCTCATCCTCTCCCTCACAAAGTACCCCGAAGACACCAGAATCTGTTTCCAGGAAGGATTGAAGGACGTCACAGCCTGGATAAAGGATAGCTGCCTGAAGCTCAACTCGGAGAAGGCTAAGGTCCTCATCCTTGGACACCCCACCTATGCCTGGGACAGCACCTGGTGGCCCTCCGCCTTCGGGAGTCCAACCACCCCGACAGACCACGCACGGAACCTCGGCATCATCTTCGACTCCTCCCTCACCATGACCCGCCAGATCAACTCCGTCGCCTCCCCCAGTTTCAACTGCCTTCGCATCGTCCGCAAGACCTTCAAATGGATCCCCCCCGAATGCAGAAGGACCATCACCCACGCACTCATAACAAGCGGACTGGACTACGGCAACGCCCTCTACGCAGGAATCAACAGATCTCTTCTACACAAGCTCCAAGCCATGCAGAACACCGCAGCCAGACTTGTTCTCGGGACCCCACGGCACGAACACATGATCCAACACCTACGAGACCTCCACTGGCTCCCCGTCAAAAAGAGAGTGATCTTCTCACCCACGCCTACAAATCCCTCCAAAACATTGGACCCAAATACCTCAACGAGAGAGTCTCCTTTCACGTACCCAAAATGAACCTCCCCTCCGCCGACCTCACCCTGGCAGAGACCCCCCCTTGCTTCCGCAGAAACAGAACAGACGGAACAGCCTTCTCCTACATCGCAGCCAAGATCTGGAACGAGCTCCCAGTGAACATCAGATGCTCCCCAACCTTGCACACTTTCAAGAAGAACCTCAAGACCTGGCTCTGCGATTGACCAGAGCGACCCCCGCCCCTAGCGCCTTGAGACCATCACAGGCGAATAGCGCGCTTATAAACCCCCTGATTGATACTGACACACATAACGCACATTCAGGTACATGTGATTCAGACAAAATGGCGGCAGCAGCACACAGTGTATCCCAAAAGACACCTAATGACACATACACAATAAAAACAAACAAACTAACATATATACATCATTTGCTATAGAATATAAAGCTTCATTAGCCCAAAGATGGTGGGTATTGTACAGTCTGATGCTGAAATTATCAAAACTGCAAGGATCCACGGATACTGACACTCCCCCTTCCACACATAATATAATTGTATTTATTTAGTGGTTACTACCCCTGATGAGCTGTTGAAGTGCTCTGTGGCAAGTAGCACGTTACTCCGGAACCCAAGGATAGATGTAAATAGGTAGTAGATTAGTAATATGTGATTCCTTTTCCATAGTAGGGATTCATCCTCGAAAGTTTAATACGTTTGTGCTCTTGGATCTCATGACTTTTCTCCAATGTTTTGAATAGGGACAGATTAATTGAGGTGGATTAGTAAAGGAAGGAAGATGATGCTGCGAGGGAGAGAGGCATGTGTGACTGTAGTTAGATGAGTTAGAAGTGAAGATTTTGGAGTTCGTAGTAATCAGAAAGGTTTGGGCATTTAGTGTAGACACAGGTAGAGGTGGAAGTTTTTTTTAAAGAACTAAAACATTAATATATTCATGTATACAGACTTACCCACATACCTAAACACACACATGCCACTGAATTGCACAGTGTAGAAAACCTGGGATCAATCCCAGCTTCCCCACTTGGCCAAATCGTGTGATCCTAGGCAACCATTTTGTTTCACCTTGCCTCCTTTTTCTTATGAGAGTACCATGAAATACAAGCGTTCAGTATGTGCGCTGTACAGAATCTTCACGTCTTTGATTTAATAGAGTATTATATTGTTCCATGTATAACAGCAACCTAGGCCACATAGAGTGCACAACACAACAGACTTACCTCTTGGCTCACCAATGCTGTGGTTGTTAGGTATCAGGAGGGCATGAGTGTTTTAAGCTCATGTTTGAAAACTATCACTTCCAATACATGCCACTCAGTGCAGTGATAATCTTATGTACTAAGGTGAAACACTGCCACATTAGAGAAATACATTTTTGAAATGTGAAGAGACTATCATATTTTTACCTGCTTGTCGCAAAACGTCTGAGTTGAAGGTATTCCCCCTCTCTTAATTGGTGCAAGGCACTTTGTGTGCTTTTCTTCCTTTACTTCAGTTAATATGCAAATAGCCCATTCCTTTAACATATTTCTGAAAGTTAGTGCTCGGTCAGGTAAACATCAGTTCAGTGCTGCTGTCTGTCTACCCCCAAACCCCCCTTCCCTCCCCCCCGCGCCACATGTAAAGGTCAGGAGGGCAGCAAGCAGCCACCGGAATACATTGAATATCCCTAAGTTAGACCCTCTTCCTCCCAATGCCACATCCAAAGGACAACGTCATGGTCTTTTGCCAAGGCACCCACTGTAAGATTTCTAATGAGGGGACATCCTGTACATGTGCTACGCATATAGCTAGCAACCCTTTTAAATTCTATAGTGCCTCAGGAATGCAAACAGTAAGATGAAAATGCATGGGGCTCTGACTTGCGATAGGCAATTGATTGCCAGAGAATCACCCACTCCACAGTTAATTCAAAGATCCCCTAAGCAACTTTCTATGGTTGATTCCTGTTATCTTAAGTCATGTATCCCAATTTCACCAATATTGTGTGATCCTGGGCAAGTCACTAGAGGTCAGTTACCATATCATCTAAAGTACGAGCTGTTAGATATACACTATGATCACTAGTATGAATCGTTATATAAGCGTATGTATTGTATGCATGTAATGTATGAATTAGTTTCGCTGCAGCAGTGAGCTGCGTCTGCCTCAGGCAGCAGGATCTAACACTTCTCACAGCGCACTATGGGCCTCATGTAGGTAGCCAAATACCGGTCGGTAACGGCCGATTTTCGGTAATTATACCGTTACCGACCGGTATTTTGGCTATTGGTATGTAGGGGGACAATTATTGGTTTCGGAATTTACCGAATCGGTAAAATTACCGATTCGGTAATAATACCGAATCGGTAATGTTACCGAATCGGTAACTTTTCCGAATCGGTAATTTTACCGATTCGGTAAATTCCGAAACCAAAATCGAGATGTAGGGGGAGTGTGTGGGTGTGTTTAAGAGTCGGTATTTACCACCAACTTATAGTTGGTGGTAAATAATCAATGTATGTGTTTATGCATTTTTACGCGCGTAGCAGTGTGCAATGTGGCATACATACATGCCCTTAGGGCATGTATGTGTGCCACATGTGTACACATGGCCGAATCAGGGGTGCAACAGGGTGTCAATGTGACACCCTGCCACCCTTGCATGTGTTCACCACATTACCGAATCGGTATTTACCGATTCGGTAATGAGGCATACCTTCCCATCAATGGGAAGGTATGCCTCATTACCGAATCGGTAAATACCGATTCGGTAATTACCGAATTGTAACGAATCGGTAAAAAATACCGACTCATTACCTACATACGAGTTACCACTTCTAAAATACCGATTCGGTATCGTTCGGTATTTTAGAAGTGGTAACTGGTATGCTACCTACATGAGGCCCTATGTGTCTGTACCCTTATGAAAGCAAGTCAGGGTGGAAGTGATTTGGGAGATCAGCCTATCAGGTCAGTGCTGAGAAACACCGGCAGAACAGTGCATGTTCTGTGTGCTGGCAAAGGTGGATTTGCAGCAGGCCGGGACTGAGGTATGTTCTCCCAGCAGTGAACAGTCTTAAGCAGAAAAAACAGGATTTGTTAAGGGTCAGCACTGGCAGAACTTGGCACCAGCTTCTTGATCCTAAAGCAGAATTAACTTTATTTAAAACATAAGAATGAGCGAGCAAGGTTTCTGTGCAGAAGGGAAGGGCAATATGTGAAAGACTCAAGCTGCTTATTATGAAACAGTCAAGACATGGGAATTGAATATGTTTGTTTGAAAGAAACTGCTTTCAAGACAAACATCACCGAACTAAAGCAGCCAAGAAATTTCCCTGTTTCATTCAGAAATGAAAAAATATGAAGTTGGGTTTACTACAGTGCGAGTTTTTTTTTCAATTCACAATGGTGGCTTTCGTTTCTAGCCTTTGTTTAATTTTTACAATCGAAATAAAAGAGCTAATGGAAAAAGGTTTACCAGCTCGCACAATAAAACGAAACTTTGACATACGAAACAATTATTTGTTTTCCATCTGAAGAGTGTGCCTGCTGCAGACTTCTCTTTGCACATCATCAAGAATGAAGATGGCCAGCGGCTCAGACATACACCTCTTGGGGGAACTGAGGGTCGTATTATAAATCAGCCTTGGCGGTGTTCGCGGAGTTTTGTTATGCGGAACTCTTCAAAGTGACATAAAAGTCTGCATCGCTACGTGGAGTTCTGCAAGCGGTGGAGTGTGTTAGGTCGCGCGTTCACGCTGATTTTTAGTGCCAGTTGTTTGTCCCACGCTGGAAAATCTGCGTGATTGACACCATGCGTAGTACAAGTGGGCGCTGCTTCTTTCTGCCACTCCAGTAGATGTTTCACTTGAGCGGCAGCTTTCTCAATGCAAACGTATGGTTTCTCAACGAGAGTGGTTGTGACCATCCCTGACCGCCCGCCCTGAGAAATCGTTCTGGGAGGTGCTTTAACGTTGGATTTTCCTTGCTCGTGCTTGCCAAATTAACGTTGGCGAGCATGAGTGAGTAAAAATCTCCACTCCGCAAATTTCAGAACTCTGTGTGCTCCGCGGAGCATGGAGAGCTGAAAACTCCACAAACAGAGTGGAATGCACCGGCCAGGCCTAATTATAAACAGCAGCGCTGGCACAGCGTGGAGCTGCACAACCTTTTTTTGTGAGTTGTTTAAAGTTCATACATATACAGTTTTGGAATTGGAAAACATGTATACCGGAAACCCATCAATTGGGGGAGAAGGTGTGGCAGAGAAAAGGAGCCTGAATCAGGAGGGACAGAGCTTAAAAAGCAGAATCTGACAATCAATTTATTTATTTATTGAAGAAAAAAGTCTGCTGCAAAGAAGAATGAAACAAGGAAAACATGACAGTAAATCTCTTCTAGCTTACTTAATTAGTCAGAAATAGGCTGCATTTTAAAATACCGTACAGCGTTAGGGCCCCTGCTACAGAGATCTTTGTGTGCCCATCAAATTTGATGGGATTATGTTAGATCTGGCACCTTGGCGTGGGTCTCCCTTCCATTTTTTTGCTGTTGCTTCATGTGTTTTTGCTGGTTATAGATGCTTTGGGCACTGTGCCACTGCTGTCCAGTGCCACAGTACAAGTGCTCCCTATGGTAAATTGATGTATGGATTAGTGATTCCATGATTGGCTGGTTTAGTTCACTTGTCAGACCTTAGTACAGTGCACTGAGTGTGCCCAGGGCTTGTAAACCAAATGCTGCTGGTGGGCTTGCAGCACTGGTTGTGCCACCCACAGAAGCAGCCTGTAAAAGTGTGTCTCAGGTCTGCCATTGCAGAGCCTGTGTGCAGTCTGGTACTGCCAAGTTGACTGGGCAAGTGCGCCCACTTGCCAGTCCCTAAACCTTCCCTTTTCTTCATATCAGATACCCCTATGGTAGGCCCAAGGACAGGGTGCATTGTAAGTATAAGGTAGGACATGCCCTGGTGAGTGTGGCATGCCCTAATAGTGAATTACAACCATTTTTGTTTTTCACTATTGCAAGGCCAGAATGGGCAGTTTGATAATTACATCTTATAATCCTAACTGACTCAGGGAACTAGGTAGAAATTCGAGTTTAGTATGCCTGAGCTCAGAATGATAAATACATCTTTTAGTGAAGTTGGTTTTAACATTCTGCGTTTGAAAATACCCCTTTTAGAAAGTGGGTATTTTCCTGTCTAAATATCCAAGCCTGCTTCTGCTAGGTTGTGTATTCCTTGTCTGGAGTTTGAGTGACAGGGGCTGGGGGATTCCAGGAGACAGGGTGAGTCAGCACAGGGCTGAATAGAGAGATCTGCATGTAGATGGGTGGGAGGAGTTGCACCTGGGACCTGAATAGGGTTGTGCCTTCCCTCCACAATGCTGGCTCCACCTCCTGTGGTGCGTCTGATGTCTCTGCCCTGCACTGTGAAAGGAAAGAAGGAGTCTTGTCAACAAAGTGCTCCAGGACTGACCAGAACTGGTTTGGACTAAGCAAAGGCCTCTCTGCCTTCAGAGAACAAAGAGAAACTGTGTATAAAAAGGGGGACCCAGACCCCAGAACTGTAGATCACTTTTGGGAAACAAGAAGAAACTTTTGCTGAGGAGAGGAACCATAGAGAGTGAGGAGAGACTATCCCTAAGCTTGAGGGATTGGCCTGCAGTGGTTGCCTGACTGCCAAAGAAAGAGCGGTTTTTGTGTGTACTTTCATCAACTTGTGAAGGATCTCCAAGGGCTTGAGATAGAGCTTGCCTCTTGCTGAAGTCTCAGGGACAACAGACTTCACCCACCAGCTCCCCAAGAGTTCCTTGGAAGTGCCTGCAGTTGTGTTGGGCTTTCTGAGGGACTGCGTGTCGCAAGGAGCTGGTAGCGCGACGCACGAAGAAGAAGCGTGTCGCCGAATTGCTGCTGTTGCTTCACAACGCAAATGCGCCTCGCATCGCCGGAGAAGAGAATCGACGTCGCACCAGACACTGCCGCATCATCAGAGAAGCATGTTGCAGGGCCTGTCGCGGCTCAGAAGAATCATTGAGTCGCCGCACGGCCATCGGGCATGCACGCATCGTATTGCATCAAGAAGAAGACGCCATCCTTGTTTCATCGCACCGGATCTTCATCGCCTCATGGTGTTGTGGGTCGTATGGCCACGAAAACGCAGTAAAAATACCAACGCAACACCTGCCCTCGCAGAGAAGATCCGAAGCATCCCCTACGCATCAGTAGGGACCCGAGGCATCACCGTTCTTGCATGTAAGGAACCGACACATCACCTTACCTGCACCACATTTGTTGTATAGCATTACGCATCCTAAGGTACATTGAACTCAAAGTGTTGCATTTGACATCTTAAGAGAACTAAGCTAGTTCTACCATTTTTAAAGTACAGTATTGTGGATGTTTGTTGTTTGTGGTCTTCTGTTAAGACTATAAAAAATATACTTATTTTTAATAACAACTTGTGTGGTGTCCATCTGTAGTGTTGTCACTGGGTCACTGTATGTGTTCAGAAATCCTTTACACACTGCCTCTGAGATAAGCCTGTCTGCTCGTGCCAAGCTTCCAAGGGGGTGAGTAGGGGTTATTTTAGGAGTGTACCCCCTTACCCTGACTAGAAGCAAGGGTCCCTATTTGGTCAAAGGTACCTACCTCTGCCAACTAGAAACCCCCAATTCTATCAGATAATAATAGCAGCAAGATAACTCAGGTAGTTAATGCACTGCTAGGAGAGATCTATGTTTTGTCCAGTCACAAATTTGACTCATAAAGTAGCAAGGAGGGTTAATGTACCTTCTGCAAAGCAAATAGTGAAAAATGCAGATCATGGTTTGGTATTTTATGTAGATAGGTAAGTGGGATACTGCTTTTGACAGTTTGCTCATTTTGTTACTTTCAGTTCATAATTTTCAATCCTTCTAACATAGCACAGTGATCTATTTATAGGCATCAAGGAGCTGCATGCAAACTGTAAGTCATGGGTTTAGATCCGTATTGTTTTTTCCTCAATCTGTTAAGATTACAAAGAATGTTTCCTTTTGAAAGCAATAAAGTCTTGTTAGTACAGATGACCCCAATCACTGTGTTTTGTTTTATGTACATAGTTTGTGTTTCTGCAACCATTCACTCCGGGGTTGGATTGGCCTATAGGGCAATCTGGCAGTTTCCGAACGGTTGTTCTGAGAGATAAATGTCCTTGTTTGTGAACTGTTTTTATGGTCTGGTGATCCTTTTTTTTATTGTTGCTATCTCTAATAATACCACAAACATTGCCGAAGCAAGCACAACTGAGTACGCACAGATTTACACATTTTTATGATTTATTATGTGTGCTGTAAAGTTCACATTGTACCCTCCTCTGGGATAAGTAGCACTATAATGAATTAAAGAAAAAAATAATAGGTGCAATTTAAATAATTAATTGGGTAAATACACACAGATACACCTGGCATTCTTACAGTGCATACCCATCTCTTTCATGAGGGAGCAGTTGGACAAAGTTAAAAACCTGCCTTCAATAGTTTCTCCTCAGTACTTGTGAAGTGATAACATGCTGTTATCCTTTGTTTTCTTCCATTGCTTTGGGGTCTAGGTGTTAGGCTCAAAATGGCTCCCAGCCAGGATGATAGTTCAATAAAAGAAGGGCTGATGGCCCTTTAAATAAGGCCTCTGTTTGGGCTTAGCTGGAAGTTAAAATAAGAAAGCCCGTCACCACCTGCAGGTTGCTGCTCCGAACAGAAAGCAAACAATATTTGGGTGCTTCTGAATTGTATCCTAGTGGCAGAAAATTACATCAGGACTAATTCAGCAAATTTACCTCGGAGGGCGGATCCCAGATACAGTCCAGAAATAGCTGCCGTGTGATGCAGAATTGCCTTGCTTCTCGAAAAATGTTGGATTGATATGAATATGAGGTTATCCTGATAATGCACACTTCTACTGTTTTAATACCACTGTAACTGAGTGTGTTTGTGAGGTACCTGGATTTATGTAATGAAGGAAGGGCCAGACCTATGCACTGGATCCATCTTGTACAGTCAAGGGCAGCAGCATCGTCCTGTAAAAATGTTGTATCATGGATATCAACTTCCACAATATTGTGAAAGTAATCATACGTAGGTAAGTATGTACATGAATCATGAAGCTATAAATAACCATAATCTGTATATGTGGAGTTAAGAGTAGTAAATATACACTTAACTGTATAAAGTTTCCTTCACAATATTGTGGTAGTCAACATTCTGTATATCATGTTATTGCAGGACAATATTTTTTACTCCATATTGTGACATACATAGGGGCCTATTACGATCTCGGTCGGAGGCTTTCCGACTGATATCGTCAGTTTCAATTCCGCCTAATAACAATGAAGGAGGTCGGAATTGAAACCGGCCGGTCATTCTGGCTGGATTCCGACAGACTCAAGGAGCTCGCCAACCAGTTGGAAACCGGCCCATAAAACCAATGGACGACGTTTCCGCCGTTAGGATTACAGTGCTCTGTTTCCGACAGGCATTCCATGCCGGGCTTTCCGACATGTTAAGCCTGTTGGAAAGTGAGTTTGGGGGCTCCTAGCATGGCCCCTTTCTCTTTGTGGCCTCCGGTTGGGGGCTGATGGGGCACCTATGGTGCCCCCCTGTTCATCCCTGCACCATGTGGCTTGTGTTGCAAGGCTGAACACAACCTTAAACCATAAACCGGCCATAGCACAAGCTCCCATTGGTGTGCTGTGGCCAGTTTACGGTCGTAGCACAAGCTCCGGTAGGGAAATGTGAGTATGCGACCGCACCATGTGCAGTTGTATTGTAATTAGGCAGCCAGGACCGCTGATCGGAGGTAGATCGATCGGTCCCAATTTCGCGATAATGTCAGTCGGAGGCAACTCGGTCGACATCATAATCGGCCCTGTAGTGTCATGCAGCAACATGCTGAAAATCACAAAAAAAAGTCTTTCCTCCTCAGCAAGGCCTATGTGATAATATCAGTGAAAATTCTGCACGCATAGGTCCTCTTCACATTCCGTTTTTCTATCAATATACCACTCAAGTTTCTTTTCAGTCTTAAACAACACAAACACATTTCTCTTCACTTCTTTCCAGTAAGTCGAATGAGAAAAAAGCGCAGCTTCTTACCATAAGAGTATAGCCAGAGGCTACAGAGGAAGTATAGATTTACTATTTGTAACTCCACTCCTGCATACCTGAAAGATGTATATCGTTAAGGTGTATATATGTGGAGTTAGATACAGAAAATCTATGCTTACCTTTCGGTGTTTTGGTTTCAATATTTTGTCTTTAATACATCCATACCATGATAATCTGTCTTCAGGATTCGGGGTGCACACCCTGGTAGGGACAGACGGTTGTTAAGGGAAAAGGCAAAAAGTTGTTAGAGGATGAGTTAAGAGGCAGCCATTTAATGGAATTTCTAGTTTTTCTAGGCATGCCCAAGCAATTACATTTCTGTCACGTGTGCGTATGGGTCAATTTCTTTGCTCTTTCGTGCTAAAAGACTGATTCCTCATTTAACTTTCTGTTTTTTAGGGCAGAGGTTCCCAAGAATTTCATCATTTGAGCTGCTACCTCTCTTCAGCTTAGAGGCTCTTATGCCAAGCATCCTTCGATCCTCTGCTTGCTGTTTCTCTTCATTTCAGAGGCTCCCATTCCCAGCACCCCTCATGCCTCTGCCTGTTTCTCTCTTTCCTCAGGACTGAGGCTTACCCACTTGTCAGCACGAAAGATGTCATGCAAGGCATCCCTCTTCCCCTTGCCTGTCACTTCTATCATCCGCTTCTTAAAAGCTCCCATACCCAGCTTCCCTTCTGCCTTTTAACCCCAGCTAACTCTCTGCTCAGGAGCTCTTCTGTCCAGCATTTACCAGCACCAATCCTCAATACAGAAGCTCACATCACCAGATACATCAATCAATCAATCAATCAATCAATCAATCAGTGACCTTGTAAAGCGCGCTACTTACCCGTGATGGTCTCAAGGCGCTGGGGGGGGGGGGGCTTGGGGGGGGAGGAAGGGAGGCGGGTTCTGCTACTGCTCGAAGAGCCAGGTCTTGAGGAGCCTTCTGAAGGTGAGCAGGTCCTATGTCTGCCGTAGATGGGTGGGGAGGGTGTTCCAGGTTTTTGCAGCGAGGAAGGAGAAGGATCTGCCGCCGGAGGTTGTTCGTTGGATGCGCGGGACGGCAGCAAGGGCAAGGCTGGCGGAGCAGGGCTGGCGGGCGGGGGTGTAGAAGTTGAGTCTGTCATTCAGGTATGCTGGTCCGGTGTTGTGGAGTGCTTTGTGTGCATGGGTGAGGAGTTTGAAGGTGATCCTCTTGTTGATGGGGAGCCAGTGCAGGTCTCTGAGGTGGGGGGAGATGTGGCTGTGGCTGGGGACGTTGAGGATCAGTCGGGCTGAGGCGTTCTGAATGCGATGTAGTCGTCACAGGTGTTGGCCGGGATTCCTGCATTGAGTGCGTTGCCGTAGTCTAGCCTGCTGCTGACGAGGGCTTGGGTCACTGTTCTTCTTGTTTCGGTTGGGATCCACTTGTAGATCCTGCTAAGCATGCGGAGGGTGTTGTAGCAGGAGGAGGAGATGGCGTTGACCTGCTTCGACATGGAGAGGGAGGAGTCGAGGATGAATCCTAGGTTGCGTGCGTGGTTCGTGGGTGTTGGAGCTGCTCCCAGTGCGGTCGGCCACCAGTAGTCGTCCCAAGCAGAGGGGGTGGATCCTAGGATGAGGACCTCCGTCTTTTCCGAGTTCAGTTTCAGACAGCTGTTCCTCATCCACTCGGCGACGGCCTTCATTCCCTCGTGGAGGTTGGTCTTGGCGGTGTGCGGGTCCTTGGTGAGGGAGAGGATGAGCTAGGTGTCGTCGGCGTAGGAGATGATGTTCAGGTTGTGCTGGCGGGCAACTTGTGCGAGGGGGGCCATGTAGACATTGAACAGGATCGGGCTGAGGGTTGAGCCCTGGGGTACGCCGCAGATGATGTCGGTGGCTTTGGATCGGAAGGGAGGGCGGCGGACTCTCTGGGTTCTGCCGGAGAGAAAGGAAATGGTCCAGTCCAGGGCCTTCTTCTGGATTCTGGCTTCTTGGAGGCGTGTTCTTAGTGTGCGGTGGCAGACCGTGTCAAAAGCGGCAGACAGGTCCAGGAGGATGAGGGCTGAGGTTTCACCGTTGTCTAGCTGGCGCCTGATGTCGTCAGTGGCGGCGATAAGGGCAGTCTCGGTGCTGTGGTTGCGTCTGAATCCGGACTGGGATCGGTCTAGGATGCTGTTGTCCTCGAGGTGGCGGGTTAGCTGCATGTTGGCGATTTTCTCGATGACCTTCGCCGGGAAGGGGAGCAGGGAGATGGGCCGGAAGTTCGTGAGGTTTTTGGGGTCCGCCTTGGGTTTCTTGAGGAGGGTTTTGATTTTGGCGTGCTTCCAGCTTTCCGGGAAGGTCGCTGTGTCGAAGGAGATGTTGATGATCTTTCGCAGATGGGGTGCGATGATTGCGTCAGCTTTGTTGAAAACGTGGTGTGGGCAGGGGTCTGATGGAGATCCTGAGTGGATGGAGTTCATGACCTTGCGTGTCTCTTCGTCGTTGACGTTGGACCAGGAGGTCAGCTGGTTGGTGCAGGTGGCGTTCGGGGTGTGGTCTGTTGCGGTCGGGGCGGATGAGGAGTTGAAGCTGTCGTGGATGTCGGCGATCTTGCGATGGAAGAAGGTGGCCAGTGAGTCGCACAGATCCTGTGATGGCGGAATGTCGTTGGTGTTGGCGCTGGGGTTGGAGAGTTCCTTCACTATGTTGAAAAGTTCTTTGCTGTCGTGTGCGTTGTTATCTAGTCGGGCTTTGAAGGACGATCATTGTGGCAAGTCTTGCATTACTACCTCTTCTACATCTTGTTTGTTTGCATTCTGAGACTTAAGTGATTGCACTGTGATCCCTGAAAGCAGTAGACACAAACACAATTTATGTTTATAATGATAGGATATTTATTAAGTATACTTAGCAGATCAACAATGTGTGTCAAAAATCTGAAACATATTATTATTATTACAGCAACCATGATATGAAACAAGATAAATATGAGAAAAACCCAAAACATCTTATATTGCATATCACATATATTTGTAATAATTAGTCTAACCTCTACCTAATTTTATACTGGATCTTCTTATCAGCCTCCTAATCATACTATTGCCTGAATAATTAGTACCTTCCCTGGCTATTTTATGCCAAGCCATGTGTTATTTCTTCATAACTCTGAGAAGCGTTCAGACCTGCGGTTGGATATCGGCTCTCAGAAATCTCCATAAGCAACCAATCCTGGTGCCTGACCCGTGCAAATTCTTTGGTCCCTTTATACCTTTCTTCCCAATGATTCTCTATGGACAGGGGAGGTGGGGTTGCTGTGCAGTTTGTTTTGCATCTGAATCACTGTGTGAAAAATGCCTTAGTAGGAATGAAAAGCAACAATGTATCAAGATGTTTGTTACGTTCCTGTTATTTTTGGAAGCACAACTAATGTCAGCCTGTTGAATAGTTGATAATGACGATCTCACACACAATTGAAAATATTATTTTTCGAGGCCCTATGCCTTTTGCAAACACACTCAAAATGATTAATGTGGTGATGTTCATCATACAAGTAGACTTGATTTCTATCTAACAGGCACATGTCAATAGATGAAGCCCTGTCACAATCGCCATACATATTTGATATATAGCAAGAGGGGAATAGGAAGCCAACACACAAAAGACAAGCAATATAACAGAGTACAAGATGTATTTTAAGTAGAAAAACTGTGTTAAATTGCTTCTGCTATGTAGAAATGAGTATGCCACTCCAGATAGACAAATTTGCCGAACATACTCACTATGTCGAGCGTACATAGGCACTCCTTTTTAAAAGCCTTATGTCCTGAGGAGGGTTCTTGCCATCTTCCAAAAATGTGTACCTCTTCTCCTTGAATACTTTGTATAAAGTAGGATACTTATATTTATATAGCAAAATATTTTTACCACACTTCTATTTAATGTACATGTTGGATTTTGTTCGATTTTTTTTAATGTGTTAGCTTCTTCTACCATTCTTGCGCTCTCTGTCTCTATCTCTCTAATTGGAATTTGTAGAGCACACATTCACTAGAGTGTTCTTGGCGCTAAGTCAAAACAGAAGTACATGCTGTATAATAAAAGCGAGCATTCACGCAATGGGTACACTTGCCTAAAGAGCCAGGTCTTTAAGTCTTTCTTACAGGTAGCAAGTTCGAAGTGTGAATGTAAGTAAAGAGGAAGGGGATTCCAAATTATAGAGGCCTGAATCTAAAAGTTCTGGCGCCCCAAGCATTTCTTACTAACTTCAAAAAAGTGGAGCGAAGCTGACAAGCTGGAGTATATGGTCCAATCCTGTTTGTAAGAAATTTGGGGCCCTCACCCTAAAATGCCCTAAAGACAATACCGCATATTTAGATTATTTCTTTGTTCAATTGGAGGCCAGTAGAGGCCCTTTAAACAAGCATTGGCATAGCCAATAGGTCTCGCCTTTGGGACCTTATAAGTGTGTAGCCATGCAACACTTGATGTTGTTGCACCAAGGATATTGTGCTGGATAACTAAACACTTATAAGTTCCCAAAGGCAAGACCTATTGGCTATGCCAATGCTTGTTTTTTTGTGTAACACTTGAATTTTCATGATCCCTTTAACATTACTGACGTAGTATATCGAGGGCTGCAATACGACTTTAAATTGTTCCAGCAACGCTGCCTGATGTCTGACAGCGGCACTTGCCCTCAGGAGTTCATGCCCTCACACCGCAGCCTCTCACACAGCGAACTCATGCCAGGTAAACATCCTCTCGCGAGGGGACGGTGATGACGCGAATGATCAGACCTCGAAAGGGGCTGTTCGTTTTGGTTATTTTTTGCGCTATTACTTTTGCTAGAAAAATCCAGATTGGAATTATTTGCGTAATTAAGCAAAAGGAAATTGCACACCACAACAGCCTGGACCCGTCTGGGACCTCAGATGCGTCCTTAATGTGGCATCATTTTATCAGACTCATCGACCTTGAAAGGATGAAAGGTTGCGGTTAACCATCGGGATTTGAAGTCGTTGCTGGCAACTAATGCACTATTCGAGTTTAAGTAGTAAGCTTCTTACCTGCCGTGTGAAGACGTAGAACCAGCAGGAGGATGACGACCGCTAAGGGGGCGTTTGATCCTCGCCTTTCCCGGATCATGGCTCCTGAATCTGTTCCTTGGCTACCTAAAAATCCACACTCCTCAAACAGCCGGACCAGCAGCTTCAGAAATGCGTTCACAAGTAAGTGTGGTGTTTGGTCCCACCTTTATATATGTTTATGTATGTACATACACACAGCAGGCGATCATCAAAGACACCAGCATTGTATCTAAATTCATGGGAGTGGCTCTCGGTGCTGGCACAAAGTTCAGTCACTCACTTTCTGAAAATGTAAATCATGCACATCACATCACCAAAATAGCACCTTCGGGAGTGATGAATGACTGTAAAACCGCTGAATGGAACTAGAATATTGTGCGTCAGTGATACCTGAAGTCAGATAAAACGTGAGAGTCACTCACGCACAAGTATCGGAAAATAGAACGTCACAACCCACCGAGAAAAAAACACGTTAGAGTAAACTGTGCAACAAAAAAACAACATTACAGAAAAAAAATCGCCCATAAAGCAATACTTCAGAGTACAGGGTATTTACAATGAGAATGCATACTACTTAAATGTGTACATTAATAAAACATTCGAAAAACAAGTAACAATTAAGTACTTTTCTGGAAACAAACAATGAACAACTAAGCACCATTCTGGATTACATTTTCGACAAAAATATGCCTTTCCACATTTTACCAGTCAGCGTACAAAATATTTCCATATAACAATGTCCAACAATAAAACACAATTCCAGAAACACGCTATCACAATAACAACAAGCATAATAGACACAAGAACGTCACTGAAGAAGGAGAGGCATAGTGAGCATTGGAGAGGCGGAGCGAGGCGCACGCGCTTGTGCGCGTAACCGCAAGCTCTAGGCCGCCACAAGCAAAGGCGTGTGGTAGCATTTTCTGGAACCACACACTAAATGTCCCGCAGAGCAGCGCATGCGCTGGCTCAGCGAGACCTAAAAACTGAGTTACATGGCATCTTATGGGCAGTTCAAAAAATGCTCAGAGTCGGCCATCTGTAATATATACAATTGAGCCTTACTTAGAAAGGCCAGCATATAAAGAATTGGCATAGTCAAGCCTAGAAATTACCAAGGCCATTACCACAGTGATTAAGGCAGCTTTCGTAAGAAAACTAGAATTTTTTTATACTTCTTCAGGAATGTGTAACTTGCTGAACTCAGACCCTATTTGGGGTTTCATAGACAAGTCACTTTCAATGAAAAACACCTAAGATTTTTGCCTGTCTTTTAGGAGTCGGAGTTGCACCAGTTGTGCAAGGTCAATAATGGTTGTACCTGAGATCCATTTCATTGTTTAGGATTGCAATTTAATTTTTCTCTGAATTAAGTTTAAGATAATTCCTGCCCATCCAGTCCCAGATGAAATGCATAAAAACCTGGGCATTATCCTGAGAGGCAGATGACCCATTAAGTTTGAGTAATAGTTGTGTATCATTCACATAATTATATATTCTACAGTTCATTTCTGCATGTTAATGAATTAATGGTCTAATATAGATGCTAAATAGCTTGGGAGATTGCGAGGAGCCCTAAGGTACCGCACACTCCACCTGTAGAGCCGGATCCTTATATGGCCACAAGAAGACAGACTGTGTGCAACAATTCAAAAGCACCTAAGCCACTGAAGGGCAAGGCCACCGATACCGGAAGCCTAAACATTGTCCACCAGGAAATTATGGTGGACCATGTCAAAGGCTGCTGATAAATCTAGGAGATCCAGAGTAGAGGTTCGACGTTTGTCATCATCACTACATATGTCAGCAAGCACAGATAGCGTAGCAGATTCCATGCACTGTGCAGAATGAAAGCCATCCTGGAGTGGATTTAGGAAATGAGAAGTTTCCAGATGAGAGATTGAACTAGGGGTCATATGGGCTTCCAAACGTTTAGCATGAAAGGGCAATAGGGAGATGGGACAACACTCTTTCATAAGCAAAGGATCTTCTCCTTCTTTTTTCTGGAGTGGGATCACCACTGCCTCCTTAAAAGAATTTGGAAGTATACCTTGCATTAGAGAATTGTACAATAAAGATTGAATAGGTGCTACTGTTTCAGAAAGAAAACATTTTAAAAGCCTGTGGGAAGGGGGCATGGATCATTCGGTGAACCTGATTTCACCTTCTTCTTCATCAATAGAAGTAGTTTTTGTTAAGCAGAGTTAAAATAGAAAGAGTCAGAGTATTCCTATCCAATGAAACCCCCACAATTAGTTCCTTATTTCTGAGTGCAGTGCTATATTTAACTGTTTTTATCTTATCAATAAAATAGGTATTCAAAAGATGACAAATTTCTTGTGATGGAGTAGTCAGAAGAAACATCCTAACTGGATTAAATAGATCAGTGACTATTTTAAAGATATCTTTCTGCTGATTAGAGGACTGTAGTATTTTATTAGTAAAGGATGTGATGTTAGTGCGGATTTCTTTTTTGAAAAGATCCCTGTTTACTGTGGAATAGCCTCTACACTATTTCCATTTCGATTGGCATGTGTTTGGGTGCTGGACCTGGCTAGTGGCCAGGTCTTGCAGCCAATCCCTCATAGGCAAGCCCCCCCATGCCAAAGGATGTGCATGGCTGAGAGTTGGCCGCAGGGGCTAGCCCTAGGCCAACCCCCCACCAGTAGCCAGCCTCCAATGTGCACCTCAGTGATGTCATTTGAGATGTCATCAGTGATGTCATGAGTGATGTCACTGACCATGTCATGAGTGATGTAACATGTGACGTCATCAGCAGTGCATTGCGGACGCGCGAGTTATAGTTAGCTGAACTAACTATAACGGGGGAAATTTCAATGGTTTTGTACGAGTGAAAAGTCCAGCTAACTATAACGCTCCTGAAACCTATGGTTTTTTCAGTGAATTTCTAAGGTTTTTTAAATGCTAATTCCTAACTATAATGTGCCTGAAACCTATGTTTTTTTCAGTGAATTTCAAAGGTTTTTTAAATGCTAATTTCTAACTATGCCTACAGAGATAGAACATGTGAAGAAAGAAGAAAAAACGCACAGAAAGAAAAAAAAGAAATGCAGAAAGAAGCAACAGAAGTCCTCAAAGACGAAGAAAAGTGCAGGAAGAAGGATAACGCGCAGAAAGAACAAACAGAAGAGCAGAAAGAAGCCTTGTTGCAAAATCATCCTGTACCCTCAACGGATACTGGTGGTAACTGAGTCTGACTAACCAGTCCTAGAGCCAGTGCTATGTTAAAAAACACTCAGAATACAGTGAAAACACCTACATACACTAGGGAACACTATGCGTTGGGGTCCCCCTATGATCAGCATGACCTCCTCTGTAAGCCCCTAGTATATAATAGGGCAGGGGATTAAAACTACCTCTTAAAACGCGCCACAGGGCGTGTTTGCACACGTCACCTCAGGCCCCGTCCCCTCACTTCCCCACTGTGTAAACACGCCCTGTGGCCGTTTTAAGTTGGGAGATTAAGTCCCCTTGAATCCTGAGGGTCCAACTAGACCACTAGGTACCTCCAGTAGGCGCCACAGAGCTGCGTTGCAGAGAGATGTAAAAAGGGGCACGGCCTAGACCACCTCTCTGCAACGCAACGGAGTGGTGCTTACTGGAAGCACCTGGTGGGCTAGTTGGCCCCCAGGGTTCCTCAGGATTGAAGGGGAATTATTTCCCCAACTTAAAACGCGCCACAGGGCTTGTTTGCACACGTTAACTCAGGCCCCGTCCCCTCCCTTCACCACTGTGTAAACACGCCCTGTGGCCGTTTTTAGTTGGGAGATTAAGTTCATTGGAATCCTGAGGGTCCCTAGGGTCCAACTAGCCCACTAGGTACCTCCAGTATGCACCACAGAGCTGCGTTGCAGAGAGGTGTAAAAAGTGGCACGGCCTGGACCACCTCTCTGCAATGCAGCTCAGTGGCGCTTACTGGAAGCACCTGGTGGGCTAGTTAGCCCCCAGGGGCCCTCGGGATTGAAGGGGAATTATTTCCCCAACTTAAAACGCGCCATAGGGCGTGTTTGCACACGTCACCTCAGGCCCCGTCCCCTTCCTTCCCCACTGTGTAAACATGCCCTATGGCCGTTTTTTAAGTTGGGAGATTAAGTCCCCTTGAATCCTGAGGATCCCTAGGGGCAAAATAGCCCACTAGTTATGTCCAGTAAGCGCCATTGCAGAGAGGTGTAAAAAGGGGCACGGCCTGCACCACCTCTCTGCAACGCAGAGCAGTGTTATGTTATGTTATGTTATATGGTTCTTATAAAGCGCCTATCACCACTGGTCTCTAAGCGCTAGACAGACGACCAACAACATAATGCCGCCTCCACAACCATCTGCCAACTCCAATTAGACCGAAGATGTTACCGTACCAAACAGAAATGTCTTCAATTTTTTTCTGAAGGAAAGAAGGTTAGATTCCTCCTTCAGGCTGGGTGGAAGATCATTCCAAAGTTGAGGAATGAGTACTGAGAGAGCACTACCTCCTTTAGTTTTTAGATAGAATCTGGGTTGAACCAGATTTGGGACAGACCCAGAGCGTAAGGACCTACCGGGAACATACTTCCTTAAGCGCTGTTTAACATATTCCGGGCCATTGCCAAAAAGTGCTTTATGGGCCATGCAGAGGCCTTTGAAATGGACCCTAAGCTTCACGGGAAGCCAATGCAGTTTGCGAAGGAGAGTAGATGCATGTGCACTTCTGGGAAGAGAGAAGACCAGTCTGGCAGCGTCGTTTTGCACGACTTGCAGTTTCCTCAACAGCTTCTGTGATAGGCCCAGATACAAAGCATTACCATAATCTAGCCTCGAAATGACAGTTGCTGAGACAATAGTCTGCAGCGTGGAGGCAGAGAGAATGGCAGTAAGTTTACGTAGCTGCCGCATCACGGCTGTGCAGGAACCTACCACAGCCGACACTTGAGGGGCCATCGTGAGAGCCGCATCGATCTTTAGGCCAAGACTCTTCACTACCGTCCCAGGGATAGGGGTTTTGCCGAGTTCTGGGGGCCAGTACAGATCATCCCAGGGATTGGCTATGTTGGTCACCACCAAAACCTCCGTTTTATCTGCATTAACTTTAAGGAAGTTGTTCGTCATCCAGTTGACCGTGAATCTCAGAAGATCTCTGACTGATTCATGGGCCTCTGGTGTATCTCCCAGCTGAACCAGTAACTGTGTGTTGTCTGCGTAGTTAAAGACCTCACAGTTCTTGCGCGTGAGTTCCTCAATCAGGGGTTGCAGATAGATATTGAACAGTAAAGGGGAGAGTGCGGACCCTTGAGGCACCCCCCAGGTCACCTCCCTGCTCCCTGATAACTGGTCCCCCATCTGGACCCTCTGAGTGCGACCCGACAGGAAGGACTCCAACCACTTGTATGCCTGGCCAGCAATCCCCAGCTTCGCGATACGGCTCAGCAAGATGGAATGGCTGACCGTATCGAAGGCTGCCGAAAGGTCTAACAGAATCAGAGCGCAGGGTTGTTTATTATCAGCTCTTACTCTTAGCTCATCGGCAACCGTGGCCATAACCAGTTCCGTACTATGTTGTGGTCGGAATCCTGCCTGCCTGGCATGTAGGAGATGGTGTTCCTCAAGGTAGTTGGTAACTGCGTTCAGGACATGTTTTTCCAAGATCTTACTTAGGAAAGGCAGTTGAGAGATAGGCCTGTAGTTTTTTAGTACTTTAGGGTCAGTACCCGCTTTCTTCAGAAGTGGGGAGACTCTGGCCTCCTTCAGGGATGTTGGGAGGTAACCGGCTTCCAATGAAGCATTGATTAACTGCAGCAGCTGGGGTTGAATACCTGGCAAAGCTAGTTTGAAAATTTTCGGAGGGCAGGGATCACTGGAGGATCCTGATTTTATCCGGCTGACCAGTTCTGTCAGGTGCTCTCCATTGATGGCTGGGAAGTTAAGCAAAACTCCCCCAGACTGCAAGCTGTCTGTACCGAGTTGCGTTGGTAGGCTATCAGAGAGCGTAGAGATATCCATCAGGATGTCCTGCACCTTCTGAAGGAAAAATCCTTGAAAGGTGTCGCAGTCGGGCTGGGCCAGATCGCTGCTTTTGTCATTCAGCTGGGTGAGTTCCCTTAGAATAATAAAGGTTTCCCTTTGTTTATTCGTTGCCTCCCTGATCCGGCCCTCATAGAAGGCGGATTTCCTAGCCAGGATGGCCCGTTTATAACTGGCCAGAAGAGTTTTGTATGTTAGTGACTCTGTAGGCCCATAATCCCGTCTCCAGCTACGCTCCACCTTCCTGAGAGCTTGCTTCTTTTCCCTGAGGGATGCATCAAACCAAGGAGCTCCTTTCCCTTTTTTCCGAGTGAGCTCTAACCGTTCTGGGGCTAGTTTGTCTAAGGCAGAGCGGATCCAGGACATAATGGTCATGGTCTCTACGTCCAGGTTCCCCTGCTTCGTCTTCGGGGGGGGGGGGAGGAGAGAAGAGTTGTGACTAAGGAGTCGGCCTCGATCTTCTTCCATGGGCGGACCTTCCTCCTTGTTTGTGGAGGGGCCGCTGTTAAAGGCTCCCCTGGGACCCAGCATTCGATCAGATAGTGATCTGACCAAATGCAGGGACTGACACCCAGGATTTCCATTCGAGGCAGGGAGGACCAGACAAGATCGAGGGTATGTCCCTTTGCATGGGTAGGTCCTATTACAAGCTGGTTTAGAGAAAGGGTCGCAAGATTGGATCCAAACTCAGCCGCAGTGGGCCCCCTGGGGATCTCATCCCAATGATAGTTAATGTCCCCCACTACTACCAGGGACTTATATCTGGATGCCAGATCGGTCAACAGCTCAAAGATGGAGTCATTAAACTCCGGCGAGCTCTGCGGCGGACGATATACTACAAGAAGCAGTATACATGAGGATTTCAAGGATATTTTAATCCCTAGGACTTCTGCTCCAGCACAGCTTTCTGCGATGATTTGTATTACCTTGAGATTCCTTTTGAACATGATAGCCACCCCGCCCCCTCTGCTATCCTTAGGGCGGTTATACCACCGGGCGTCGAAGTTGGGCGGTAAGGCAGCTATTATGTCAGGTGTTGAGGAGCTCCCTAACCAGGTTTCTGAGAGCGCTAAGATGTCAATCTCACCCTCGTCCAGCAGTGTGAACACCTCTAAATGGTGTTTCTGTAGGGATCGTGTGTTAAGTGAGGCAATTATCAGGCCCTGTGACCTTGTGATGACTGATTTGGCCTCTACCTGTAATAGGTCTTCTGACCGGAGACTGGCAAGTGTTCTCTCATCTGGCGTAGTTCTCCCTTGATGAAGAGATCTAAGGGTGTCAGGGGTGTAGACCCTCGGCCGACCAAGGGGGGAGGCCCTACGGCCCGTCCTGGCCCGGACGGGCACAGACGGGCTTTCCTCTGGCGCTCCTCCGGCGCGACGCTGCGCGCGTACGCTGCACGCGACCATAATGGCCTTTAAATAGCGTGTGGTAGGCGGTGCTCGCTCGAACTAGAGCGCAGCCCCGTAAAACGTCTTGGTGGCGTCTGAGCCCTACTCCCAAGATGGCGCTCGTGCAGGGATACAAACACCCAAGTGGTGAATGGTGCTCACAATGTTTGAAGGTGCAGGCAATGCGGTCAGTGGGGGACAATCCGAACAATTTAATACAACATAACAGTGAGTAGATAATTTTTAAAAACAAATTCAGCGCAATTGCAGCAAAGCGATAAATTGCAAGGACCAGCGCGATGTAAGCGTGACGGTCAGTCTGTTGACCGCGCGCCGACCAAATGGCCCCTAAATACCATTTGCCAGGCGGTGCTCGCTCGAACTAGAGCGCAGCCCCGTAAAACGTCTTGGTGGCGTCTGAGCCCTACTCCCAAGATGGCGCTCGTGCAGGGATACAAACACCCAAGTGGTGAATGGTGCTCACAATGTTTTAAGGTGCAGGCAATGCGGTCAGTGGGGGACAATCCGAACAATTTAATACAACATAACAGTGAGTAGATAATTTTTAAAAACAAATTCAGCGCAATTGCAGCAAAGCGATAAATTGCAAGGACCAGCGCGATGTAAGCGTGACGGTCAGTCTGTTGACCGCGCGCCGACCAAATGGCCCCTAAATACCATTTGCCAGGCGGTGCTCGCTCGAACTAGAGCGCAGCCCCGTAAAACGTCTTGGTGGCGTCTGAGCCCTACTCCCAAGATGGCGCTCGTGCAGGGATACAAACACCCAAGTGGTGAATGGTGCTCACAATGTTTTAAGGTGCAGGCAATGCGGTCAGTGGGGGACAATCAGTGGCACTTACTGGAAGCACCTGGTGGGCTAGTTGGCCCCCAGGGTCCCTCAGGATTGAAAGGGAATTATTTTCCCAACTTAAAAAGCGCCACAGGGCATGTTTGCACACGTCACCTCAGGCCCCGTCCCCTCCCTTCACCACTGTGTAAACGCGCCCTGTGGCCGTTCTAAGTTGAGAGATTAAGTCCCCTTGAATCCTAAGGGTCCCTAAGGTCAAACTAGCCCACTAGGTACCTCCAGTAAGCGCCACAGAGCTGCGTTGCATAGATGTGTAAAAAGGGCCATGGCCTCAGAACACCTGTCTGCAACGCAGCTCCCTGGCGCACAGTGGAGATACGTGTTGGGCTAGCTGGCCCTTAGGGACCCTCAGTATTGAAGGGGAATTAATTCCCCAAGTTCCAACTGGCCAGGGGGCGCGTTTGCAGAGTGCTGCAAGGAGGGGGCATGGCCTCCAGCGCGATGCCGGTCTTTTATTTATTTTATTTTTTTAAGAAGGAGGGCTGTGTGGCCCCCCTTCTTTTTCTAATTTACTGGCCCTGGGAAGCCCATCCCCCAGGGCCTGCACCCTAATTTTTTTGTTGAAAAAAATTAATTTGGCCCTCCCAAGGCCTTAATCGGCCCCGGGAACCCCAACCCCCGAGTCATGGCCTTTTTTTAATTTAAATTCTTTAGGAGGGGGCTGCGTTGCCCCCCTCCTCAGGCCACTTATGGCTCCGGGGACCCCATCCCCCGGGGCCGGCCTTTGTTTTTTATTATTTTAAAAATATATATATTTATAGAAACACCTAGGACATGCTGGACAAACCGTATGTACCTATCACCATGACGATTTGCGTGATATTCATTAAAAGGCGACTATGCATAGAATGAATCCACATGGAAGTTATTTACACCGCTAGTGAAGCTCTGACGTGTCTGACGCCCTACCGTGCCTAATCCCGGCACCCCCGCCGGTGGGTACTCTCCAAGTAGACACCCTTGTCGTTTATTTATATAAACATGGGTAGCTATTGACGGGCACATTTAATATACACGCACACCAAGCCATTCAAAGGGGATTCGACAAAAATTCGACCAAACTATGCAAGAAACCACCCTCACGGTTAATAAAAAACACATCCACCGCCGGATGTGTAATACTTTTTATTTTACTCTCTGGAAAGGAGACAAACCTCACGTGAGAGTCCCAGCGTGCTCCTGGCTTAGCCCAATGCTGTGTTACACCCACCAGTGCCCGCCGATTGCCTCACACCTCTGTGTTGCATTCCACCAGCTAGTGCGTATGCTATGACACTCTCTAGCCCATGTGCACTGTAACACCACCCCGTGAATATGTCATGCCACACTTGCCTTCACACGGGTTATATTGCCCCATCTAACGTGCCTTCCTCGATGTGTATGTTATAACGCACAGCGCTATGCCATACATATTACAATCTGGGATCCATATCTTTGTCACAGTGCATATGCAACGTTACACTCCCCAGCACATATTTTATATTACAACTTTAGAGACTAGTTATGTTACACAACACTGCCCTGTGCATATTACACTCCAAGGCGCATATCGCATACCACGCGCTAGTGCCTGTGCTATCTCGCGCTCTCCAATGAATCTGTCATTGCGCACAATGTATTGCATATTATATTTCACGCCCCGGTTCATCTTATATCACACTTTTTGGTGCATAGTTTATACCATATACTACATCTAGTTTTCATTTTCAATCGTGCTCTCAGGACTATGTTCTATATAACACTGCGTCCACCTACCCTTTTCACCGGCATTACATTTTGCGATGGGGGTGGAGGGTCAGGGGGTGTTTCTGCCAAGTGAGCCCGGAGTCACAGTCACAAACGTCCTCTTCTTCCTGAATAAAAGTGAGATTATGCTGCATACTTGTTCATATTTTAAGTAGTTCGCACAGACACACATTTTAAAAACAATAAAGTTCCTAATACCCGCCTTCTCTGAACAGTTAGCTTGCTGCCCCATCCACCTCCTCCCTATCCTCTGTTGTCTGAATCCATGGACTAGCCTCCTCCCTCCTGCCATGCATGGTCTGATGTGCTGCCACTGCCCTCCATTTAGCATGATGTACCAGTCCACTCCTCCTGCCCTCCATTGCCCAATTCTATGGCCCATCATTGACCTCCTGCTTAGCCTCTGTGCTTAGCTTGCTGCCCATATTCTCCTTCCCCCTGCCCTCTGATGTCTTTGTGCATGCCCCTGCTCCATCCTTTTTGCCCACTATGTTCCATGGACCTGCCACTCCTATCTACTCTGAGTGTTCTGTTGAGCTGCCACTCCCCTCCCACCTGCCTAGCATTGTCAGATGACTGTAACCTGTCCCTGCCACCTCCACCCTGCCTGTCCACATGCCATGCCCCTATCCCCTTCCTCCTGTCCTCCATGGTCCATTTTACTGCCACACCCTTCTGCCCTCCCTGATCTGTTGTGCTGCAACTGCTCCTCCTGCCTGCCCCACGCGGTCTGTTGTGAGGCCCCTTCCCCTGAACTCTCTGGTCTGTGCCCAGGTCCTGACCCTCCCTTCTATCCTCCATGGTCCTTTGTGCATGCCCCTGCACCCTCCTTCTTGCCCATCATAGCCATTGTGCTGCCACTAACCCTCCCGCTTGCCATGCATGGTCTTCTGTGCTACCATGGCCCCTCCCACCTTCCCTGTGTGGTCAGCTAGCTGCCCCTGACCCACTCCCACCTTCCCTCCATGGTCTGTGTGTATGCCACCATAGTCTCATTGTTGCTCTCCATGGTGTGTCTTGTTTCTAGTGTCCATCCTGCTTGACCTCCATGGTCATCTTGCTGCTCTTGCCCTGCCACCTTGCCCCCAGCCCTCCGTTTCCATGTGCAGATCCCCTATTCCCTCCCTCCTGGCTTGTCTGTTCCATTGTAATGCCCCTGATCCGTCCCTCCTGCCCTTTATGGTCTGTTATGCTGCAGCTTTCTCTCCTGTCTGTCCATTATGGTCAGCTCGCTACCATTGCCTCTTTCCCATCTGTTCTCTGTTGTCCATGTGCGTGGTCCTGTCCCCTCCCTATTGCTTTCTTTGGATTGTTGTGCTGCACTCCCGTCCCGCATGCGCTGTGTGGTGTATTGTGCTGCTGCAAACCCTGATGCCTGCCCTGTGGGGTCAGTTTGGTGCACCTCTCCATGTCCCTCCTGTCCTCTGTTATCCGAGTCCATGTCCCTACCCCAATTCCTCCTGCCTACCATGATTCAATGTACCATACTTGCGAACATTTTGAACTTGGTAAGAGGGAGATTTTGAATAAAAACTGGGGTATTGATTTTCCCCTTTGAGTTACATTGAAAAAGAGGAGATTGTAGACAGGAGACAGATCAAATAAAGACCATTTGAGCTTAAAAACATTGGAAGTTTCCTGGCTAAAACGGGTCTGTTGGCATGTATGGTTGTACTACCACTGCCTCTTCCTTCTGCCCACAATGGTCTATTATATTGCCACAGCCTCTCTTGCCAGTCCTGTATTGTTGGTTTGTTGCCCCTGCCCCCCTTTCCACTGCCCTCCATAGTCTGTTGTGCTGCCACTGCCCTTCCTGCCTGCCCAGTGTGGTCAAATTGTTGCCTCTGCACTCTCCTACCTGCCTTCAATTTTCAGAGTCCGTGCCCCTGGCCTCTGCCTCTCAACAGTATCCCAATGAACAACTAGATTGCTAACATTCTATATTTATTACAAAAGTGTGGAACGCCTGACGTCATCTTGATGTAATCAAAACTGTAATACCTAGAGTATTTCCTTTAAAAATTACATATATGAGAGGGTCTTATTTGCATCAAAATTATGGTTAGTGCTCTAAAAAACTAAAATGAGGAAATTTTTTCTGAGTTTTCAAATAGCGACAAAGAACTTTTAAATTATTTGTAATCTTTATGTTTTTTTATCCAGTTGACCACTTGATTAAATGTTGCACCTTGGCGAGAGGATGTGGTGTTACTTCCAGAGCTGCAGACTTTGCAACTGGGGAACCAGGTTGGAGTTTCTGCTTCAGCTCAACATTCTGTGATTGTGGTCAAATCACTTAATCTCCCCATGTCTACAACCAAAATGAATTTGATCTTGTGTGATGTAACCAATGCTCATGTAAAGCATTCCAATACCTGACAAGTCTGCACTATATAAAACTGCAAATACACAAAAAATAAGTGTTTTGCACACTTCTGTCATTGGGCTACGTGTGGGCTACATCTGGGTGATATTTGTGCTGCATTTAGGCTCTTTTGTGTCTGGTGGCCATCTTGGGAGATTTATTTGTTATGAAGTTTCCTTATTTCCTCATTTACTGCAGTCTCCTCAGTAGGAAATACTTTCAGTTTTTTACTTGGTTACATCAAGAAGGCATTCAGATGTGTCACACATTTGCCATAAATTCTGATGGTAAGCACTCTAGTTGCTCATTAGATCACTGTAGTAAAGCTACTGCTCACCACGGAAGTCTGCTGCTGGTATTCAAAGTGCATGTTTCAGTCTGCATGTCAGAATTTGTTTATGAAATAGAAGAGGATTTGAGAAGTCAAAATGTGCCCTAATTTTTCTTTCTGCAGAACTAATCATAATTTCTATGGCAAAATGAACCCCCTCATTTTGTTCCTTTGTAAATTCAATGTTTTAAGTGTTACCACTTTATTCCAATCAAGATGGCTTCAGGTGTGCCATACTTTTGTCATAAGTAAGACTGTTAGCGCTCTAGTTGTTCGTTAGAACACTCTGGGACATTCTGTCATTGGGCTATACTTGGGCTACATCTGGGTGATATTTGGGCTACATTTGGGCTCTTTTGTCTCTGGTGGCCATCTTGGGAGATTTATTTGTTATGAAGTTTTCTAATTTCCTCATTTACTGCAGTCTCCTCAGTAGGAAATACTTTCAGTTTTTTACTTGGTTCCATCAAGAAGGCATTCAGATGTGTCACACATTTGCCATAAATTCTGAATGTTAGCACTCTAGTTGCTCATTAGATCACTGTAGTAAAGCTACTGCTCAGCAGGGAAGTCTGCTGCTGGTATTCAAAGTGCATGTTTCAGTCTGCATGTCAGAATTTTTTTATGACATAGAAGAGGATTTGAGAAGTCAAAATGTGCCCGAATTTTTCTTTCTGCAGCACTAATCATAATTTTTTATGGCAAAATGAATCCCCTCATTGTGTTCCTTTGTAAATTAAATGTTTTAAGTGTTACCACTTTATTCCATTCAAGATGGCTTCAGGTGTGCCATACTTTTGTCATAAGTAAGACTGTTAGAGCTCTAGTTGTTCGTTAGAACACTCTAGGACATTCTGTCATTGGGCTATACTTGGGCTACATCTGGGTGATATTTGGGCTACATTTGGGCTCTTTTGTCTCTGGTGGCCATTTTGGGAGACTTATTTGTTATGATGTTTCCTAATTTCCTCATTTACTACAGTCTCCTCAGTAGGAAATACTTTCAGTTTTTTACTTTGATTCCATCAAGAAGGCATTCAGATGTGTCACAAATTTGCCATAAATTCAGAATGTTAGCACTCTAGTTGCTTATTAGATCACTGTAGTAAAGCTACTGCTCACCAGGGAAGTCTGCTGCTGGTATTGAAAGTGCATGTTTCAGTCTGCATGTCAGAATTTTTTAATGAAATAGAAGAAGATTTGAGAAGTCACTCAAAATGTGCCCTAATTTTTCTTTCTGCAGCACTAATCATACTTTCTATGGCAAAATGAACCCCCTCATTTTGTTCCTTTTTAAATTAAATGTTTTAAGAATTACCACTTTATTCCAACCAAGATGGCTTTAGGTGTGCCATACGTTTGTCATAAGTAGGACTGTTAGCGCTCTAGTTGTTCTTTAGAACACTCTGGGAAGCTGCAGTAGAACACAAAGGAATCAACTGACAGTCTCTGCCCTTGTTGGATGTACATGTTTTACTGAGAATGTCAGACTTCATTCTCACATGACTGAGAAAGATAATGTGAATTTACAGAAAATATGCCCTCAGTTAGCTTATAGATCACCTTCCAAACCTCTGTGGGAAACGCATGAGAAAATAGTTTTCTCTCAAACATGATTCATGATATCACAGCAGAAGGCTTTTTCACATGGTAAAATCACCTTAGAACACACCACAATTCCTAAAATGAGTATGGTACCATCAACAAATGATTTATAATGTAACTAAAGTCTTAAAACCTTCTATTAACTGCAATGCTTTTTAATGAGGTGCTATCATGTATACTGGTCCCAAGATGGCTGCCAACACTTCTTGGATGAAGTGCTGACAGCCAATCAGATCTCACGATGAGATGTGTGGTTAGGCTCCGCCCAGATATATATGTGATTTTACTTTTTCTCAGGAACTACTGAACGGATTTACACCATTTCAGCAAAAGGCACATGCCTGACCTGAGGTCTACCTCTCTGCCAAATTTCAAGTAATTCTGTTCAGCCGTTCGGGCTGTACCTTGGACTAAAGGTCCCTATAGAAAATTGCATGGGGAAAACGCGTTTTGGGACCCCCCTTTTTTCTCAGCCCCCGCATGACAAATCCCCCCGAGACTTTCAGTGTAGGAGCGGAGCGGAGCGCCCCACCTATTTTGAAAATTTCGCGAGGATTCGTCAACCGGCGCCAAAGTTATTCCAAATAGAATGTTGCGGATTTCCTATGGAAACACGGTCCTAACTATAACTATCTACTGGCGACCGCCAGTAGATAATATATGCTCAATGTTCTGGCATGAAGTGTACACAGCATTTAGATATCCACAACACTCTAAAAGTGCAACTCTATCCAGATTTTCAGTATCCTCTGCCATCATAGTACTTAGTTATTCATACCACTTTTACAGCTTACATCAGACATTTGTACATGAGTACTAATAGATCCAAAGGTCTCTCATAACCCATTTCTCTTCTGGATGGCTGTGATTTGTAACCTCTTTACGAACATCCTGGCAGTAGTCTTAAAACTTAATTTGGACCAGCACATTCCAGAGGGTGTGGTAGCAAATGATACTCTTCCTAGTAAGGTAGTTATTGGTGACATGTCTTGCAGAGAGAAATGCTAACTGCAAGGTTCACAGATTCAAATTACAAAGATGTTAACTCAGCTTGTTAGTCTGACAGCTGCTTTTAGCATTCTCCAGATGTACTCAAGGTAGTTATTTTTAATGTGCTATTCAAATGCTGTTAGTTTCATCTTTACCCCATAATGTAGTGGGAGGACCCTTTGATAGTATTGCAAGTATTGTGGTCACTATCTGTTATATAAATAGGGTAGAAATCACCAAGGAGTTTGATGATCAGATGGCGGAATGAGGCCGAAGGGCGAGTTCATTTATAAGATCATGGAAATTTTCAGTGACTTGAAATATCCTATTAATATATGCAAAGGATAATTTATTCTTTATAGTACATGGTTACACTGTTGGTTAATAGCTGAAAAGAATGTGGGACCTTCACAAGTAATATGTCTGCAACCTTCGGTCTATTGGGAACCAAATACCCTGTTGAAGAACTTTGCCTTCTCAGTATAGCAAATCAGAGTAGTCCAAGTCCCACTCAGGGGAGGTGGTGTGGGCTAGTAACCAGTCCACAGGCACACAGCAAACAACATCCAGTAAATCATTGTCCATCCGGTATGTTTTCTTCTAAGATGGGAAAAGTACTTTATTATGCACATATTACTCAATACTAATGGTAAATGTACAAATATAGACATGATGGCATGTGGCAATACCTATGGTGACACCCTCCTTAAAGTTCACACTCCTAGCGAACAATGTAACCACAGTATCCCCCCCCCCCCCACATACTAGACATAATAGGGTGTAGTCAACAAAGGGCAGACTTAAGGCTTACTGGCTTGTCAGGGTGTCATGACATTAATAAAAGCAGAAATATGCAATAATAAACCAATTCAACAACATTAAATCCCTAGGGGTGGTACCATCTTACAATGATATTCATTAGATCATGCAATCACTCTCTGTTAACTGTGATCAATACATCAATTCAAGGACCTTGATTAATACATGTAATAGTTCACTGATAACATTGTCTTATTCAATACAGCATTTCAATAATCAACATTAATACATGTAAAGATTCACTGTTAACTACGCCATTGTCAATAAAGCATTTTAATTTCATTAAAACGTATGCACAAGTCTTTCTTCGAATTTTACTACTTTTACTATGCTGCAGCTCAGCTTTAAACCCACCAACAGAAGCCCACTCATGCCAGAATCTTTTGGCAAAAACTCAGGATCTTCAGATGTACTCAAGGTAGTTATTTTAAATGTACTACTCAAATGCTGTTAGTTTCAGCTTGACCCCATCTTACCCAAATATAAACCAATGGGGTAGGAGAACCCCTGGACACTATTGCAAGTATTTTGGTCACTATCTGTTTTATAAATAGGGCGCAAATCACCAAGGAGTTTGATGACCAGATGGAGGAATGAGGCTGAAGGGCGCGTTCCTTTATAAGGTCATTAATTTGGCCCCTGTGGGTGACTTAGGGCGATGTACGAGAAAACTGTGGAGACAAGCACTCTCCTGGCAGCCCCCAAACCCTCTGTATGACATTGATGGCGTTCATACAGTTTCTGGGACACCATGCAGTGTAAATTTGCAAATTTATAAGCCCTCGCAAGGTTTATACGTGCTCCTCAGCCCCAGCTTATTAGAGACATGTCAGCTCTTTGGTGCTACAGTTGCGTGGAAAACTGCCTTTTTTTTAACAGCTGCCTGGGTCAAACACAGAGCACACATATCCTTTATTTTTGTTGGGGCTGCAGGAGAACCCCCAAAGTCCCCATGACTCCAGCCAGCTCCCCAGGTGAGACACTGCCTTGTGGCAGTCCGCTGCATCTTCTGCTCTGCACAAGAGCAAAGAATGCTTAGCCTTCGGCTGGGAGGCTTGTTGTCAGATGCCTCCAGTCACAGGAATGAATGCCTATTCTGCTCCTGTATTTTTATGGATCCTTAGGTCAGATGGGGGCCTGCGTGAACAGTTAAAGTAAGAGTGCGGCGGCTATCATTTGTTTTTTTCTGTTTGTATTTTTTTTGTTAAAACAAAGTAAGAATCCTTGTTTGCATCAATCCCTTTGGCACAGAGGTCCCCAGGGACAAGTCCAGGAAACACCACAGGGACAAGTTCAAGAAACACAAAGGCATGTTACTCTAGTCCATCTTTCCCATTTTTTTCCCCAGGGCCCCAGCCCTCCCTGGAAAATTCCTGAAGTTTCTAAGCGCTTTTCACGCCAAGCCCCAGCTGGTGCCCTCGGGGACTGAGATTCTATCTGCCTTTTCTGGCCCCAGTTGGGCCGATTGGGATGATTTTTGTGTTGTTTTGCACCTGGTGGACAGCTCTAGTCAGAAGAAGGGGTTTCTTCAGGCCTCCTTAGCCCTACATTTTTATACTACCTTGAGGGCTTACTTTGGTTATACTTTAGCTCCATACTGAGGACCTGCCATATTTCCAGTGCCTAGTGTTCTCCTAAGCCTGAGATTATCTCCAGAGACTCCCCGCAAGGAAAATACCCTCTGTGCTGGCACTCATCAGATCCCATGGCCTCCTTGTCCTCTTGAAGGGCAACCGTGTGTTAGCAAAGTGTTTATCCTCTGGTCAGGTGTATCCCCCGCAGGCCCAATGTTTAGAAGTCCCAGAGGAACCCCATTCTCCTCCAGTGTCCCCCAGTGGTCCATCCCTCTACTGTCCCTTATAATGCGTAAGGAGGCCCGTGCTACTGGCACTGGAGAGGTGAATTCACAGAGTCCAATCCAGGCTCCAACCAGCACCCCAGACAGAGCTCTAGTTTACTCAGAGTAATGTAAAATCTATCTTCTCTGTCTCGTCCTTTCCCTTGTGCAGAAGATTTTAAGTGGAGATGGAAAGTACCAAAAGGTAGGCACCTTTGCCCAATCCTTGAATGACCCATCATTATTCCACCCCTGTCCCAACCCTTGGGCATTTTCAAAATGGCAACTTGAAATTGTCTTTTGAAAGACCTTTCTAAGAGCCTTAATCCAAGCCCTTATCTGCCACCTCTGCCTCATGCCTTCCTACCAAAACTACAAAATCTCAAAGGGGAGCACCTCATGTTGGGTTTAGAGGTCTGGCCTTTGCCATTTTGCCCTATATGGAATGAGCTTTCCCAGGCCTGGTGCAGTGTCAAAATTATTATCACATGTTCATTCTTTTCTCACCCTTTCCTTTCCCAGGAACAGGCCAAAGCACTGACAAATTACTTTATTGCATATGGAGGCCTTTGATCCTCCACCTGGCCAGCAGAGTAATTAACAGCAGGGGGAACAAAATCCTGGAATCTAATTGGAAGCCTAGTCAGAGAAATATGACAAATCCTCAAGTGCTAGAAGGAGTGCAAGTATGATAAAAGTGACATTGGATCTGTTTTTGCTGTCAATTTTTTCGATATTTTTCAATGCGGCACACTAATCCCTAGACCTAACTATGGTGAAACTGTACTTTGGCGCAGATTTCGTAAATAACGTATAATACAGCAAGCACACACTCCCAGTTACACATTCCAGTCCTACACTGTGAGTATTCGTTCATATCATAAAGCCTATCCCGGTTCAGCACCAATCCCTGAAGTGTTCCTTCTGCAACAGGCTACATGTGTGCAGATACCGGAAAGAGATGGATGGTGCTCTCATTTGCTCAACCTGCACCCATGTTCACGTGTGGGCACACATGTTCATGTGCAGTCAACCCGGAGTTTCTTATTCATGCTGCGCAGCAGCAGACCATGTTTTCAAGGTAGATATCTGACAGGCAGGAACTCTCAGTCCATTTAAACAGATTTTACAGTAAGACTCAATCACAGTAAAAGTCCAAGAACTGAGTAGTCCAAAAGCAAAATATCCTGGGGGTTTAACGGGGTCTGAACCCATTTTCCTACACACACCATCACCCTTCCAACAAACAGTTAAGTCCTTAATGTTTATTGCAAACATGGTGAGTAGAAGCAGAGACTGTCTTGCCAACTTAAATACATCAAACAGCAGTTAGTGATTATTGTGAAAAGATTCTCGAATCACCTTTATGTAAATCAGATTTAAAGATAGTATGTTGCAGATTTTGTAGAAACATGCAGAAACTCTACCTTTTCGATAAGGATCTATAGAATGGAAACATAAATGTTACCATAAATATTTCATTCTATTGATCGCTTTTTTTTCAGAAACATTTGTCAGAAGAAGGAAACGCCAGTTTTCTTTTTCCTTGTGTACACTGCAACTATAATAACGCTCACTGACCTGCCCTTCACCTTGGTTGCGGGCTCTGGCAGAAGGCATTGTGACCTCAAACGTCAACTGTAATAACTTATTACAGTCGAGGGAGCTATGTCATTTTTTTCTTTATTGCAGGTGACTAGAGGCGACACAGCTCCACTGTAATAAGGAAATTGGAGACAGGATTTTGTACACAGCATGAAGGCTCCCATGTATTATAAAGACTTTACAGAATTTGTCTCTGAATAAGTGAATACATATGTAGAAACCAACCACATCAGCACCAGCACAAATAAGGGATGTGTAAAATCAGGTAGAAGTTTCGCTCTAGCTTTAAAAAACACACAAATGCAAATCTACAATAGGAACAAGCAGAAACATCTGTGATATTGGTACACTCATTGTGGTTGGTTGGTGCGAGTGACAGCTACTGACAGAAGGTCAGGCTAGTGCCTGTTCATTTCCTTCCTCTTGGGACAATGAGCATACTCTGTCTGGGCCCTCTGCCAACAGCAAGGAAGAGGCCTGCAGATGTCCACCCTGTGATCCTGTAATGGAGAGGGAAGGATGGGACGGGCAGCTGCGGTCAGCCCATTGGGCTAGAAATCTGTCGTGGCAGAAGAGCAGGCTGTCCTTTGCTCTCCTTTTAAAATGTGATAAAGATTACAGAAGGCCCAGACTACATGCTGTGCGCAAATGTTTGCACCAGCAAATCTGGTGCGCAATCTTATCTGTCCAATAACCTCTTATAAACAGTTATCTAGTCCAACTCTTTCATTGGGAAATTTATAAAACTGGCACACTTCTGAATGAAATGTCTTATTTTCTTGTGAAAATATGATTCTTTTTCTGAATTTAACAACAAAACATTTGTAATTTCAAACTGGGTGTTTTTTCACAATTACATTTTTAAATCGTCAATTAGATTTCTTTATTCAATTTGCAATTGCTATCATAAAAGCGCAGTATGAAAAAATAAAACAGTAAAAAATCTTAAATAAATACATGGACTATCCAGAGGCTACAAATTCATATGTAAGCATAAAAAAACGCTTGCAATGATCTAGATGAATAGCAACATACATCACAACCATCTAAAAACAACAAGATGAGAAACATCTAAAAACAACAAAATGAGAAACATCTAGTAATGTCCTATTACTTACCGGTAATCTTCATTACTCCGGGTCCCGTTGTCCTCATCCCCTTCATACTACAAGTGAGATAATCTATCTCACTGTCAGAAAAACAAGAAGGAATGCTGGTGCACCCCTCCCCCCTACTGGGAGTACATAACTGTACTGTACCCAGCATTCCTCCTGAACCACCAAGCCCCAGATGAGGGCCGGGAAGCCCAGGAGGGATGCTATGAAGGGGACGAGAACAACGGGACCCGAAGTAATGAAGATTACCGTTAAGTAATAGGGCATTACCCCCAAGCCCCTCCAGTCCTCGTACCCTTCATACTACAAGTGAGAATACCCAAGCAGCAACCGCCATCATCACACAACAAACCACCAGGACACAAAGCCAAAGCAAATCCAGCGATTTATTGAAAACAGCACCAAAGATAAAGAAAAATTTGGAATCAGGAGCACACAGCTCGAAGCAACCCCAAACCAAAGTTAGTATCATCCCCCAGAACAAAGGTATTAGCAGAAGCCCAAGTGGCGACACTACAAATCTCAAAAAAGGACATACCACAAACCTCAGCCTAAGAAGCCGCCACCCCCGCAAAGAACGCCCCTGAACAAGTCGGAGGAGGGGAGCCTGAAAGGGAGTAGGCCACCACGATGACTTGTTTCAGCCAGCATCCAATGGAGGGAGTGGAAGCCCAGCACCCCCTGGAGGCCACCCGAAAGGAAACAAACAGGGAGTCAGGCTGCCGAAAAGGATGAATACGGTCCACATAGATCCGTAACGCACGGCAAACATCCAGCAAAGACCAAGGAAGATCACTCCCATCCACCTGATCCTCACACAGAGCATGCAAGACCAGCTCCTGGGAACGATGGAACTGGGAAGGTACTTTGGGAACAAAGGACGAATCCAAACGAAGAACCACGCTATCGTCAGAGAAGGAAAGAAAAGGCTCCCGAGCCATCAACGTCCCCAACTCCCCAAGGTGCTGAGCCGAAGCAATAGCCACCATAAAAACAACTTTAAAAGTGACAAACTTCATCTCAACGACCTCCAAAGGCTCAAAAGGTACAGCAACCAAAGACTTCAACACCGAAGGGTGGTCCCAAAGAGGAAAAGAAGGATGAACCACAGGACGCAAAATGGAAAAACTGTGCAATAAATGAGAAACCAGGTCATCCACATCAGGCAGGGTCCCCAAGGGGAACGGAATGCCCGTATAGCCGCCCACTAGGCCCTCAAAGTGGAGACAGACAGACCCTTCTCAAACCTCTCCCAGAGAAACTGAAGAACATCAGGCAAAGGACAAACCAAAGGAGAAAACGCCAGACCCAGACACCAACGCTCGAAGTTCCCCCAGTGACGACCGTAGGACTTAAGAGTAGATGGTTTCCGGGACCGCTGAATCGCCAAAGGTAAATTTTCGGGGATACCCCCATTCTTCCACCCCTGCCTTTCAACCTCCAGACCTCCAGACGAAGCTGCCAGAGGGACAACATCGAAATGGACCGCAAGGGAGACAGAGGGAACGGGAAGAACCAAGGACCCTGAACAGCCAACAACTTCAGCATGGGAAACCACAGCTGGCGGGGCCAGAAGGGCACCACCACTGGTGCAGATTGGGGTGTACAAATTCTCCCTACTTCCACGGATAGAGTAAATTCACAGATACACGCACATACACTCATCATACACTTGGGCCCATTTCACTAACATACACTCAGATTACTCTATTAGCACTGAACCTGTGGAAAGAAACCTTCTAAACACCCTGCATCTACACACATGGTCGATAAGACCTAATTGTGACTGTCCTGAGTCATGATCTAAACAATCTATACAACAATAATCAAAATAGAGTACTCAATAATTGACAAGAAATAACCACCAACACTGTATTTAAAGTTATGGTACTTTATCTAAAATTAGTCAAAGGAAAATCAATCAAAGTAAATTATTATTCTCATAATTACCTATTCTAGCTAAATGTCAGAATGGGTCAGGACAGGTCTCTCAGTAAAAGTCTCCCGAGTCGCCGTCCTCACAGCATAGTCCTCACCAACGCAGGTTTGAGAAGAAGTGGCAAAGTGGCAAAAACCCTCTCTAGGCTAACAATATTTATAATGTGTTTAACAATAGAAGGCAACATAAAATGTTTTCGATATCCGCTGAACCGCTAAGCAGAGCGAGCAGGAAAGGATGTAGCATCGCTACATTTGGAAAATCTCCGCTCAGGAAATCACAAAAATAAAAAGACAGAACACGGAACTGGAAATTAAAAAAGTAACTCTTCATGTTCATCTTTCCTCGGAACCAACATCATGATCTCAGAGTTCATTCATTATGGCTCCTTTGTCCTCCAAGGTTACTCGGATGTGTCTGGATGCTTGCCCAGAACTGCTACTGTCCTCACGGAAAATTTTAACCAGGCGAAGACTGTGGTCAGATGACTATCGACCATGTTCAGCAAGGCCTTCTCATCACAAAATTCACTCGAATACAGGCTTTAAACGGTAGCCATTTTCCCACCAGGCCAAAATGTACCATCTTAATTAAAAGAGACAAAACAACGTTACCACAGCATAGTGATTAAACAGTGTTAACCCCACTAATACCCTTATGTATATGTAATTATCTAGCCTTTGCAACACAAGAAAGGCATTAGTACATGACATTTAAAAAGCGTTTTTCGTGCTTTAAATAAACAGCACTCAGCAACAGTTATTAATAAAACATGCACATTTATTAAATAGCAACGCAAAAGCATTCCCACGTGTCGTTTTTCTCTCATTAGTACGTATTGGTTAGTTAAACATTTACACAAAACAAATAATTAATAGTTAAAATTAATATTTTATTAATCGACAAATAGACAAACCAGAGCTTTAAAAACCCAATAGATTTTCAACAGAAAACTCTCCTCCAGCAATCCCCCCTTTGGTGATATTATCACCAAATAAACAACCCCCAAAAAAAAAAAATTAGTAAAATTTTAGTCCCAATTTTTAGGAGAAACTGGAAATGTCTTTTTCTTATACACAACACTAGACACCAGACTCCCTTTCATCATCCCTCTTTGTCTCCAAATAAACACTCTCCCTCAATTCTTCTAATTCTATTTCTTGTGGATCTCTTTTTCTTTTATTTCTCCTTTCAATATTTCTTTTAATTAATTTCTTTTTCCCTCCCCTGTTTTTACAACACAAACACACCAATCTTAGTATCAATAAAGCAACAATTATACAAGTCAAAGGAAACAATATTTTACCTATAATATTACTACCTATTTTTGCAATAAAATTCTTAACAGCAACTACTTTATTAGCTAATTTAGTCCAGATACTCTCAGCTTTCAGTGGTACTAATTCTTCATGCAAATCAGTAATATTTTTGATATAGACCTTCAGGTCTTTGCTTTCGTCTGGAATGTAAGTGCAACAATGTTGAACTTTCAATATTCCACAAACTCCACCCCCCTTGGCCAATAGAATATCAAGGGCAAGTCGATTTTGCATAGACATGGCACGTACGGCAATCAATTCCGTATTCACCAAAACAAACCCTCCAGCGGTATTTGTCGATAAACGATCCACCACTGTTGACAGTTTCCGAATTTTATATGCATTCAAAGAAATTCCCACTGCTGGAATTAAAGCTCCAAAAATGTCACCCACTATTTCAGACCAAGTTTCTCTCTTAAAACGTGTTAGTAAATTAATATGTTCTACATCTTCTATTCTATCTACATGAAAAATCTTTGGAAAAACCAGGCCCACATAACACGTGCCATACCAATGGTCAGGCAACTTGTAATAAGCCTTGTTCCCACAAACATAATACACTCCTGGAAAAATTGGATCCTCTCCTCCTCTAAAACCCCATCCTGTTGCAATGAAGTATGTATCATGACACTCACTAGTCCCAACAAAGTATGTATCATATTGGGATTTCCTTCTTGTAATGCACAGCTTACCCTTCTGTGGTGCATCTAAAGCTAAAGTTGGACTAGCTCCATTTCTCAATTCTTTTCCCATCTCAATGTCCCAAATTGTCTCACTCATTTTGTCTTTCCCTGCCTTTTCATGCATGCTCAATCTCCTTTCCTCCACCATGTTTAGGAAAGCTTTCTCCTCTTCTTTCAAACTGCAAGGTAAATTATTCTTAAAAATGTAATCTAATGTTAATTCTTCTTTCTCAATAAAAATCTCACCGAAAATGTTAGCTTCTTTAGCTGGATTCAGCTTCTCATTCATAGGCAATTGCCCAAAAATACTATCTTTGTTAGACATCTTATAATCTATTTTCCCTAGCAAATAAAAAACACTACTTAACACACTACAAGAAATTCCATACGTAGCTGGTAAATGGTGATAAGTAACACCCTCTGAAACGGATGCAGGTAATTGCATACAAACATAGCAATCCCTCACTTCCATTGTCTTCACATATTCGTACAACAATTTCGAAAAAACATTGCTAGAAAAATCATTAATTGACCTATCCTTCTGCATGTAAGTATTACTAATTCTAGTTGGAACTACTTTTTGTGAACTTTTCTCTACATTAGTCTCATTCTCAGTATGTATTTCAAATGTACCTATTGAAACTCTAAATGTAACTAATAAAGCTAAAACACCCCATAGTAGCATTAATAATGCAGTACAGCACCAGCACATTCTACACCATCTTTTCAAGAAGGCACATCTACTTTGATTATTCTCTATGTTAGCCATTTTACTACTTTGACCTTGTCTTTTGACTTAGCCTCTACTACTCCACTACTGTATTACTCTTTATTTCTGGATTATTTCAAACAGCTGGATTTCAGACTTTCTCCTTTTCACTTTTTTCCAAGTGATTTCTTCAGTTCACTCAATTTGGATATTCATCACTTTTCACTCCTTCTTCTTCAGCAACATCAGATTGTATCAGATCATCAACAACATCCTGTGCATCCGACTCTTCTCCAATGTCAGTCAGGATAACTTTTAAGATTCCAACAGATTTGTCCTTTTCCTCAACCACTTTTCTCAAGATCCCCTCCGGATTGTCTCGATTCACTGTTTCTTCTTCTTCTCCTCCTTCAGACAGTGCCACATAAGACCACTCCGGTGATCTGTACTTTTGGTTGGGTTTTCTAATTCTCTTTATCTCCTCAGGTTCTCTTGACTCCTTTTGCTCCTTCCTTTTTACTTCGACACCTCATTCACTTGTTCAGCTTTCGATGTATTTGCTCTTATCAGTCTGTATCTCAGCCTCTTTACTCTGTTGTTAGGCCAAAAATCTCCTCTTACAACCTTTTTCGGTCTCGTTTCTGTATTATTTCTCTCTCCAATCCAAGTTCTTTTTCTCAGAACTCGACCTTCTGATTTTTCATTCTCACTTTCATCCGATTCTGTTTCAAATGCCTCTTCTTCTTCAGCAGTTTTCTTTCGCTCCACAGTCTTTTTCACCACTATTTGAGACTTCCCTACTTCTTTCCCTCCTCGAGTCTCCAACACGCAATCTTCTTGCTGTCTACTTGTCCCTTCACCTAGCTTATCAGGAATGTTCCCTACACCTCCTCGGGGGTCTTCTGCAATCTGTCCCTCTCTATCTTCTTCTGACCCTACTTCTTCAGGTATAATCTCAAGTGGTTCTTCAATCTCCTCCTCTGATTCAGGAGTAATTTCTGTGGAACTGCTCTTTTCTCTTCTTTTTCCTCCACTGCTTTTTGGAACTTCAGGCTCTCTTACAGAATCTGATCTCCCTTCTGAGATTCTCAATGGTTCTCTTGAAGTCTTTTCTGCTTCTTTTCCTGAACTTTGATTTTTTCTCACTGGTTCTGGGTCTTCATCATCACTGGAATCTGATTCTTCAAAATACTCCTTACCAGTCCCATCCTTTGGGTTTGGAACTCTCAGAGTATGACTTGCATGTACCCAGTTTTTCACACCAGCACACTTCACTGCAGTTGTCATAATCAAAATAACTTGTCTTGGTCTTCCCCACCTTGGAACCAAGCAATTTCTTCTTCTGTGTACTTTAATCCTCACCCAGTCTCCTGGACTCAGATCATGAGCTTGCTTCTTCTCAAGTGTGGTAGCTTCTTCTCCAATCTGGTGAAACACAGAATGAACTGCGTCAGCCAGGCCTTTACAGTAATCCAAAATCATGTCATCAGTTATTGTCATCAACTTATTGACAGGCACATATGCATGTCGCATTGCGCGTCCCATCAAGATTTCGTGCGGACTCAAACCAGTAGTTCTATCTGGAGTAGATCTAATAGTCATTAGCACTAGAGGCAAGACATCAGGCCATTTCATTCCAGTGGCTAAACACATCTTACCAATCCTGTTCTTTATTGTGCCATTAATCTGCTCAACCACACCAGAAGCCTCTGGCCTGTATGCACAATGTAGCTTTTGCTGTATGCCCAATGCTTCACAAATCAAACTCATGAGCTCATTATAGAAGTGTCCACCTCTATCAGACTCAATCGTTACTGGAAACCCGTACCTAGGAATCAACTCTCTTAACAGTAACTTTGCCACTGTTATTCCATCATTTCTCCTAGTCGGATAGGCCTCCACCCATCTTGAGAACAAACAGACTACCACTAGAACATACCTCAGTCTGTTCACTTGGGGCATTTCAATGAAATCTACCTGCATTCTCGTGAAAGGACCACCTTCTCTGCCTATTGTTCCCAGACTCACCACTGTCTTTTTCCCAGTGTTAAATTGCTGGCAAATCAAACACCTTTGACAGATGCTTTCTGCAATTGTCCTGAACTTTGCATTGTACCAAGTCTGTTTAAAAGACCTGATCATCGCATCCCTTCCCAAATGTCCCTTGCCATGATACATCCTTGCCATTGCCGACATCATGGAATTTGGCATGACTGGTCTGCCATCTCTATAGACCCAAACATGGTCTGTTTCTCTTGGAGCACAACCTGCCTTAATCCAGTCTTTCTTTTCTTCCTTTCCTGCCTCATCCTGCAACTGTTTCACTTCATCCCACGTTTCTAGGACATTAGTAAACATCACAGAACAAAAAGACATTTCACCTTCTCGTTCCCGATTAATTGACTGATTATTCTTTGCACAATATTGTGCAATGTCGTTAGCATATCTATTGCCAACAGTCACAAAATCATCTCCTTGTCCATGAGCAGCACATGTCACCACTGCTAATTCTTTAGGCAGCTGTATCGCCTCAAGCAATTTCCCAATCACTTCAGCATTCTTTATTGGAGTCCCACTCGACGTCAAGAAACCTCTCTGTAGCCAAAGTTGGCCAAAATCATGCACAACTCCAAATCCATACTGACTATCAGTCATCACAGTCACTCTCAGATCTTTCCCAATCTCACAAGCTTTCGTCAATGCCACCAATTCAGCAACTTGTGCAGATTTCACTCCTTTCAATGGTGATGCTTCCATCAATTCTGAAACTTTGCACACTGCATATGCTGCACTCAGCACACCCTCATCATTCCTCAGGCATGATCCATCTACAAACAGCACATGATCACTCTCAAGTAAGGGAATATCCCTTATGTCTGGTCTTGGTTTTGTACAGTACTCCAGCACATCCAAACAATTGTGATCATCTTCTGTCTTCACACCCACATTTTCAATATCCGGCAACAATGTCGCTGAATTCACATTCACACATCTCTCAAGAGTCACATTTGATGCTCCCAGAATGACTTTCTCATATTTAGTCAGCCGACTATGTGACATGTACTGAGTTCTGCTTCTTGTCAAAAGAATTGCCACATTATGAGGTACGAATACCCTTACAGGATATCCCATTATAATTCCCTCACTCTGTTCCAGACTTCTGCATGTTGCAGCCACAGATTTCAGACAACCTGGTAAACCCACAGCTACAGGGTCAAGTGTCGATGAGAAGTACGCAATAGGCCTTCTCAGTAATCCATGTTTCTGAATTAACACTGAAAGTGCACATCCATTTCTCTCACTGCAGTACAATTCAAACTCTTTCTCATAGTCTGGCATACCCAAAGCAGGGGCTTCACACATTCTGCTCTTCAGCTCCTCAAATCCTGCCATTTGTTCTCCATCTAGTTCCAATGGATCTGTCATCTCACTTTTTGTCAGCTTAATCAGTGGCTTTGCTATCAGCGAGAAATTAATTATCCACTGACGACAATAACCCACCATTCCCAGGAACATTCTCACTTCCCTCTGGGTCTTTGGGGCTTTCATTTCTCTGATAATTTTAATCCTGTCATCAGTCACTTTTCTCAGACCTTTTTCAATATTATGTCCAAGATAATGCACCTCTTTCTTGCAAAACTGCAATTTAGCTGGAGATACCTTTAACCCTCCATCTGCCAGATGATTCAGGAAAGCTATGGTATCTACATCACAAGCTTCACGTGTCTTTGATGCCACTAGTAGGTCATCAATATATTGCACTAGCACTGAGTTTTCAGGCATGATCAAACTCTCCAATGACTTTTTCAATAACTGATTGAATATCGAAGGACTCTCTGTATACCCCTGTGGGATGCGACACCATGCTAAAATACGCTGGCCAAACCTAAATGCAAAAATCGGTTGGCTGTCATGATGCAATGGAATTGAAAAGAAAGCATGACACAAATCAATCACTGTGTACCACTCAGCATCATGTGGAATCTGATACAAAATCACTGACGGATTTGGCACAATAGGACAACATGCCACCACAATTTGATTAACTTTTCTCAAATCCTGTACAATCCTGAACTTCCCATTAGGTTTCTTTAGCCCCATTATCGGTGAATTACACGGAATACTCAATAGTTCTCTCAAAACTCCTTGCTGAATCATTTTCTCAATTATAGGAGTTATTCCCTCAATTATTTCTGGTGTCATTTTGTACTGAGGAATGTTAGGATAAGTAATTCCCTCTTTCACTGCAATTTTCACAGGATCTACATTATTCATCAATCCCACATCTTCTCCAGTAAAATCCCAAACTGTCCTTTTTACTGTTTCTCTCAGCTCTTGAGGCAAATCCTCCGGACCAAACACAGCATATGCACCAATTAACTCACTCTCTCTATTTTCTAGAGTCATTCGGTACAAAACATCCTCATCTGGTGGTTCAAAAGCTATTCCATCCGGTGTACAAAAAATTGTACAATTCATTTTACAAAGTAGATCCCTACCTAACAAGTTCACTGGACTAGTGTCACAGACAATAAATCTGTGCATGTCTGAAAATGTCCCTATTTGTACTCTTACTGGTTCAGTAAGACGTGTTTTGATTTGTGTATTGGCTACACCAACTACTTGGATTGCTTCATCCGAGAGAGGAAGATTTCTAATATCTGTTGACCTGACAGTTGATCTTGTTGCACCTGTGTCTACTAAAAAAGTAACACCTTCTTCATTTATTTTTCCATCCACAAATGGTCCTGCCTGGTCTATTTCTAGAGTTGCACCAAGTATGCACTCCTCCTCCTCTCTTCGGCACCGTCAATAATCACCTTCAGACTCACTCCCTTCATTCTTTAACAAGTACTGTTGTACCTGGTTAGAACGCCTTGGTTTGTTTACCTGCTCATCATTGTAGAATCCCGAATCCGGATTATACTTTTGTGACCCTTTATTCTGCGGCAAGGGCGGTTTTGGCTCTTGACTCTGCTGTTTCACAACAGAAGATTGTTGCTGCTGTCGATTATTCCCTTCGTTCTGCACCTGTTGATTTAAGTTTTTATTCTCATTATTCGCTAATGGTGGATTGGTACACTCAGATCTCCAATGTCCCAGTTGGCCACAGTTGTGACACGGGAACGTTTTTTTGGCTTCCTCAAGATTATCCTTTCCTTTCCCTGCATATCTAGGTCTATTCCCTGGATTATTTCCTGCATTATTCGCCTGTTCCACTAATTGTGCTTCCTGTCTTTCCGCAACTTTCACTTGTGCCCACATTGCTTTCTCTTTCAGCTTTCTCTGTTTTGCTTCAATTTCATCACTGAAGTATTTTGCATGTCTCAGAATCTCATCTATTTTCTTACTCTGCCAGTCCACAGTATGCTCACGAATTCTCTCACTAATCTCAGGTCTCAGGCCATATACAAATCTGTATACAAAGTGACTCAAATCCTTGTCACCCAGGTGTTCATCCCCACTGAATTGTTTAAAAGCCAGTATCAGCCTCTAATAAAAAGCATGAACCGATTCTTTTGCTTCCTGATGTGTTCGATCTATTTTAACCCAGTCTGTCTCTTTTGGAGGTACTTTATTTTTCAGGTATACGATCACCTGCTCATACTTTCTCATTACTTCTGGATCTGGTGCTCCTGTTCTCTGATCTCTTGGATATTCCTCAGTAGGCCAACTTACAACTATTTTACACTCAGCCCACAAATCTGCTGGAACAATTATATCAAACAGACTATTCAGGTCAATCCACAGCACTTTTGACAATTTCACAAATCTGTCTACCTGCCTATACCACTCGACGGGCTTTTCTCTCAGTCGAGGGAAATCATTCGTAAATGATAAAATATCCTGTCTGGTCCATGGAACATGTACATATCCTCCTCCAGGTATTTCTCTCATAGGATAAGCAACAGTGGATGCTTTCTCTTTTTCTCTCACAGGAAATGCTGAATAAGTCCTATCCCCTGATTCTTCTCTCTTCTTATACCACCTATCCTTCCACTTCTCAACATCACCCCATTTTCGCAATAAAGCGATCATCTCTTTAATCTGTCCTGTTCTACCAGCACAATTCAGATTTTCAATATCTTTGTCTGTGAAATCCATCCTGTAAGACTTCTGCAAAACTTTCACTTTATCAATGTCAACTCCATAGTCATTTGCTATTGCTCTTAATCTGTCATGTGTATTTTTAGTTCTCCAGGTGATGTTTTTACACATAAATAACAATTCACCATCATGATGCTTTTTTAGAATTTCTGTAGGAACTGTCCCTGCAACAAGCTCTTCTAATTCTACACGTAACCTAGCCACATCAATTGCCTGTGAATCTTTATCCCTCTTTTGAAGAACTTTCATCCATTCATTCAAATCCTCAGCTGTTATTTCAGTAGATTTTCTCACTGGAACCACTTTCTTCTGCGGTTCTAAAATTGGCATCCCTGAACAACTAGCTTCACCAGCATCCAATCCTGAATTAGACTGTATCTCTAATCCTTCACTACATGTCTCATGTCTGGATTTTTCTGTCCTTTTTCCTGAATCTCCTGAAGGACCAATCAAACTTGTCAATCTATTCCCAACATATGGAATCACCAAACCATTCTCACCCGTCCTCTGCTTATCAAAAACAGGCATAACCGGACCTATGGTTACGGGCACCGTAACAGCATCTAGATTCTTTGTCAGCTCTTTGATCTTTTCAGTCAACTCCGATGTAGTTCTGGCTAATTCTCTCGTATTTTCGCCACCGCTTCTATTCTCTCTTTCCCTAAAAGGATTACCACTTCTTAACTCAGGTGTCACATTTTCTGTCTCAATGATACGCAATGTATCTCTTATCGGAGAAACAACTGGTGTGCTCTCTTCTGGTTCTGGTCTATATGGGGGTGGTCTTTTGTAAATCATGTCATTCAAGACTTCATCCTCATACTCATTAACTCCATATCTTCTCACTTCTGCCTCATAAACCCTTTCTGTACCCTTCTCTTCAACTGTTCTCATAGGGTATAATCCCTCTGACATACTAGCATGTCGCCATCTCGTCATTCGATCATGATGAGTTTCACGACCATGTCTCCTCCCAAACATATACCTATAGTTTCCCCCAGACCTCTGCTTCTCTCGCTCATGTACTTCCTCTTCCCATTCCACTAAAGCCTCAAACTGTGTCGGCCTTGGTCTTGGGTCAAGACATAACATCTTTTCCCGCAAATTTTTCAACACGGCCAAATTAAATGAACCATGTTCTGGAAATGCTAGAACACCATCTTCCTTTGTATACCTAACCCAATTCTCCAACCATATACAGGTATGATACCCATATCTCGCAGCCATGAAGGATGTAGGCGTTTTCGATGGAGGTAACAATTCACCCTCTCTCGTTTTAACATCTTTATCCTTGTCGAACCAATTTTTAATCTTTCTGAACAAAGATTTTTTCTTTTTCTCTTCTTGGTAATACATTTTAGCTTTTACCAAACTTTTCTAATCCTTTCCGTAATACAACTCAATAGTACGATGTTTTATCCAATAACAGCGCGACTCACACTAACGCACCAATCCTGGAGCGTCTACGTCACTAGAGTACAGAGTGACTCTTTCCAATCCCTGCGCGGCTCACACCAACGCACCAATCTCAGCGCGAGCACTGTTCTGATCTAATATCCAATCAGAGCGCAGTCTGTTTGACGTCAGCAGTCGCTGCAGTCTCTCACTCCTGTCAGTCGTCTACCCCTCCTTTACAAAACTTCTCAGTAGACTTCGTGTCAAATTCTACAAAATCTATTAGTTACAACATATAAACATCTCCATTGTCTGCTTCGCTAACCAAAGAATAGTAAAGAAAATCTATTTCACAAGAATCCCGTTGACACAGTAACATGCATTCATTAACTGTTTCCTCTAGGACTGCTCCAAAGAGTATTACAATTAACTAAATATATGAGCATTCACGCACATTCATACAAGAAAATATAGTATATACACACAGAATCCTGCTTTTCCCGAGAACAGCGAACAATCTGCCCCACTACAGAATTATAACATACGTTAACCAAGCAGTGTTTACCTCTGCCCAGTCCTTCAAAACAAGCTCAGAGAATACCTATTACTTCTCCCGCAATAAGCTTTAACGGTGAACTTTACGGATCCCTGGGACTTAAGACCAGAGTTTCACAAATAACCTTCGCTACCATACACACTCCTTTTATACCAGAAATATTTCTAATAGTAACACACAACGATGTCACTAATTCCGAACACAGACAATGTGACGCGCAACTTCAATTGTCACACGTTTTCTTTTCCTGCATACATACAGGACCAACAATCCCGTCTTTCCCGAGAGCAGCATATACTTCCCTCTGCCCTACTACGGAACTGCTATCAGCTCCCAAATTCCAGAAGCACTACATAAAACTCAACATGACGACTTCAACATATAGTATTAGTACATATACCAACATCAATCAATAATCAATAAATCAAAGCCAATATACAAGCAATCTAATCAGATCAAGACAATCATCAATAACCATCAAATTCTGCTACCAGGAAATTGGTGCAGATTGGGGTGTACAAATTCTCCCTACTTCCACGGATAGAGTAAATTCACAGATACACGCACATACACTCATCATACACTTGGGCCCATTTCACTAACATACACTCAGATTACTCTATTAGCACTGAACCTGTGGAAAGAAACCTTCTAAACACCCTGCATCTACACACATGGTCGATAAGACCTAATTGTGACTGTCCTGAGTCATGATCTAAACAATCTATACAACAATAATCAAAATAGAGTACTCAATAATTGACAAGAAATAACCACCAACACTGTATTTAAAATTATGGTACTTTATCTAAAATTAGTCAAAGGAAAATCAATCAAAGTAAATCATTATTCTCATAATTACCTATTCTAGCTAAATGTCAGAATGGGTCAGGACAGGTCTCTCAGTAAAAGTCTCCCGAGTCGCCGTCCTCACAGCATAGTCCTCACCAACGCAGGTTTGAGAAGAAGTGGCAAAGTGGCAAAAACCCTCTCTAGGCTAACAATATTTATAATGTGTTTAACAATAGAAGGCAACATAAAATGTTTTCGATATCCGCTGAACCGCTAAGCAGAGCGAGCAGGAAACGATGTAGCATTGCTACATTTGGAAAATCTCCACTCAGGAAATCACAAAAATAAAAAGACAGAACACGGAACTGGAAATTAAAAAAGTAACTCTTCATGTTCATCTTTCCTCGGAACCAACATCATGATCTCAGAGTTCATTCATTATGGCTCCTTTGTCCTCCAAGGTTACTCGGATGTGTCTGGATGCTTGCCCAGAACTGTTACTGTCCTCACGGAAAATTTTAACCAGGCGAAGACTGTGGTCAGATGACTCTCGACCATGTTCAGCAAGGCCTTCTCATCACAAAATTCACTCGAATACAGGCTTTAAACGGTAGCCATTTTCCCACCAGGCCAAAATGTACCATCTTAATTAAAAGAGACAAAACAACGTTACCACAGCATAGTGATTAAACAGTGTTAACCCCACTAATACCCTTATGTATATGTAATTATCTAGCCTTTGCAACACAAGAAAAGCATTAGTACATGACATTTAAAAAGCGTTTTTCGTGCTTTAAATAAACAGCACTCAGCAACAGTTATTAATAAAACATGCACATTTATTAAATAGCAACGCAAAAGCATTCCCACGTGTCGTTTTTCTCTCATTAGTACGTATTGGTTAGTTAAACATTTACACAAAACAAATAATTAATAGTTAAAATTAATATTTTATTAATCGACAAATAGACAAACCAGAGCTTTAAAAACCCAATAGATTTTCAACAGAAAACTCTGCTCCAGCACCACCACCACCTCCCGATCCTCCATCAACAGCCGAGACAGAAACTGAGAGATCAGAGCAATGGGAGGAAAGGCATACAGCAGCCGAGACGGCCAAGGGAGGGTCAAAGCATCCCGCCCCAAGCCCCGACCTGAGGGACTCGAGAGCAAAAGAGGGGAAGCTGCGCATTGAGCCGGGAAGCAAAGAGGTCGAGATAAGGAAGACCAAACCTCCCGCACAAAAGATGAAAGGCCACCGGACTCAACTCCAACTCCTGGGAGGAGGGAAAGAACCAACTGAGAACATCCACCATCCCATTATCGACCCCCCGGATATGAACAGCCGCCAGAAACAAGATGTTCCCCTCCGCCTAACAAAACAACGAGGACACCACAGCATTCAGGGACTTGGACCGGATAGCCCCCGGTTATTCCAGTAGGCCACTGTTACCGTGTTGTCCGACCGAACCAGCACATTGCGGTTCAACAGCTGACTCCAGAACCCCATGACTGCCCGAGACACAACAGACAACTCCCACCAATTGTAAGACCGCCGACTCTCCAGAAGCGACCAACAACCCTGAAGGAAGTCCGACCCCAAAGTCGCCCCCCACCCCACTGTGCTGGCATCCGTTGTGAGGACAACCGGAGGAGGGGACTGCAGCGGCAGACCCCTGGAGAGATTGTCCGACACCGTCCACCAGCGCAGAGCGGGAAGGATCGAGAGAGAGACAGGAACCAGAAGGGACAAACCGTGAGACAAAGGATTCCACTTAGCCAACAGGAAGGACCAAAGAGGTCACAGATAGAAACGCACCCAAGGCACCGTGAAAACCATAGCCGCCATCAGACCCAGAAGGCACAACCAGAGATGGACCCGAAAGGAACGACCCTCCAGAAAACGACAAGCAAGGGAGTACAAGGTCACTGCCCGAGCCAGTGGCAGGAAGACCCAATTCAGATCGGTGCGGAAATGAGCCTCAATAAATGTTAAGTCCTGGTAGGGCACCAGCTGACACTTGGAGAGATTCAACAGGAACCCATGGACCCTGAACGCCAAACACACCAACTCCAGATCCCTCAACAATTGAACCCTGGAGGGAGCATAAAGGAGCCAATCGTCCCATTTGTTGCTTTCTTTAATCAGTTAGAAATGTCACAAATAATATTTTCCACATTTGAAAGTTGAGAGATGGCAGTATAAGTTTAAGACAAAATCAGTTTGTTCCGTTGTGCATTAAATAAGGGATTAAATACTGTAACATCATTTTGCTCTTTTTCACAAAAATATTCGAAGACCCTAACCAAATTATTAATGCTCCAAATAAAGTTACCTAGAAATTTCAGAAATTCAGGAAGTAAATAAAGTCCTCTAATTTATGTGTGGATTATTGTTATAGAGCGCTGAAATGTGGTAGCGGGCTATTTCGCAGAAAGCTGTGTTGAAACAAGCCTTACTATTCCAACCATCTCTCCAGCAAATATTTAAAAATATTCTACTAGCATTCTTCCAGTAACTCTTACAATGATACAATATTTTTGAATTTGCAGACCTACCAGCAAAGCCTAGTGTATTTCATTCAATTTATATATTAAATATTGCGCTATAAAATTTACTTTTAGATCTATCTCAAAAATAATGTTTTTGTAGAGACCGCTCAACAAGCTATCTTGAAAAGTGTCGAACTAGCCTGCTGTGCTCTTTTTCCGAATGCTGTATGGGGCTTCCCCTAATAGAAAGCCAGAGTTAGTTTGTGCTGTCAATCCAGTCCTGACCAGTTTAGGGCCTCTTTTGGGGTAGGCCTGTTTAAGCACAATCTATTCAAGACAGGAGAGTTCTGGGCTGCAGGTCTGCATCAAAGCTGAGATTGCAAACTATTACCTTCAGCAGACTGAGAGGCATGGCGATCAATATGTGGGTTTTTAATGTGCATCTGACAGCAGCTGCTGCTTTATTTAGCTCTCAGCATTATGAAAAAATGCATCATATCTACAGATTTAAGAGTGTGTATAAGGATGCTTGAGGGAAAAGAGAGACGTGTGTCCTAGAATATAGTCACCTAAACTGATAGATGTATGGATATTATTTCCAACGAAATCCTACAAAACCTAGGTTCTCAACAGGTACTAAGGAACGCATGGAGTGACCCAAAACAGTGGGGTACAGCAATTAGTGGGTGCAGTACTGTTGCATCTTCATGACATTTGGACTCTAAAATGGGGAATAGCACCAGAACTCAATATATCTGCCTTGATTTTCAAATGTATTACCACATTTGGGCAGGTGAAATATGCAGAGCAGAGGTGCTGGGTGCAGGGTCTTTTGAAGGCTTGGCCCTGTGATCAGCTCCCACTGTTGATGGACAAAAGCAGTGCACCGTGGGGTTTGGCCTTGGTACTTGTGAGAAGTTGGCCTGGTATATGATGTTCACTAATTAAAGTGACCACCTTGTACCATGCCAAGCAACCCTTATGGTGTGGTTGTAAGTCCACCTTTTTGGACCAGCTGCCCTAGTGGTAGCGTAGGCTAAGCAGTCTTTTAGGCTAAACTCGTTTAGGCATGTTAAGCAAGCTGTTTTACCATATGTAACCCCCCTTTATACCAATGAAAGGACACCACACAGATATATATTCAAAATCTATATGTATTTATTACTCAAAGTATCCCCTAGACTCTTTATGAGCACAGGAGCACAAATCGTTAAACAAGAAAGTATCACAATATACGAAAGTTGCACTTTATATGGATAGGCCCTGGTGGCCGCTCAAACCATATACTAAAATAGTGGTATAAGTACCATGAACAGGAAAGGGAGAAGGCCTAGGGCCTCTAGAATCGCTGGGCCTACAAGGAGCTAACTTTAGTTAGTGACCAGGAGGTCCACGGGTCGCGTGTGCAGTGAGGAAAGTTACACGCGGGCGCCCATAGGTTTTCAATGGGTGCGTAATTGTTCAAAAGTTACTGCTAGAAGGGTCTTCTGGTTGGACTACGAACTCAAGACTTCAAACCTAGACATTAGAGATGTTACTCTACACTTGTGCACCGGAGTGCCAGCTTTACCTCACCCACAGGAAGCGGGTGCATAGGGCTCGAAGTGCGTTGGGTTTCGTCTATCTGTTCAATGGAGCCTGACGACAAAGATGCTGCAGGCGGTCAGTCCAGAAGAGATGCGGTGGATCCAAGGTTGGATCGGAAGTGTAGAAGACCTGTAAGCAGAGGGGACAGTGTTCACAGTCACTAGCCAGTGACCGGCGTGGCACCAGGTAGGTACCAGACGATGTCGGGTGCAAACAGGTAAAGAGATGTAGCTTGTCTCTGCAGCCACGTGGTCCCTGAAGGTCGACGACGTCCAGGAGTCGGTTCACGAGCTGTCCCACGCAGGCTCTCGCTGTTGGCGGTGTGGGCGACTCAGAAGAAGCAAACAAGCCTTGGCAAAAGCAGGAGTCGCAGGAATCGAAGAAAGCTGTTAGCTCTGACCAGCAAGGTCAGAGGGGTTGCTCCTTTGGAGGGAAGCAGGGGCCACTCTGGAGCAACCAGACCAGCATCGTAGTTTTTCAAGATGGTTGCCAAGATGGCCACTAGTCAACGGACCAGTAACCGGCTGTGGTGGCAGCGTCCATTTTGTGGAGCTGAGGCTATGTCTGATTTTACCCGGGTTTCAGGTTCTGTACATGTCGTGTCCCTCTAGGAGGGTGGAATGCTAACCCCGTCGCCAGAATTGGCGAGGGGTTAGTATTCCAATTCGTATGACTCCTTACTCGACATGTTTTGATAAAGCCAAACCAAAGATAGCATTTAACCGCGAGGTTCATAATGCACTTAAGAGTATATGGTATGGCGATATCTGGAAACGGTAGAAGGAAGTTGTTCTGACTACTGCAGACAGGCTCAGCTCATGCCAGAGCACCATCTCACATGAAACCAAGCACTCTGCCTTCAGGATTGTTAAGGCCTGCCATAGGAGTGACTTATAGGTTAACATGTGTCCCATTTAAGGTTAGGTATAGGCATACTACACCTAAGTAAGAGGTGGATACACCAACTTACCCCAGCTGAGTGATCAGCCAGTTGTGTCAAATTGTTAGGCCAGGCCAGGGGTGGCACAATACATGCTTCAGCCCCTGGTAGGCCTCAGATACACCAATGCCCTGGGTACCTAGGGTACACTACTACAGGGGCTCACAGGGTGATCCAGTTCCAATGGGTTATGCACCTAAAGTGCATATTGTCAATTTAGCAGAGAGAACAGCAGGCTGGGGGTCTGATTAGCAGGCCCACAGCCTCAATACGTCAAAAACCAGTGAAGCAAAAAGCAAAAATATGGGGTGACCATAGGATAGCAGACCCTACTCTAATACAGTACTTCTGGTGCAGATGTTGGCCAAACCGTACATTAATGTGTGTGAGTGCGTGAGTGTGTGAAATTTGCAAAAGTGACTTCTATCAATTCTGTGAGTTCTGTTTTAAAACGTTGCCACTGTCAAGATCTTCATGAAACTGCAAAGTTTTTCACCTTTCCCCAAGTTCTCATGTAAAATTATAATTTCATATATCCATGATATATATAAAATCTTGCTATTTTTACAAATTTCCACAGGAGGTAATTATTTATAAATAATTAAGGGATTATTGAACTATTTCTCTACACCAGAGAAGGTCAGACCACTTCTTCTATATAATAAACGTTACCGTTATCTCACAAAGAGCAAACAACCAGATAGGAAAGGGGCACTCCAGTCTTACTACATTCAAAGGAAGAGATTGTATAGCTAATTGATATCGGTGATAAGATACCAGCAAATGTTTGATGCCACTAGAGAATATTGATCCCATATGGCATCCTGCACATTACTCCCTGAGTATTTGACAGGTATGACAATAACTGTTTTACTAATGGTTGAATGAGGTCCTAATGTAAATCTGTTGCATTTGGAGAATGTGGCTGCATCCACGGGTTTGTATCCTGCAGTAGGCCGAGGAGTATTTAGATCACTGCCTCTTATTCCTCAAGCAAACTTCATCTGTTGATCGCCAATATCTGTTTTATGAACTCTGTTCCCCTGTAAGGTGAGTCTCAATTTTTTTTGTTCAAATTTCTTTATTGGTTTTCTGGTTTAGTAACAGGTACCTTACACACATTTACGTCAATCATAAGTAAGGTGAGCCTCCATACCGGACAGCGTGCAGTAGGGACACTTCTTCACAGTAGTGCTGTTGCTCACTAGTTGTCACTGTTTAAAGCCAGACATTTTCAGAACACTAGCTCAAATTTAAGATTTCCAGACATTTCCTCCGAAAGATATTTCCTTAAATAAATCTACTCAAGCACATTTTGCTAGAGAAAAGTCCTTAGGAATGTTTCGCCTGACCGATGATCTCAGTGAATATGAACGGGAAAATCCTATGAACATCTAATAGTGGGCCATACTGAGTCTTCGGGCACTTTGTGGCTCAGACCTTGACAACAAGATGTTTTACTTTGTGGGGATAGCTTCTACTATTGTGTTAATGGAGGTCCTAAATGGCCTCCATTTGTTCAAAGGTCTTAATTTTTCTCTGACTCCCCATACCAGATACCTTTCTTGGTAAAGGGAAAATGGAAGGAGATGCGGACTGGATCACCAAACATTTTTGACTGATCTATTTCATGTCCTTGGTGGTAAGTTAAGGCACTGGTTGCTCCAAACACTTTTAACCTCGGTATTATGAAAACAGGTTTCTGGAAGTGGTAATATGTGACAAGAATGTTTGTGCACAATTGTTGTGTGGAGGGTGTTGGGGTGGTGATGTGTTCTGTTGCTTTTGTGTTGTTGTGTTTTTGTGCTGCATTATTGCAATTTAATTTTGTGGTGTTGTCCTGTAGCTGTGGTGTTGCGTTTTGTTTTGACTGGTTTGTTGTGATATGCCCTGATAGGTCTTAATTGTGTTTTTACGTTGATTTGTGTATGTTATTTTGTGATGTTCAGATGTTTACTTTAGATATGCCAACAAAGGCTGCTACATTTACAGGCAAAAAGAAGCACATGCCTTGAAGGTTCCTGTGACAAGAGACCATTTATCAATGTTGAAGGTAATAGAGTAGTACTGCTCCAGCTCTTTAACTGCTTAAGACACCAGTCAGCCCAAAACTGTGGCATACGGGGTTGTAACTTAGCTCTCCCAGCGTTCACTTTATGTGCTTTGGCTCGAGGCCACCCCAATAGAAATATCTCTTTGTTCTGTATCTGGCTACAAGAAGTGGAAGTGTCACCTCTATGAGACATGCTGTGTACCACCCCCGCTGGCAGTTCAAATGATTTTTAATGGCTCTCCTACTCTTATGACAATGGATCATTTGCAGATGCAGCATGGACAGATCATCTTTCACCTAAATTCTCCCCACTTTGCAATAGAAACAGAAGCCACTGATCCTTTGCTGCTGAGGTTCCTTTGAGTCTTTTTATTAGCACAGGAACTATTTACATTTTATGGGTGGAGGTTAATCTTGCAGATATGTGTACCTTAGCCCTGGCAGCTCTGTAAAATATATACAAAACATCAGTTTCTGCTCACTGAAAAGAGAGTTGTACAAAGCTATGTTGAGGTTTAAGGTTTATGGACCATGCATTATTCTTGTGGTGCCTGTATTTGTAGCACATATTTCAAACTTGCAATCACAAAAGGTGTGTTGGATTGTACAAAAGGAAATTGTCTTAAGGATGATACGGTGAGGGTCCTTGCAAAATATAAAGGATTTCCCACCACGTATAAGAAGTGTGCATCAGTAGAAAAAATATTAGAAAGATGGTAAGGGAAAATATCAATTGCAGGGCTCATGAGTGCCAGATTCATACTTGCCTTTCTGGATAGCCACATGGGCTGCATTTACATACAATGACACTATATAGAAACATGTACATAGTCAGTGGCTATCTTAAACATTTACCAATAAATCAGCCCTCCCGAACCAGTGTCAGAGACCTCTGATCGATGGCATATGGAAGACAAAAAAGGTTCAATGTGGCCACAATGGAATAAAATTGCCCTTGGCATACATTGGACATACGAAGTGCAAACCTGGACATGGCAACACCAGGACCAGGAATAAACGGTGCCTATGGTAATTTAAATATATATCACATAGAGGAACAGAGCTAGCTGGTGTCCATGATACGGCTTCCCGAATGGGCTCTCATCTGTATTTCCTTTTATTGGTCACCTGGACGGCCCGGTCAGTGAAGATGGACCCAGAGCATTTGGGGAACAGGGACGAAGGTGAGATGCTCCCTCTGGCTTGGTAAGAGTCTCTCCAACATCTCTGGGAGATGCAGCAGGGAGACTACTGCTTCTTGTCTGTGCTGGCTTGTGAGAGAGAAGATGGTAGAGGTGGAGGGTGTTGCCTTTTATATGGGATATTATCTGTTGGTCTCACGGAGTGAGTCAGATTCTGGGCGAACTAAGTGAAGATGAAGGGGCATGCAGGGCAGTTTCCTGTTATGAACTAGTTCTACAGGAGGAAATTGGTCTGAGGTAGGGGCTTGGATACAGCTGGGGAAGAGTGAAGAATGCACAATGTTCCCTTCACACCAAGGCCCCTATCATGGCATGTCTGTGGCAGTGGCCCATGAATGACAGAGTGGGGAATGTCTGGATCACCTGAGTCCACAGAAGGGATGCACTAATAGAGTGGACATGACTTGATCAGGAATTGAAACATGGCATGGCAGCAATTTTACTTGACTTCTTGAAGGAGGGAGCAGCAAAATAAGTTCAGGAACAATTAGTAGAGAAAGAAATGAGAGACCACTAAGGAGGATTGTTTTCAGTCAATGGTCTCCTCTCTCAAAGGTCAGAAAGAGTCAGCTCATGATAGGTCTCAGGTCTGTAATGGTGTGGAGCTTACAAGTCCAGTTCAGCACTGGAGGGAAGCCCTTGCTTGTATGAGCCAACACTTTCCACAGATTAGGTTATAAAAACCCAAGACAGCTCTGTAGTTGTGTGCATTGTGTCAAACTGGAGAGACTTGCAGAGAGATAGACTTATGCATGACAGGTCTGGTGACTTTAAAAATGCGGTTTGGGACAAATTTATTGTCAGCATTTTAAAACTGGATGGGTAGAAACTGTTGACAATATTTGAAGAGACGCCCTACCAATAGTCCAGGGTCTCTGGTTAACCCTGTGCTATGCCTGCTGAGCAAGATATTTGGAGTGACAGAATTATCTCAGGGTCTCCACCCATATCTCAGTCCCCCTTTAGTGAAAATTGAATTCCATCATTGTGTGCACCCATATCTCAGTTCCCCTTTAGTTACCACCCATATCTCAGCCCACCTCAGCCCAACTTAGCAACCTCTGACATAGTTGTAGATTAAACCTATTTGGGCCTCCGCCCATATCTCAGCCCCCCTTACAGTCTCCTTCATGTGTCACACTTCCGAACCTTCAAGAAATAATATGAAGATTTCTGAAGTCTCGCAGGAACGATGGCCATCTTGGGTATGGCCCAGTATAAAAACGACCTCCTCCTGAAATCTATTGCCTGTTTTTGCAGTTCCAGAGGTTAGAAGAGCTCCTTTCCTAAACTGGTGGTTCTTCAAGCGCGGTCAGCTGGAATCTGGGTAGTTTGGCTATCTGCAACTTCCCACCTCATAATTTCGAATGCAGACATGCACTTGAAAAAGAAGAGGAAAACAAGAAGGAAATAAAGTTACCACTAAATTCAATAAGGTAAAGTATGTGGGTCCATGCAATCAAAACCTATGGCAGGAGTTTGTTACATACTGTATCAGCAATCTTTAGAACCTGCAAAGCAAGAATCATTGTTAGGACATTTGATGATTTGTTTGAACATTGCAATGCAAAAACTATTTTAGAGTAGTTATAAATTATAAAAACTGTTATGATTGTCATTAGGACTATTTTTTACAAACAAATGTTGAAGCATTCCTGATTACTATTAGGGCTTTTTGTACTAATGTTGAAACCTTCCTTAGTAGCCATCACTTGTGATGATAGTCTTTGTCAAGTCTACTGCTTTCATCTTCAGTAATGCAGAAAGCCCACTAGTTAGAAGAAACTAGGTAAGATTGCATCCATATTGTTATATTAGTAATCAGGTTACAGGGAGTGATTCCTGAACAGTAATAATTTGAAAGTTATTGTTCTTTCCATTGCAGAAAAGAACCAAACGAGAGAATATAAGATCACAGGAAAGCACAAAAAGGAAAGAGGGAATGAATATGTAATTCGATTTTTCTTGGGTAAGACTAGTGAAAAGAAAAGGCATGTGGTTAAAAAGGAAACCAAATTAATTATGGCGATGTTCTCATAGACTGATTAGCACACAGGACTGACATAAACACCTGGTGTTGAAGCCCAGTGATTGGGAACCAGTCCTGAACAAACAAGGAACCACAATTGAGATGCTCCCTCTTATTCTCTGTGCCCTCGCATTTCCCTTTCTCCTATCAGACTCGTGTGACTTCCAGTTCCTAAAATTGTGGTACCAGTAGTTTGAGGGGGGAAGTTCGGAGTACACTTCCTGTGAATCCAAGTCACCCCTGTTGGAAAACCAAGCACTCCAAGTTAATACATAGAGTTTGTGACACCCTGAAGATGGACTATAAGGTGAAATAGGGAAGATGGTTAATTGTCTTACCAGCAATAGTGAAATGTCTAGTGACTGTGAAGTACTGGATGCTGAGAAGGTCTGTTTAGTACCCTTTCTGATTGCCCAAGCCAAAGGCACCGTCTCACATTATCCACTGTACCACCAAGCACTGAATTATGTACATGAAAGATCTCTGGCTAGATCTTGCTACTTCCTTCTGTACAGATCTCAGGTCCTCATTTATGAGGTCCCTACAGGCACTTTTGTGCCGCTGTAGTGTCACTTTTTTGACACTCCAGTGGCACAATGTGCCAATGCATATTTGCATGGCCATGCAAAGCCACTTTGCGTGGCTTTTCAGGGTGATGTAACCATGTGCCTCTTTCACGTAGAACACTGCGTGAAAGGGGCGTTCCATGGGTGTTGTTGTGTGTGTTCCCATGCAAAACTCATGGAATCTGAAGCATTCCCAGATTTACGAGGAATTGTAAACCTAGGAATGCGTCAGATTCCAATGCCTCCCCAGGGGTGGTGTTAGGGAGGCACAAAAAGGAGAAATACCGTATTTCTCCTAGTTTTTTCCTCTATCTGTGCTGCATTCTGCATCACACGTAGAAAGAGGAAAACACCTCTGTGATTGTTTTTGTGTAGGAAGGTGTCCCTTCCTGCACAAAAACAATAACACCTACAACGTAGACACCCTTGCACCATGTCGCAAGGGTGCCCGCGTTGGCAGACCATTATGAGCCAGCATAGGGGAAAAGGGCGGGAATGCGCTGTGTCTCATAGATACAACGCACTGCCGCACTTCTCTTTTTATGCAGAGCAGCACAGCAAGATTCCTTGCAGTGCTGCCCTGTGCCAAAACCTCGCTAATGAGGCCCTTAGTAAGAGTGGCCTTCTATTGCAAAACTGCTGCTGATTTCCTGGGGAAAAATCCACAGATCATCATCTGTGGATTTGTCCCCAGTGCCAGGAGGAACCTCAGAGATCACATTATTAGAGATGTAGTTCAGATAAAACAAATCTTCTGTGCTGAAACTCTCAGTCTCCGAAAGGGGAAGGGCTTTCCAGGATAGCAATGTAGTCAAGAGGACGAGCATTTCACCATTCACCAGTAACTGATTGATACATGTCTTTCAAAGGTGTTGTTCAACTCCTGACTCACCCCTCTCCATTTTTAGGTCTATCAAAACTGTTGTACTACAACATTGCTGATGCTTTCTCAGCAGGGAAATGAATAACTGAGACATGATTTTTGAAAACTGCACTGTACATGACGGGTCTGAATTTCATCTAATTTGTATATGTTCGCTATTGTGTAGTGCGTGCTGTTCTTCTTTCCAACAAAACAAGCCTTGAAAAGCCACTAGGTGTGGCCTCGACAAGCTGGAGCATTGGTTATTTTTTTTCCTCACTGCAAGGATGTGCAAGCATGTGTCACTAAACAATCATTTGATTGTGTCGGAAATGGCCCTTACTGCATGGTCAGCACCCAAACGTTTTGCCTTTCTCCTCCCCTTTTTGCCCTGGCCAGCCTCAAGGCAGGGTGCAGTGTATTTAAAGCGTTGGATGTGTACTTTCAAGTTTTAAATGTCCTGGTAGTAAAAAACGATTACATTCGTTTTTCAGTACTTTAAGACTTTTTTCTCCCATAGGCTAACATTGCGATTATCTTATTACATTTTATAAGTTTAATTTCCAATTGGGAAAAAATAGATATTTCGAGTTTGATGCCAGTGGACTCACAATTTAAAATCACAACTCATGGTAAAGTTGGATTTTAAGTTGCAAATCTGAAAATGCCACTTTTAGAATGTTGGGATTTTCTTACTTTAACCATTCTGTGCTTTTTGCCCATCTCTGAAAACACTTCTGGGATGAGTGACAGCAGGGCTTTGAGCATTCCGTCTAGACAGGTACACACAAAGGGAGCTAGGGTGTGCCTGATGGGCAGTCCACCTCCTGATGGGCCAGCCACACCCTGATGGGCCATCAACATCCTGATGGGTCATACTAGGCAGGATGGGAGGGAGGACCTGACATTTGCACCCAAATGGGCTCTGCCTGCCCCCCAACAGCTGCATGACCCCTGTAGTGAGTCTGGAGCCAGGGTAGGGACTGTGTGCACTTCAAATGCCTCTCTTTGAAGTCTCCCCACTTCAAAGGCACAACTGGACCCCTGACTCCACCAACTCAGTACACTTCTGGACCTGAAGATACTCTGCCAAGAAGAAGGACTGCTGTGCTGCTGAAAGCACTGCCACTCTGCTGGACTTTGCAGGACTCCTGCTCTGAGGTGCCTGTTCTGCTGCCCGCTGCCCTCCTTGTCTGGCATCTCTACATCCCCAAAACCAGGTGAGTCCAAGGGATGTCTGTCTTGCCTCATGTTCTGAAGTCTCAGAGACATCAAAGGCTTACAGTAACCCTGCTACAGCCTCTGGACTACTCTGCCAACTGTGAGCCCCGCCCTGCCAAGTGGTGCTAATCCAGTCCTGCACCATTGGAAGTGGGTTTTCTGGCTGTCCATTCATCATTGACTTTGCTCCGGTCGGAATTGGCACATTCCTTTCTATGCTCACACATCGTAGCTTTGAGGACATCATAGTGCTGGCTGAGCAGCTCGACGACGTTGCTTTGCCTATATTGCCAGGGGTTTGATGATGAGGTATTGTACAACTGCGGGACTCGGAACTGACTCATTGCCTACAATCTGACGTATCGACAATATCTCGTCACTTCCGACTACTTCTCGCAGCTGCTTTTCGATGTTGACGCTTTCTCTGTGAAGATACTGTTTGCAAGGGGCCCTGCGCAGCTCCTGTATTCAACCCGCGCTCCATCACGGTCAGTCTGACTGCTCAGATTTGACCCGGTCCGAAGCAAGCCCCGGTTGGCTTGAAAAATTCATAACTAAGGCTCCACTTATTGGAGGTTTTTCATTTGGTCTTATTTTGTTCAATAAATTAAGCTCTATTTTCCTAACCAGGTGTAGATTATCTTTGTATGGTGTTTTCACTGTTTTAATGTAATAAGTGTTTCACAAATACTTCACACACTGGCTCTTAAGTTACCAGAGGGTGATAACAGGTTAACTTAGAGTGTGTATCTGACTTACCCTGACTAGGATTGTGGTCCCTACTTTGACAGGGTGCACATCTCTACTAACTAGAGACCCAATTTCTAACAGCTTGCAAGATTTGTTTTCTTTTTAAAAAAGAACCATCCTATATAATTGTATTAGAATATGATGGGAGCATCCTAGTATACTCAGAACAGGTATAGAAACCCTGAGGCCTGTTTACCAAAAAAGTCATGCAGTGCAGCGCAGCAAGTCACTTTGCTGCGCTGCACTGAGTGACAGGGAAGGGGAGGTATTGTGCCTTATTTGAGACAAAACTGTGAATTTCTGCCTTTTCCTCATTACGGGCACCCTTTTGGCAGCCTAGCGCCAATGCAGGCACCCTTACACCATGGTACAAGGGTGCCTGCTCTGCATGCAGGATTGTGTTTGTACAGGAAGGGGCACCTTGCTGCACAAAAATAACCCTGAGAGGCATATTTCTCTCTCTATGTGTGCTGCAGAATGTATCACACAGAGATAGAGGAAGTAACAAGGAGAAATAAAGATATTTCTCCTTGTTATGCCTCTCCTGGGAAGACTTATCTTTTTGGCACATTCCCAGGTCTACCAATTCTGGTACATCTGGGAATGTGTAAAAAACCATGGGAATTGCGTGGGAACACCCACGCAATGCCCACGGAGCACCTTGCCGAAGCAGAGTAAGGCACTGCAACGATTTGTGCTGCATTGCCTTACTCCAGGTTCATGGATCCATTCAGGGCCACGCAAAGTGGCCTTGCGTGGCTTCATAAATCTTACTTAAGGTTTGCATTGTGCATCTACCACATTGCGTGGGGTGAATGCGACGCAAACCATCTCGTAAATAGGCCCCCTGTTTACTTTGTACTGCACATCACAGATTGCCAAAAACATGTACTATTGGCTTAAAATTACTGTAAATTGAAGATGCAGTTTAAAACCAGAAGGATGACTAAAAAATTAAAAAAGGAAGACAGAAATATAAAGAAAAAAATGTGGCAAAGTTTAGTAGTAGCTCAACAGCCCTAGCAGAGAAGTGCACTTCTTTTAAGGTGAATGGGCACTAGTGACCATAAAAGTGCCATAACTCGCAGTGCCAGATAGCTCATTACTGAAGTGGGCTTACGCATTGCTCCATGCTGTACACTGTGGTGAGGGAAGTAAAACATGAATGACAGGTGAGCAGACCAATTTATGAAAAGGGTGCAGGCATATATGTGTATGTATGCTTTTACATTTATGAATGTCTTTCATTAAGCGAGACTGGCTGGACATGTGAAGCTATCTCTAGGCCACATTTAAAAGATTCAAAAGAGCCATACAGTGTAGAGAAAAGGCGTTATCTTTGCACAGTCATCCATCACTAACAAACAACGATAGGCATTCTAAAATGTCTTTGTTTTATGATGTCAGCTGGGGTTTTGAGAACCATTACGACATTGTTGCACGGATAGTCCTTTTAAACCTTACTGAATATATAATCTCTATTAGCATAGACAACAGAACAATGTGATGTAATGCGTTAAATGATAGTGTTTGAAGTGCGGCTCAGCAGGCTTCAGAGCTATACCCTCGTTAGAGCATTTGATGATCTCAGACAACCCGCACACCGTGAATTGTTCATCTTGTAATGCCACAATGACGTTTTGTATTCTGCAATGCAGAAGAAAATAAAAATAGCAAGATGTAGTCACCTTTTTGACTTTGTTCTATTTTGGGAGATTGCTATTCACAAATGTACGTGTGACAAAAGGACTTGATATACTCTGCGCAATGTGACGTCAGAGCTCAAAAAAGGACATATGCGAGACGCGCAAACCGCAAGCAGCAACGCCGTGAGGGGAACGGCTGCCAACACTCACCTCCTTTGGCCACAGCCGTGAGGGAAACGGCGCATTGACTTGCCTCTTCGCCATTCCGCCGCCCTGGTACCGCCGCAAGGGGAACGGCCAAGCCAGAACTACTCCATGCAAGTCCCAGCAGGACTTGCATGGCGCCTGTTGAGGGCGTCATCGCAGGGCGCCAGGAGGCCCTGTAAAGCCAGCACGTCCCGCCCGCAGCGCGGGATGCGCGCGGGCCAAGGGCGGGCCCTTCTGCACCCGTCATAGACCGGAGTAGACTGGGCTGGGCCACCCCTCTGACATCTGCCGCCACCTGTGACAACCTTCGGTGAGTGAAGCAAGGCTTGCCCCTGCGGACCTTTTGGAATGGCTAAAGCTATATCTAGCATGCATGCCCCTGCCTCAGTCTCTATAGACAGCATGTTGAAGAGGGTTGTCAATATTGTTAGCACTGAAATAGAACTAACTGAGCGGCGTATGTCCTTGGGTTCTACAATCCCTCAACTTACCCTCATATCTGTGGACGATGATGATCATACTAGTTCCCCCATGACGTTGAATTTAAATTCACCAAAGAACCAAATTATGAATAATATGCTCTCGCATTCACCAGACCTGGCAAGCTGTCTGAGTCGCAAGGAAACCAAATTAACCGGGGACCATAACTCATACCCAAACTCAGACGGAGTTCACGCCAGCACTTTCCAACAATTTTACACTGGGAAATACTGCTATTGACATTATTGTAGACACTGTGTCTGAACGAGTTAAGGAACTTGTCGACAGGAATTTTGCCTTACTTTGGAAGTGCTTGGATCGCTTAGAATACCTTGTTAACACGTCTAGTTTGTCTACTAATGCACCCAACTTGTCCGACAAATTACAGGCTCAGAAGGGACTCACCTCTAGTATTTCTAGTATTCCCAGTACATCCCAACCAATTTCTACTGCTGTGCAGCCTATGTTAACCGGGTCTTGCGATATTTGTCGTAAAGTCAAAGAATGCATTCTCCCTGAGTCTGCCGCCAATCTGGGGAACAACCCACACCCAGGTACTCTTAACACTTCACAGCCACCTAGTAGACGAGCCGCCCCTTTTCCTAGCACAGTCCCTGTGAATAATACCAGTCAAGCTCAAAAATCCCAGATCGTGAACATTGCCCCTAGTAAAAACGATGACGGGCCCGTTGAATCAAGAAAAGATGTTTTAAACTTACCACCTGAGGCCTGCCTTTATGTTCTGGTCTTAGCAGGGGTGCACCCTATAAAGAAAATTCTACCAGAGTCCTGGGATCAACTACATAACAAAAGTGTTATTTGGCTGGTAAAACACAAGGGGTTTTGCATGCACAACATCAATGATATTTTGATGGTGGCAAGGTGGGCTGGGTTGGTCCTTCTGTCAAGACCTTAGAAGGAGATTGTATTGTTGTTAATTTCCATCGGCCAGCTTTGGTTAAATCTATACTGAGCCAAAGAGAGTATAATAAGTCCTCATCTACTGATATCTGGTCTCTGCCTCTTGCCCATTTTCACAAACCCAATAACTCCACCAACACACCAGTCATTTCTTCAGTTTTGTCACAAAACAGGTTTACCCCACTCTCTGATCTGGATACATTAGATTGACTGCCTCCCATACTTTCGCCCATCGAATTGGCCCCCTTTAGATCAGTATTGTCCCCCTTGGTAAGCGTTGCTTTTGAGCCCTCCAACCACAACTTGCAGGTGCTAAGCTGGAATGTTGCCGGCTTAGCCTCCAAAGTAAACAACGAGGATTGGATTAACCTGGTAAACAAATTTTACATTTTAATGTTCCAGGAGACCTGGGCCACAGGGGATCTATACCTTGAGGTAATGTCTGTGCACCAGTTCCTACATATGGGCAACCCTCAGGCGGCCTTTCTATTTGGGTCAATATTCAGTCTGGTGGAAGTATTCAAATTATCTCTACAAATAGTTCCAACTTCCAAGCTTTGATATACACAAGGGGGTCTCCATTTGTTTTATTAACTTTTATAATAATGATTTCTTAAATGTGCCAAACACAATTGTTGCCAACCTGTTTAATTTTGTGTCAAATATACAACTTACATCAGGGACCCCCAATCTAGCTGGAATTTGTTTGGGAGGTGATTTTAACGTTAAGATTTGAGGGGTGAATATATCAGACACTCTTCACGCACCATGTGTAAATCAGTGTAAAAGGGGGACGGAATTAGTTGATTACTTGTTAAATTATGAGTTAGTAAACGCGATGGACACTGCAGCTGTAAACAACGACGATAGCCACTTAATACCAACGTTCAGAGGCTGTGGCTGCGCCTCAATAATTGATTACATTTTCATATCAGCCACGTCGGAAGATATTTTAGTCAGAGCAGAGGTCATACCGACCGTATTTGGGGACCACAACCCAACTTCGGTTATGTTTAGGGTCACTCCTAGAGCCAATCCGATTGTAGAACCAGGAGCAAGTAATTTAACACCCTCGACCGATAATCTAAGACTCAGTTGGAAAGGTACCGACAACAGTATTGTGTTTCAGAACATGGTAACAACTTATCGGTCACTTGTCGATACCTGTCTGTCGCCTATGGACGTTAACACCGAGGTAGTAACAGCTTTTGCCCACCTATGCACAGGCGTTAAACAAATTATCTCAAAACCCAAGATGTCCAATAATTACAACATCAAGTGGTTTAACAGTGATTGCTCAAGGGCCAATAGAGAGCTTCGCGCTGCCTTGTTATCAACACCAATTGATGCAGGCCTTGTTAGATCACTGAGGAAACAATATAATAAAGTGGTTAAACAGAGGAAAGATGAGATATTAAAAGATCATTGGGATAACTTGGCCAGTGCCGCTAATTTAAATAATACAAATGGGTTTTGGCAATCTGTTAAAAACATGAGATCTATGGGTCACAATTTAACACCTCTGAGCTGCAACATAACATGTGAAGCCTGGGTAGTACACTTTTCTAAAATATACACAGTTCCTGCTCAGAATGAGTTTCACATAGATCTCCAAGCTGCCACACGAGTCCAGATATCTATAAGAGAAGTCGAGGAGGCCATTGATCAAAGCTCAAGAAACAAGGCACATGGCCCGGATGGGCTATACATTGATCTTATTAAGCACAAACCAGAATTCTGGGCACCGCTTCTGCTTGATGTTTTTAACAATGTAACATATTCTCATATCCCCAGCACATGGTCAACAAGCACTATAGTCCCAATTTTTAAAAAGGGAGATCGGTCTAACCCTAGTTGCTACAGGCCGATCTCTTTGATCGACAACACACTGAAGATACTTGGGTGGGTTTTATTTAATAAAATCAGGAGTTGGGCTGAGTATGAATGCATTTTAGATAAATGTCAGTTGGGTTTCAGAAGTAGATTGGGTACTGTAGAGCAATGCCTTAATTTAAATCTGTTAATCGATAAATATACTATAGCTCGTCAGTCCCCAATCTACCTGGCCTTTATGGCTCTTACCTCAGCATTCGATTTTGCAAATAGATCGCGTCTTTGGCAATGTCTCTTAATTTATGGGCTGGACGAGGCTTTAGTACATTTTTGGGCCTATTTACATAAGGACTTGGGAACTAGGGTAAAGATTAGCAGGGACGGAGCAGTATCGGGGAATATGGCCATCGGCAGAGGGGTCAGGCAGGGATGTGTGCTGGCCCCTCTGCTTTTCATTTTATACATCAACGAGCTGAATAACGATCTGTCCATATTGACCAAGGATGTCCCTATGATTAATGGTAAAATACTTCCCGCCTTACTTGTCAGGCTCTCCAAATCCGTGTTCTCAGGGCTGTGTCGATGCTCTATGGGGGCCCACCTCTAAATCGACCCAAATCTGGCGCATGTATATATACACAGACTTTTGGGGCAATTGAGCGGGGAAAGGAAAGGATGGGGACAGCGGGGAGGGAGACCTGTGGGTAGAAACAAAGAAACAATGTGAAAACCTAACAGCTGGGTTTCTTCTCTTCCTCTAACTCCCTTTTTTCCCCCTTCACCTACCCCCTCTACTTCACTCTTCCTACCTGTAAAGAAAAAGAAGGGTGGCTCTGAGCATATCCAAGGATAAACGAAGGTAGCGCCTTAGGAGGCAAGCCAAGTGTAACCAGTGTCCAATCACCAGGTATCGCTACAGCGCTTCTTCCTCCTGTATACTTTTCTTTGTTCCTGGTTTGAGGCAGAAAAGAAACAAAACTACAGCAGTACAGAACACTTTCCACTATAGGGTAAATGGCTGGGAACCCTCGTTCAAATATTCTGCCACAACAAGAGCTTTGTACTTGAGAGCGCTCTCAATTGCGGTCAAAAGCCAACTATAGTAATAACAGCGTGTTACTTCTCACACACCCATTCCATTCTGGCAGAATAAAGCTATATTTGAAGGAACAGTAGCCCCTTCTCACTGGTTTAGTATATAATTCGTGATGCGTGTTTTCTGATTTCGAAAGTCACAGCACACACCCACACTTCATACACTAGCTGCAAATCGCGGGCACAATACCCTCTCTGCATAAAAACCGAGCCTGGGTTTTTCCAAGAGAGAATGCTGCCCAAGCGCCTCTATGGGCGACAACTCTCCTATGCATGAGAATGCCTCGAAGGCGCGTCTCTGCCAACAGAGGCGATAGCGTGACCCGGGACGTCCGTCACCGGTCCAAGTCAGGAATATGGCGGTTCCAGGAGTTTTATATCCAGAACCCTCTTACCGCCTCTAGGAGTAGCCGGGGTTTCAATCTGCGCGGGAACAGACCTCAGGTAAGAATAATCGGCAGCGCCGCCCGGGGCTCGAGCAGGTTTAGTTCCTGTTTCCTGCTCCGCCTCCTCGGCACGCACGCCGTGCCCCGCTACGCATTCTGGGAAATGTAGTTCCGGGCCGGAAATACGCTACAACAGCTAGCGTCACAACCGGCCATGGACTTCTTGACATTACTGTACGCAGATGATGCGGTCCTAATGGGCCACACTCCCAATGCACTGCGCACTTTAGTTGGCGGTTTTGTGGATTTTATGAATAAGCTGGACCTTTGCACAAATTAAATAAAATAATTATTAATGAGTTGCAGCCCCAAAAAACATTTTGTAAATGTAATTAATTCTAGCTCCGAAAAACTATTAAGCACACGCACTTTTCCATACTTGGGCGTAGTATACACAGATAATGGTTCCTGGGTTGCCCATTTGGCACACAGCAGGAGCAAATTTATAAAAGCCGTCAACTCGATTCTGTCTCTCCCTCAACCAAGAAGAACTGAGGTAGTGCTACCCCTTTTGAAAGTATATAAAACTCAGTGCCTACCGACCGCAACATATGGAGCGGAAATTTGGGGCTTTGCAAATTGTAATAACATCCAGGTCGAAGAAAACAGATTTTGTCGGAGAGTTTTCGGGGCACCGATCAGTTCCTCCTCTTTTGTTTACCATTGTTAAAATTACTGTTTATTGAGGATTACATTAAGACCCGCCCAGTGATCTTCTGGATGAAAGTGTGGCAAAATCCAGCAGCCACATTGACTAGAGACATTATAGTTGACTGTCTTAAGTGTAGTAAGGGCGGATATATACCTTGGTTGGCGGCCGTTAAGGCTAGCCTGAGCATTGTAAATCTGCCACATATTTTTACAGACCCAGGAAATATGGCAGGCACTAACAAAAAGATTATCCAGGGGGCCCTGTATGCTTACTACGCCAACCTGAGATATGAGCAAGAAATTTTGAAACCCTCAGTCGCCCGGTATATAACTATGGTAGATGCAGTTGGCCCCCCCACAAAATTCCCTGCTAGTTATCTCTTAAAGGTGACTAATCGCTGGGAACGAAGCCTGCTCTTTCGTCTTAGGGCTGGTACTTTAAAATATTTACTTTGTTTTCCCCTAGGTTTTAATATCAATCTTGAGCAAATGCATTGCCCTTATGGAAACCGTGGCAGCCAATCTATGTTACACTTTTTATTCTTCTGTGATTTTTATAATATATATAGTAAGCAGCTGTTGATCCCCTTTTTTAAGGCTCATGATATTACTGATTTTAGGGAAGCATATAGGGAGATTGTTATGCTCAATGGGGAAAATTTAATTTTTCGTGTTAGTATGTTTTTGAAACTGGCTGTTCGTTCTCATGCTTCTATGAACACAGTATAGACAGTTTTTGCTGTACGCCAGGCATTTGACTCAATTAATATGTGGGCCGCATATCTTATTAATTTTATTGCTTTTTATGTGTCAAAGTGTCCGCAATTTAATATTTTATGCTGTTACGTTTTAAATATTATATTTTATATTACCTCTGAACTAACAATTAATTACAGGCTTATATTTGTTTTGCTGAATTTATTCTTGTACTATGCATATAATTCCGTGTACATATAATAACATGTCTACTGCACTTATTGATTTTTAATCATTAATTATGTATGTATTGTGCTGGTTTTATCTTGTACTTTTATGGATATTTTTGTATCCGAATAAAGAATGAATTGATTGATTGATTGACATAGGCGAGATGGATGACCATAGAATTTTTCCAATTATTTGCACATAAATAGGGGTGAAGAGCAGGAGATAGCTTACAACAAGAAAGCACAAATCTGCAAAAACGTGAGAATTATTTGCTAACAACATCGAGGTGCTATCTTGAATAGTATGTATATGGCACTTTTGTAGGTGGTGGAGAGTTTTGACTTACAGCGGGTTCCTGAGTGTCCATAAGGGCGCAGGGTTCAAAGTTTGTTGTTTGGCCCATGTGGGACATGCTGGGTAAGGTATGCGTGGGTTGACAATGTGGTGGATGCACATTGTGTCACATTTTGTTGAGCATTAACATCAGGCCCGGCCGGCACAGGTAAGAGCCTTAGTGTGGCAGCGGGGCGGAAGGGAGTCGACAGACGATGGGATAGGTAAAATAAAATAAAAAAAATAATAAATCCACTTACCTTGTGCTCGCCGCGTCGCTAACTCGACTACTGTAACCCCACCCCACCCCTGCCCTGCCCTGCCACCACTCCGCCTCACCGCTCTTACCTGTGCCGGCCGCGCCTGATTACCATAGGGTGTGACAGGGAGATGAAGGTACTTACCATCTGTAGTGTTGGCAGAATCATATGTGGTAACCTCCATTGATGTGGAATCCGTTCGGTTATAGTGTTCACCCTGTAGCTTCAAAAGACCCAACCTGTTGGAGGCTGGTGGATGTCATCTCCACCCAAGAGCTCAGGCTACCACCCCATTGGAGGCACCATTAAACCATCACACAGCACTTTAAAATGCTAGACTAGCTTTGCAGAACATAACCTCTGCATTCAATCCAGATATTGCATACGAATACGCCGTACCCATACTGAATAATCTCTTTTCTCTATTGCTCATTATAGTCGCCCCTTCAATTTCCCTATTATTAATGAGAATGAAACTCCGGAAAGGTTCGATTATTAGATACTTTAAATTTGAAATGATCTAAACCAGCATCCCAGAACTTTCACAGCAGAAAAAGTGTGCATTCTTTCTCAGAGAACAGACCTATATTTTCCGGAGTGAACTTGAAATTCTGCAAAATAAAATCTAATACCTTTGGTGGAGCGATGTTAATATTTTATTCTGCAAAATGCAAACTATTTTACCATCATACGGGCAGATCTGCTTATTGTGATTTAAGTTGAATTTATTTTGATAACAGTTGTTTCCCTGTTTATTTTCACGACCCAACCCTTATTATATTATTTTACATAAAGAAATAATAGGAAATCGCCATTGTAATCTCCCTTTAAATAAGTGCATTTTTCACCAGAAACTGAAATCAAATACTAAAGAACGAGAACAGACTAATGATGTTCCTGCATTTTGGCAGTAGACAAACTATGTAGTGGTACAAAAAAATCAGAAGTGCCTAAAATGTGACTTCCCTATCCTAGCGATTAAGCAGTTAGGCTGCTCCCAGAGGCTACAGGGATAAGGGAATTGAACCACTGTAGATTATATGATGAAACTAAGTGAATATTTATTGCCTTATTAGATCCCACAACATTTATGCAATAGAATAGAGGACTCTTCTCCTAAATGTCAGAAAAAATCTTTGTATGTGAGAAATCAACCACATAAAAGTAAAGTGTTTGAGGAGCCGTGACACCCTGGTGCAGTAGTTTGAATGTTTCATTCAAGTAATGCACGAATGTATAAATATATTTTCTGCAAAATTTCAGTTCAAGTGTGAACTTGAATATAAGACAAAGCACATCTACCCTTGAGGTTTACCCCTCCCCCCAACACTTTCAAGAAGGCTAATGCACAGTTTTGTTTTACTTCCAAATACATTTTTTAATAATAGGATGTAGATGACGTCTGGTAAACCTCAATATAAGAGCATGAACGCAGGGAAAAAGTATCTCAATCTAATAAATTCTTCTGATTGAAGAGACTATAAACCGCCCCTTCTCTGCAAGTATTTAGTCATGTTTTCTTTGAGTTTTCCATAATTTGTACAAAAGATTCAGCAATTCTTTGTGTTATTTGAATTCCCAGGTACTGCCACCAATGTCAAACCTCAAGGAGCGCCTATCCCTCCATTTAATTATGATATTTATGCAGTGATATTTAGGCACAGATCGGGGGTGGCGGGCAGGGTATGTGTAAAAAACTCCAAAAAGACGTACCTTATCTCCGCGTCTCTCCTCCACCGCGTCTCACGTCAGGCTGGAAACTGGAAGCACCCAGGCTAAGCTAATCACAACTCTGCAATGCAGCGTTGTGATTAGTCAGACAGGGACTGGGAGCCTGGGCATGTTCTCCGCCTGGTTGGAGAACATGCAAAGTGCGCATGACTGTTTAGCCGGCCCAAGACAGCGGGCCAAACATTCATGTGCACTTACAGAGTGCCATCACTCCTCCCCTGCTCTTTGAGCAGAGCAGTCCTTCCTGGCAAAGCTGCAGCTGCAGGAACAAATAAAATGAAAATAACTTTGAGTTATAATTTTATTTTTCTATTTTTTACACTGCCAAAAAGCAGTGCGGCAACATTCCTCCGCCTTAGCGGAGGAGCCGCTACTGTCTTTATGTCCATTTTGTAAAACTTTGTATCCCCTTGTAGCAGATGTGTGCAGATACCCCTGACCACAACAAAGAGTCAAACTGCCCCAAAGTACTAAATCCGTAAGATATATGTCATGTTGTGTGTGTTAAGAAGAAGCTTAGTAGCTTTCTCACAATTTGTGCTAGGGCAAGCAGCTTGATACGTTGCCCAAACAATATTTCTCGTGGGTGAAAGGCCATACATATGAATTTCCTTTTTTTTGCATTTTATACAGCATGATCTCGGCCCACTGGCATTTGAGCGCTTTACATGAGCACCAGTTACATTACACATGTCCAGATACATTTTTTATCATAGGATGTTGAGCAGCCCTGGGACCTGGTTCCTCGAATCCAAAATAGGCCGCTCTGGCCTTACGCCACATCCTTCCCCCCTTTACTTTTGAAAATTCAATGCCACTAATTTACCAATGAGCTTGTACTAAAGGGTATAGTGCCCAACAATGTCTTCCACTTATTTATAATAAATCAAACAAGCATAAAGAATTTGGGTGACTTTATATCATTTTACTATTTACTGAAAAGTGATGAGAGCTCTCATGAATTAATATATACGTGGTGATGTTTCTATGAAGGTTGGGGAGAATGGGCAGTCCATAATTTAAGTTGGAAAATATTAAAGTAATGTGATAATCTAAAGAATAGGGTATAACTGTTAGGTAAACGGACCTAAAGATGCTGACTGGCAAGTTGTCAAATACATATAAGATGACACATGATCAATTATGTACTGTTATTGTACACATAATAAAAATTACATTTTCACAAAAGAAGACACCTCAAATGAAATATGGGTGCTTTGTGTTTCCTGTTCTGCATGTAAAGTAATAACTTATACCAATTCATTATAATTTCAGCCAAGGATGTCTCACCTAGCTGACACACTTCTTTATGCAGATCTATTATGCTTGCCTGGACACCACAACCACTCCACACTGGTTACAGGCCGCAGAGGCTTTCACCTATATTCTCCACTACATTACATACATAACGGTTCTTGGGGAATTGACCTTTTACCTAGATACCACACTGCACACAGAACGCGGGAGTTCCCAAATAGCAGCCTCATACATTATGCCTGAGGATTCTTGGAAACTCTGCAGGGCTCATCTCCTGCATAATAACTATGCATAAATTTCATTCCCGACGTCATCCTAAGTCTGACACTGGCACAGAAAGGTAGAACCCCCGGGGAGACCTTTGGGTATAAAAACATCACATCTTGCTGAGACAAACAGAAGACATCAGGACTTCCATGCTGACACACTGACGCGAGACGCTGAAGCACCCTGTATGCAGATACTTATGCTTGCAGCGGTCTGACATCCCTTGCGGGGTGTCCAACCTGAGAGCAGGACGTGGTCCCACAGTCTCTCACTTCAGGGACAGGGGTTGACTTTATCCTAGAGGGATTCTTGGCTTAACACCTCCATACATGCTAGGTACACTTAGGTACATGTAGTTAGGGTAGCATTGTAGGAGTACGCATTTTATTGTCATGTATTTTATATAATTGCCTGCATTCATGATTATAGCAGAATGGTAGAAATCTACCATCCTTTTACTTTCTTAGTGGTTCTAGTCATTTATATCTGTTACTGTCAAATGATTGTTACAGCACATCTATTTTACACTAGAATAACGACTGTTCAATAAATACTTATTGAAAACGTCCTTACCGTTTATTCTGTTTATCTCTCTGAGACTAAGTGAGCACGAGTGACTGAGCGAAAGGTAGTACACTGTTTCCACAGTCCTGAGGGATCAGAGTTGTCATGTTCAATAGTTGCCAAGAACTATTCTCTCCTTGGTAAGAGGAGTTTCTAGTGGCACTGTGAGCTAGCTGGTATACAGGCTAACATACCGGGTGGGGGCGCTCAGAATAAGTCTGGCACCAATCCTACAGTGTATGCTGTCTAAACACGCAGCTCCTGTATAGGTTGTATAGGAACTACACAACAGTAGAACTACCACCATAAATGCTAGGGAATAAAGTGGGCAGCGACTAATATTGAGCCCTATCCAACTGTCTAAAGATATCAAAGATATTTGGATAGTTCACCTCACCCCCTTGTATTGTGGCATGCTTCATCATAGGTGACATATTCACACTGTGGTAGGAATAGCATCACCATGGTGGACTCATCCATGTTCTGACAGTTTTTGATAAAGTGGTACTGGATAAAGACAAAGGTCCAGAAGTAAAAAATACCTTAGGTGATCCTGTGAAAATGTTCCTTTATTATTAGGGTAACCAAGGTATGATTAAAAACCAGAAGAATGGATAGTAGGTGGTATATAATGTATCATCTATCCACTAGTCATTTATGTTTATGTTATATATGTATATATGTATAGCCAACATGTTTAAGCCATATCCTTACCTCTATGGGTCAAAGGGACTTCAGCAGGGCTTTAATGTATGCTCCATGTCTTCCACACTCAGACAGTGTTACTAAATGAGGCAATGGCTCTCATACCTTAATCTTCTTTCATAATTTGAAGCCCCCAGATTGGGTTACCAGGGTGTCTTGGCCATGGTGAGGGGGCACCTCCATGTAGTTACACTAATCAAGGGAAAGATGCTAGGCTGTGTGGCTTACAGGCCTTCCTCTTTTTATTAAGATTATATGGCAAACGGGAGCAAAAACAACATATAAAGATGAAATGGAAACAAAATAGTATGATACATTGTTTATATCAGATAATACACTTTTTCTTAAAGCTTAGAGGAGATTCTTAGAGCAACCTTCTATTAACATTATACAGAACAGATAACTCTCTAGGGGCCTCATGTAGGTAGCCAAATACCAGTCGGTAACGGCCGAAATTCGGTAAATATCCCGTTACCGACCGGTATTGAGGCACTTGAGATGTAGGTGGCTGATTTCTGGATTCGGTATTTACCGAATTGGAATTTTAAGAAATCGGTAAAATACCGATTCGGTAAATACCGAATCCAGAAATGCTATGCAGGGGGCACTCAAGTGAGTGCATTATTGGTGTCTGGATTTGTTATTTACCACCAACTACAAGTTGATGGTAAATGACAAATACCTTTCAAAAAGCATTTTTGTGCTATTTGTAAAGTGGCATGTGGCAGACAAACATGCCCTTAGGGCATGTATGTGCGCCACATGTGCACACATGCACGAATCAGGGGTGCAACAGTGTCAATGTGACACCCTGCCACCCATGATAATGCCTCCCCTATTACCGATTCGGTATTTACCGAATCGGTAATAGTAACTGGCTTCCAATTCATTCCTATGGGCCTCCAGGCCCATAGGATTGAATGGGAAGGGATGCATTATTACCGAATCGGTAAATACCGATTCATAAATACCGATATTTACCGAATCAGTCATAATTACCGATTATCTACCTACATACTATTTACCGATTCATAAGTACCGAATCGGTAAAATTCGGTATTTATGAATCGGTAAATAGTATGTTACCTACATATGGCCCTAGGTAACTTAAATGAGAACAGGGATTATATATGTGCGTTTGTTTTGAAGTGATATAAAAAGAGTCAAATTAAATAACATATAGATATCTGTAAAAAGAAGGTCAGGCTCTTCCTTGGTGATTGTGCTAGAGAAATACTGTATTCATCCAAGAAAAAGAGACATAAAGAAACAACAACTATCAATACGAAGGACAGGATCCAAGTGGTGTTGTTGACTCAATTTTTTTCATGTTAAAAGTGTTGAAGATGGTGGACATAGCCGGAAGTGGAGTGAAGGCACACTCTTCCTCATAAGCATCTCAAACACTCCCCATTTTCCTAAATAATTCTCTGAATAGCAACTGTGAACTGACTAAGAGAAGTTCTATGCAAAGATGAAATAATCTCAGTCAACAAAAGTTAGGAAAGAGTTAAGGACAGCCTGAGAAATTAGGCATTAAGGGCACATGAAATCTTTACCACTGCGATGACACAAGTTAGATGTGCAGCCAGTCACAATATGGCAGATGCATCGGAGCGGCTAGTATAGCGTGGTGCTCTAGTTGAAAGTGCAGGCCCCAAGCAGAGCCAGCGTTGCCCGCTGGGTGAGTTAGAATCCATATCTGGGGAGCTACGGTGAAGACGGGATGGGGGTGTTTCCAACCTCCAATGGTTAGGAAGCACCTGGGGAAGGAAGGAACATGATGGTCAGCAAAGCTCTACCACGTGCAGGGGCTCCAAATGTGGGATGGTGAGAATCAAGGAGACTTAACAGATCGCCCTTGCCAGAACACAAAAATGGTGATACATGGCGGAGTGGATAGAGTCAGGCGCCAACTGGAGCTAAATACTGGACCCACCTCTACAGACTCATGCGTATGAGGAAAAAGCCCTGTCAGCAAGTCAAAGACATCTAAAGGTGTGCTGGGAGAGGATACTGCAGAGGCATACCTATATATCGCAAGCATTGCAACCTCAAAAGCTCGACCCCACCAGAAAGGCCACCATGAACACCTGAAATGTTCCTGCTCACAAATGTCTGTGTGCCATCTTTACCGTTCAATATAAACCCCTGAAAACCATAAGTAGAAGATGGTGAAATCAGTAACTGATTTGAAAAATGAAGCCAAGCAGATCAGTGACAGTCATTCACTTGACTTCCTTTCTATGCGCAGCAAAAAGTGGCCAATAAGCAGGCATGGGGTTTAAAAGAGAAATCAAGATCGAAATCAATAAAATCTGTCAAGATATCATTACTTGAGGATAAAATACTCTTATAAAATTTGTATCATCATAGTCTTTCAGGGTAGGGATAAGCTGGTCTTTGTGAATTTATTTCCCCTGATGATAGATTTTCAATGCTTTTTATTTATATAGGACAATTGGCTTTTTATAGATGTAAGTGGTGACTGGTTGGGCCCTGCTAGATAATCAATGTATTTTTCAATCGAAACTGAAACTGCCTCACATCACTCAGTGAGATGTGTTAGTTTGTATGCACTGAGGAGACATTCTCTGAATTGGTTTACGAACTTTACTTACTGGGTCCATGGGGATAAGCAATTTGATTTAAACTGTGTGAGTGTATTTTGGATTTAACATAGTTGTATATTTTTTTTAATTCAAACCAAACAAAAGCTAATGAACTCTTTCAGTTGGTGGGGCAAGGCACCTTGGACAAATGGATTTGATCATACATCTTTTAAAGGGGATATTTGCATTATGAAGCACACAGTGTGGCATACTGTGGCACGTCTGCTGTGTCTGGGTGTGGGCACACTGCACTGGAGCACAGTCAGGAGGATTCACCGGGGCCAGCCTGGGATCCGAATCTGGCTCAAGATAATCTGCAGGACCTGGAATCCCACTAGACCCTCCTCTGATCCAGAAATGGACTACTCTTTTTTCTAAAGTTTTTCTTCTAGATCAACTTTAGTACATACTCCTAGATAAGGTTATAAATCTTACCTTTCATTAATAACTTGTGACCGCCCCACACTCTATTTAACAGTGACACTGATGCAACTCTTTGGAATATAATTTTCTTTCAATCATGGCCCATGGAGTGAAAGTGTCACTGGTGATTACTTTTTTCAGCTTGTAGTTTCTCTCATATCTTATATTTGCTGACTCTAGGGAATATTCTCAAGGACTTATCGCCATGTTACCGGCACTTTATCGCACCCAAAATGGCGATAAAGTCATCGCCCTATTCACAAGCAGGTGCCAACAGCCGATATCAATACAACACAGGATAACAGGCAGGTCAGACTGGGGAGAGAAACAAAACAACAGTCTAGAAAGACCCGAGCTGCCTGAATACTGATACACAAGTGCTCACAGAGTCACTAGTATTATAAAGAATCGCTATACAGACAGACAAATTCCCCCAAATGAATAAATCAAAAAAATATATAAGAAAATATGTATATTTTTATTATTATTATTTATAATGTTTTATCAAAATTCATACAAAAAGACATATGACATAGTACATAGATATACATAGAGTCCCACATTTACATACTCAATACACAACATTGTGTCCGCCACTGTCATCTCGCGGCTAGACTATGGCAATACTTTGCTTCTTGGCTTGCCGCAGAAGCTGCTGAGGAAACTACAGATTGTACAGAATGATGCAGCTAGGCTGATCTATTCTCTTCCCAGGAATTCACACGCAGGTCCACTCCTTCGGAAGTTGCACTGGCTGCCCGTCAAGCTTAGAGTGCAGTTTAAGTGCCTCTGTATAGCTCATAAGGCAATCTTCGGCAAAGCCCCAGAATATATTAAACAGCGCCTGAGGAAGTATTTTCCAGGCAGAACATTGCGCTCAGGTATGGCCTCCAATCTTATCCAACCTAGATTTATGTTAAAATCTAAAGGAGGCAGGGCGCTATCTGTACTTATTCCGCAATTGTGGAATGAGTTACCGGCTAGCCTGAAGGTAGACCCGCAGCTGTTGTCCTTCAGGAAGAACCTGAAGACCTATCTGTTTAAAAAGACTACATCTTCATCCTAAGTAATGGCGGACGGCTAGTGATCTAAGTAATAGTAGGTTATGTTCTTTCTGTGTCAGCGCTTAGAGACCAGTGGTGATAGGCGCTATATAAGAATATTTTAACATAACATAACATAACATAACATAACATAACAACAACACACACACTCACAAATACTTCACAATAAGTGATATGATCAGGGTTCAAGTTTGTTCACATTTGTGATACAGGATGCAGAATACAAAATATGTATCAGATAAGCAGTGATTATTGATTTCTCTTCTTTTTATGGAAGGTTGAACCAAACGGAGGCACGAGTTTCTCCAGTGCCAACGTGCGTTTCGGTGTTTAACCCAATATGGGTCACACCTTCATCAGGGCAGTCAAATCAAAAATGAGGGACCCATTACTTGTTCGAATTTGAACTTCTACTCCAACCGAGCCGGATGACTGTATTGTATACAGATCTGCCAGCTGCACATATCTTAAGTCTCTGATCGCTTGCGTTGATCTTTTTTACCAACTGACCCTTTTCACTACCTCTGACATTCAGACGCATCTACCTCTGGGTCCCTCATTTTTGATTTGACTGCCCTGATGAAAGTGTGACCCATATTGGGTTAAACACCGAAACGCGTGTTGGCGCTGGAGTAACTCGTGCCTCCGTTTGGTTCAACCTTCCATAAAAAGAAGACAAATCAATAATCACTGCTTATCTGATACATATTTTGTATTCTGCATCCTGTATCACAAATGTGAACAAACTTGAACCCAGATCATATCACTTATTGTGAAGTATTTGTGAGTGTGTAGAATGTATGAGTATGTATTTGTGTGTGTTGTTGTGTATTGAGTATGTAAATGTGGGACCCTATGTATATCTATGTATTATGTCATTTGTCTTTTTGTATGAATTTTGATAAAACATTATAAATAATAATAATAAAAATATACATATTTACTTATATATATTTTTTGACTTATTAATTTGGGGGTATTTGTCTGTCTGTATAGCGATTCTTTATAATACTCGTGATTCTGTGAGCACTTGTGTATCAGTTTTCAGGCAGCTCGGGTCTTTCTAGACTGTTGTTTTGGCCACCAGCCGATATCACCAGTTTACCTGTGATAGCAGCCGCAAAAAACATCGCCACCGATGACCCCGGCAACTAACGCTAATGAGATACAGAATAGGCGTTCCCGTGCAAAAAGCTGTGAAGACTCCACTCGGCAAAATTCCCAATGACCAGACAAATCGGCGATAAGATCCCAAAACAGGCGATAAGGTGCGTTAGCAGCAGGAATTTAACACCTGCTCTGACCTGGTGTAAAGTCGGACGACAACCCGCACCATAAAAGGGAGCCCAGCCCAGAGCCACACCAGAAGAACAACAGATGCCATGGAGCAACTGATCATGCAGCTCGGAGCCCCAAGAGGGCTAAAACACCCATCGCCACCACACCCAGGCCCGTCCCCCTCCCCACCCCCCCACTGACTACCACAGAGGCAGTGCAGACAAAGACAGCAGACCTCCAGAAAACGCACCAGCCTCACAGACTTATCACCAGAGAATGTCATTGCCCACTACATCCTCGAAAGGACAACCATCCTCCCCATCCTGACCATCATTGCCCACAGGCTGATGGTACCAACACAGCGGACAACTAACATCCCACCTCAGACAAAGCTGCTGGCTATGCTGCATGTGTTGGCCTCTGGGACATTCCAACCAACAACTGCCAGAGTCGGAGGAGTCTCACAGCCAGCCCTATCAAAATTCCTCACACCTGTCCTGGATGCCATCATCAGCTTGGTACCCCAGTACCTTTACTTCCCCCACACTGCGCAGGAACAGCTGGAGACCAAGCAAGGCTTCTACGCCATAGCAGGCTTCCCGCACGTGTTGGGGGCAATTGACTGCACACATGTCCTACTTGTGCCCCCTGCCGACACTGCACACAATTACTGCAACAGAAAGCACACGCATTCCATCAATGTGCAGGCAGTGGACCACCGGCGACTCTTCACCAATATCGTCGCCAACTACCCAGGCAGTGTGCATGATTCCTACATCTTCAGACAGTCCATCATCAACCAGCGCTTCCAGGATGGCACCTATGGAATTGCACTGCTCTTTGGTAAGAACCAAATGAACACACCACAAACCTCAACTCCACAATAATGCAACTCTGGGGATGCACATGTTACAAACTCACATACAACATGCCAAACAACATGCCCACCTACCAGACACGACAGCACAACTTACTGTGGTAACCTGGGCTAGCCATGTACATAAGCCATCAACAGCATGGCACCTCAGCCACACAATGGCAGATTGTGGGGAGAGGTGTGAACTAGGCATGTGCGAAGGAGGCAAGTGACCCTTGAATGAGAATGTACACAATGCCAAGTGAGTCGTGGATGTGCTGGACAGACTGCAGTATGCAGACCACAGACATGTCCATGTCGACATATACTGCTGGTGTTTGGAGTGCAGTGGACAGTGGATGCAACCATGTTACCTCAGCCAGTGGGGAAGATCGCAGAAAAGTAGCTTGTCACGTCCCCTACTGTAAGCGTGAGAGGAGTGGGCTGGCCCGGCGTACGCCAGGCTAGCGTAGGGGTGTCAATAAAAAGCACGTAGCTCTGGGTGTGTTTCTATTCCTGAATGGCCAACGTGTCTGCCAGGGCAGCGCCTCTCAACCCACCATGAGGGCGACGCTGTGAGCAGTGTTGCCTGCGCTTCTGTGCGCCTGCTGCACCCCAGGCCGCTGGTCCCCAGGCCCGTCTTGCCCGCCCCTGCGCACCCAGGCCTCACTGCTCACCTGCCGACACCGGCGTGTGTCATAGAGGGCCCACCACGTGCCGGTGCAAGCTCCAAGCCCGAGGCCCGCGACCTTGGCAGCCTCCTCCGACCATCACGGCCTCCATGACACAGGCCCGCAGTATTCCTTTCTCGTTGACGTACTACACCGCTGCCTCCGGACTACACTGCGGTCTAGTAGGTCACACATTTGGAACTGAGTCTTGATATCATTTTGGCCGAGTTCATATGTCAATGGCCGCATCTAGATCACTATACTTCCTTCGATGTGGTGCCACCAACTCTGTGAATAGAATTCCAACCACACCGGTCTGTGGTCCCTTGCTGACTGCTGCCTCCGGCCTACACCAAGTAGGTCACACATTTGGAACTGAGTCTTGATTTCTCTATGGCAGAGTACATTTCAGTGAACGCAAGGGAGGAGTAAGAGGAAGATGCGGTTCAGTCAGGAAGGAAAAAGGATTATGATTATGGAGGTGATCGAACACTACCAACAACTGCTTTGGTGCCACTAACTTTGTGCATCGCAAGCCGACACGTGGCTGTGGGCTCCTGCTGAGCATTGCCTCCGGCCTACACTGCGGCCAATTAGGTCACACATTTAGAACTGAGTCTTGATTTGTCTATGGCAGAGTTTATATAATTGTACAGGCCTCATCGCAGACTGCATCCCCTCTCAGCTCCGGTGCCACTAAGTCTGTACCCCGACATTCATGGACACTCTCTGGTTGAACTTTGGTGATGTCTCAGTCTATGGCCTGGGGGTTGTCTTCATCATCATTTAGGTGACACTGACTTGGTGGTAAAAAGTGAGGCTGTAGCATTCCACTCCTCCATTTGCCTGTTTCTGCCGGCTTCTGCTCTCCGCATCATGCCCTGGAAGGACACCTTCCACTGTCTCCTGCAACCCTCCGCGACATTCACCTTCGACATCAACGAGGACCCGCTCAGCTTGCGTGGCCCTACTTCAGTGCACCGCAAGTCACCGTCCCGTGGCGGTGTGCCTGTGCCGGCCACAGTGCATCCAGGGCCTCCAACTCTGTGCAGCTCAAGTCATGGACCCGGTCTGATAGAATATTGGATGGCCTCTGGGTCGATGGCCTTGGGGTCATCAACGCCATGTGTCTGTGACCCTGCGCTGTCTGCTGCCTCCGGCCTCGAATGCAGTCCACCAGGGCTCACACATCAAATCGAGTCCTGACCTGCCCGGGCGTCGCATCACCACAAGATGCACACGCCACCACCGCCAGGACCACCTCCAACCAACAACTGCCAGAGTCGAAAGAGTCTTACTGCCAGACTATCAGAGTTGCTCACACCGGTCGTGGATGCCATCCTCTGCTTGATACCCTGCTCAGCTCTACAGGTGCCACTGACTCAGTGCACCACAACTCATGGACCATTTCTGATTGAGTTTTGTGCTGTGGACAGCTCACGCAGCAATGTCACCTCAGGAAGTGTGGAATACCTAGGACAATGATGAGGGAGATGATGCAGGTGTAACACACCCCACTGCAGCTGCAGCAGGAATATCCCGAAGGGACACATTCCAAGACAATTTTTTCACATGAGCACGCTCAGCTCTGGTGCCCCAACCTCAGTGCACTGCAACTCTCGGACACTTTTGATTGCATACTGGGTGACCTCTGTACTTGCTCCGACTACCACCATGATGCTTCGCAGTTGTTTCTGTAATGCTGGTGTTTTCTGTTTCCGCTTTAATAGTGATCACTGTTCAAGTTGTTGCCAGCACCAACCACTCCGTGAGGGCTGCTTACATTCACCCCACACACATCCAGCACAGACGTCACTGTACATGTGACCCTGGCAATAAATGTGCCGGGCGCACGTGCCCGTAGCCAATTCCACAAACTATCTTAGTGTGTCTGTGTGGTCATAATGTATGGATGAGGGCCCCGGGCCCTACAACATTACATTGTGCTGTGTACAGCGGACGCAACCATGTCACCGGAGGCTGCGGGTAAGACCTTGGACATGTAGCTTTGTCGTCCCCCACTCAACACGTAAGAGGAGTGGACTGGGTCAGCGTACGCAAGTCCAGCGTAGGGGTGTGAAAGATTATCACGGTGCTCTGGGTATGGTTCAGTGCTAGAAATGTGCAAATGCATGTGTCTCTGTCACAGTGTGGGTCTCCGTTGGGGATTGTAAGTGGTCCCTGATGGGACTTAGACACCCATGTATGTGATCAAGTTCAGCTTCCATGAGGTCGAACCCCACCCGCACCTGTTCGGCCACCTCCTTCTGGCAGTCTAACACCTAGCCTTGGAATGCGATGTGTGCTTCGGTGAGGTGCTGGGGGCCAGCCGTGGTGGTGGGTGCTTCCTGCTGTGTGGTCTGGGCAGGGGGTCTCCTCGATGCAGCTGGGCTGCCCTGCTCCTGGAGGTGGGTTGCCTAAGATGTCCATGAGCTGTTGTAGGGTGTCGGTGTCGAAGATGTGGAGGTCCTCTTCAGCATCACTGATGGGTTGTCTGGTCTGCTCTGCTGGAGGTGTTGTTTGTCCCTCTCCAATGTGAAGGGGAGATGCATTTTGACATTGTGTTGACATGTATTTTGGCACATTGTTCATGTTTACATACAGACTGTGTCACACTCCTCGATTTTGATGCCTCAGGATCGTGCTGATGCTCAAAGGGGGCCCACCTCTGAACCACCCCAAGTCTGGAATGAATACCCACAGGCTGTTGAGGTGATTGAGCAGGGGAAGGAAAGGGTAGGAACAGCGGGGAGGGAGATCTGAGAAAGATACAATAAAGAAACAACGTAAATGTCTATGTCTTTTTTCCTTTACTCTCTAGTTTGTACATATCCCCCATAACCCCTACCTGAACCAATAAAGATGTATAGCTGGCTTCAGAAGAGGGTGGAGGCATGTTCATGATAATACTATCAACAAAAGCAAAACAAGAAAGAACAGTTGAGAGAATTATTCTTACGATCCTGGACACTTCCTCAATGCTTTGTTGATCATCATAAAACACCTACCAACGAGGCTTGCATCATACAGATTTCTGCCAGTCTGTGTCTTCAATACCCCTCTTTATAATCTCTCTCCTGGGATTTAAATATAACATAAGGAAAAACCATTAAAGCATGGATGAGAGTATAAAGGTTTTGAAAACAAATGATAGTCTCTTCTTAATTCAAACGATAAAGGACAAGGGTTGAAGGGTTGTTAGGGCACAATACCCCTGCAGTGTCTCAATGTTCGCACTCGGTATTCCTTGCAAAGCGGAACAATGGAACTACCGACATATATTTGTTTGTTCTTAGGTTCATAAATATTTCTGAACGATATCAGACCTTATCCGAGGGTTTAAATGTATAAATTATGCCACACAAATCGGGACTCTACAATCGCGGGCGCCGCTGATCTCCCTGCATGAAACCGGTATTCCTTTGGTTTCTCCAAAAGGGAGATGGCAACCCAAGCACCACTGAAGGCGCCTAAACTCCTCTGCATGAGACCGCCAGCAGGCAGATCCCAGCCAACAGAGGAGTCATTGGAAAATGGTGAATTCGTCACTGTAACAAGAGCTGTGACGGCGGTTCGAAGGATATGTGCCTAAGCACTCTTACCGCCCAAAACGTGGCGCTGACCGTGAGAGAAGTCCGACTCTGCAAACTCAATCGAATAATCGGCGGCGCTGCCTGGTTTCCGTCGCCTTTAACCCCATACCCGGCGTCGCATCTGAGTCACGTGATGTGGACTCGCGTTGGACGCCGGGAATTGTAGTTTGGTACTGCGCATTCCGGGGCCAGGGGAAAGCGCTGAGGGCAGTTAGTGCGCTATCGGCATCCGGATTCTGACAGACTGTGTGGGAGGAGCTGACTATTGATGCGGGACAGTGGACATTTGGACTACATGACGGATGTGTGGTTGTACACGTACATTTTCATCTCACAGTTTCCTGCTACGTCAGATGTGATTGGCCAGTTTCTACGTACAAGCGGACCCAGTTGTGTCCTCTGTTCTGCAGTGTAAGTGTTGCACTTTGTACCACATTTTCGTCAATGTGGATGAGCTGTTATTGCTGTGTGTGTGCTGCATTGTGGGGGAGTCACCCCTGCAGCTGTGATTTTGCTGCCCCTTATCCCTTTGAGGCGGTGTGCATTTGAGTTTTGTGCTTTTACGGTGCTGAGATGTTGGCAACTTGGGTTATTTGTGCTCTTGGATGGTTATTGTACTCCTGTTTGTCTACAGATGTATTGTTGATGTGAGGGGTTGATTGTGCACGTGGATGTGTCAGAGTGTGACCAGCTCCTTTCCGGATGTGGTCCACACTCAGCCACCTCAGTGTTGTGGCGTGCACAATGTCATGATGATTGTACTGCAGCCATGCTGATCGTCATAGGTCCGTAGTGAATACAATGCACTTTCAGTCTGGAAGAGTCCAGTCGAAATACTCGGAAAGACTCGCTTATATTGAGTGAAAAAGAGTATCTGTAACGAATAGGAGTTCAAACGGCATGATAACCGGCTATCATGCCGTTTGAACTCCTATTCGTTACAGATACTCTTTTTCACTCAATGTAAGCGAGTCTTTCCGAGTATTTCGACTGGACTCTTCCAGACTGAAAGTGCATTGTATTCACTACGGACCTAGGATTCAATAGATATTTGGCCTCACCTTATTATGGTGATTTGCTAAGTCCGCTCATACAACTCGATTGGGATTTGTCCATTTTGAAACAGCGTGTACTTTTGCACTTCATATTTGATACCAACTTTGGATTTAAAATCTTCATTGAGCCCTGACGAAGTTCCCACTGGCAATGTAATGGGAACGAAACACGTTGGCTGTGTGCCAGTTTTTGAACCAAATTGTTGAATAAAAGGACTTTTACAAGGAATAAGCGACTTACCTTACCTCATTGACTTCGAAACGAGTGCACCTTCCAACTTCTCTATCTTTGGCTTCTATATAACACCCTTGGACGGCGGGTGTGGGAAGAGTTTACACCACTATAGAAATTATAACTTTACATGGACTGGAAGTGCTTGACCTTGGTTTGCCGTTTGTTCTTTCCTGTTTATTATGCTGATCGTCATGTAGTGTCATATAGTGTCAGTTGCATTGTCATTGTGGCTCACAAATACGCATCTTTGCTGGGTTTCTCACATGTGCATGTGTTGGTTGTGAGATTGGTGATGAGTGGGTTGGGACCTCTTTGGGCACATGGTAGACGGGGGCATACTTGGTGTTTGTATGTGTGCTGCAGTGTGCCACGGGGATCAGGGACATGAACCAGGGTCATTGTGGGTGTGCAGTGTGCTACACATCGTTGTGCAAGTGTGCCATTGTGCCCGTCTCCCCCCGTCTCCCCAGTCCCTGGTCGTTACTCACCCTGTTGATGTTGTGTCAGGTCATATCGAGCTGTGTCTGGACTCACAACTCCTTGCAACGTCTCCACACTGGTGACTGTGGCCACCATTTCCTCCAGCTCCTCCTGTGGCGCAGTACTACCACCGCCAGTCGCCGTTGCTGCCTTCCTGTTGGCAGCGGGTTTCTGCTTGGTTTGGCTTTTCACATCATGCCAGTGCCTCTTGACCTCCTCCATTGACCTCCTGGACACTCCGACTGCATTCACGTTGTTCACGATGGAATGCTATATTTCCGTTTGTGTTGCCAATGACACAGTGGAGGTGACGAACAGTTGTTGGCTATGTTCTGTCACCTCCATGACGATGATCCGGTTTTGTGATAATTATCACACGTTCTTGAGAATATCCCCCGTTTCTTATGTTCCGTTCCATATTTACAACAGACATGACATTACTTGCTCACTTTAAGGTGAAGACTTCTAGTGCCGAGGGTGATTTAACTATTTAATTTCTGACAAGGGCACAAATCCAGGTATGTTTACACTTGCATGCTTTTGCTAGACCAATTCTTCGACCTGGCTTCCAGTAAGGAGAAAATCCAGGAATCAAACAGCATTTGCTATATTTATAATACTGAAAGGTCTGGGTTTCACCACCCATTCCCAGGTTCGGCAGCATCCATCGATTGCAATTGCGCAGGAACCATTTTTAGAGTAGGGGTGCTGGCCACAAACGGTGCCACAGGAAAGGCATAGGAAATATGTGTCAAATGCTGCCAAGAAAAAAACACACACTTGATGGGCAGCTTTATTGTTCTCTCTTCATCCAAACTTTAAAGTTTCATGGGGGTGCTCCAGCCCCTCCTCCCCCAATTCTGCGGTTCCAGCAACCCCAGGTTGTGCAGCGAGTGTAGCAGCTCCGTGGGAAGTTTCCTGACGTGCATTTCTGCGGATTTCATGGTACTTACACAGCTTACAATGAAATTAGGAAAAAGATGGTAAATAACAATTAGGCTGAAAAAACAGACTTTGCGGTTCTGCTAATGTGGCTCTGCTGGGACTGCTGGGTGATCTCAGCGGAGCTGTGCGAGGCGGTGAGGGCCCTGCTGCCCTTGCAGCTCAGCCATTATCCTCTGCTTACCAGACATCCTTTGATTGGATGCCAGATGACGCGCTAATGCAGCTGCCAACCACCTTCCTGCACAGATACTCCGAGCAAAGCCTCGAAGTGAATTATTCTCTTTTGTTTTGTCGACTTGCTGGAATTGTGCCAAACGCAGTCAGTTGAAGGGCTGATCATTTGGCTGCTACGCAGGTGGATTACATGCCGTATTTGTGCTCCGTATTTCTGACAAGAAGCAACCTGCGAAGCCTTCGGTTTTATTTTCACTAGTTTTAGATTCAATCTTTTTATTAGCAGGTTTGCAGTCAAGCTCGTGAGCTACTGTAGCTCTCCAGCTACCTCTGAGTAGCTCACCTGTGTGCAGCCCAGTTTATTACATTAGAAAGCTTTAGTTTGGTTGAATTAATATACATATAAAACAAAATGATATTAAATGACACTAATAATATTAGTAGCTTTCAATGCATTTCATTGAACATAAGTAGCTCCCAGTACAGAAAAGGTTGGAGAACTGGACAGACAGTGACTTATGAACCGAGTTCTTCACGCTCTGCTCCAAGGAGGGTAGGAATTGGCAAAATTTACCGCTATACTTAACTTGGCCGTAAAAGCATACTCGCCTGCTTGGAAAAGTTTACCCCTTTTATTCTACCCCGCAGGCCATGCCCGGCCTGCGGATGACGTGTGTACATTTCCTACTGGCGGACTTGACTGCTAGCATTCTAAACATTACATACCTCTCCAAATTGGTTCTTGAAACAAAACTTCTAAACGTCCAGTTAGCATACACAGTTCGGCTGTATCAGTCTTTTTGAGCCTCAACATGCAAAATCCTTAAAGTGCCAGTTAGGGGAGGGTTGGGTCGTAAGCTGTATCGATGAGGTTGACTTCGTAGGGGTGGTTCACTGGCCAAGGACCCATTGCGAGACAAACCGGGAGGTAGCAGGTTCGGGGAAGGGGTCGGTTCCGACACGTTGTCTCCTTCTTCATCCGGGCTCTGCATATTTCCGCCTGGGCTTTGCGGGACTTGAAGGCCGGGTTCTGAAGACTCTACCGGGACCTCTTTGAACTAGGAGATGTTACGCGAGATTTCCTGACGCCCCTTCCGAGCCTTCACCATAGTTCCATTGCTGGCAACAACCATCCAGGTGCCTGGTTCATGGGTGGTCCGGAATTTTTCTCCAGGCCGGTGGTCTTTGAGTATGACAATGACACCAGGTCGGAGTGACCTGAGTGCAGCATGGTGCTGAATGCTTGCTCGATGGTTTTGTCGCTCTCATCTCGCTTGGGTTTCTTGGACGTCCAGTTGCGGGGATGTCCACCTGGGACACATGGGGATCAGGTCCCTCCGTGGGCCGTTGAACATAAGGGACCATTGACTCCTTAACGTGGTGCAGTGTGGGGTGCTTCGGTACTCCCTGAGGAACTCGTGAAGACTTTGTTCCGGATCTGCTTGTTCCACACTTGCGATGCGCAGCATTTTGTTCAGAGTCCTCATGAAACGATCTACATCCCCATTAGCCTGGGGCCATTGAGGCGTGACACGGTGGTGGTGGATCCCTCGCTGATGGAGGAAAACAGCAAACTCTGCTCCGTGGAACGGGGGCCCATTATCACTCCTGATCTCCAGGGGAAATCCGAATGTGGGAAGCACCTTCTCTAGGACCGGGGCCACATGTGCGAAAACGGTCGACGCGACTGGTTCGACTATGGGATTTTTGGAGAATGGGTCTACCAGGACCATTGTGTGATTCCCACCAGGGAAACTCCCGAAGTCCATGCTTATTTTCAACCATGGGATGGTGCAGGCCTCTTCAGTGATTACGGGGGTTGGCCTCTTCGGAGCTCTGGTTATCTGGCAGGCTGGACATCGGCGTACCAGTTCTTCCACCAATACCTCAAGTTCTAGGAACCAGACCTTCTCCCTCATCCTTGAATTCATCTTTGTCACGCCTTGGTGGCCTCCGTGGGCCAGCTGGGTTGCTTTATGCCTCAGAGATTTTGGTATCACCAGTCTCGAGCCTCTTAGGAGTATCCCATCTGCAGTGGCGCTCAGTTCACGCCTCACCCTCCAGATCTTCGTCAGCTCTTCTCGGTCTTCAGGCGCCCACGTGTTAGTCTGTTGGAGGTAATCCCTCCACGACCCTTCTTGGACCACTCAGAGAGTCCGTGTGTAGATCGTATCTTGCTTGGCGGTTTCCTTGATTTTCTCAAGTGTCATTGCCTGGGGCCACGCTGCTACTGAGATCATGTTGATATATTGCTCTGACACTTCCGGGTCATCCCCTTCTTCTTTCGGTGCTGGGTGTCAGGACAGAAAATCTGCAGGGTTCTTCGCCCCTGGCCGATACACCACATCCATTTGGAACTGCTGAAGTTGTACCACCTATCACTCAATCCAAGGAGGTGGGTGAGGGGCGGTCCCCTTAAAAAGGTGAACCAGGGGCTGTTGGTCGGTGACCACGGTGAATGGCTGGCCCGTTAAGTACAGGTGGAAATGGTTGCATGCCCACTTTATCCCGAGCGCCTCCCGCTCAATCTGGGCGTACCTTGCTTCCGTGGGAGCCAGCGACTTGCTGGCAAACGACAAAGCTGCCCACCGACCTGGTTCTTGTTCCTGGGCAAGCACTGTGCCCAGTTATACGAGGATGGCGTCTACTAGTAGCTCTGTCCGCTTTGAGGCTTTGTCAGGGCTTGGTCCATCTCATTGGCCCTGGCTGTCAATAGGCCATGGGTCCTTGCTATTATGAGTATGTCTTCCAATGCGATTTTTGGTTGGCTCAGGATGAGGCCTTGTAGCATCTTGTCTCGGCACCCTTAGATGAGCTGGGCTCTGATTTCCTTTGGTTGATCGTCCTTCATGCACATGCTGGCCAGTTCGAGCAGGCGAGCGTAGAATGCATCAATTGACTCACCTTTCCTCTGGCGGGCCTTGCGCAACTTAAAACGTTCAAAATCGGGGTTAAGTTGGGGATCGAAGTGAGCGTCTAATGCTGCCACCGCGACATCGTAATCCGTGCCCGGACGTGTGTTCGGCAAGTGTTTAAACAGCTTGAATATTTCATTCCCAGCATAGTGGAGAAGTAGCGACCTCTTCACTGCCCCGTCGGTCTCCCTGGTGGCTATGAAATAGTTATTCAAGCGCTCTATCCATATCTTCCACCTCGGGGATGCTGTGACCGGATCTTCTAGTTTGCTGAAGGGTGGCAATACTCCGGTAAGTGCATGTTGGACTGGGAGTCTATGTGGTGCCCGGGCTGGGTCTTCATCCCCATATTTCCTGTAGTTGGGCGTCTTCACTCCTCTCTTCTGTCCTTTTCTCCTTTGTAAGTGTGGCGATTCGTGTCTTGACACTTTTCCTGGTGTCTCCTCTCTGGATGTGCGTCCTCTTGTCTCTCGCCTTGGTGTGCTGTGTGTCTGGTGCGCTGCCGTGCTCCCACTGCCTTGATTCCTTTGTCAGCTCCACCAGTGGGCTGAGCCTCTTCCTTGTCCCTGTGGGTTTGTGGGCACTTGGCTTCCTGTCTTGCCCCTGAGGCTTGTCACTGCGTGCCAGTCTCTTATTACTTTTTTTTTCTGCCTCCTGTTTATTTTCCCCTTTGTTTTGCAGTACTTCTTGTGGTGAGAGATTTCTCTCTAATGCCTTGTCTGCTCTTCACAGCAAGGCCCAGTCCTGCAGGCGACTTGTTGCTAGGGCACATGCTGCCCACGCCTTCTCAGCAGAAGCGCTTCACACGCGAAGGGGGCTCACGCTCTCCTCTGCTCCCTTCAGCTGCTTGGCGGCGCACTCCTCACAAGCGCGCGTGCAGAATCCAGGCCTGTCTTCGCCTCCCGGGGCGTGGTAGCCGTTCTACTACAGCGCACCACCCCTGCGGAGACAGCGCTCACCCTGTGAGCCGTGCGGCAGCAAAACAGGACGTCGTAAGGCAGGGCGGACATCAGAGGTCGGCAGGGAGCTACCCCCAACACAGCAGGACACCTCCACAGGCAGCACTCACCGCAGAATCGCGACACTGCCTCAACACCGATCCAGGTAACGCGGCGGTCGCCACTCTGCTGTGTGGCAGCAGGTGTGCACAGCGGCAGGCGAGGCAAAATGGGGCAGCCGATCGAGGCGAGGGTCACGGCCCCCCTCGTCGCCAATGTGCTGGCCCGGTTAATTAACTGTTTGTTGGGGCTCGGGGAAATAACGGGACACACATACACTGGATTACTGGGTATGGGAGATAACCCCACGTGCGAGGTCACCCCTTTTATTCTACCCCGCAGGCCACGCCTGGCCTGCGGATGATGTGTGTGCATTTCCTGCTGACCGACAAGACCGCCAGCATTCTAAACATTACAACTATCACCCGGCATCTCCACAACCATCATCACGGTGCCACGTCCCCCATCTCCGCCCAATGGTTTCTTGGTGGGCTACTTGAAGGACCTGGTAATCACTGTCACTCTAAATTCCTTGCGGTCAACCAGCAGCTGTTCGGTTATTAAATCCAACATTCCAAGACACTGCCAGTGCCTTCCTAAAGGGGCAGACCTAGATACAAATTTGCGATCTCCCACATGTGTTCTCAAGGAATGTATGACGTCACAACGCATGCCATTACAACGCATGGCGTTGAAAAGCATACATTTACCCTGACTAGCTGTCGGGGGTGCGCTGGAAGTTGGAATAGTATAATTTACTATTCCAACTCCAGTGTGTGCAACAGTAGGGAAGGTGTTGGAGTTAACTCCGACACCTTCTACCCCCTGCAACAAGCCTTTCACGTTGTAACGACGTGCGTTGTAATGGCATTCGTTGTAATGCTTACGTTGTAAAGGCTGTTTCCCGTCTCAAGGCCTACCAGACAATTGATAGACTGGAACAGCATTATACTACTGAAGTGCTTCATCTTTGTGTAAGTGGAGGTGGGGTAACTGTTGCATAATTAGTGGTGCACTTTTTCCAGACATGTTCATGGTATTTAGGCTGTTGGAAAATGAATTGGCCCGATGTAGCACCTGCTTTTGTTTGAAGTACATTTTGAAGGTAATTTCTTCTGCTTTTTCAGTGACAGACCAACAGGCTTAAAATTGTGCTTTGTTTTCCACAAGCAATGCTTATCTATTTGCGATACATTTTGCATGTGCTATCACTGCTGATATTTACCCCATACATGGAATATCACTACAGATATTTAGTGCACACAGTTAATTTTCCTTGCCAAATTTCTTGAAATGGGTCTGGAGCTGATTACCCCAAAATTTGTGCCTTATGGTTCCAGTATTTTCGGCACACACAGAGGTGCGCTATGATAAGTATACGCAAGTATAAGCAAATAGTGGAATATTGTACAAGTCTTTACTTCAGATTTAAGGCTTTGAATTCAAGCCACACTATGTGCCTCACTAGTTAAACTATTTGCAATGGTTTCGCATGAGCTTTTGAATGAACTACAAGTATTCAGCGTAGAATTAAGGAGAAGGACTTGACCGCCTTGATTAATGGGACCAAACAGAAAGTGTAGTCAATTCAACTTTATTCGATTCAGACAGAGAATCATAAAAGCTTACAATTCAATACAAATTTAAAAAAGGTAAGAGTTAATCAAATCATTAGAAACAGGTGCAATAAAACCATTTACAATTTTAAGGTGCAGCAGTTAAAAACGTCCTTCTAGTGATGACAGACCTCAAAAATCTTGCCACTTCCACACATGTAAACAAATCCGGAAGCAATTGTAAAAATAAGTAGGCATATTTGCATTGTTTAAAATTTAACGATTTCATTAAAGGCTTAATAAAAATATTCCTTAAATCTGTATAAAATTTGCAAAAAAACCGTATATGGATAGTTGATTGTTTAAAGATCTGGTCGCAAGGACAGCATGGTAATTGACGAGACCAGTTATTAATATTGGGGAAACTTGTCAAACGATGAAAAATATCTAATCTAAAACGTGTTCAGACAAATCTATGTTGAACATTTAAAACAGCAATTAAATACGGTTGCATCGTGTAACACGTCAGTACCATTTGATTCTGTTGTATGGTGGGCTTCACAAGTTCCAATTTTAATCTCTTTTCCTCTAAGTTGTTCAAACATACTCTCTTTAATGATACTCTTGATATGTGCAACAAAGATTCAGGATTTTCATAATATTCAGAGTGACAAATATCATGCATGAAATTTTGTATGTACTTCAACCACGGTATTTTCAGTGTGTGATCAGCACTGCAGCAGTCCTGTACAATGGCTCTGTTAAAACCTGTATGATCCGATGTCCATAGCTTGTGCCAAAGGAGGACTGGCTGCACCCTTATCATGTCTTCCAAATAGGTTACGCACAATTCGGCATGACACACTAAATTAGAACAGCTGGTTGGAAGCCCTAAAAAGTTTTTAAGAAACTCAGAACCGTTCATCGCTATTGACCTGCATTTGGCGTTGTAAATGCTCAACATATCCCTGGGAAATTTACGTCCCAATTTCCTAGAAAAGTTACTCAGACCCACAATTGATCAAAGGAACTACATTCTTCTCGATTTTGCTGCACTTTTCCAGTTACCATTGCTATCGAAAAAAATTCCTAAATACGAGAAAGTTGATGTTTGAGGTAAAATCTCATTTCCTATTGAAATATTGCGCCCCTTGGCTAACTTTTGACCAGCTTTAATTATGTAAGTTTTACCTATGTTAATTAAAGGACCCAAATTCTCCATAAAATTAAAAAAATTATCTAAAAGGTGCTGAAGAGCATTGGGGGTGCGGACCATAAGCACCGCGTCATCCGCATACAATAATACTGGTACTGGCCTATTACCGATTTGAGGTAGGTCAATACACGAGTCCACAAGGGTACTGCCCAAGCCATTGATGTACAAATTAAATTTAAACGGCGCGAGTACGCACCCCTGGTGGACCCCCTTCTTTCTTTTTTTTTTTTTTTGAAAAACCTTTATTGATATTTCAATCAATTACACGTATGGGCCTACAACCCCCGGGGCCGGCCGCTAAACAGTCAGTCACAGAAGGCAATTTTATCACAGTCAGCACCTCGGGGAGCAGAATCTCCACGCTAGCCTACTCTCAGTCTCTGAACAGCCCAATTAGGAGATCAGGATAATAAAGGTTTACATTTTATAATAGAGGAGGATGGAAGGATCAGGTGCCAAACAGTTTCCCAGCAGCGAAAAATGGCAGGCAGAATGATGAACGTAAACAGTAAACAGCAGTCTATCTAAGCAATGGCGCTGAAACAGGAAGTTCAGGATGTGGAGGAATATCAAGGCCATTTGCGCCTGCAACCCCCTGCCCTAAGACCCAGGAAACACCACGGAAATTATGGCACACAGGAAACAGCAGTGATTAACGACAAAGGAGTTCCACCATGCTGATCCCAGAAAAAAACAAAGAAGAATAAGAGAAGAAAAGGAGGCCATGGAAAAAAAGGGGTTAAAGACTAAAGAATCCCCTCCCCCAACCCCCCACCCTGCACCTCTGCAGATGAGTACGGCCCCCCCCCCCCCAGCAGTGTGCCTGTCGCCCCGGAACCAGACCCGAAATATAGAAGAAACAGAGAAAAAGGAGTAAGAAAAGAGCCCCCACCAGACGGGGGGGTAGAGAGAGTATTAATAAACTGGAGGAGGGCCTGCAAAACATGCCCCCGGCTTCTCCCTCCCGCACCATATGTTTCCCCGCAAAGCATACAATAAACAACACAAAATCGACCCTGTCAAAGGAAAGTAAGGAGCATTATGCACTTAGTACACTAACAATTATGCCGTGAGAGCACGCAACCCCCGAGCCCGCCCGCCTATTAGATGACCACCTCTGAAGGATCAGCCTTATCCTTGGCCACTCTTTGCAAATCTACCCATGCATACCCATCGACCCAGTGCCATGTCCAATGTTACAAGGAAGAGGAGCGTCCAATAAAGATCAGGAAGCGACACACACAGGTAGGGTAGAAAGCTCTGAAGCTCGACACAGTCAGCTCTATGGAGGGTCGTCTTTCCCAGTGCTGCCCCAGGATTTACACTGCACACCAGGTCAAGGAAGGCGGAATCAGCCTGAGTCGCCGGAGGCCGCGCACGGGACAAGGCCGCCACCCCCCACTCAGGTCCAAAACCTCCGGAACAGACCAGACCCACAGCCCGCTGATCGCACGTTAGTATACCGTCCGGAGTGTCCAGTTGTGCACTATTCACAGGGGCGGCCACGACACTGTCCTCCCGTGTGCAGTGTAGGAAGTCCCAGCGTACCTGGGGACAGGCAGGCCGCATCTGTTCCGACGCTGTTGTCACTCCATCGAGCCTACTCCCCAACACCCAGGCGCCGTGAACCAAGGTGGAATGAAGGGCACCGAGAGCTTCGAGAAGGTCACCGTACCCCAGTACAGCTCCCGGCACTCGCTCCGCTACGCTCCTCAGAGTCGCACCCTCCCTATCCTGCTGCAACCCAGTGTACAGGATGGTGGACTCTGTCATACCAAAATGGCCGCTGGGTAGGTCCAACCCAGATTGGGACCGGGACTCAGGCACAAGCGCCTCGGGTTCCATGGCACTGGAAACAGGGTTCCGGGGGCAGGCAAATAATGTGTCCGGTGTGTGGTCACGGGCCACAGTCATCCCCGCCACGGACCAGCGCCCGCGAAAATCCAGGAGCAGCCCGCAAGAATCGGGGCGAGTTACGGGCGGCGTCCGGGCAGCTCACCGGCGAAGGCTGAGGCAATCACCGGAGAGTCTTGGAGTTGCCACCTCGGGCATGCACTCATTCCGCTACGCTTAGTGGTAGGAACGACCACTGCGAAATGTAGGCCGATATTCGCACCGCTCCGGTAGTCCGACTCCACCCAGTCACCAAAGGCCGCTGTTGTTGAACTGCCGCCCGGCCATGGTGTCCACTCGAGGTCCCGGTTCCAGGGTTGCACAGGCCGCAAACTTCAGACGGACATTTCTCCGGCGGTACCGCTGCCAAAAACTTCGGGGTCACACGATCGGGTGCCACTCTCGTTCACCAACACGAGCAGATAGCGCAGGCTAAGGATCTCATGCAGGATATCTGTGCGGGGTGCGGAGGTTCGCGGAGCCGGGAGCCTACGCTGCCGTCCCAGTCGCCATCTTGGCTCCTCCTCCCGTGGACCCCCTTCTTAATGTCAACTGGGCTCGTGCATTCGCCATTCACACCATATCGAATCTTGGCAGAACTCAATTGAGTACAAGTATCTATGAAAATTGACGATGTCACAGTCAACACCCATTGAGGCTATAATAGACCAGAGTTTATCATGGGCGACACAGTCGAATGTGGAGGACGAAGCCACAAACGCCAGGAACAGATTGCCCCCTTTTATTTGTGTGTACTTGCTCACTATCAAATTCAAATTGATGGCCTGCCCTGTGGTCCCAACACCCTGGCGAAAGCCATATTGAAAGTCAGATAGAATATTATTACAATCTGCCCACTCCTGTAGTCTGTCCAGCACAATAAGACCCACCACCTTAACCAGCAAATCCAGCAAGGAGATCGGTCTATAATGTGCGAGGCAGTTGCGGTCTCCCTTTTTAAATATCGGCACGATATGTGATTCCGACCAAGACACTGGAAAACCAGCTTCCCGAAAAGACTTAAGGACCAGGGTCAGGAGAGGGTCACAGAAATCAGTGTTGTCCTTAAATATGTCAATCGGGATCTCATCAGGGCCAGGTGCCTTTCCTCCCTTGCTTGCTCCAAGTGCCTGAATCACCTCCTCCAATGTGAAGTTAAAATCAAAATATTTACACAAAAGAGTAGGCCCAGGGGAGACATCTCTTAATCCAGCCACAGAGTTATCTTGATCTTTTTCAGCCGAGCCCATATATAATTTTGCAAAATGGGCCACCCATTCTTGTTCTGTAATTGCTGCCTCTATTCTGGGTTTATCATCGTCACAACTAAAGGGAGAATTTACAACACGCCAAAATAAATTATAATCTTTGTTCTGGCTTGCTTCCTGCAGATGGTCCCAAGCCTCCTCTTTAAGTACCTTTTTGCGATGGTTTAGTGCTAGTTTATAAGCCTGCATACAATTTTGTACTTCTATGTTATTTCTAGGTAATTCTTTCAAGGCGCTCTTTAATTTATTGTGTGCAAGAGTGCACGCATGGTCAAACCACCCTTGCTTTTTTATTACCCCTCTAATCTGGTTAATAGTCAGCCCAGCACTAATCTCCTTGCTGTTGTGTCCAAAAGCCTCCACGACCGTACGAGCGTCGGCAGTCTCATCCAAATAGACCTCAAAAGCCCTGGGATGGCTAACGCTACACTTACTTGCACTCATGACTCGGGCATAGGCGTACCCGCCGACGCTGACTTCAGGGACCACAATTCTTTGGGGCAACACGCTGGTAGGTAGAGCAGTGTGCGACCAATTGGACTTTTGTTAATATTCAGGCTCCTTGAGCTGGTGGAGCTGACGAGCTCATGGTTACGCACCTGCACGCTACGAGAGATACTTTACCTGAGAATACTTATTTTAGCAGCCTACACAGCAACCCTATACACTCACCTACTCCCTGCTAACGAGAGGCAACTACCTCGAAACACGTGTCCAGGGATGGCTAACGCTACACTTACTTGCACTCATGACTCGGGCATAGGCGTACCCGCCGACGCTGACTTCAGGGACCACAATCCTTTGGGGCAACACGCTGGTAGGTAGAGCAGTGTGCGACCAATTGGACTTTTGTTAATATTCAGGCTCCTTGAGCCGGTGGAGCTGACGAGCTCATGGTTACGCACCTGCGCGCTACGAGAGATACTTTACCTGAGAATACTTATTTTAGCAGCCTACACAGCAACCCTACACACTCACCTACTCCCTGCTAACGAGAGGCAACTACCTCGAAACACGTGTCCAGGGATGGCTAACGCTACACTTACTTGCACTCATGACTCGGGCATAGGCGTACCCGCCGACGCTGACTTCAGGGACCACAATCCTTTGGGGCAACACGCTGGTAGGTAGAGCAGTGTGCGACCAATTGGACTTTTGTTAATATTCAGGCTCCTTGAGCCGGTGGAGCTGACGAGCTCATGGTTACGCACCTGCGCGCTACGAGAGATACTTTACCTGAGAATACTTATTTTAGCAGCCTACACAGCAACCCTACACACTCACCTACTCCCTGCTGACGAGAGGCAACTACCTCGAAACACGTGTCCAGGGATGGCTAACGCTACACTTACTTGCACTCATGACTCGGGCATAGGCGTACCCGCCGACGCTGACTTCAGGGACCACAATTCTTTGGGGCAACACGCTGGCAGGTAGAGCAGTGTGCGACCAATTGGACTTTTGTTAATATTCAGGCTCCTTGAGCCGGTGGAGCTGATGAGCTCATGGTTACGCACCTGCGCGCTACAAGAGATACTTTACCTGAGAATACTTATTTTAGCAGCCTACACAGCAACCCTACACACTCACCTACTCCCTGCTGACGAGAGGCAACTACCTCGAAACACGTGTCCAGGGATGGCTACCGCTACACTTACTTGCACTCATGACTCGGGCATAGGCGTACCCGCCGACGCTGACTTCAGGGACCACAATTCTTTGGGGCAACACGCTGGTAGGTAGAGCAGTGTGCGACCAATTGGACTTTTGTTAATATTCAGGCTCCTTGAGCCGGTGGAGCTGACGAGCTCATGGTTACGCACCTGTGCGCTACGAGAGATACTTTACCTGAGAATACTTATTTTGGCAGCCTACACAGCAACCCTACACACTCACCTACTCCCTGCTGACGAGAGGCAACTACCTCGAAACACGTGTCCAGGGATGGCTAACGCTACACTTACTTGCACTCATGACTCGGGCATAGGCGTACCCGCCGACGCTGACTTCAGGGACCACAATTCTTTGGGGCAACACGCTGGTAGGTAGAGCAGTGTGCGACCAATTGGACTTTTGTTAATATTCAGGTTCCTTGAGCCGGTGGAGCTGACGAGCTCATGGTTACGCACCAGCGCGCTACGAGAGATACTTTACCTGAGAATACTTATTTTAGCAGCCTACACAGCAACCCTACACACTCACCTACTCCCTGCTGACGAGAGGCAACTACCTCGAAACACGTGTCCAGGGATGGCTAACGCTACACTTACTTGCACTCATGACTCGGGCATAGGCGTACCCGCCGACGCTGACTTCAGGGACCACAATTCTTTGGGGCAACACGCTGGTAGGTAGAGCAGTGTGCGACCAATTGGACTTTTGTTAATATTCAGGTTCCTTGAGCCGGTGGAGCTGACGAGCTCATGGTTACGCACCTGCGCGCTACGAGAGATACTTTACCTGAGAATACTTATTTTAGCAGCCTACACAGCAACCCTACACACTCACCTACTCCCTGCTGACGAGAGGCAACTACCTCGAAACACGTGTCCAGGGATGGCTAACGCTACACTTACTTGCACTCATGACTCGGGCATAGGCGTACCCGCCGACGCTGACTTCAGGGACCACAATTCTTTGGGGCAACACGCTGGTAGGTAGAGCAGTGTGCGACCAATTGGACTTTTGTTAATATTCAGGCTCCTTGAGCCGGTGGAGCTGACGAGCTCATGGTTACGCACCTGCGCGCTACGAGAGATACTTTACCTGAGAATACTTATTTTAGCAGCCTACACAGTAACCCTACACACTCACCTACTCCCTGCTGACGAGAGGCAACTACCTCGAAACACGTGTCCAGGGATGGCTAACGCTACACTTACTTGCACTCATGACTCGGGCATAGGCGTACCCGCCGACGCTGACTTCAGGGACCACAATTCTTTGGGGCAACACGCTGGTAGGTAGAGCAGTGTGCGAACAATTGGACTTTTGTTAATATTCAGGCTCCTAGAGCCGGTGGAGCTGACGAGCTCATGGTTACGCACCTGCGCGCTACGAGAGATACTTTACCTGAGAATACTTATTTTAGCAGCCTACACAGCAACCCTACACACTCACCTACTCCCTGCTGACGAGAGGCAACTACCTCGAAACACGTGTCCAGGGACGGCTAACGCTACACTTACTTGCACTCATGACTCAGGCATAGGCGTACCCGCCGACGCTGACTTTAGGGACCACAATTCTTTGGGGCAACACGCTGGTGGGTAGAGCAGTGTGCGACCAATTGGACTTTTGTTAATATTGAGGCTCCTTGAGCCGGTGGAACTGACGAGCTCATGGTTACGCACCTGCGCGCTACGAGAGATACTTTACCTGAGAATACTTATTTTAGCAGCCTACACAGCAACCCTACACACTCACCTACTCCCTGCTGACGAGAGGCAACTACCTCGAAACACGTGTCCAGGGATGGCTAACGCTACACTTACTTGCACTCATGACTCGGGCATAGGCGTACCCGCCGACGCTGACTTCGGGACCACAATTCTTTGGGGCAACATGCTGGTAGGTAGAGCAGTGTGCGACCAATTGGACTTTTGTTAATATTCAGGCTCCTTGAGCCGGTGGAGGTGACGAGCTCATGGTTACGCACCTGCGCGCTACGAGAGATACTTTACCTGAGAATACTTATTTTAGCAGCCTACACAGCAACCCTACACACTCACCTTCTCCCTGCTGACGAGAGGCAACTACCTCGAAACACGTGTCCAGGGATGGCTAACGCTACACTTACTTGCACTCATGACTCAGGCATAGGCGTACCCACCGACGCTGACTTTAGGGACCACAATTCTTTGGGGCAACACGCTGGTAGGTAGAGCAGTGTGCGACCAATTGGACTTTTGTTAATATTCAGGCTCCTTGAGCCGGTGGAGCTGACGAGCTCATGGTTACGCACCTGCGCGCTACGAGAGATACTTTACCTGAGAATACTTATTTTAGCAGCCTACACAGCAACCCTACACACTCACCTACTCCCTGCTGACGAGAGGCAACTACCTCGAAACACGTGTCCAAGGATGGCTAACGCTACACTTACTTGCACTCATGACTCGGGCATAGGCGTACCCGCCGACGCTGACTTCAGGGACCACAATTCTTTGGGGCAACACGCTGGTAGGTAGAGCAGTGTGCGACCAATTGGACTTTTGTTAATATTCAGGCTCCTTGAGCCGGTGGAGCTGACGAGCTCATGGTTACGCACCTGCGCGCTACGAGAGATACTTTACCTGAGAATACTTATTTTAGCAGCCTACACAGCAACCCTACACACTCACCTACTCCCTGCTGACGAGAGGCAACTACCTCGAAACACTTGTCCAGGGATGGCTAACGCTACACTTACTTGCACTCATGACTCGGGCATAGGCGTACCCGCCGACGCTGACTTCAGGGACCACAATTCTTTGGGGCAACATGCTGGTAGGTAGAGCAGTGTGCGACCAATTGGACTTTTGTTAATATTCAGGCTCCTTGAGCCGGTGGAGCTGACGAGCTCATGGTTACGCACCTGCGCGCTACGAGAGATACTTTACCTGAGAATACTTATTTTAGCAGCCTACACAGCAACCCTACACACTCACCTACTCCCTGCTGACGAGAGGCAACTACCTCGAAACACGTGTCCAGGGATGGCTAACACTACACTTACTTGCACTCATGACTCGGGCATAGGCGTACCCGCCGACGCTGACTTCAGGGACCACAATTCTTTGGGGCACCACGCTGGTAGGTAGAGCAGTGTGCGACCAATTGGACTTTTGTTAATATTCAGGCTCCTTGAGCCGGTGGAGCTGACGAGCTCATGGTTACGCACCTGCGCGCTACGAGAGATACTTTACCTGAGAATACTTATTTTAGCAGCCTACACAGCAACCCTACACACTCACCTACTCCCTGCTGACGAGAGGCAACTACCTCGAAACACGTGTCCAGGGATGGCTAACGCTACACTTACTTGCACTCATGACTCGGGCATAGGCGTACCCGCCGACGCTGACTTCAGGGACCACAATTCTTTGGGGCAACACGCTGGTAGGTAGAGCAGTGTGCGACCAATTGGACTTTTGTTAATATTCAGGCTCCTTGAGCCGGTGGAGCTGACGAGCTCATGGTTACGCACCTGCGCGCTACGAGAGATACTTTACCTGAGAATACTTTTTTTAGCAGCCTACACAGCAACCCTACACACTCACCTACTCCCTGCTGACGAGAGGCAACTACCTCAAAACACGTGTCCAGGGATGGCTAACGCTACACTTACTTGCACTCATGACTCTGGCATAGGCGTACCCGCCGACGCTGACTTCAGGGACCACAATTCTTTGGGGCAACACGCTGGTAGGTAGAGCAGTGTGCGACCAATTGGACTTTTGTTAATATTCAGGCTCCTTGAGCCGGTGGAGCTGACGAGCTCATGGTTACGCACCTGCACGCTACGAGAGATACTTTACCTGAGAATACTTATTTTAGCAGCCTACACAGCAACCCTACACACTCACCTACTCCCTGCTGACGAGAGGCAACTACCTCGAAACACGTGTCCAGGGATGGCTCACGCTACACTTACTTGCACTCATGACTCGGGCATAGGCGTACCCGCCGACGCTGACTTCAGGGACCACAATTCTTTGGGGCAACACGCTGGTAGGTAGAGCAGTGTGCGACCAATTGGACTTTTGTTAATATTCAGGCTCCTTGAGCCGGTGGAGCTGACGAGCTCATGGTTACGCACCTGCGCGCTACGAGAGATACTTTACCTGAGAATACTTATTTTAGCAGCCTACACAGCAACCCTACACACTCACTTACTCCCTGCTGACGAGAGGCAACTACCTCGAAACACGTGTCCAGGGATGGCTAACGCTACACTTACTTGCACTCATGACTCGGGCATAGGCGTACCCGCCGACGCTGACTTCAGGGACCACAATTCTTTGGGGCAACACGCTGGTAGGTAGAGCAGTGTGCGACCAATTGGACTTTTGTTAATATTCAGGCTCCTTGAGCCGGTGGAGCTGACGAGCTCATGGTTACGCACCTGCGCGCTACGAGAGATACTTTACCTGAGAATACTTATTTTAGCAGCCTACACAGCAACCCTACACACTCACCTACTCCCTGCTAACGAGAGGCAACTACCTCGAAACACGTGTCCAGGGATGGCTAACACTACACTTACTTGCACTCATGACTCGGGCATAGGCGTACCCGCCGACGCTGACTTCAGGGACCACAATTCTTTGGGGCACCACGCTGGTAGGTAGAGCAGTGTGCGACCAATTGGACTTTTGTTAATATTCAGGCTCCTTGAGCCGGTGGAGCTGACGAGCTCATGGTTACGCACCTGCGCGCTACGAGAGATACTTTACCTGAGAATACTTATTTTAGCAGCCTACACAGCAACCCTACACACTCACCTACTCCCTGCTGACGAGAGGCAACTACCTCGAAACACGTGTCCAGGGATGGCTAACGCTACACTTACTTGCACTCATGACTCGGGCATAGGCGTACCCGCCGACGCTGACTTCAGGGACCACAATTCTTTGGGGCAACACGCTGGTAGGTAGAGCAGTGTGCGAACAATTGGACTTTGGTTAATATTCAGGCTCCTAGAGCCGGTGGAGCTGACGAGCTCATGGTTACGCACCTGCGCGCTACGAGAGATACTTTACCTGAGAATACTTATTTTAGCAGCCTACACAGCAACCCTACACACTCACCTACTCCCTGCTGATGAGAGGCAACTACCTCGAAACACGTGTCCAGGGATGGCTAACGCTACACTTACTTGCACTCATGACTCGGGCATAGGCGTACCCGCCGACGCTGACTTCAGGGACCACAATTCTTTGGGGCAACACGCTGGTAGGTAGAGCAGTGTGCGACCAATTGGACTTTTGTTAATATTCAGGCTCCTTGAGCCGGTGGAGCTGACTAGCTCATGGTTACGCACCTGCGCGCTACGAGAGATACTTTACCTGAGAATACTTATTTTAGCAGCCTACACAGCAACCCTACACACTCACCTACTCCCTGCTGACGAGAGGCAACTACCTCGAAACACGTGTCCAGGGATGGCTAACGCTACACTTACTTGCACTCATGACTCGGGCATAGGCGTAGCCGCCGACGCTGACTTCAGGGACCACAATTCTTTGCGGCAACACGCTGGTAGGTAGAGCAGTGTGCGACCAATTGGACTTTTGTTAATATTGAGGCTCCTTGAGCCGGTGGAGCTGACGAGCTCATGGTTACGCACCTGCGCGCTACGAGAGATACTTTACCTGAGAATACTTATTTTAGCAGCCTACACAGCAACCCTACACACTCACCTACTCCCTGCTGACGAGAGGCAACTACCTCGAAACGCGTGTCCAGGGATGGCTAACGCTACACTTACTTGCACTCATGACTCGGGCATAGGCGTACCCGCCGACGCTGACTTCAGGGACCACAATTCTTTGGGGCAGCACGCTGGTAGGTAGAGCAGTGTGCGACCAATTGGACTTTTGTTAATACTCAAAAGCCCTACCCTGTTTTATAAGAATTTGCTGTAAAAATCGGGATGGATCAACCATGGACCAGCTCAGGGCAAAGCCGTTCGAACGGAAGAGTACTATGGGGAATATCAACAAGAACCGGCGATAATTATCTCTAAGCGCACTTAGCGCTAGGATAATTATCGCCGGCTAGCGTGAATTTTTATCGCTGAGATAGCGTGCTATTAGCAACGCTTATCTCAATAGCAATAAAAATCCTCACGCTAACAGGCTAACGTGAGATTATCGCTGGAAACCCAGCGATAATCTCATGTTACCTTGTTGTTAGGGACAGGCAAACTTAGCCATGATATCCTCCTTCCATAGGATATCATGGCTAAGTTAGAAAATTACCAGACGTAAAAAAGCAGCGTTAACCACGGTTAGCGCTGCTTTTTTTGTCTCTAACAGGGTTAGCGACATTCTTGATAATAGGAGAAATGTCGCTTAGCGACATTTCTCCTATTATTTTACTCTGGAACGCCCCCTTTGCATCTCATTAGAGATGCAAGGGGAAGCGTAGAGTAAAAGGGTGCTAACATGCAAATTTGCATGTTAGCACCCTGTTGTTGATAGGGCGCTAGTTTTATCTCTCCTTTTGTGGCTTTTAAAGCCAAAAAAGCAGAGATAAAACCCTTTTTGATATGCCCCCCCGTTCTCCGCGGCAAGGGTGGATTGCCCTTGGCCAGGCTTATTCTGAACACTAATATCCAATACAATACTCTGCGGAAAATGATCACTCATTACGATGTTATGTAGTATAAAGTTAAGAACTAGTGCAGCGTAATGTTTGGGAAATAAGAGGAAATCAATGACACTCCTACCCCTGCTACCATCAAATGTACAGGGTACTACCACCGGGCTGCCTCCAAGTTCATTACTAAAACATAGATCGTATTTAAAGAGCAGCTCATTAGTTTCTCCCCATAACCTGAATGAACAAAATGGGAGACGTCGTCACCCAATGGAGACATCATGCCACAGATTTTATCAGTCAACAATAGACAAGGTTGGATGTTAAAGTCGCCCCCCAAAGCAAGATTTTATCATTTAAACTCTTATCCAGAATAGTTCCCAATTCCTCATCCAGTTGGCACAGTGTGTCCATTATGTCCAAGTTACAAGCATTATTATAAAAATTAGCTAATATCAACGAAATAGAGGTTGTGCAATCAGCCTGGACAATTTGGTAAAATGGGTTGGATGGATTTACTGTTACACTATTGGAAGCCAATTTATTAGATACATAAACACAGAGGCCGCCCTTTTATCTACCGTGGCTGGATGGAATGGCTCGTGAGTGGAAGGTCTTAAAACCATTAAGATGTATAGGGTCATTGGCCCAGGTTTCTTGCACCATCATAATCGCGAAGCCTGTGGTAAACACCAGCCATTCTGGAATGCTATGTTTACTGCGAAGCCCTGAAACGTTCCAACTTAAAACTGTAATGTTATTCCCTGATGATATCATAAGGATCTTGTTGTTGTCATCAATATCATCAAGATCATTTTCAGAAAGATTACAATAACCAGTAGGGTTATGAGCCACGTTCCCAGAGGTAATATTTTCTTGGCTAGACCCATGAGCACCCTGACCACCACAATTGCTGCAAGATGGATCATAGTTATTACAAGGAGGAACACCATTAAAAGAATTAGAAAGGAGACTATTGTTGTTTGAAAAAGGTGCATGAGGGGTTGTTATAGTTAACTGATGCGGGCTATGCTCATTATTGCAGGGTACAGTGCTATCATCTACCTTCTCAGCATCTAAATGGACATCGGCCAGTAACTCCACTCTACAGAGGTCATGGTCATCTTGTGTGATGTCCAGAGTATTTTGATCATCCCTCAGATCAAAAAGTGTTAGGGTTGGGATTGGAATCAATCCATGTGGATGGCTTACAAAAGACTGGCTCTGCGCTATATGACTAGGTACATAATTAAGTCAATCTATATCCTCCAGAGATGAAAGTATATCAAATCTATTGTATAGTGGTACACTAAATTGTGGATGATTGGTTGAATGTGTAAATCTCGGCTGTCGTGCCTGATGATGGATGTAATCTGTTGGAGGGTAGAAGTATCCCAAGGGAAGTACTTTTATACGTCCAGTTGTCAGATAAACGCTACCAAGTCTTCGTAAGATCTCCCATGTCAAGCTAGGCGTTCTGAGTGTTAGAACAATACAGTCGCCAGGAAGGGCTTCTGATAGTCCAGTCCTAGTTCCGAGCCAGCAGAGTGCACTGTTCCTTAATGTCTCCCAAGATTCATTAGCCTAGGGGGTAAGAGATGAAACCTTTGCCAATATTATTATGTACGGCGTGGCCTCTGGCGGCAGGTTCAATCTCACCTCTTCTATATTCTCCTTATTCAAGGGAGCTACACAATTTCTGGGCAACTGTTGGGAAAATCTGTAGTTATTGTGTATTACGGCTTCAGTATGTTTTATGTTGGTAGTACTCAGTTAACTATCTAAATACTGTTGCTTATTGAATTGGAAGGGTAAGGTGGCTTATTAGTAGATGTCACAGGCTTACTGTTATTAAAAAGTGCCGCATTAGTGTATGTACAAGTGACTAAGCACTTCTCTGCTCAAACTTAAAATGACCTTTCATAAGTGAGTGATTTTTATCGAATTAGCAACCAGTTCTCTTTGTGGATTGAATGTAAATACATGAGAAGTGTTATGTTTCTGTTTCTAAGGAATGTATTTTTGCAAGTCGAATTTTAAAATGTGTCCTGTCTTTTTGTATTGTATTTAATGTATTGATGTATATAACCTTTGACAATTGAAGCTATTATACCCATGTTTTTAAATGTTTTTACAGCCCTGACGAAGTTCTTGTTTAAAGAACGAAACGCGTTGGCTGCCTGGTGTTTAATATCAAATAAAATGAAGAATAAAGAAACTTGAAATATCATCAACACTGGATGGGCATTTATAATATTACTTTGATTCTGTGGACACTTTTGTTTTGGTGGTGCAACCTACAGTAGGCAAGGTAGCAGCAGTATGAGAAGGCACCTTTGGTCCATTCAAATTATTCAAGACCATGTCCATATGTTCTAAATGTCCACACAAAAGGGTGAAGTTAGTGTCAATCAGATCTTTAAATTGGGTTAAAGCCCTATCCGAATGAGACTTGCCAGCCTCAGTAACCACAACCTCTTAGAGAATACTTGATTTAGGGAGCAAGCGATCATCAGTCTGTGTACCGGTGGAACTTGTTTGGGTCGATGCAGAGTAAATGCATCGGGGTTCCTTTTGTACTTTTGGTTTATGTGTGCCTATTCCTGTACCTCATTTGCGCTTCGCAGATGGCTCTTTTGTCGTACCTCCCTATGAAGTTTGGAAGTCTGAGTCCTTAAGGCTATACTGGGCTCACTGGAAGTATCCTTTGTGGAGACCTTCGAGTCGTGGTTGGGAGGGGCCTGCGACGTGCCCTGCGGAGAGGGGGACAAGCGGATTTTAGGGGTGGTCGAAGCAGCAATGCCCAGTGAAGCACGCCTTTGCAAGGAGGAAGGATCTAAAGATAGCCTCCTCTCTGTGAATTCGATCTCATGACTGAGCAAAGATTCGGCCCTAATGATGAAAGCATCCAAAGTTCCCGAGGCCCCCGTAAGCCCCTTGCTCTTGCTCATTATAAAAGGGAAAATATACACCAGCTCGTCACAAACAATGTCAAACAAACAATGTCAACAAAGCTAAAGCCAGGCAAAGAAAATCCCAGGGCAGGTCCAGGTATCCCAGGCCCAGATATCTCGTTCTTCAAGGGGGGCCCCCGCCCTGCCTCCTTTTGTAGCTGATGGACCACTATTTAAGTGCCTCCTGGCGAGTGAAGATGACGATGGCGGCGCGCCGCATGAAGATCTGGAGGTCTGGGAAGTGTAGTTCTCCACCAGTCCTTCCCCCTCTTTCCCCACAATTTCAGACTGGCGCATGGACAATCCGGTGGCAACAATTCAGGAGTAAATAAATAACTTTCTGGAATGCGATTCCAGGACTCATTAAGTAGTGCTCCAAAAGGAGGCAGGTTACATGAAATACACTTTCCAGCTATTCCCAGCTTTTCCTATGTGCGCCCACTCATTCCAGGGTCAGGATCAGAGGGAGGGCCGGGGGCTCAAGCGTTCACTCACCACGTCCAAGTGAGGGACTGCAGTGAACCGCCAGGTTTTCTTCAGTCCAGTCCAATCCCGTAGCACCTCAGATTCAAACAGGTTGCTGTAAACCGCCGCAGACCCTCGCAGGATGGCGTCCCCTGTCTCGCAGGATGTTGCAGTTAGCGCTCTAGCGTTGGACGCTAGAGCGCACATGTAACCTACGTGATGCGTACGCCACGACGGTGGCGTACGCGTCGAGTTAAATAAAGAGGGGCGTGCCCCGAGTTCGGGAGTTCGCGCCGAGAGACCCAAACTGTGTGTGGTCTGTTTATTGCGCGGCGCAACGGCTGATAGTTAATGGTGATCACGACGCAACATTGGCGATGAGGGGGCCGGACCTGCTGCGTGCACTGCATTGAGCGCTGCCTCTGCTCCTGCGATCGCGGCAGTCCCGCGATTCTGCTCTGGCCTCGCCTGAGCCCCCCTCCGGACAGTCACGCTGCTCGCTCGAGCCAGGGCCACCACGTGTCTGTGTCTCCTGCTACTGCTGCCAGGGCCTGGACTTCACTGCTGCCCTCTCCACACGGTGAGCGTATGTGCACCAATCACCTGTGCCTGCAACCGGAAGAAGATTCCCGCTGGTCTCGCCTCAGCGTTGCGCCTCTCCTGGTGCATCGTGCCTCATCTTCTGCGCCAGCCCCCCCAGAGGCCCCGAAGTCCTCCAAGTAGCCCTCGTCTGCCCTTCGCCACGCTGGTCCTCTAGCAGCTGCCCTGCTTCCCAGCGCCACGCCTTCCCTGCCGCACCATGGGAGATGACGGAGCCCAGGCGCCTGCCCACCCGTTTCACCCTCCGACCGGTGTCCTGCCACCCTTCAGCGAGACGGCTGACCCCGCCACGGCCGCCCCACGCTGGCAGACGTGGATCGGCAGGCTCAACAACTACTTCATCGGTTCTCGGGAGACGGACGGGGCGGTGAAGCGCTCGCTCCTTCTTCACTACGCGGGGGAGGAAGTCTACCTGTTGTTTAAGCACCTTCCCAACACCGGTAATGCGGACGACTACGACGCGGCCGTGACGGCCCTCAATACTCACTTTGACCCCCAGATGAACCCGGATTTCGAGAACTTCAAGATGCGTCAAGCGAAGCAGAAAGAGGGGGAGTCAGTGGATGCTTTTCATGCATGGCTGAGGGTGCTCGCAGACACTCACCTGGTTGGTGACAGAGCAAAAGAAGAGATCAGGGCGCAGCTCATCTATGGCATCCGAAGCAAGAAACTGCGGAGCCTCATCCTCCGCCAACCAAACATCCCGATGGCTGACATTCTGGTGCTGGCACGGTCCCACGACCTGTCCGACGCACGCGCGGAGGAGATGGAACAAGCGCTCACACGAGGCACGGGGCCAGGAGTGACCGTCAAGACAGAGCGCGCAGATGCAGTGAGGACGCGTGAACAGACGCGCCGACCAACACCCAGGAGGTCGCCCCCAGCGCAGTGTGACTACTGCGGGTATGAAGAACACCAAGGCAAGACGTGCCCTGCGAAAGGTAAAACGTGCACCAGCTGTGGCACCCTGAACCACTTTGCCTCCGTCTGCCGGAAGCGCGCCCCGCGGAAGGATCACAGGGGCAAGAGGCCTGCGAAAGGCATGGTGAGACAGCTATCCCAACTGTCCCTCTCCTCACGTACTGACGCTGAACCCAGACACACGCGAGCCCTGCAGGAGGACGACTCGGAGTCTGATGATGGAGAGGAGACATACGTGATCTCGTTCACCAGAGCCCTGAAAAGCACAAGACGGCCACAACCCCGGTCGACGTCAGAGTCGCAGGGTCAAAGGTGAACGCGGTGATCGACACAGGAGCATCAGTCACCGTCATGGGGGTGCAGCAGTACAACCGACTCCGACCGAAGCCAGAACTCAAGACATCGAAGGCCCGCATATATGCATATGGCAGCGACGTCCCACTACCCCTTCTGGGGAAAATGACAGTACCGGTGGGAACAGAGGACGCCGAGATCACCATTGATGTACACATCATCAACCAAGAGGTAGATACGCTCCTAAGTGGACACGCCGCCGAGGACCTGGGACTCCTAGTGTTCATCCGGAAAGCTCAAGATAATCAAACGGCCAACCTGCTGGACCAGTTCCCTGAACTGTTCACGGGCCTGGGGAAAATCAAGCGCCCGCCGGTCAGACTCCACATCGACCGCTCTATCACACCCACAGCACTGAAGCACAGACGGATCCCCTTTCAGCTATGCCCTCTGGTGGAAGAAGAACTCAAGAAGCTGGAAGAACAAGGGGTCATAGAGACAGTCACCGGCCCCACCCCATGGGTGTCCCCAATGGTAATCGCGGAGAAGCCTCGCCATCCAGGCAGGATCCGGGTGTGCATTGATATGCGGCTCCCCAACAAAGCCATCAAGAGGGAGAGACACATCACACCCACCATGGACGACATCATTGCGGACCTCAACGGGGCACGGTGGTTTTCCAAGTTGGACTTAAACGCCGGCTACCACCAGCTAACACTAGCCAAAGAGAGTAGGTACATCACCACCTTCAGTACACACCTTGGGCTGAGAAGATACAGGCGGCTCAATTTCGGGATATCGTCTGCGGCGGAGATCTTCCAGAACACGATCAGGGACATACTACAAGGCCTGCCAGGAGTCATGAATGTGAGTGATGACATACTGATCCACTCCACCACCATAGATGAGCACTATCGGAGAGTCAGAGCCACACTGACACGCCTCAGGGACTACGGAGTCACACTCCACAAGGACAAGTGCCAGCTATTCCAGCAGCAAATAGAATTCTTCGGGTACAAGTTCACCAACAACGGCATTCAGGTGCACCCCCGGAAGTCCCAAGCCATCAAGGATGCCCCAGCACCCACATCTGCCTCGGAGGTACGCAGCTTTCTGGGAATGGCCACGTACTGCGGCCGATTCATTCCGAACCTAGCGACACTTGCCGAGCCCCTCAGACAACTGACGAAGAAGGACGCACCGTGGCAGTGGGGGCCCCAGGAAGACACCGCGTTCCAAGCCATCAAGACAGCGCTCCTCAACCACGCTACTCTGGTTTACTTCGACCCCACACGAAGAACGGAGCTACTAGTCGATGCCAGCCCGGTGGGACTCGGGGCAGTCCTCACGCAGGAACAAGAGCCAGGGCGGTGGGCCACATTGGCTTATGCGAGCAAAGCACTCACAGCAACCGAACAAAGGTATTCCCAGATCGAGCGGGAGGCGTTGGCCATAAGGTGGGGCTGTCGACACTTCCACCTATACGTCTGTGGACATCCGTTCACAGTTGTGACGGACCACCAGCCCCTGGTACCCCTTTTTAAAGGGACAGCACCACACCCCCCGCCACGAATTGAACGATGGGCCATTGGACTCCAACAATACCACATGGACATAACCTACCGGCCTGGCGCCAAGAACCCGGCCGACTTCCTGTCCAGACACCCGGACACAAGAGAGCCCCCACAAGCCGGGAAGGATGAGGAAGACGCAGCTGAAGCGCATCTAGACTTCGTCGCGGCCTTAACCTGCCCGCAGGTACTGACACTCCAAGAGATCTTGCAAGCTGCGGATCGCGACACCGTAATGACCAGAACTCGGGAAGCCCTCCAACAGGGGTCGTGGACCAACTTCCTACAGTCGGCCAACACGTGGACAGAGGACGAGAGGGCTGACCTGCAGCAGATCTGGCGCGTACGGAATGAGCTCAGCGCCACCAGAGATGGAATAGTCCTGAGAGGAGCGAGGATCGTCATGCCAGAAGCGCTTCGCCACCAAGCCACCCTCCTGGCCCACAGAGGTCATCAGGGAACGGAGAGGATGAAGGCCAGAATGAGAGAAAAGGTGTGGTTTCCGGGAATGGACGCATTGGTGGAAAACATCGTAAGGAACTGCCCGGCATGTCAGATGACTAGCAGACCTGAACCTCCAGCCCCCATCGTGACTGAAGAGCCCGGGAGACACCCCTGGGACAAAGTCAGCGTGGACTTTGGGACCCTCCCAGACGGGAGAGTAATGCTGGTAGTCGTGGACAACTTCTCCAAATACCCCCTAGTGGAGGCGCTGCCATCCACCGCCTTCACGTTTGTAGGGCCAGCACTAGAGAAGATATTTCACATGTTCGGGCGCCCCTCAGAACTGAAGAGCGATAACGGGCCACCGTTCCAGGGCCATGAATTCCGCAAATTCCTCGCACATCACGGCATACGCCACAGGCGGATCACCCCACAGTGGCCCCAAGCCAACGGCGAGGTTGAACGCTTCATGCGGACACTAAACAAAGTTCTGCGAATAGCCAGCGCCGAACATCTGGAACTGGAACGAGAAATCCAACGATTCCTTGGGGAGTATCGCAGCACACCACACTGCTCCACCAGACAAGCCCCCTGGGCCCTCATGCTAAAAGGGACACGCCGTGATGGTCTACCCACAGTCCCCGGGTGGGCCCCCCCGCCGTTTGCAGCGGAGCAGGCTCTGCAACGACGAGAGCGGCGGAACCAGCAAGCAAGCCAGGCCAGGGGAAGCCGGGAGCGCGCCCTAGGGCCGGGAGACAATGTCCTCATAAAGACCCGGAGACCCGGGGGGAAATTCAAGCCACCGTACGAGCCCGGGAGCTGGACAGTGAAACGCCGCCATGGGACAATGATCACGGCCCGAAGAGGGGCTGAGTCAGCCACACGTAACATCTCGTGGTTCAAGCGCATACCCTCGGCCACAGAACACCGGCCAGAGGCCGCGGAGGAAGAGGTGGAGGACACCAGGATTCCCGAAAGAGAACTTTCATCACCTCTGACCCAACCCGAGTCGACAACAGACCCGGGCGGGCCCAGCTCCGCAGCCGACCGGGCGGAACGCGACTGCCCGCCAGACGCCAACACCCGAGCGACGACCAGGTATGGGCTGAGAGGGAATCCTCCACCAAGTAGCCGCCTCAGAGACTTTGCCTGCCAAGTAAGTGACTGAGTGGGGGAGTTCGAGTCGGAGTTTTGTCATCCAAGTTGGAGAGGGATGTTGCAGTTAGCGCTCTAGCGTTGGACGCTAGAGCGCACATGTAACCTACGTGATGCGTACGCCACGACGGTGGCGTACGCGTCGAGTTAAATAAAGAGGGGCGTGCCCCGAGTTCGGGAGTTCGCGCCGAGAGACCCAAACTGTGTGTGGTCTGTTTATTGCGCGGCGCAACGGCTGATAGTTAATGGTGATCACGACGCAACACAGCCCACCACGGGCCAGGGACCACGGGTGCCTCGAATCGAATCGGCCCCCGACACCGAAAACGCCAGAGAACGCCAGAGAAGCAGAAAGAAAGTGTAGTCTAACACCGCAGAGCTTTTGTTATCGTCCGTTCAGAGCCTGCAGTGACATTCCCTCTAAAGCAGTTGTCAGATTCTGTCCTGTGACGTCAGTTCTTTGTGAGATTATAACCTGCTCTGGGATCAGTCATCTGGAGTCTGCTATTTAGCTCGAGGGATTTCGAAATGGGTTTTGAAGCAAGTTTAGATTAAAGTCTCCAGTCAAGATGAGATGGTCTTTGAGACATGTGGCCCTAATATCCGCGAGCAGGAGCTCTAGTTCCGTGACTTGTTGCTTCTTCCCATGGGCTACCTGCTGAATATACACATTTAGCAGGATTAGCCTGTTCGTTGAAGCTTTCTGATTCCAGTTGTTGCGTTCAGCACATAAAAAACTGTAGTGACTGGTGGGATGGGCTGAGGCCATAAAGGCCCAGCATGATGATAAGAAAGTAGATAGACCACCCATTTTGTGGCCCATGGCGGATTGGCTCGAGGCAGGATTGAAGAATTAATAGTAGCCTTATAGTGGGATTTCTTCTCACCATGATTCCTAGATGCATATAATGCCATATGGTGTTGAAAAAGACTTAGCATCCAGGTCTGTTAGGATGTTCTCAAGGCCAGCCTTGTTCCAGGAAAGCAGGCTCATGCACTTAGGCTTTTCCTTCAAGTTTTGGGATAATGCAGTGCTTTTTAAGTGAAAGACAATTTGATGATGAGGGACCAGCAAGGGTGGCAGCCAGCCAAGCCCAATCCTCATGCAGTTTCCGATGGGGGTATAGTAAGCTTATGAAGTCGACCTGTTTGGTCGTGGGTAGAGATGGCTAATGCTTGCTTATTGTTGGAGGCACTAAAGTACAGGGGGCATATTGGATTTTTGATCATGGATGAGGTTCTTGATTATATGTGTTGCCTGCGAGGATTTTTGATTTTATCATGGTCAAAGGAGAGCTTACAGAGGACGCACTCGGGATCTTGTTAAATATGAGAGTGAGGATAAAAGGGCTTTAGGGGTAATGTTATCATGATCCCCCATTCTTCTAGGATACTTCTATTTTCGCATATTGTGCTGACTGCTGAGTGAGTGGTCCAAGTCACAGCTGTTGCTTCCTTCTGGGGGAATATGGTTGATGGGATGAACTGTACACTCCCAATGTTGATTGCCGCTTTTGTTGTGGAATGATGCTGACATTTCTATTGTACATGCTACTCGGGAAAGACGAAGGATGGGGCATATTCTGCTGATATGAACACATCTTCAGTGAGTACTTTTGTTATGTTCAGGAAGGCATATACCACATGCATATGCCCCAATGTTCATCACTAATATCTTGGTGTTTCTCAAAATAGCAAAACCAAACTGGGTGACGGAGTGAGTTAAAGAATGATGATGGATTAAACCCAGATCAGTTGACTGGGGGTGAGTGCTTGCAATGTTTAACACTCCATCCATCATCCCCTTTGGTTTTGCTTTGTTTGCCCTAAGTTGGCTGGGTATGCCCAGACATGGGTCCCTTGCTCACTTTGCCACTGGATTCAAGCTAGCCTGGCTGATGATGGCTGATTAGCCAGAAACCGGTCCCAGGATGCTTGTTTCCGGTCCAGGGAAGACATGGCCTGGCAGTTCGGGCTGGACTGTTCCCATGAGGCACAGGGTCAGACTGATTTGCATATGGCCATGTATGAAATGGGGTGGCAGAGTGAGCTAAAGAATGATGATGGATTAAACCCAGATCAGTTGACTGGGGGTGAGTGCTTGCAATGTTCAACACTCTGTCCATCATCCCCTTTGGTTTTGCCTCATTTCTCAAAATAGCCCAATCGCTCATCTGTGAATCAACCACAATTGGTAATGAGAACATAATGCGGTTCCTCATTCTCTAAAAGACAATACCCTCAATGGCATCTCTTTTTGGTCAGTGAGGGACACAAAGGTCTGAGTATCCCAGGTACAGTAAAATAATGGGATTTTCAAATTTTAGGTGACTAATATGTGGGAATAAGGATTCTTGCAAGTTTTCCACTGTATTCCAGTTGGAGGCTTTGCCTGCTTTCAGCAGGTGAAATCTCCGGGTGGAATATGGCACACCAACAATGTTCCTACTAAACGTATAATTTCCAAAGAGTGCAGGACCCTTAGGCATAGACTAGCAGCCTCTATTAGGGCAAATAACGTGATTGAGCTGAGAGAATTAAGAAGCGCTTATAAGTCTGCCCAGGTTAGAGCAAAAAGGGAATGGGGAAAGAATCAATGGTTTTTAATCAGTGATGACTGCAATAGACATGACTCTAAACAATTTTGGCTGCTTGTTACCAGGGGTGATGCCATTAGGTCTTTGTCCCCGACCAACAACATCTCAATCTCAGCCTGGCAAGACCATTTTCTACACTACATTCTGAGCCTGGCAATTCAGATAGTACAGCTTAAATTGTCGACCACTCCCATTTATATTCTGCTGACCTTTTTACAAAAGCTGAAATCAGGACCAGTATAAATTCCATTAGAAGGGCCAGGGCTGCGGGACCTGATGGCACCCCAGGAGATGTTTTCATAAACGACGCTGAAAGCTGGACTACCTATATTCTAACCCTTGCAAATGGCATTGCGGCGGGTGCCCTATTCCTTCTACCTGGAAGGGAGCTGAAGTAATTCCAATCTATAAGAAGGATGATCAATTCTCGCCTTCTAACTACAGACCTATAAGTTTGATAGACCGCGTTCAGAAGGTGATCGCTCGAGCTCTTCTTATGAAAATAAAGGCCTGGTACAGCGATTCCAACATTCTCTCTCCTTTTCAGGCAGGGTTTAGGCAAAACATCAGTACTACTGACCAGGTATTTCGGTTCCTCATATTGGTATGGAAAACAGTGGTCATAGGCCAGGGAAGCCTATATGTCGCTTTTATCGACCTAAGGTCTGCCTTTGACCTGGCTCCTAGACATAAGCTCTGGTCAGTTTTAAATGAGATGGGATTCCCAGCTGACATTCTGTCCTCAGTTATTCGTCTCCATGAGACCAATTATGCAAGAGTTCGGCGGGGAAGCCAAGGGCAGCTAACAGACCCGATTCAAGTTAAGAAAAGGGTTCGGCAGGGTTGTGTACTTGCCCCTACACTTTTTTCACTTTTCATCAATGGTGTGGTCAGCTATCTCTCCGAAATTCCTGTTGATGCTCCTACTTTACAGGGCTCAAAAGTAGTCACACTCTTATTTGCCGATGACATGTTGTTGGTATCTAAAACCCAGAGTGGTATACCGACCCTTCTGGGTCGTTTTGAGGCCTTTTGTACCATGTGTGGGTTGGATATCGACACTAAGAAAACCAAGTTGCTAATGATCAATCCCCACAAAACATTCAACGGCAAACTTGTACTGGGTGGGGCAACTTTGGAAAGAGTCAATACTTTTGAGTACTTGGGGATCACCCTTTCTGACGATCGCTCATGGAGCCCCCACATAGTAAAGCAAACCTTGCAACATCGACAGATAACAGGTGCTTTGATCAAGGAGCATAGGTCCTCTACCACTTGACCTATTACTGCTCCGCTCCACATCTATGATCATAAGGCAGTGAGCTCAGCACTTTATGGTGCTGAACTCTGGGGGTTTGAAACCTTGGATGGTCTCCAGGCCTTGGAGAATACATTTTTGAGAGCCCTGGTTTCACTCCCACAGAGTACTCCTCTGCATCCGCTTAAGCTTGATATGGGCAGCACCACTATTGTGGAGAAGGCCATGCTCCGACCCCCTTGTTCTGGTTGCGCCTTAGGAGTACTCCCTAAGTTGCTTCCATATGCTGCTGCTCTATCCGAGGTATTTGCCCTTGATCGTTTCAAGAAAATTATTTGGCTTCATAAACTGAAAAGCCTGCTGACCTCAATACGGCTCGAGGGACTGTGGGAAGTTAGGGATCCTGCATCATTCCCAAGCACGGCACAAATTAGGAAATATTACTGGGATTGGGTGGACCAGTCTTCTATAAGCCATTACCAATGGGGCCATCTTACATCGGATTTTCTTGAGATCAAATTGACAAGGAAATATGAACAATATCTAGAGGCCATTACAGTTCCATTGGACAGAAAGCTGTACATGCAATTCAGATTTGGCTCTATTCCGGTGAATTCATTCACAGCATCATGGGGGAATTCCCCCACTCGATTGGGGCCTTGTCCAGGATGTCCTTTAGCTATCGAGACAATATCACACATACTATTTGCATGCCCACTTTACAGTGCCCCAAGGTTAAGATGGTTAGTCCCGATTTGCAAGAGCCTCTGAACCCGTCGCTATCAAGTAGCACTCCGCATCCTAAAATCTGATACCAGTCTCCTGGTAGTATGCGCATTGCAAAGTTTTTAGGTAAGATGTGGGCTATTCGAAGATAATTTCTGAAAACCACTATATGAGTACCTTAGGCGGAGGCTCTTAGAGCTCATTGACTTCAATTTTTATCTGGTGGTTCTATTTTACATAGTTATTTTATTCAACAAAATGCTATAGTTTTTTAACTGTTATTGTAAGCACTTTAACTCTATTATACTGTATACACTTTACATGTCTTGAGGCCAGGGGGATCCTTGACGGGGCCAACGTAATCTTTACCTGGTTACTTTTCTTACAGCACTTTTATAAAGCAATGGACAATAGAGTTATGCTATTTTAAGAGATCTAAACGAGTACCAGGTAGAAATGGCTTCGTCAGGACATCTTTGGCTGCCTGGTCATGCTAGTATTTATATGTTGATCCTTTTACAGTAACACTGGTGTCCATTTGTATCCTTTCTATCTGTACATTAGTTTTTGAAGATATGTGCTGGTATTTATTAATTGTTCACCTTTTATATCTTACATACTGGATACCTGAACAAAATTGTGAATGTGGAAAACTTTTATGGCATCTTAGCCGAAATAAAGTATGATGATGATAATTTCCATAGGGCAGGTAACTGCCTCATTGGAATTAACTGGTCCCTTGTAATAAGGCCCAAAGTCATCAATTTTTTGGACAAGAAGCTCAGTATCTGCCCTAAAATCACTTTAAATACTCTGGTGACTGTTATGTAGCTGACTGCCTATTCACCCTATAGTGGCACCCGTATAACTGCATGTAACTTCAATTTCCTGCATGGCATTGTTTTGGGCTCCCTCCTGGATGTAATGCCCTCTTAGATTTGTACCCTTCGCTAGTCCAGGAGAAAGGTTACAAATGACCAGCTATTGTGTTGAGGCAATGGTTATTGCTGCTCTAGCTGTACCAGCATTGGTGGATGCCAGTGAAATTATTGTAATTGAAACAGATGCTCTGATAGGAAGGGTGGGTCCATCTTTGTGATGCATCTACTGATATATCTAAAGGTGACACCTTTGAATAGACACGTCAAGCCATGCAGGGAACCACATGGACATGTTCTGCATCCAGCTTGTTTATTGTGGGGTTAGGAATCCTACATTGTCCCCAACTGAATCCTGACATTATTTCGGAGCCATTCACCATGGACGCTTGTTATATATAAAGGTGATATGTTAAATGAGACAAACTGTACCTCTAAAACAGCAGGAAAACATGAGCAGTTTTAAAAGTATTGCATCACTCTTTTTGAGAATGACAATCTACACTTACATTTTTTGGTTGGCGTGCTGAATTGAAAACACTTTCTAAGACAGAAAGGGGAAGATTTATTAAAATCTCAGGCAGCACAAGACAATTTGCTGCTCTGCATTGCTTGAAAGTGAGACATCAAAAATGTGCAATATTTACAAAGATATGTCGCATTTCTGCTGCCTCTCTATGCTGACGCACTCTGTGCTTGCTGTCTAGCACCAGTACAGGCACCATTGCACCATGGTGCCTATGTTACAGGCAGGATTGTTTTTGTGTAGGATGGGACACCTATAAAAACAACCCTTAAAGCCATTTTCCTTTTTCACTGTGTGATGCATTCAGCATCACACATAGAAAAAGGAAGTAACGGGGAGGAAAAAAGATAGTTCCCCTCGTTACGCGTGAGTCTAGAAGGCATACTGTTTTGACGCATTCAAGGTTTACAGTTTTTATAAATCTGGGAATGCACCAAAATCCATGGGTGGATGCGTGTGAACGCCCACACTCCACCTATGGACCGCCTCTCTGCTGCAAGGTAACGCAAAGCACCAAAATGTGCCACCTTGCATTACCTTAACTTTACTAAACTACTCTAAGCTGAGCAAGATGCGGGCTTGCATTGCCTTGTATCGCCTAGCGTGATGGAAGGGCAATGCGAGCCCTTAGTAAATCTGGCTCACGGATTTCTAAAAAGTCTCAAGCGGAATCTGTTCAGTGCAATAAAAAATATTATGTTGGATAATTTGGTCATAATGTGACATTTCAGTTTATTTCAAGCTGAATGCAAATTTCACCTGCACGTGATTTCCAGTGCAATGTGAGTATAACTCATTTAAATACTTTCATTTATGTTGTTCAGATTCAGGATTCGAACCCTGACTTTCACAGGTTGACGGACGCCCAATGAAAGATATAATGCTATTAAAATAAGGACGGCCCATCAAGTGACCCTGGAATATTTTGTGTGGCATAATAAACAATTCATGAGGCGATGGAATGTAGGAAGACTGATTCTGACTGGATCCAAGGATAAGAACAAAGGGGCATATTTGCGTAGACTTATAATTTAAATATGAACCAAGCTGCAGCAAGTCCCTTTCTAGAGCTAGTGTGGCACGAGCATAAATGCAAATGTATCCATCATTATCAGCTATCGGAAAACATTAATCGCATACCAAAATGAAAGATTTGCATGAACATATTGTTTAATTCAGAAGGCAGTGTAATAAGAAGCCAATCTGTTTTTACATGTTTGTGTAAAGTGGTATTAGGCAACCACGAGGCGCAATACTGACGTACATGATATATATCAATGTTCAGGAGTATATTGTACCGACAACGAAGGACGTGTTGCCCGGCTACTCACCAGTAATCTTCATTTCTCCGAAGGTCCTAGTCTTCCCGTTCCATTCCTTACGCATGAGCAGTTCGACTGCTCCACGGAAACTATTTCCTAGCTGAGGTCAGAATTCTTTCCCCAATATGGCGCTGCCTACCCAGCATGCATAAAGGGGGAAGCACGTCACTAGGACATCCTGAGAATACCAAAGAAACTCATACGAAAGAAAAACAAACAAAAAAATCACCATAAACAGAAACCACGGAGGGAGGGACGGGTTCAGGAACTAGGACTCAGAGTAATGAAGATTACTGGGAAGTAACCAGGCATTACCTCCTTGTCTGTCTTCCTGTCCCATTCCTTATGCATAAGCCCATACCCAAGCGCATGTTGATTGATCCACACAGAAACCCAGGATGACGCAAAATACATGAAAAGCAGTGCAAAAAAAAGGATAAACCCCAGACCATGTACAGCCAACAAAACAAAACCGGCAGATACAGCCATCCTCAACCGAAGACAGGAGTGAGAAACCAAAGTGTGGGGATAAGCCCACGAAGGAGCAGTGCAAATGGCATGCAGTGACACACCCTGAAACAATTTCAAAGATGAGGAAAACAACACCAAACGAGCCAGAAGAGACAAAGAAGGTGCAAGACCCCACCCAGAGAGACCACAGGCGAAACATAAGGAAGCCACCGGTTAAATGCACAAGAAATCCAGGCAGATGCAAACGGCCTACAGCACATCCAGAGAGAAGAGAACCACAACCTCCAGAGAATATGTGGCAGGAAAAAACACAGGAAGGACAACATTCTCAAGAATAACAGAAATCTGGGATGCAAAGTTGGACCAGGCAATGCCAGAAGCACCAATGGAAGACCCCCGTCGGGACCGCAGAGCAGGGGACAGCAGTCAGAAGCAGAAAAAACTCCGCAAAAAGTGAGCCACCAATGGAAAGAAAGAAGACACAACAGAGACCCAGAAGACCAGAATGGAGACCCACTGGGCATGGAGAGGGGAGATTGGCAATCCCAATAGAAAACCTCACAGGAAACAGGAGACAGACTTGTCTCCCTACACCCTGAGCCAAAGCTCCACCAGTGATAGCTGCAAGACGCCAGGGTCGAAGGTCCATGAGAGAACCGGGTGTTCTGAGTCACTCCAAGTCAACAACCCCGAGGCAACAGGTACAACCTCAGAAGAATCAAACTCCCAGTCAGAGGCACAGGAGAGAGGACGGGCTGAAAAGAGGAGCAAACAGAGGGGATGGGTGTACAAGAACCCACAAATGCAGACAAGCAGTCAAATCCCTAAGAAGGGGAAACAACTGTCTCAAGACCAGTACAGAAAAATCAGAAGAACAGCCATCAGAACCACCCAAATCCCTCCCGATGACCCGGAAAAGAAAGGGCCATGTGATGAAGAAAGCAATGACCGCCCAGTCCAAACCATGAGGGAATCAGGTTGCAAACAGAGGGAGAAGGGCCAATTTCGTTGAGGCTAACAGACCCAGGCAGGGAAGGCCGAACTAGGAGAAAAATGGCAGAAAGAGAAGGGACACACCCACTCCAAAAGAAACCGCAGGCGCATATACCATGAAAAGCTAGACCGCTGAGAGAGAGAGGAGACTGCCCAAGGCTCACAAATCGGCCAATCCCCCGGAAAAAAGGGAAAACAGAGACCGGCACATCCCCCTGCCAGTCGACTGAGGCATGAACGACCTGGATGGCTGTCCGATTACAGATAGCAAGGGTCTGAAGAAGAGGAGCGAAAAAAAAAACAGTGGCTGCCACAACGCCACAAAAACCCACCAGTACAAAGACTGGAGAGCCCAGAAAGGGAGCATCCACCCAGGGCCCAGGAATGCCCCAGCAGTGCCTCTCCCCCTGGCGCAGGCATCAGTCTGCAAGAACACCGAGGGGGGAGGCGCAAGCCCCTGAGGTAGAGAGAGGCAACAACCATCACCAGAGACACCTCTAACCTCCGGGGCCCCAGGAATGGAAGCCACTGATCAATGAGAAATCGGAAACCAGGAAATAAATGGAGACCAGCCACGGAAAGCACGGGCAGTGTGGATGCCATCTCTCCCAGACTCTGCAGTCAGAGACAGGCATACACCCAAGATTTGGAAAGAACCCAGGATACATGGTGGAATAGATGGGAGAGAGCCCCGATGAACATCAGCGCCAGTGGGGCCAAGAGGGTCAGAAAAACTGATGGAGTTGACAAAAAAAGGCACCTGGAAAAAGGCAGGAGCATGAGCCCACAAAAAAACCAAGAAACAGCAGACCAGCCAGATGGGTGGGAATATGTAGGCAGGCGTCCAACAGGACAAGGGTTGTGAGGAAGCACTCCACAGGAGCTGTGAGTACAGTGCAGACTGAGCTGAACCGCAGGCCCATGCTCCATATCCAGGATCGAACAAAAAGGAAGGGAACCAACAACCCCCCTTGATGACACACATTAGAACGATGGCACATGGTTGTCCGTCTAAAAACACACCCCTTGACCCCTGACAAAAGGGAGGAAAGGAAAGCTCGAACCCAAGCCAATGCCTACCACACGGAAAAAGGAGAGACTACCAAATCCCTCGCAGGAGGGGCCGACCGAACTGAGGACCCTTGGGGAGGGCATCTGGGCACAGCCATCCATAATCAACTTACCTGACCTCGATAGGCAACAGTTCTGCAGTGCAGAAAGAATAGAACACGGTGTCCTAGTGACATGCTTCCCCCTTTATAGATGCTTGGTAGGCAGCGCCATATTGAGGGAAATATTTTGACCTCAGCTAGGTAATAGTTTCTGTGGAGCAGGCAAACTGCTCATGTGTAAGGAAATGGATGGGAAGACGGACGAGGAGTTATTGTGAAGAGGATGTTAAGGAAGACATGCGTCAGTTGCCTAAATGAAGTGTTTCATTTGCACACTCTGACCTGTGCATCCAGTGAGATGACTTTCTCCTGCTTAACCCATCTCTCCACACAGAGGCGGAAGAGAATGTATTCAGACCTGATTCTCCATTTTTGCAGCAGAACTCTGTTACAGGAAGGTTATCAGCAATTCTGTCTGTATTTAGGGGGTACAACAATTCCCCTTGCATGATGCTTAGCTTTCATAATCATTTTTGACAGTAGGTTCACTGGAATGGGATCACCCTAGTAGAGCAGGCTTAAGTGCAGCGCCTTGGGGTGAAACTGGAGCAATGTATTTTTTTCGTTGCTTACCAAGAAACTTTCGAAATTAGGTTTCCTTAGTAAAAAAAAGTCCCTGCCCACCTGTCAGCAAAATAATGCTGGCAGGGGCAGTAATTAGTTATGTACTACAATACAAAAATCTAAGGTAATATTAAAATGGTGCTGGCTAATACCTGATGGAGGTGAAATACTACATCTTCAAGTAAATGCATCAGCGCTTTCGCAAGGCTCAACAGTTGTCAGTTTTTTGTTTTTGCATGGGGGTGGAAGAGTTGCCATTCCAAATGATAATATAAGTGTTATTCATGATGGGTTGCTATTGCTACAGTTTCAGGGGGAGGGGTGGGGGTAGGTAAAGGGGCTGTGGTGGTGTGGACACTGCATCATCAGGTTCAAAGTGCCCTCTTGATGGGATGCGTCTTTCGGAGAAGAGCAGTCAGTGAAAGTGTGCCGTGGGGCAATCTAAAGGGCAGAAGGTCAGTGGTGATGACAGGCTGTTTTTTGGGGTGATATTTCCAGTTGCCCGTTTAACACGAGGAAGGTAAGGGAGAGTTTGTTGACCCAAGCTGGGCTAACAAGGTGTTGTAGTTCTTATAAGCCTATATAAGATCTGCATATTTAGACAACATACACTGCGGGACTGGTGTCCAGACTGTTTCTAGACACCCCCACTGGGTATGTTGTCTAAACGCGCAGATCTTATATAGGCTTACAAGAACTACACGACATGGCACCCCTCAATGGGCACCATGTCGTGTAGTTCTTTTAAGCCTATATAAGATCTGCACGTTTAGACAACATACACTGCGGGACTGGTGTCCAGACTGTTTCTAGTCACCCCCACCAGGTATGTTAGCCTGTATACCAGCTAGCTCACAGTGTCACTAGAAACCCTTCTTACCAAGGAGAGAATAGTTCTTGGCAATTATCGAACATGACAACCCTGATCCCTCAGGACCGTGGAAACAGTGTAATACTTTTCGCTCAGTCACTCGTGCTCACTTCTTCTCAGAGAGATACACAGAATAAACTGTATAGACGCTTCTCAATAAGCATTTATTGAACAGTCTTCATTCAAGTGTAAAATAGGTGTGCTGAAACAACCGTTAGATAGAAACAGAAATAAAGGATTAGAAGCACTAACAGAGTAAAAGAATGGCAGATCCCTACCATTGTGCTAAAACCATGAATACAAGCGAGTATATAAAATACATGACAGTAGAATGCATACTCCTATGATGCAACCCTAACTAGATGTACCTAAGTGTACCTAGCATGTATGTAGGTTGTAAAGCCAATAATACCTCTAGGATAAAGTCAAACCCATTACCTGAAGTGAGAGACTGTGGGACCCCGTCTTGGTCTCGACCTGGACACCCCGCAAGGGATGTCAGACCACTGCGAGCAGGAGTATCTGCATGCAGGAACCTCAGCGTGTCACGGCAGTCTGTTGGCAGGAAAGTCCTTGTTCTCCTCTCCATTTCTCAGCAAGATATGATGTTTATATACCCAAAGGTGGCCCCAGGGGTTCTACCTTGCTGTGCCATTGTCGGACTTAGGATGACGTACGGAATGAACTTCATACATAGTTATTATGCAGGAGATGGTAGTCCTGCTGAGTTTCCAAGAATCCTCATGCATAATGTATGAGGCTTTTACTAGGGAAAACCCCGCGCCCTGTGTGCAGTGTCATATCTAGGTAAAATGTCAGTCCCCAAGAACCGGTATGTGTGTAATGTAGGGGAGAATATAGGTGAAAGGTTAGGATGTTACCTGAGCCTATATTGGGATACCGATATGGAATTTAAAAAAGGTGCTCTGCCTGAGAACATGGCAAACAGCTGCAATGCCGATTAAAGGTGAAGTGCTGGGCGCAAGTGGCTGGATCACGTTTTTTTTAAAGAAAGTGAAATTCTTATTTTGTGAAGGGAGGGCTTAACTGATTTACACACCATCAACTGTCCTAAAATTGCAGGGCGTAATCCCGCCCCCTCAGAGTAACTGAGAAATATAAAGATCATCTTCAATTCAATCCTCACCTCCCTCCTGGAGTCAATGCCCTGGTCATGGGTGTCAACTTTCAGCCATCAGTCTTACAGAAAATAAATCCTCATATTCCTCCAGACAGACCAGCTGGCACAAGCCCTGATGATGGTGCATCTGAACTGTGTCAATGTGATCTGTATTGGCATCCCAGAGACCTCATCCCCAGGCCACAAAGATTGCAGAAGCAGGTGGCAAGAAACCTTACACAGATTGGATCACATCAAGCCGGCACTGAATGCTTAATCTGTGCTGGTGACCGCAGGTGGTGGGCAACAACACTCACTTTTATGAAATAGGATTTATTTTTCATCCTCAGACTATGACTCAGAGCAGAGAGAAAAAGAAAGGTAAAAAAGAGAGAAAGAAGAATGAAACAAAAAAAGAAAAGATTGACAGATGGATTAAAATCGATGGAAAACACCTGCAAGAGAGAGGGGTGTGAGAAAGAGGCATGAGGTGGAATCACAAGAAAGCAACCTTGGTATTGGGCAACCCTGGTACTCAGCATGACACCTGCCTCCTAATGAGAGAGAGGAGTTACCTGCCCTTTAAATGGTTGTTGCGATTTGAAATCTGAAAGCATCTTGCAGAGTTTGTATTGAGGCTATGCTACCTTGATAATATCTTTAGTAAAATGTGCTTTATTTTCCAAGGATAGATAGACTGTAGCAAGGTGAAGATAGATCCGCTGAAACCTTCAAGCCTAGTATAGTCTCCACCCAGTCTTGTAACTTGTTTAAAATCTGGGAGCAAGGTCGGACTGGGACAGAAATTAGGCCACACCAGCAAAATAAAGGTTCATCCCATTAGCAAATGTGATAGTTAACAAGCATTTGCAATGCAAATAGGTCTCGCATTTGTGAGTTAGAGCTATTGACATTGTCAATGGCAATGTTTTTTACCTACACGTTTTATTTTTGGAGTGAATGTATGTAGTGTGCAAAATCCCTTTTGTACAGCACGCATCTTGAACTCGCATATTTCAAGGTGGCAATAATAAAGATGAAAAGGGAAATGCCGGCAAGCAACAAAACACGAACGAGAGTGGGGGGGGCGGGGGAGGGTGAGAAGTCACAGACTGAGGGAGGGGGCGGTGGGAAGAAAATAGTGTTAGGAATAAAGGGGCCAATAGCCGTGGAAGGATACAAATGATGAATGAGGAGGCACTAACAAGCCTCAAACCAATCGGAAGGCAGCATTTAAGACAAAAGCCAATGGGCAGAGAGCGGGCAGAGCTTCCACGAAGCTTCCACAGTACAGTATATACTACATGTCTCGCAAAGCGATGTCAGCGCATTCGCGCAGAATGCTAGGCGAGACCTAAAAGAAAATAATGTCAGGAGTAAAGGGGCCAATAGCCGTGGAAGGATACAAATGATGAATGAGGAGGGACTAACAAGCCTCAAACCAATCGGAAGGCAGCATTTAAGACAAAAGCCAATGGGCAGAGAGTGGGCGGAGCTTCCACGAAGCTTCCACACTACAGTGTATACTGCATGCCTCGCAAAGCGATGGCATCGCATTCGCGCTGCAACGCTAGGCGAGACCTAAAAAGTGGCCTACGTCTGCAAATCGTGTCGTTTTTAACTTGTAAATGCCCGCTGTCTAGGGGTTTTGCAGGGCATTTGAGACAAAGCATTTGTGCTTGCTGCAGGCAATGTTTGTGGTAATAGCAGAGAAATCAACAATAAATATCAGTCGAGCAGACCATACATCAGGCCCACAAACAATCCTACGCAGTGACTTGTCAGACCAGCCCTTCATTGGCCTTATTTCTCTATTGGCCAGTCCGACCCTGTCTGGGAGTAATTTCAAGTTTCCAATGAGTGTATATTGGAAGATCCCCAAATAATTTAATTTATAAGACAGTGGTTTAGTTCTGTTTTGGTTTTTACTCATATATCTTTTGATTATTGTTAAGACAAACCTCGACAATGTATTCCAAACACTGTTTTGGGGCACGTGGGTCCAATAGACATTCATAAGTGTTCAGAGGGAAGGGAGCCTACCGCCTTCCTCCAACTAGCAAATCACAAATAGGATTACCTAAAAAGGTGGGTCTTGATTACACTTCTGAAGCCAAAGTGTTCACTAATTCTTTGGGGGTCCCTCAGAAGAGAATTTCCTAGGTTTTTGTCCGTCTAGCTCCCACCATGGTCACAGCTACTTCCGATCTACGGTTAATTAAGCACATTTAGTCAGTGCCATCTTAGGAATTTTTGGGGTCCCGGGCAAGATCTATATTGTCACCACTGTTTAGAAAAACTTTGAGTTTGGTTGCCCATTTTCTGGGAATTCAAGCCAACGTAATGCCAAACTGTACTAAATTATATGTTAATCTTTCAGAAAAAGGGCCTTACAAAAACAGTCATAATATGTCTTGCGTGAGGGCCCTGTGTAGACAGTCACAGAATCAGAGGTAGAGCTAGGAATAGCGAGGAAGAGAGGCTGAATTTGAGAAACTGACAGGGGCGATATAGAAAAAGGTGACTTTTCTAGGGGCGCACTTGAACTATGGGGGGCCTAGGCAATTGGCCACTTTGCCTATGGCTTAAACCATCTCTGAATATAGTAAGCAAATGGCCTAACCTACCAGTGGGACAAGCAGGAGAAAATACAAATCTGGGTATTCCTGGCAAAAGTAACATACTGTAGCTTTTGCATGGCTCAGACTTAAAACCCACTACTTATTTGGTGTTATGAGACTGGCAGTATAGGATAATACACCCAATTGTATACATCACCCAATAGATCAGTGGCCATATTATATAAGTGCCCAGAGGGCGCAACAGGCGTTTGCACCCGCTTTGTGAGCCCCCAGAGCACTTTAGTATTACAGAAGAGGTCTCAGATGCTTGTGCAGCCCCATCTATAATACCGATAGCGCTGATGCACTTAAAGCACCAGCGCTATCTTCAAGGGACATTCCCTCAATTGCATGGGGGTATGCCTCATGCAAATGAGGGAACCCCTTTGACTCTTTGCCTGTGCTCTATTACAGACGCGGGCGTAGAAGCAAAGACACTCTCAGGAGGCGCACTTACAGTGCACCATCTAAAAGGTGGTGCACTGTCAGTGTGCTTGCTGATGACAGCCTTCTGGAGGAGGGAAAGGGGGTCTCATGGACCCTCCAGACATCCCCTTGCAGGCGGGTGCAGTCACTGACTGTACCCACCTGCAAGGGGTCTCATATCCGCTTTAAAAGTGCAGGCAGGTTGCCACCTGCACTGTGAAAACACGGAGCGGCTGCAAAGCAGCAGCTCTGTTTTTTACAAGGATGCGCTGCCCTGGGGGCAGCACGAGTTCGTGGCTGTCCTGAGGGTAGCGCATTCCATGTAGTGGGGTACACTTTTTCCTGTTTGCGCCTAGCGAACATGTGTTAAGGTGCACTGGGCGCAAACAGGGAAATTGCACCCTTTACATAATAGGGCCCTAGATAGTTTAGGTTAATATTAAGTTAGGCAGTGACGTTTGTAGGAGTTTACATTAATTGTGTAGCTTACCTTTGGGGGAGGGTGAGATCTGCACAGTAGTCCCAGTGGAAAATAAATTGAAGGAGCATTACATAAATTCAGATTAGACTTAGACTATAAATAATCACGTGTCCATAGCTTCTGCATGTCAAGCATCTTTGTAAGTATTTGCAACAGTAAATTGGATGGATACAGTGGTATTTTCATTCATCCCCAATACATTAATAAAAAAGGATATTTAGCTGATGATCAGTAAAATATTGAAACATGTCTAAATCACTAGCATATGTTAAATAGAACACACCATAGACTACTATATTGCCAAAATGTCAGTGTCATATCCTATCCTTAGTTCAGCTGTGTATGCAGGTTTGCCTAACTGAGCTGCCAATTGTAAGCTTCTTAGGTTCTGTGGCTTGTAATGGTGTTGGGCTGAGAAAATGGCCACTGCTTGGTTATCCAGTAAGGTGTGACTGTAATGATCATTTCAAGATGCCCATGGATCAGGCCATGATGCCCTACTGATCAGTCCATAATATCAAAAAACAAGTAGCCACCAGGACCCATTTGCAAAGCTCCAGATGAAAGTGATGAATGCCCTATTGGCCACATCAAAATACCCAAGTGAAGAAACCAATGTAAATCAGTTCTTGGTTTCCAATAATACATGGCCCAGTGATGATGCGTCCAGAGATAGGTTTGTGGTACACAAACCATCTATAATACCCTCATTAAGGATTTCACAATTATCAAGTAATGAATGCACTAGTTATCACATTGAGATGCCTCAATGATTCATTCATATTTCCCCAAGATGAATTTCCCAGTAGACAGTTGATGATGCCTTATTGATGAGTTCTTGCTGCAACAGTAAATATTACCCACAGGGATCAATTCAAGATGTCCTTTTGCCCATTTGCCCGGCCTTTAGCCCAAATCTGCTGCATAGTCCAGTTCGTCACAGAGAGCAGATGGGGCATTATGCCCCAGCGATATTTCTGGACCCTGCACTCCTACTACAAAATTAATTCATGGTTTTAAAAGCAAGTCTGTTCATTTATTTTTGACGAGGCAGCTAAACACAGTTACACTGCTCATTTTTAGAGCCACCACCCTGGGAACGCCAAAAACCAGCCCGCCAGACAGGAGGCAACTCCTAATCTGGTGGGCGGTCTGACCCCGGTTTTGGCCGTGAGGGAGTGTGGCGGACCCAGGACAGCACTGCCAAAGTTGTAATTGGACCCTGAGTGGTGTCAGTACATTCAGAAATTGGCCTGTAACATACTGTACCTTAGGAACTCCAACTGCATCTCATGGACTAGGCTCAGCAAGGCCAAAACCTATCTTGGGCTGCCAATATTGCTTTTCAGAGTAGGCTCAGTGTAGCATGTAAGGGTTGCAGTGTCTCTATTTGCGCAGAGCCACAACTGGTTTGTGTATGGTTGCTACATGTCTTTAATGGCACAGGCAAGCTTGACTTCCATAGACTGGGGTGCAGATGCAATAAATCAGTGATAACCATCTGCTCAGATAAAATCAAGCATTTCCGCCCATCACTTCTTTGCCATGGAACAGAGTTGACCTTAGCATCATGCTCAGATGTGACCCCAGCCGCACCTCATTGCTGAGACACAATGAGGCCAAAATGCATATGGCTTTGCTGCTGTGACCATTCAAAGGTGATATGGACTAGCATTTCTGACGACACTGTTCATTTTGGGTTTGAATAAGACTATTTGCGTATGATTTGCGCTTCTCTGTAATGACGCAGATGAACAAAAAACGAGAGAATGATGTGTGTTCAGAGTAATTTCCAACAGTCCATATTAATTTAAATATTACCATCCTTCAATTTTGTGCACAGTGAATAGTACAGTGCCGCGAGTGTGACGTAGGCCGTAATCCTGCAGTGCCATGATACCTTGCTGGGAAGTTGTACCTCTGCCTGGCTGATTCGGTTCCACTAGGCTGAAGGTATTCTTGGGGTTTTTTGTGTTCCCATTCTGAGGGGACATTGGTTAGCAGTTTGGGTTTGTCTGTCCCTTTTGAGGAAGCAGCAAGATGACACAATGAGTTGCATATTGTGGGTTCCTGCCTGTAATGGCATAGGCACAGCTGGACTAAGGCAGCAGTAGAATTGAGTATTCCTGGATTAATTCTCTTGTGTGCCAAGACACATACATGGGACCAGATACCCAAAGACATGGGGATAAGTAATATACTGGCAATAAGACAAGAAGTGAACTCCTCTATTGGTATTGGGAGACACCTACACTGTGAACCAACGAGGCTAGGAAAGGTAGACAGTTCACACTCATAAGATGTTGATGCTGAAACTAGGAGACACTACATAGGAGTTGTGGACACCTGAAAGGGAATACACATGTACTGGGTAAGTAGATACGCACTCCGAAACAGAACAGCAGCTAGACTAGAACAGGGAATCGCTTACACTGGGAGCAAAAGAAGGAAATGTGAACATTAACCCCTTCGCTGCTAGGCCTTTTCCCCTCCTGTGCTAAGCCTTTTTTGGGCTATTTGGGGTAGTGCGCGCTTAGGCCCCTGTAACGTTTTGACCACATTAGGTATCCCCGCCAAATTTGCGTCCTTTTCTTCCAACATCTTGGGGATACTAAAGGTACCCAGGGTTTGTGGATTCTCCTAGAGGGTTCCCAGAAATTAGTCAAAATACAGCAAAATTGTGTTTTTTTTGTGAAAAATGGGAAAAACGGGCTGCAAATGAAAGCTTCTGGGTTTTTCTTTGCAAAGGGTATCAAAAAAGGGTTTGTGGGGCTGAAATCACCATTTCTCCAGCTTTTAGGGAATGACAGAATTTTGTTAGAAAACCAACATTTTTTACACAGTTTTGGCATTTTTCTGGGACATACCCTATTTTTGCTATTTTTTGTGCTTTCAACCTCTTTCCAGTTAATGGTAGAAATGGGTACAAAAACAATAATGGATTCTGGAAAGCTATACATTTCTGAAAAGTAGACAAAATTCTGAATTCAGCAAGGAGTCATTTGTGTAGATCCATCAAGGTTTCTTTATAGAAACTACCAGTTAAATATAGGAAAAATTAAAAATTAGTTGAAAAAAGCAACCTTTTGAGTCAACGTTTTCACCTGTAACTTCTTCTAATTATCACATCTCTTAGAAAGCAATGTACCGTTACATCCACTGGACCTTCCTGGTTGTGGGGATATATAGGACTTGTAGGTTCACCAAGAGCCCAATGAACCCAGAGTGAAAAACTGAGCAGCATTTTGTAATGTTTTTTTTTTTTGTTCCGGGTATGTAGCAATTATTGTGGGAAAATGTATACATGGAAAAATCGGTATGAAAGACACCTAGGTATTTCTGAAATGGGAACAAATTACAGAGTTTAGAAACAGTGCATATTTGCACATTTTCGAAATTGGGAATACTCATACTTGCATGACAATTATTGGTCATTTTTCAAAATCACTTTTTTTTTACACAATGTCTTTCATTTGGAAGGGAGAAATGCATCCAAAATCAATAGGTAATAACAGTTGCTTTACAAATCTGAACTACCCTAAGTCTCCCGATAAAAATGGTACCTCACTTGTGTGGGTAGGCATAGTGCCCATGACAGGAAGTGGCTCAAAACCAAAGCTGAACACACCACATTTTCACACTGAAAATTTACACTTTTTTTGCTAAGAGTCTAGCTGTAGTTTTTGAACCCTAGCCCTGCCGGCATCTAAGGAAACCTAGCAAACCTATACATTTTTGAAAACTAGACACCCAGGGGAATCTAGGATGGGGTGACTTGACTGCCTCCCACCATGGTCTGTTACCCAGAATCCCTTGCAAACGTAAAAAAATGACAAAAAAAACACATTTTACCCACATTTCTGGGATGGAAAGTTCTGGAATCTGTGTGGATCCACAAATTTCCACCCATCTCGCGTTCCCCAAAGTCCTACGAGAAAAATGGTACCTCACTTGTGCGGGTCGGCCTAGTGCCCGCGACAGGAAACGGCGCAAAACGCAACGTGGTCACACCTCAATTTTGCAGTGAAAAATGACCCCTTTTTGGCAAAGTGACTAGCTGTAGTTTTTGAACCCTAGCCCTGCCGGCACCTAGGGAAACCTAGCAAACATATACATTTTTGAAAACTAGACACTTAGGGGAATACAGGATGGGGTGACTTGACTGCCTCCCACCATGGTCTGTTACCCAGAATCCCTTGCAAACGTAAAAAAATGACAAAAAAATCACACTTTCCCCACATTTCTGGGATGGAAAGTTCTGGAATCTGCGTGGATCCACAAATTTCCACCCACCCCGCGTTCCCCAAAGTCCTACGAGAAAAATGGTACCTCACTTGTGTGGGTCGGCCTAGTGTCCGCGACAGGAAACGGCGCAAAACGCAAGGTGGTCACACCTCAATTTTGCAGTGAAAAATGACCCCTTTTTGGCAAAGTGACTAGCTGTAGTTTTTGAACCCTAGCCCTGCCGGCACCTAGGAAAACCTAGCAAACCTATACATTTTTGAAAACTAAACACCCAGGGGAATCCAGGATGGGGTGACTTGACTGCCTCCCACCATGGTCTGTTACCCAGAATCCCTTGCAAACGTAAAAAAATGACAAAAAAAACACATTTTCCCCAAATTTCTGGGATGGAAAGTTCTGGAATCTGCGTGGATCCACAAATTTCCACCCACCCCGCGTTCCCTAAAGTCCTACGAGAAAAATGGTACCTCACTTGTGCGGGTCGGCCTAGTGCCCGCGACAGGAAACGGCGCAAAACGCAACGTGGTCACACCTCAATTTTGCAGTGAAAAATGACCCTTTTTTGGCAAAGTGACGAGCTGTAGTTTTTGAACCCTAGCCCTGCCGGCACCTAGGGAAACCTAGCAAACCTATACATTTTTGAAAACTAGACACCCAGGGAAATCCAGGATGGGGTGACTTGACTGCCTCCCACCATGGTCTGTTACCCAGAATCCCTTGCAAACGTAAAAAAATTACAAAAAAAACACATTTTCCCCAAATTTCTGGGATGGAAAGTTCTGGAATCTGCGTGGATCCACAAATTTCCACCCACCCCGCGTTCCCTAAAGTCCTACGAAAAAAATGGTACCTCACTTGTGCGGGTCGGCCTAGTGCCCGCGACAGGAAACGGCGCAAAACGCAACGTGGTCACACCTCAATTTTGCAGTGAAAAATGACCCTTTTTTGGCAAAGTGACGAGCTGTAGTTTTTGAACCCTAGCCCTGCCGGCACCTAGGGAAACCTAGCAAACCTATACATTTTTGAAAACTAGACACCCAGGGGAATCCAGGATGGGGTGACTTGACTGCCTCCCACCATGGTCTGTTACCCAGAATCCCTTGCAAACGTAAAAAAATGACAAAAAAAACACATTTTCCCCACATTTCTGGGATGGAAAGTTCTGGAATCTGCGTGGATCCACAAATTTCCACCCACCCCGCGTTCCCCAAAGTCCTACGAGAAAAATGGTACCTCACTTGTGCGGGTCGGCCTAGTGCCCGCGACAGGAAACGGCGCAAAACGCAAGGTGGTCACACCTCAATTTTGCAGTGACAAATGACCCTTTTTTGGCAAAGTGACCAGCTGCAGTTTTTGAACCCTAGCCCTGCCGGCAGCTAGGGAAACCTACCAAACCCAGACATTTCTGAAAACTAGACACCCGGCGGCTTCCAGGGAGGTATGGCTTGCGTGGATCCCCCCACGTTTCCTTACCCAGAATCCCCTGCAAACCTCAATTTTAGCTGAAAAAAATCACTTTTTTCACACATTTTGGGGTGGAAAAGTTGTGGCATCACTGGGCTCACACAAATTTACCACCACCCAGCGTTCCCCCAGGTCTCCCGGTAAAAATGGTGCCTCACTTGTGTGGGAGGCCCAAGTACCCGCGGCAGGCGAGGGCCCAAAACGTAATGAGGCGACATCAAAATGGCCTATCGCAAAACCACCTGGTTTTGCAAGGGGGGTCACTTAGGTTTTTGGCCCGGTGCTCGGCGGCCATCTAGGGAAACCTACCAAACCCAGACATTTCTGAAAACTAGACACCCGGGGGCTTCCAGGGAGGTATGGCTTGCGTTGATCCCCCCACGTTTCCTTACCCAGAATCCCCTGCAAACCTCAATTTTAGATGAAAAAATCACTTTTTTCACACATTTTGGGGTGGGAAAGTTGTGGCATCACCGGGCTCACACAAATTTACCACCACCCAGCGTTCCCCCAGGTCTCCCGGTAAAAATGGTGCCTCACTTGTGTGGGAGGCCCAAGTACCCGCGGCAGGCAAGGGCCCAAAACGTAGTGAGGCGACATCAAAATGGCCTATCGCAAAACCACCTGGTTTTGCAAGGGGGGTCACTTTGGTTTTTGGCCCGGTGCTCGGCGGCCATCTAGGGAAACCTACCAAACCCATGCATTTCTGAAAACTAGACACCCGGCGGCTTCCAGGTAGGTATGGCTTGCGTGGATCCCCCAACGTTTCCTTACCCAGAATCCCCTGCAAACCTCAATTTTAGCTGAAAAAATCACTTTTTTCACACATTTTGGGGTGGGAAAGTTGTGGCATCACCGGGCTCACACAAATTTACCACCACCCAGCATTCCCCCAGGTCTCCCGGTAAAAATGGTGCCTCACTTGTGTGGGAGGCACAAGTACCCGCGGCAGGCAAGGGCCCAAAACGTAGTGAGGCGACATCAAAATGGCCTATCGCAAAACCACCTGGTTTTGCAAGGGGGGTCACTTTGGTTTTTGGCCCGGTGCTCGGCGGCCATCTAGGGAAACCTACCAAACCCACACATTTCTGAAAACTAGACACCCGGCGGCTTCCAGGGAGGTATGGCTTGCGTGGATCCCCCAACGTTTCCTTACCCAGAATCCCCTGCCAACCTCAATTTTAGCTGAAAAAATCACTTTTTTCACACATTTTGGGGTGGGAAAGTTGTGGCATCACCGGGCTCACACAAATTTACCACCACCCAGCGTTCCCCCAGGTCTCCCGGTAAAAATGGTGCCTCACTTGTGTGGGAGGCCCAAGTACCCGCGGCAGGCAAGGGCCCAAAACGCAGTGATGCGACATCAAAATGGCCTATCGCAAAACCACCTGGTTTTGCAAGGGGGGTCACTTAGGTTTTTGGCCCAGTGCTCGGCGGCCATCTAGGGAAACCTACCAAACCCACACATTTCTGAAAACTAGACACCCGGCGGCTTCCAGGGAGGTATGGCTTGCGTGGATCCCCCAACGTTTCCTTACCCAGAATACCCTGCCAACCTCAATTTTAGCTGAAAAAATCACTTTTTTCACACATTTTGGGGTGGGAAAGTTGTGGCATCACCGGGCTCACACAAATTTACCACCACCCAACATTCCCCCAGGTCTCCCGGTAAAAATGGTGCCTCACTTGTGTGGGAGGCCCAAGTACCCGCGGCGGGCAAGGGCCCAAAACGTAGTGATGCGACATTTGGGATAGGCAATGTTGATGTCGCCTCACTACGTTTTGGGCCCTTGCCTGCCGCGGGTACTTGGGCCTCCCACACAAGTGAGGAACCATTTTTACCGGGAGACCTGGGGGAACGCTGGGTGGTGGTAAATTTGTGTGAGCACGGTGATGCCACAACTTACCCACCCCAAAATGTGTGAAAAAAGTGATTTTTTCAGATAAAATTGAGGTTTGCAGGGGATTCTGGGTAAGGAAACGTTGGGGGATCCACGCAAGCCATACCTCCCTGGAAGCCGCCGGGTGTCTAGTTTTCAGAAATTCATGGGTTTGGTAGGTTTCCCTAGATGGCCGCCGAGCACTGGGCCAAAAACCAAAGTGACCCCCCTTGCAAAACCAGGTGGTTTTGCGATAGGCCATTTTGATGTCGCCTCACTACGTTTTGGGCCCTTGCCTGCCGCGGGTACTTGGGCCTCCCACACAAGTGAGGCACCATTTTTACCAGGAGACCTGGGGGAACGCTGGGTGGTGGTAAATTTGTGTGAGCCCGGTGATGCCACAACTTTCCCACCCCAAAATGTGTGAAAAAAGTGATTTTTTCAGCTAAAATTGAGGTTTGCAGGGGATTCTGGGTAAGGAAACGTGGGGGGATCCCCGCAAGCCATACCTCCCTGGAAGCCGCCGGGTGTCTAGTTTTCAGAAATGCATGGGTTTGGTAGGTTTCCCTAGATGGCCGCCGAGCACCGGGCCAAAAACCAAAGTGACCCCCCTTGCAAAACCAGGTGGTTTTGCGATAGGCCATTTTGATGTCGCCTCACTACGTTTTGGGCCCTTGCCTGCCGCGGGTACTTGGGCCTCCCACACAAGTGAGGCACCATTTTTACCGGGAGACCTGGGGGAACGCTGGGTGGTGGTAAATTTGTGTGAGCCCGGTGATGCCACAACTTTCCCACCCCAAAATGTGTGAAAAAAGTGATTTTTTCAGCTAAAATTGAGGTTTGCAGGGGATTCTGGGTAAGGAAACGTGGGGGGATCCATGCAAGCCATACCTCCCTGGAAGCCGCCGGGTGTCTAGTTTTCAGAAATGCGTGGGTTTGGTAGGTTTCCCTAGATGGCCGCCGAGCACCGGGCCAAAAACCAAAGTGACCCCCCTTGCAAAACCAGGTGGTTTTGCGATAGGCCATTTTGATGTCGCCTCACTACGTTTTGGGCCCTTGCCTGCCGCGGGTACTTGGGCCTCCCACACAAGTGAGGCACCATTTTTACCGGGAGACCTGGGGGAACGCTGGGTGGTGGTAAATTTGTGTGAGCCCGGTGATGCCACAATTTCCCACCCCAAAATGTGTGAAAAAAGTGATTTTTCAGCTAAAATTGAGGTTTGCAGGGGACTCTGGGTAAGGAAACGTTGGGGGATCCACGCAAGCCATACCTCCCTGGAAGCCGCCGGGTGTCTAGTTTTCAGAAATGCGTGGGTTTGGTAGGTTTCCCTAGATGGCCGCCGAGCACCGGGCCAAAAACCAAAGTGACCCCCCTTGCAAAACCAGGTGGTTTTGCGATAGGCCATTTTGATGTCGCCTCACTACGTTTTGGGCCCTTGCCTGCCGCGGGTACTTGGGCCTCCCACACAAGTGAGGCACCATTTTTACTGGGAGACCTGGGGGAACGCTGGGTGGTGGTAAATTTGTGTGAGCCCGGTGATGTCACAACTTTCCCACCCCAAAATGTGTGAAAAAAGTGATTTTTTCAGCTAAAATTGAGGTTTGCAGGGGATTCTGGGTAAGGAAACGTGGGGGGATCCACGCAAGCCATACCTCCCTGGAAGCCCCCGGGTGTCTAGTTTTCAGAAATGTCTGGGTTTGGTAGGTTTCCCTAGATGGCCGCCGAGCACCGGGCCAAAAACCTAAGTGACCCCCTTGCAAAACCAGGTGGTTTTGCGATAGGCCATTTTGATGTCGCCTTACTACGTTTTGGGCCCTTGCCTGCCGCGGGTACTTGGGCCTCCCACACAAGTGAGGCACCATTTTTACCGGGAGACCTGGGGGAACGCTGGGTGGTGGTAAATTTGTGTGAGCCCAGTGATGCCACAACTTTCCCACCCCAAAATGTGTGAAAAAAGTGATTTTTTCAGCTAAAATTGAGGTTTGCATGGGGTTCTGGGTAAGGAAACGTTGGGGGATCCACGCAAGCCATACTTCCTTGGAAGCCGCTGGGTGTCTAGTTTTCAGAAATGTGTGGGTTTGGTAGGTTTCCCTAGATGGCCGCCGAGCACCGGGCCAAAAACCAAAGTGACCCCCCTTGCAAAACCAGATTAACTATTGTTCCTACAGCGTGAGAATTTTGGAATAATATTGCAAAGAAAATGTGGCAGACATTTTGAGGTTTGCAGGACATTGGGGATAAAAAAAAATTTGGAATTCACAAGAGAGACATCACCATGAACTCCCATGGGTTTTCGACAATATCTATAGTTGGTGGGTTATTCTTGCATGGAAAGTGTACCTTGGCAGAGAAACTAAAGACAAAGATTCCTGCACAACCATCTATTCCTCAAACACACACACATACTGGTTGGATTTGGCACGAGGGCGAGTCATGGTTCAGTGTATTAAATTTTATTAACAAGAGATTTCACAAAAATGAAATGCACTGTCAATAATTAAATTCACAAAAAAAAAAACCAATGACTCGCAGCTCGTGAGCTGTAAAGCCACGTCAAGGCACCAACCACTTTACAGGCCATTCACACACCTTTCATACGTGATACAAACAAGACCATTCGCACCACCAGGCACAAAAGCAACACATTACAAAATTCACCAAAAAGGGACAAGGTACACCCTGCTTCAGAAAGACAAATATTACTGCACAGCCATCTAATCCGCAAGCACACACACATACTGGTTGGATTTGGCACGAGGGTGAGTGATGGTTCAGTAGATACAATTGTATTAGCAAGTGATTTCACATAAATGAAATGCACTGGTAATAATTGAAAGGGTGAAAAACTGAACCATTGACTCACAGCTCGTGAGCTGTAAAGCCACGACAAGGCACCAACCTCTTTACAGGCCATTCATACACCTTTCATACGTGTGAGACATACAAAACCATTCACACCGCCAGCCGCGGGCCCATCACATAACAAAACTCACACCAGCACACAGCGCCATTCAAGGGCCCATCACTTTCACACGCCCACAATCCAGACACAGCAACTACACAGGCTGATGGATTGCGTGGAGTGGCACTCAGCTAGCAGTGTGTGTAGTGACCAGCAGAAAGTCACTACTCACACACAGCCAGCCGAGCACCAGTCCACACACACCGCTAGGCAAACACCAGTCCACGCACACCGCTAGCCAAGCGCCAGTCCAGGCACACCACCAGCCAATCGCCAGTCCAGGCACACCGCCAGCCAATCGCCAGTCCAGGCACACCGGCAGCCAATCGCCAATCCACGCACACCGCCAGCCAAGCTCCAGTCCACGGACACCACCAGCCAAGCACCAGTCCGCACACACCACCAGTCCACGCACACCGCCAGCCAAGTACCAGTCCACGCACACCGCCAGCCAAGCACCATTCCACGCACACCGCCAGCCAAGCTCCAGTCCACGCACACCACCAGCCAAGCTCCAGTCCACGGACACCACCAGCCAAGCACCAGTCCACACACACCACCAGTCCACACACACCACCAGTCCACGCACACCGCCAGCCAAGTACCAGTCCACGCACACCGCCAGCCAAGCACCATTCCACGCACACCGCCAGCCAAGCTCCAGTCCACGCACACCACCAGCCACGCACCAGTCCACGCAGACACCAGTCCATGCACACCGCCAGACCACGCACCCCGCCAGCCAAGCACCATTCCACGCACACCACCAACCAAGTGCCAGTCCACACACACCAACAGCCAAGCACAAGCCTACACACACCGCCATCACATTTAGGATTTTTTTAGAAAAAAATAAAAACAAAAACAAATCGCAAATAGATACAAATCTTCTAACAGAAAATCAGCAACTAAATACATTGCACTAACACCAACCTTGAAACAGAATCAAATTATCCAAAGAATACAGACCAGGCAGTTCACTTTACCACTCATGAATGCTCCCAAAAATTCTTTCGCGTGTGGTACGCTCTAAAACAAGCAGGGAGACACAGTGCAGGATGAGAAGGACAGTCGGGGCAGTACATACGACTCTCCTTCCGTGAACCTCTTCGCCAACAGACTCTACATCTCCTACTGGGAAAATCTTTTGCGGGTGTGGGAGGAATGTGATCTGGAATGTGGCGTTCTTTCAATCTAGCAACATCCTCCACCACTCCAACTCTAGGGACACTTGCCTGTTCCACTACAACAAGGCTGCCTATTACAGACTCCTGAAACTTAGCAAAAGTCATCTTTGACTCAGGGCAAGAATCCTGGAACACAACAAAAGCATTAAACATTGCCAAGTGGAAAAGATGGATAGCCAACTTCTTGTACCAAATGTAAGCCTTACGAAGAGCAGTGTAAGGTTCCAACCTCTGATCTACTCTGTCAACACCACCCATGTGCCTATTATAGTCTAAAATGCACACAGGTTTGCGCGCTTCAGCGACCTGACCCCAAACAGTCACAGGTGCAGTGCTTTCATCATGGATGGTATTCAGCATGTAGACATCTCTCCTGTCTGTAAACTTCACAGCAAGAAGCTCCTGGCAACGCAACGCACTGCACTGTCCCCGCCCAAGCTTTTGACAAACAAGTTCTTTCGGGAAAGCTTTACGGTTAGAGCGGATTGTGCCACAAGCAAGAGTGTCCACTTTGGCCAATTCCCTGAACAACCGCACACCAGTGTAGAAGTTATCTACATATAAATGGTGGCCTTTGTTAAAAAATCCTCTACCAAGTTCCCAAACAATTTTCTCAGTCACTCCAAAAGTGGACGGACAACCAGGGGGGTTAATCCTAGATTCCTTACCGGTGTACACCCTGAAATTAGAGACATATCCAGTCCTACTGTCACACAGCATATACAGCTTTATTCCATAGCGTGCCCTCTTACTAGGAATGTATTGCCTAAAAACCAAGCGGCCCTTGAACAACACCAAAGACTCATCCACTGCAATTTCTTTCCCAGGGGCATAAATCTCAGAAAATCGATCAACAAAGTGATCAAGGACAGGCCTAATCTTAAAAAGACGGTTACAGTCAGGGTGATCTCGTGGCAACGCTAAACCATTATCAACAAAATGCATCATCCGAAGCAGAAGCAAATACCTGTCACGAGTCATGACTGCCGGAAAAATAGACGTTGCCATCCAGGGACTGCTAGACCAATATGAAAACATTGATGGCTTCCTTAGCAAGCCCATCAAAAAAGTTAAACCCAAGAACTTCTTCATCTCTTCAACATTTGTGGGAGTCCACCGGGTAGCTCTAGAGTGTGGCTTAAGACTGGCACTGTTGTCCCTCAAAAACTGTTCGGCATACAAATTAGTCTGCTCAACAATCTCTGCCAAAAACACATCGTCCATAAACAACTGAAAAAAATTTACCGGCAAAAAGTTTTCAGTTTTCACTCTAGACCCTGAAACACCAGTAAACTCTGGCAATGCCGGCTGCACCATGCCAGGGGCAACCCAGAGGTCATCACTTTCAAAGGGAAGCCTTGCAGCCCCAGCCTGCAGCCCAGATGCCTCTTGCCGCACTACACCAATGGGAAGCCTTGCAGCCCCAGCCTGCAGCCCAGATGCCTCTTGCCGCACTACACCAACGGGAAGCCTTGCAGCCGCAGGCTGCAGCCCAGAAGCCTCTTGCCGCACTACACCAACGGGAAGCCTTGCAGCCCCAGGCTGCAGCCCAGATGCCTCTTGCCGCACTATCGGCACATCAGTCTCCTCCTCTAACACAGGCACTTCATCCGCACTAAGAGTATCTTCATCATCCGATGACCCCATACGGAGAGAAAACTCACTGCCAGAATCGTCCCCTGCCTCCTCTCCCTCAGATGCAGAGTCAGTCTCTGAACCATGGTCAGAGGAAGACTCAAACAGCAAACCAACAACCTGCTGAGCAGTAATCCTGCGGCTAGCCATTATACTTACTAAGATAGAAGACTGCACAAACAAGTCAACAACAACCAACAATGTGCAAACCAAGTAAGTAAAGAAATGTGTACCTTTATCACAAAGATCAATGTACTCAAAAACTATACAATCCAATTACAAGAGACAGCTGCACTCACCAGAAACCAACTCTGCAGTGACACAGCAAAAACCAACGATATCAAACTAGAAAGAAGAAAAAAAAACAAATTACTCACAAGACAACAAAATACACATCGCGCACCAATGCAAAAAGTTTTTGACACTCAAAAACCAAACATACTGCTATTATTACACCATTTGCAAAAAAAACAGGCAGAGAAATCAAACACATTTACATTGTACAAAAAAAAGTCTCTTACCAAACCACACAAACAGCAGAACCACCAGTAACAAAACGGCAAACTGAAAAGAGGAAAAGCCTTCACCTAGAACAAAAAAGTAAAAAAAAAAAACATTACAATTGCAATTCACAAAAAATATAACAATAAACATTATAACATGCTATGTCACTACCCAAATGGTCAATCGGGTTGTGTGCCAGGTGGGGCAGAAAACAGCAGGAAAAAAAAGGCTACTCAGTCCCGGGGCGGGTGAGCCAAATACATATAACAAATTGCACCCTGGAAGCGAGGGGTCACTTCTATTTTTAATTGAACTAATTCCCTGGTGTCTAGTGGGCTTTTCTGCCCCCCCTGGGAGCAGAAACGGCGAAAAAATAAAACCGATCTGCCCCCAGAGGGGGCAGAAAAGTCTTCAAAAGAATTAGGGGGCCCAGGAAGCGACCCTTGCCCAAGGGGTCGCTTCCTACAATGATAATCAGATCCCTGGTGTCTAGTGGGCTTTTCTGCCCCCCCTGGGAGCAGAAACGGCGAAAAAATAAAACCGATCTGCCCCCAGAGGGGGCAGAAATGTCTTCAAAAAATTTAGGGGCCCAAGGAAGCGACCCTTGCCCAAGGGGTCGCTTCCTACAATAGTATTTATATCCCTGGTGTCTAGTGGGCTTTTCTGCCCCCCCTGGGAGCAGAAATGGCGAAAAGATAACACCGATCTGCCCCCAGGGGAGGCAGAAAAGTCTTCAAATAATTTATGGGCCAAAGGAAGCGACCCTTGCCCAAGGGGTCGCTTCCTACAATAATATTTATATCCCTGGTGTCTAGTGGGCTTTTCTGCCCCCCCTGGGAGCAGAAACGGCGAAAAAAAAACACCGATCTGCCCCCAGAGGGGGCAGAAAAGTCTTCAAATAATTTATGGGCCCAGGAAGCGACCCTTACCCAAGGGGTCGCTTCCAAAATAAAAAAAACACACATCCCTTGTGTCTAGTGGGGCATCCATGCTCCACGATCGCGACGCTGTGCGCGATCGTGGAGCAGGAATGCCCTGTATTGAGACATCAGGGGAGAGGAAATACTCTTTCCTCTCCCCCGATGCCTCAATACACTCCAAAAGGCCCCCGTCGCCCCACCGGAGCAAACAAGACTCACCCTCCCTCTGTGGACGCCTGGAAGCAAATGGCTTCCAGGCGTCCGAGCGCTTCCTGATGACGCCGGCACGCGCTGTGCGCGCTGACGTCACCAGGAAGCGTGGGGGGGCTCGGGGGTGGCAGCGGAAGAAACTCTTCCGCTGCCATCCCCGTCTGTGGGGGCACGATCGATGCCCCAGGGGCTGTCCTCATGACGGAGCGGTTCCGTCGTGAGCACAGCCCAACCGATGCTCATGACGGAACCGCTCCGTCATGAGCATCGAAGGGGTTAAGACACATAGACACATTCTGATGGAGAGACTGCTAACACTGAGAGTGAAAGCACATATAAGACACTGTGAATATCCTGGCACTAAAACCGGCAGACACTCAAATTGGAGGCTGACAGATAGGTAGACCAGGACCTGGAAAATACATGTCAGGGCTGGGAACAGTCGTACATTGGGAAATGGAAATGGGCACTCTGTGACAGAAGGCGCTATATTCTGATCATTGAGATGGTAACTTACGACACCGTCAAACACATATGTGGTCTGTGTCCCCTCTGTCTGAACATGGGGAACTGGGGACTGAGACACTTGCGATAGGACTAGGGGACATTCCTTTTTAAAACGGGATTGCACAAGGTCAGTAAACAATTTTGCACCAATGGAAAAGTTTGGTCCGGAGCAGATTGACACCCAGTTAGAACAAGCACAATCACAGGGTCTGGTAACAGTCTTCTTTCAGGGAAAGAAAAAAATAACTAAATATACAGGGGATGGAAAGCCACTCACTGGGATAATGAGACTCTAGGAAAAGGGAGACCCTGTAGCAGAAAAATATGTGTACAGTGAGAATCCAAAAAAAGTGAGGCACACTTCCATTTACAACACAAAAATAGGAAACAATGGGTCATTAAGGAATGGATACTTAGGCCCCGAGTCACGTAGAAAGATAAGTAAATGGGTATAGCACCTAATATACGGGTCAGTAGGGAGCAGATCCAAAAACACTTTGGAACTCCAAGATGCTCCTTATTTGCTGTCTTGTTCTTGTGAGCCGACTTTTATCTTAAATCTCAACCCTTTTTACCACACTTTACCTGCCACCATCACCATAGCGTGATTGAGGTGTAAAATAAAACAGAAACTCACAGAAATCTGGCTGTGTCAAAAAGTTTAAGCAACATGCTGTCATCAAAGAACCAGGTGACACTGGTACACGTTGTTAGAAATGGGATTTCCGGTTGGCTAGGGTATGCATCTAAGCCAGGCAGAACCCACGACTTTAGTCAGGGTAAGGGAGTTACAAACTCAAGATAACCCCTACACACCCCTTGGTAGCTTGGCAGAGCAGTCAGGCTTATCCCCAGGGGCGGCTCTAGGCTCATGGTGGCCCTGTGCAGGGAGCGCAGGTAGGGGGCCCCGGAAGAGGGGGTCCGGGCGGGGCGGAGCTCAGGAAGGTGTTTTAATAAAACGTCCAGAAAAGGCGTTAGATGACCAGTAACATGGTAACAGAAAAACGACGTTTACTTTTTGAGTGCTCATCACTTGGATACTTTGTTTTAGAATCTGGGCCTCTGGAGGGACCCCTTTCAACAAGAAAAACACGTTGCGCGTCCGTAAGAGAGTTCGGCCACAAAGCAGGATCCCTCCAATCACATAAATCATATTCAGAACACGGGTCTGTAACATGGTCTTGCTCTTTGGCTTCCTTTTCAATACCGATTTGGGAAAAAGGGGGTGGTGATGGACAGAGTTTCTGAATGATGCAGAATACTCTTACCAAGTCAAGAGATCATGGTTTTAATCCATCACCGTTTTTTAGCTCACTGCACCATCCCAGCTCAGAACCTGGCTACATGCAAATTAGTCTGTACCTGTCCCAGTGCATGATGGGAACAGGGCAAACCAAACTACCAAGCCAATTCTTATACTGGGAAGGAAACAAGCTTCCGGGGACCGGTTTCTGGCATCACAGCCTTCGTCGGCCCGGCTTGCCTGAATCCTGATGGTGCAATGAGCAAGGGACTCACGTCTGAGCATACCCTCCCTTCCTTTTCAATACCAGCATCATCCGTCTGTAAACTCTGAACCTCCTTCAGAATGCTAGATGTTGATGGACCGATGAATGATGTTTCAGTTTCTCTGTCTGAGGGTCTTTTGTAATAATCCTCATCCTGAGTTGGTAATTGCTGCATGTTTGTATCAATTTCAGAGTCACCTTGTTCATTTTCATTGGCCTGCTCATGAGTATCATTCTGCTCATGGATATCACCATTGTTTTGTTCTTCTTTATGGTCGTCAGCGCCTGTTTTACCTAGTGCATCAGCAGTACTCTGGCCAGAGGATTCTCCATCTTTAGGTTTCCCTTGGGTGATAAAGTTCAGGATTGCTCCTTCCTGTGACACTACGAAAGCCTGCTGAGCCACCTTTCTCTTTCGTTTCGAATAACCAGATTTGTGTACTCGAATTCTCTTCATTTTGCTTGCAATGCAGCGGGCGAGGCTAGCAGTGGGTAGGGAAAAAAAGAAGACAATCAGCAGTGGCGGCTGCTGAAAGATTTTGATGTGTCATTTTTATTTTCTTGCAAAAACAACAGTTGATGGACAGAATGCAGAACAATGTCATGCATTCACCCCAGTACAGAGATCTGGGCCTAAATCCTGACTGGGGGTGAGTGCTTGCAATGTTCAACACTCCGTCCATCATTTCCTTTGGTTTTTGCTGTGTTCGCCATAAGTTGGCAGGGTATGCTCAGACGTGAGTCCCTTGCTCACTTTGCCACTGGATTCAAGCAAGCCTGGCTGAAGACGGCTGAAATGCCAGAAACTGGTCCTAGGAAGCTTGTTTCCGGTCCATGGAAGACATGGCTTGGCAGTTCGGGCTGCACTGTTCCCATGAGGCACAGGGTCAGACTGATTTGCATATGGCCATGTCTGAACTGGGGTGGCAGAGTGGGCTAAATAACGGTGATGGATTAAACCCAGATCAGTTGACTGGGGGTGAGTGCTTGCAATGTTCAACTCTCCGTCCATCATTTCCTTTGGTTTTTGTTAGATGACCAGTAACATGGTAACAGAAAAACGACGTTTACTTTTGAGTGCTCATCACTTGGATCCTTTGTTTTAGAATCTGGGTCTCTGGAGGGACCCCTTTCAACAAGAAAAATGACGTTGCGCGTCCGTAAGAGAGTTCGGCCACAAAGCAGGATCCCTCCAATCACATAAATCATATTCAGAACACGGGTCTGTTACATGGTCTTGCTCTTTGGCTTCCTTTTCAATACCAGCATCATCCGTCTGTAAACTCTGAACCTCCTTCAGAATGCTAGATGTTGATGGACCGATGAATGATGTTTCAGTTTCTCTGTCTGAGGGTCTTTTGTAATAATCCTCATCCTGAGTTGGTAATTGCTGCATGTTTGTATCAATTTCAGAGTCACCTTGTTCATTTTCATTGGTCTGCTCATGAGTATCATTCTGCTCATGGATATCACCATTGTTTTGTTCTTCTTTATGGTCGTCAGCGCCTGTTTTACCTAGTGCATCAGCAGTACTCTGGCCAGAGGATTCTCCATCTTTAGGTTTCCCTTGGGTAATAAAGTTCAGGATTGCTCCTTCCTGTGACACTACGAAAGCCTGCTGAGCCACCTTTCTCTTTCGTTTCGAATAACAAGATTTGTGTACTCGAATTCTCTTCATTTTGCTTGCAATGCAGCGGGCGAGGCTAGCAGTGGGTAGGGAAAAAAAGAAGACAATCAGCAGTGGCGGCTGCTGAAAGATTTTGATGTGTCATTTTTATTTTCTTGCAAAAACAACAGTTGATGGACAGAATGCAGAACAATGTCATGCATTCACCCCAGTACAGAGATCTGGGCCTAAATCCTGACTGGGGGTGAGTGCTTGCAATGTTCAACACTCCGTCCATCATTTCCTTTGGTTTTTGCTGTGTTCGCCATAAGTTGGCAGGGTATGCTCAGACGTGAGTCCCTTGCTCACTTTGCCACTGGATTCAAGCAAGCCTGGCTGAAGACGGCTGAAATGCCAGAAACTGGTCCTAGGAAGCTTGTTTCCGGTCCATGGAAGACATGGCTTGGCAGTTCGGGCTGCACTGTTCCCATGAGGCACAGGGTCAGACTGATTTGCATATGGCCATGTCTGAACTGGGGTGGCAGAGTGGGCTAAATAACGGTGATGGATTAAACCCAGATCAGTTGACTGGGGGTGAGTGCTTGCAATGTTCAACACTCCGTCCATCATTTCCTTTGGTTTTTGCTGTGTTCGCCATAAGTTGGCAGGGTATGCTCAGACGTGAGTCCCTTGCTCACTTTGCCACTGGATTCAAGCAAGCCTGGCTGAAGACGGCTGAAATGCCAGAAACTGGTCCTAGGAAGCTTGTTTCCGGTCCAGGGAAGACATGGCTTGGCAGTTCGGGCTGCACTGTTCCCATGAGGCACAGGGTCAGACTGATTTGCATATGGCCATGTCTGAACTGGGGTGGCAGAGTGGGCTAAATAACGGTGATGGATTAAACCCAGATCAGTTGACTGGGGGTGAGTGCTTGCAATGTTCAACACTCCGTCCATCATTTCCTTTGGTTTTTGTTAGATGACCAGTAACATGGTAACAGAAAAACGACGTTTACTTTTGAGTGCTCATCACTTGGATCCTTTGTTTTAGAATCTGGGTCTCTGGAGGGACCCCTTTCAACAAGAAAAATGACGTTGCGCGTCCGTAAGAGAGTTCGGCCACAAAGCAGGATCCCTCCAATCACATAAATCATATTCAGAACACGGGTCTGTTACATGGTCTTGCTCTTTGGCTTCCTTTTCAATACCAGCATCATCCGTCTGTAAACTCTGAACCTCCTTCAGAATGCTAGATGTTGATGGACCGATGAATGATGTTTCAGTTTCTCTGTCTGAGGGTCTTTTGTAATAATCCTCATCCTGAGTTGGTAATTGCTGCATGTTTGTATCAATTTCAGAGTCATCTTTTTAATTTTCATTGGTCTGCTCATGAGTATCATTCTGCTCATGGATATCACCATTGTTTTGTTCTTCTTTATGGTCGTCAGCGCCTGTTTTACCTAGTGCATCAGCAGTACTCTGGCCAGGGGATTCTCCATCTTTAGGTTTCCCTTGGGTGATAAAGTTCAGGATTGCTCCTTCCTGTGACACTACGAAAGCCTGCTGAGCCACCTTTCTCTTTCGTTTCGAATAACCAGATTTGTGTACTCGAATTCTCTTCATTTTGCTTGCAATGCAGCGGGCGAGGCTAGCAGTGGGTAGGGAAAAAAAGAAGACAATCAGCAGTGGCGGCTGCTGAAAGATTTTGATGTGTCATTTTTATTTTCTTGCAAAAACAACAGTTGATGGACAGAATGCAGAACAATGTCATGCATTCACCCCAGTACAGAGATCTGGGCCTAAATCCTGACTGGGGGTGAGTGCTTGCAATGTTCAACACTCCGTCCATCATTTCCTTTGGTTTTTGCTGTGTTCGCCATAAGTTGGCAGGGTATGCTCAGACGTGAGTCCCTTGCTCACTTTGCCACTGGATTCAAGCAAGCCTGGCTGAAGACGGCTGAAATGCCAGAAACTAGTCCTAGGAAGCTTGTTTCCGGTCCATGGAAGACATGGCTTGGCAGTTCGGGCTGCACTGTTCCTATGAGGCACAGGGTCAGACTGATTTGCATATGGCCATGTCTGAACTGGGGTGGCAGAGTGGGCTAAATAACGGTGATGGATTAAACCCAGATCAGTTGACTGGGGGTGAGTGCTTGCAATGTTCAACACTCCGTCCATCATTTCCTTTGGTTTTTGCTGTGTTCGCCATAAGTTGGCAGGGTATGCTCAGACGTGAGTCCCTTGCTCACTTTGCCACTGGATTCAAGCAAGCCTGGCTGAAGACGGCTGAAATGCCAGAAACTGGTCCTAGGAAGCTTGTTTCCGGTCCAGGGAAGACATGGCTTGGCAGTTCGGGCTGCACTGTTCCCATGAGGCACAGGGTCAGACTGATTTGCATATGGCCATGTCTGAACTGGGGTGGCAGAGTGGGCTAAATAACGGTGATGGATTAAACCCAGATCAGTTGACTGGGGGTGAGTGCTTGCAATGTTCAACACTCCGTCCATCATTTCCTTTGGTTTTTGTTAGATGACCAGTAACATGGTAACAGAAAAACGACGTTTACTTTTGAGTGCTCATCACTTGGATCCTTTGTTTTAGAATCTGGGTCTCTGGAGGGACCCCTTTCAACAAGAAAAATGACGTTGCGCGTCCGTAAGAGAGTTCGGCCACAAAGCAGGATCCCTCCAATCACATAAATCATATTCAGAACACGGGTCTGTTACATGGTCTTGCTCTTTGGCTTCCTTTTCAATACCAGCATCATCCGTCTGTAAACTCTGAACCTCCTTCAGAATGCTAGATGTTGATGGACCGATGAATGATGTTTCAGTTTCTCTGTCTGAGGGTCTTTTGTAATAATCCTCATCCTGAGTTGGTAATTGCTGCATGTTTGTATCAATTTCAGAGTCACCTTGTTCATTTTCATTGGTCTGCTCATGAGTATCATTCTGCTCATGGATATCACCATTGTTTTGTTCTTCTTTATGGTCGTCAGTGCCTGTTTTACCTAGTGCATCAGCAGTACTCTGGCCAGAGGATTCTCCATCTTTAGGTTTCCCTTGGGTGATAAAGTTCAGGATTGCTCCTTCCTGTGACACTACGAAAGCCTGCTGAGCCACCTTTCTCTTTCGTTTCGAATAACCAGATTTGTGTACTCGAATTCTCTTCATTTTGCTTGCAATGCAGCGGGCGAGGCTAGCAGTGGGTAGGGAAAAAAAGAAGACAATCAGCAGTGGCGGCTGCTGAAAGATTTTGATGTGTCATTTTTATTTTCTTGCAAAAACAACAGTTGATGGACAGAATGCAGAACAATGTCATACATTCACCCCAGTACAGAGATCTGGGCCTAAATCCATCGTTTTTTTGCTCACCACACCACCCCAGTTCAGACATGGCCATATGCAAATCAGCCTTGACCCTGTGCCTCATGGGAACAGTCCAGCCCAAACTGCCAAGCCATGTCTTCCCTGGACTACACAATGAAGGACCACCATACCTTAATGAACGAGTGAATTTCCACCAACCTACCAGGAAAATATGTTCCAGAACCATCTCCCTAGCAGCCACCCAATGCAGCCGCTGATAAAACAGTGGAGGCCGCTACTTCTCCCACATGGCAGTGAAGACCTGAAAACCCTCCCCCTGCACCTTAGAGCCTCACCATCGCTCCAGCAGTTCAGGAAGGACCACAAGACCTCGCTGTTCAACCAACAAGCAGCATGATCCAGCAGCATGAATCCCACACCGCCTCGAGACCTTTATGTGTGAAGCAGCTGAGCTTTACAATCCCTGACTGATTGATAGTAATTACTCTTCCCACTACATGTATGACACATTATGAGGACTAGCCACATATGGAAGGTTTATTTGAAGAATGTTATAAAACTATAGGGTAGATCATGTGACTTGGCATACAAGGTCTATTTTCTCAGTCCACTGAGAACAGTAGAGCCTGGAGAATAGTTCATGATCTATTTGGGAAGTGACCTTAGCAGGAAGAGAGTAAGCTACCTTGAAATCATGGCACACAGAGACCTGTCTCAGTACGTCACTAACTGATCCTGAAGACAGCCTACAGGTAACCAAAGACTCGTCCACTTTACCACATTGTCAAAAGATAAAATACAATATATTTAATTAAGGTTTCTTGTATAGTGCCATATTCCAGCAACCAGTTCTGCTCGCTTTCAGAGCACCTATTAAACAAGGATTCATTACAGTGAGTCCTAAGGCTATGAAAAGGCACTAGAGGGTCACTGACGCAAAATTAATGTGCAAGGAACATCCAGTCAGGAGACAACTTTCAAGCAGACGTACGAATCACTAGCACAGCGTACCAACGACCCCATGGGCCGTGGCATAAGCAAGGAAAATGGCCCCTTTGGCTGCTGCTCAGGAAGTAAAATATAGCAATTATCAGGGTTCAATGGGCCCCTGAGGGTTTTGGGTCTCAGTACCACTGTACTTGCTGAACCAATGGTAACTATGCCCCTAGTATGGACAGAGAAGGCTGCTTCACCAATTGCAAACTGAGGACTAGTTAAACTAGTTTTCTCTGCTAGTCACATGACAAGCACTGGAATGTAATTAAAGAAATGATCAAGAACCCAGTCTCCTACCAAGGTCTCTGCAAAAGGGCATTAGATTGAGTTAACATGGGTAGGCACTGCCATCCTATTCCAGGCGTCCATCCATAGGTGCTTGCATTTCATGTCTGCCTCAACACCATATAAACAGACATAACCAAATGCCAAGTACATTCGAACACTCGATGTTTTAAAAGATTTGTGCAGGCAGATCCACTCATTAGATCACAAGTATCAGCTTCATACTCTGTTTTCATGATTGTTGATAAGTAATTGTAATCATTTTAATGAATCCTTAACATTACGTCTAACACCTCGTACCCTGCTCTCCTCTTCCCCCCAATACGACCGTGCCACCCAAGTTACACCTCCAAAAGTCACCATGCCTCCCCTCAGCCACAAGTAAACACCGCCCCTACACTCCTGACTCACTCTTCCCTCAACATACAGCGCCGATCTGTACCACTCACTACCCCTGGCGCACGGTGACCACCTCTCCGACCCGTGCCCTCTCAGAGATGAATCGTGAGAGAGAGGCTCTCTCACGATTCATCATGCCCTTCCTTCCCATGACCACCAGAATACCTCCAGCTCGCCACCTCACATGGCTTACCTTCACCCAGACCCAAAGCACACACCATCTACAATAACATCCTCACCCAACCTTCCCCACGCCCCCGGCTCCTCACCCCCACGGGCTGTGATACATTCCTACGCCTGATCTGCCCTCCTCCCCAGGGCTCCCCACACCCTCGTCCAATGGCTCACCTTCGCTCGGGTTCACTCTGCAGTGGCACACGCTGACCTCCTCACTCCCCCTCCCCATGCCCTGACCCTCGGGCTGCTCACCTCGCAGCTGGCACCAAAAATTGCACACTGGCATGCTATCCCAGGGTCTCTAGGCTCGCCGGTGCATGGCCTCGGCCGTTCTCGGTGCTGCTCGCTGCACGCCGGGCACGGGTGCTGCCACCCCTCCTGCCGCCAGTGATGCGTGGTGCTTCTGTAACCCCTTCGCTGCAGGACTCGCGGGCACTGCGCATGCGAGCCTCCGGAGGTGCCAGATCTGGACTATTAAAACAAGCTCGATTCTCCTGGAAAAAAAGTTCTAAACAAGCACAAGACCTACCAGAAGAGCCCGAAACAAGGCCGACCCCACACAAAGACGAGACTGGGTTAGAAAGGAAAAGAGTATAAGAACAACCATTCAGCGTGCATCACATTGGATTTAGCACGCCTCAGTCGTTCATGCGCCAAATCCCTGCCAGGGGCCGCCACGAATATGTATTGTATCTGATTCCTCGTGGTGGCCCCTGGGGTTTGGTGGCCCTGTGCAGGTGCACAGCTTGCACATGCCTAAGGCCGCCCCTGTTATCCCAAAGGCAATGTGTAAAGCAATTGCGCAACACACACACACCAGTGACACAACACCACTAAAGAGACTCCACACAGGATTGTATAAAACTATCTTATATATTGTATATAACACATAGACCCCAATCACTAGAATCATAAATCACTTTGCCAACTAGGCAATTGTCATAACATAACAGGTAGTGCCATAATTTGAAGACTTATGTGTGCAATGGTCATAAAAATAACATACAAGACAACTTTACTGTGCGTATTCTACTATCAGCTTATAGGTTACTTGTTATCCTGACTATGCAAGGCATAAAACGACATATCCCTGTGAACATGAAATGCAGCATGTAATGGAACATGAATCATCACTACTATCCATGTCTGAGCATGCAAAACACCACAACAATATGCATCATTACTTCAGGGCATAAAATACAGCAGACAATGAGTGGAACCACAGGAATCACCATATCAGTACCATGCGAGCCTAGAGTACAACATGCCCGTGTTCATAGTATAGGTTATATGTTAACTTCCTTTAGTCCTTTTAGAGCGCAGAAGCGGTTGCAATCCTACTATAGACAATACCGTGATGGCAGCCGTTATCCTGAAATGCAGCCAGTTCCTAAGCGAGGGCCCCCTTTAAGGACTCACCCCGCAATGTCACCAAAGAACAGAATCTCCCCAAGGTATGTCTGCCAACCCTGGAGGTACAACACACACAGTAGAGTATAGCGGGGAGACCCTCGTTCGGCCCCCATGTGCAGAATTACCCAGGGCAGCTGTTACCAATTCAATGGGCTCAATCCCCCAAAGGTACGTGTCACCAGGAGGGAGGGCATGCCCGCACCACTCTGGGCGCTGAGGGGAGACCTCGCTGGGTCACCCGCCTCAAGAATCACAAGACGGCTGCCCGCAATCACGTGGTGCAGCTGCCACAATGAAGGCGGACTTCCACCAGGATAGCTGCGAGGGTATGTCGGTGGGCCTTGCTCACGGGGCCCACGCGGTTAGGAAGGGAGTCGTGCTTCGGTATGGCTCCTTCTAATATTTCGGCAGGGCTGGTGCCGGCAGTCGGCGTAGCCTTCCCTGGCAGCACTCAGCCAGCACGCTCAAGGGGCAGGGCCGCGCAGAGTAGTTCCTGACATGTAGTACTCCATCCAGCAAGCCTGTCTGGCTGACGTTACCCACAGAGGAAGGTTCAGGCAGTGCATCAGGTGATGAGCAGAGCCGATCCTCGCGCTCTCGCTCTGACACAGCAATTCTCAACAGCACCGGGCCACTAAGCAGAGCCCCTGCTGTAAATCAGCAAAAAAAGTCCAAGTGACGATTTTTGCTGGTAGCTCAGCAGTACTCTGGTGCAGCATGTAGAGCCAGCAGCTTATGGTTACAAGTCCCACAAAGTGTCTAAAATCATGGGGTCACAGCCCCTGTACTTATACTCCAAATGTCTTTGTCCTGGAGGTAACTTCAAACAACTTTAGAAGTGCACAACACCCCCATTCAATCCCCAGCCCTAGCTCAAGACACACTACAGGGGGGTGGAGACAGGATTGTGATAGGTAGGCACAGACCTATTCAGGTGCAGGTGACAACTCCTCCCCCCACTCTAGCCCAGGAAGATTCATCAGGATATGCTGGGCACACCTCAGCTCTCTCTCTGACTGTTTAGAGTGAATGCACAAAACAAGCCTCTGTCAGTCTAAACCAGACGTTGATTGGAGTCAGGCTGCACAGCACAAAGAGTCATAAGCACACAGAAATGCCCACTTCTTAAAGTGCCATTTATAAAATATTAATACAAAATCCACTTTGACCAATAAGCAGGAGTTATCACCACTATACCAAAGATATCAGACATGACAACGATGCCCCTTTCATATCAGAAATTACCACTGAAACACATATCAGGGAATTCCCAATGCAAACCTTTGAGAGAAGCAGCAGTGAGAAACCAAATAGGCTGTTTGTCGCTACCAGGACATGCCACACAACAAAGGCACCTGTCCTACCTTTTACCTACACAGCACCCTGCCCATAGCGCTACCTAGGGCCTGCCTTAGGGGGGACCTGTACGTAGTAAAAGGGGAGTTTCAGACTTGGCAAGCACTTTAAATGCCAAGTCACTGCGGCAGTAAACTGCGCATGTAGGCCCTGCAGTTGCAGAGGCCTGAGACAGGTTTGAAAGGCTACTTCTGTGAGTGGCGCAACCAGTGCTGCAGGCCCACTAATAGCATTTAATTTACAGGCCCTGGATATATAGGATACCACTGTTCAAGGGACTTACAGGCAAAATAATGATGCCAAACAGGTGTAGACCAATGTTATCAAGTTTCCATGATAGAGCACATGCACTTTACTACTGATTAGCAGTGGTAAAGTGCCCAGAGTCATAACACCAACAAAAAAGGTCAGCCAAAGTACAGGAGGAAGGCAAAAAGTTTGGGGTTAACCCTGCAAAAATGGCCAGGTCCAACAAATGTACACCCCCCCCCCACACACACATGCACCTGCGCACACACACACACCCCATATCAATTAAGGAGGATCAATAGGCAAGAAAGGGAAAATCCTAAACTTGAACACTCAGTCAAAACACTAAGAAAATCTGCACAACAAGGCTGTTCTGCTTCTCGGTATTTGTAGATTTATTCAGATAATAGTATGATTACATAAAGAAAAAACCAGTTAATTGACATAAAACCAAAATCCTAATACATTCAGCAATTCAAAGTGCCTTTTCAGAATTAAACAAGCACAGACATAGATGTGCTGCGGCATCTGGTAAATAATCAGATTAATAATATATAGGGTTAAAAACAGAAAGGACCACAAGCATCTAACCCTGTCTAAGCAACAAGCAGAAACAAATTCAAGATAGAATCTGGAATAAAATCTAGCTCTTTATAAAAAAGCTAATATTTTATAGCATGATTTGCATGATGATGGGAACCACTGAAAATGTTACTTGCACGCCGCCAATAACATTATCAATTTCAAAATAACACGTACTTGCACATTATTTTCATTTGCTTTGAGAAATCATTTGTTTGAGTAATGCAAAAATGTGAGAGAACAACTTCTGCACATACAAAATGGCAAAGTTTAGCTGATAGCCTTGCAATGTTGCAAAACAAGTACATCTCTTCCCCGAGGCAGCCAGAGATATGTTACATTTGCATACAAGGAAAGAGACCGTGACTAACAGCTGAATTTTGATTATTTTACGGAAGCAAAATAAATACATGAAGATGTAGCTCAGGCCGAACCAATAAGCAGGCACTTTTCTCCAGTGTGACAAGCTCAAAAACACACACACACTTACTTCTAACCTTTGATGAGAGCTCATAATGCAACAAATCAATCAATAAAGATTTAATCCCCAGAAGAAACTATCCTTCTACAAGGGAGTGCCTTTTATGAGTGCCTTTAGGACCATCACATGGAACTTCACAAGGGTTTATATACAAAAATATAAGGAACATATTGCACATGTCGGCTGCTTTTGCTTGTATAGATCAGATATTGGCTGTTCCTGCTTGTACAGAACGAACATTGTGGAAATGGAATAAAATAACTTCACAAATGGTGAATGCAAAGAATTCACCAGAAGAGCCAGCAGGCTACATGCCTATCCAGAGTGCAGCTAAACAGGAATTTTCTCGGAGAACAGGTTGAAATGAGCCTTCACTTGTGCACAGACCCTGTAGCAGGGTTAGAAGAGATGCTGCAACACCCCCAAGTAACCTTCATGGAGTTCACTTTGAAAATGAACCTTAAAGAGGCCTTTGCACAATTGTCCTGAAGCGTGTAATATTTTCTCACAGAAAGACAGAGATCAACTTCTTTTGACTAGCTGGCGATAATTCTTAAGGCAAAGTGTTTACTGTTATATTCGATGACTCTAAGTGAATGTGTTTTGTAATTTGACCCCAGTGAGACTCTTCCTGGGGTACAGGAGAGAGTGAAGGAGAATTCTGCAGAATGGCAATGTTTTATAGCACACATGTAAACAAAAATACCTGATTGGTGTACAATCTAAACTTTTCAAGTATTTAATAAAATAGCAGCAACAATTAAACACAGTGGGGCTCGGTATGAGGCCTACATTATGTGAGCAGGTAACACTCCACCCAGCAAATGCAGCTTTTTTGTGGTTTTTACCAGTAGCGGTATTACTTACCCATCATAAGTCTGTACCTTGGAATGAGGGATGGCATGGTAATAACAAGGTAACCCCTTGCCATAAGTTGGCAGGGTATGCTCAGACGTGAGTCCCTTGCTCACTTTGCCACTAGATTCAAGCAAGCCTGGCTGAAGACGGCTGAAATGCCAGAAACAGGTCCTAGGAAGCTTGTTTCCGGTCCAGGGAAGGCATGGCTTGGCAGTTCCGGCTGGACTGCTCCCATGAGGCATAGGGTCAGACTGATTTTCATATGGCCATGTCTGAACTGGGGTGGCAGAGTGGGCTAAAGAACGGTGATGGATTAAACCCAGATCAGTTGACTGGGGGTGAGTGCTTGCAATGTTCAACACTCCATCCATCATCCCTTTTGGTTTTGCTTTGTGCGCCCTAAGTTGGCAGGGTATGCCCAGACGTGAGTCCCTTGCTCACTTTGCCACTGGATTCAAGCAAGCCTGGCTGAAGACGGCTGAAATGCCAGAAACCGGTCCTAGGAAGCTTGTTTCCGGTCCAGGGAAGGCATGGCTTGGCAGTTCCGGCTGGACTGCTCCCATGAGGCACAGGGTCAGACTGATTTGCATATGGCCATGTCTGAACTGGGGTGGCAGAGTGGGCTAAAGAACGGTGATGGATCAAACCCAGATCTGTTGACTGGGTGTGAGTGTTTGATTGGTACTGATGCTCCGTCCATCACCACCCCCTTTTGTACCGCTATTATATACAACGGGCCCATGTTCAACTCCGAGCCTGATTACTAGTGTGTCGGTTAATTCCAACCCATGTGGAAACATCTGTGCAAGCCTGGGTCGGAATTATGCATTTGAAGGTATTTTACGCATCCTATAATTATGGGATCAACCTTCGTTAACTTTTGGCAGATCAAACCTGCTGAAATTTAACAGGGAAAAACATAGGAAATTTACAGTATGATGCAGATTTTGGTGCCTTAAACAACAAAATCCGAATGTTATTTGTTACAATCTTGTAATAGGTGTTTTTTATCGGACAAAATAAATAGGGTACCCTGTGGTATCAGTATTTATCAGATGTGTTAAATAACACCTAAACTCATAATCAGGGCCCCTAGTGTATAGAAAAGTAGCAAGTATGCATGAAAAGTTCAATAAAACCCATGCATCAATTGAGGGCCAGAACCATATAAAACCATGCTGTAAGCAGCAACCTCTGTTTGTCGCCAACATACACCATCCTGATGATATGTTATGTTACACAGAAATATCTGGTGTAAAATCTGCCAAGGGGAAATATTTTTACTTAATTTGATTTGATTTCAATTGTTACTTTTTAAGCGCACGAATGCCGGGGCGTCTTGGCGCTGACTGTGATACATAGATACTGAGGCATGCATTGATACTGTGGCACCCTAACTCTAATGGTAATGAAATTTTGCCCCCGTTTTCAGGTTTCCCCATGGGAATGGGGAGTAATGTGCGGTAATGTTGTTTGTGACCAGCATTCACACATGGTACTGCACTTTTCGAATTGGCCTGACAACACAAATTCTTCCATTAATATCTGGAGAAATCTGTGTCGCCATAACCCTGCAATTGATCATAACTTGGGCTTAGCCTGTAATCAGAAATTAGGTTCAATCATCGTTTGCACCCAATTTCAGATGTTGTGCTGCACTTAGATTTCGGTCGTTTGTATTTGTATAGTGCATTGCCTCTATTGCTATGATCAATTTGAGGTTTCTGGAGGGAGTGCCCCTAATGCGATACGTGGCTTCCTGTAGACCACAGTCTGTTGGGTGGGATAGAGTGTGGCTCATTGCTTGTATTCCTCTTATTAGTGTCACCTCTTGTCTCTCTAGATATTTGTATATCTATAACTCAAAATGTGTCTCATGCTCATTAATTCCCCATGTAAACGTAAATGTCCTTCAGTGTCCTTGTCTCAATATGTCTCTTCCTCTTTGTGTCTGTTTCTTAATGTGCTCCCTTATGTATTCTTCTTTCTCCAAGTCACTCCCGATAACTCCAAGTGTCCCGTTTTGTTAGTGTTTCCCCATGTCCTTGCCTCCATATTTCACCTAGTTTTTCCCCAATTATTCCTATATCTGTGTCTTCCTATCCCACCTGTCGGTATATTTTAAATTGTACATGTCACACTTGGGACCCTAGACATTTAGCTTGTGTTAAGGTACCACTGCATAGGTCCCCTACACAGTTCTCTTCCACTTAGATTTTTGCAAAAAATCTTGCATGTAGTTTGTGTGTAACACAGATTCCAACATGCCAAGACATGTCTTGCAGCAAAAGGAAACAAACAACAAGCAGGCATCACACTGGGTGCTAGAACTTATTTGCCTAGTGATGTGGTTTTAGTCCAGTGTAGGTTGTTGTGCTTTACTTAGTGTTCTTTCTATGTTTTTAAAGTGTTAAGTGTTATTTGTTTGATGTCTGATGTGTTCTTTGTTCAAACACTAACTCGGTATACGTCACTGCATAATTCTGTATCACTGTTTGTGTATGTGTATATTTATGTTATCTATGTTATAATTTTTCAGCCCTGATGAAGTTCAACCTTTTGAACGAAATGTGTTGGCTGGAGCTCATGTGTTTTTGACGATATTTGAAATAAAAGATTGCTTCATACAAAGGAACTGATCAGTCGTTTTTTTATTGAAAAAAGAAGACAACTTGGAAGTGCACCTCTCCAGATTTGTATATTGTCTAAATCTGCTTGGCAGTTTGCACCTCGCAGCAGCAGGGGCAGGAGCTGTTTGTGCACACCATCTCCAACCATCCTTTTCAACAGTTGTAAAAGGAACAAAGCAGAGAGGTGCGGCTATTGTGGTCCGCCGTTGGTTCTTAGCCCTTGTTGCATCCCTAGTGGCACTTTGGTATTACGAAAAGATCCACAGACAATTGTGTGGACCCTTAGAAAATACTACTCACACCAGAGCTAATTGTGGGTTGGTGCAAGCTCAAGGGGGCATTCCCTCATTTGCAGGGAGGCGTGGCCATGTGCAAATGAGGGAACTCTTTGCACCTATGCCATATTACAGATGCAGGTCTAGAGGCAAATAATATGATAATCAATCAGGAGGGAGAAGGAAGAGCTTCTGATCCACTCGACTTCCTTGTCTCAAGTATTCAAAAATCAATAGGGGAGTGGATCACTAGTCCCAAGGAACCAGGGTGTGCACGGACAGTATAAGGTACTGTAAAAAACCCTCAATCACGTTGTACTGGGATCGATGTTAGCGGTATATCTTCGTTCTCCGCTTCGTTATATGTAACGTGACAGCATCATCATTGGGTTTTGCTGTAATGCTTTCTCCACCTGGAGAACATACCACTGGTTATGTTGGTAGTGATCGTAGATAGAAAAAAGGGGGGGGAGAGTGAGTCTTAGTGAAGTGATTTGTGGTGAAAAGGTTATACTTTAAAAGCCCACAGAACCAGTAAAGAAATTTTTAATCGTACTGGATGTTGGGGGATTCGTAGGTCTTTGGTGTGCACTCAGGGGTGAGTTAGGACCCTGTGCATTCTAAAAAAGTGTCCATAAAAAGGTCAACATGTTTCAGCCTTTCTTCTGCCCCGAAGGGTCAGGCGGGCTTTCTTCAGGACCTGGGTGGTGAAAGACTTGTATGTTCACAATGTCTTTATAGTGAGAAGAATTGGGTTAGATAGTCCCAGAAAGTAACCGTTCGATTGAACCTATAGTTATTGTTCCGAACAGTATTGGAAAGAGGTAGTGATGAGGAAAGAAAACAGACCTTATTAGAACAATGTGAAATTCATTAAAATAAAAACATCTACAAATAACAGGCAAAAAGAACATTGCTGGTTTTACCTTAGAAGAGTTTTCATCAGTAACAAACAAATAAAAAATGGCAAATCTTTTATATTGAGGTGAGACACAAGGGTGTCTGCACTCTCTATGGCAAAGTTCGTCCCTCCTTTCAATACTGGTAAGAGTAAAGACATTCCATCTTGTCATACGTGGTGCATGTTGGAGGGAGGACCACCGGGGGGTCGGGGAGACTATTCCGGGGCACCTTCCTGCCGCACAAGTATAGCCGAGCGCCGCTGAGAAGCCCCTGCAGGGAGGTCCTTCTCCTAGGATCGTACTAGGCCCAGTAACACCACCACACAGGACTCAATATCGGTTGCTTGACTTGGTTCTTTATCAAAAAGTAGTACGTTCAATATTTACAGTGGGATCGAGGGATCCAGTAAGAGTCTCAATGTCTCGAAAGGAATAGGGTAGCGGGACAGTCTCAGTACCAACCAGGTACGGGGGAGGGGGCTCTGGGCCAGACCTTGGATGCTGTCTCAGAGCGGCTCGGACGAGGAGAGCCGCGACGGCGTCAGCAGGGCTTGGGTGGTAGTTCCGCTTGGGTCGAGCCGCGACACAGTCAGCAGGGCTCTGGTGGTAGGTCCGCTTCGGTCGAGCCGCGACGAGGTCAGCTGGGCTCTGGTGGCAAGTTCACAAGGTCGGGCCGCGACGGCGTCAGCAGGGCCCCAAAGGTTCGTAAAGGTCTTGTAAGTACGATGGAGCCGCGACGTCGTCAGCAGGGCTCAGCAGGTAGTTTCAGGCAGAGCCTCAGATATAGGACTGGAGCCCTTTGATGTCCGGACCCTTGCGCCCGGAGGGGCGGAGAAGCCGGGTAGGGAGCGGCCAGACGCCCAGCAGGAGAGGCGCCAGGCCCCAGAGAGCTGTGGAGTGCTGGCACCTAGGTGTGGAAGGACGGTTGGGGGTCCCATCGATACTGCCCTCCGCCGGGAGTGGGAAGGGTTCACGTGGTATCCCCCGGGCCAGGGGTTGGTGCCTCGATGTCGGGCCTCGCTGGGGACAGAGGCCGGGTGAAGCGGGGTCACGCAGGTGGTCACGTGGAGTGACGTATAGTCCAAAATGGAGGAGCCCCGAGACGCATGGGACCTCGTGCGGCTTAGCGCGGGGAAACAGGACCACGCCACGAGGCCGGCTCCCACAGTGCACTTAGTATTTGTTGTAATGATACTATTCCCTTGTATTCGAAGTGTAAACAAGAGAGCACACAGTAGGGTTTTGATCAAATGGTATGCGCGGTAAGAATGTTAGTGGCGTGAGTTATTCTAAAGTTTAAGTGATAACCCCCAAGTTGTGGGAAGGGATGCTGCTTCACATGTGGATGTTAAGAATTATGTAAAACAACCCATATAATTAGTGGGGTAATTCATTACACGGAAGTGTTGTATCACAAGGGAACTCTTGCGCGCTTGTTAACAATTCAATACATGGCACAAGTTATTGTCAGAAAACCTCTAGTCGTTTTTGTGCTTAGAAAGAGGCTGCACAGGGTGAGTAAATAAGATGGTATGCGCGGTAAAAATATTGGTGGCATGAGTTATTCTGAAGTTTAAGTGATAACCCCCAAGCTATGGGAAGGGATGCTGATTCACATATGGATGTTAAGAATTATGTAAAACGACCCATATAGGTAGTGGGGTAATTTATTACATGGAAGTGTTGTATTACAAGGGAACTTTAGCGCGCTTGTTAACAATTCGATACATGGCACACGTTATTGTCAGACAACCTCTAGTCGTTTTTGTGCTTCGACAGAGGCTGCACAGGGTGAGTAACAGGCAATGTTAACATGAGCGGCAATTATTTGGCGGCTGTGCTGGAAAAGACACGTAACTCTGAAGAGTCTACAAATACCTAGAGCAAAGGAACCGACCGTACCTGTTTCCCTTGGTTGCGGGCAACAGCGGGTCTTGTTAGGGCGGTCGCATGCGCTCTTTAAATAAAAAGAGAGAAAGAAAGGGGGATGGTTTGTCAGGTATTATTTCAAGTAATACGTTACGATTGTTCCGTAATGCGAAGCGCCGTCTTGCTGACCTCTTCGGCGCCGAACTTCGGTTCTGTGCTGACTCTACCCTCGGTGACCCGGTACTGGGAGGGGAGTCTAAGCGCTGACGTTATAAGGGGTAAGAAGGGCATGAAAATAAAAGATGGACTAGCCAGACATTTCAGTGTTGAATAATCTGCAGTGCCTCGTCTTATTAATGTGAAGACGGAAGTTTAGTAAAGATGTAGATGTTAAACAGCGGTCCACGTGTGAATCGTGTTACATTATTATAACCATATCGTTGTGGTGATGGAGTACCTGATCAGTGTCTCTGATGAATCACGTGGTTGTCGACAGAGCACGATATATTAAAATGGAGAAAGGATTCTACCACATTGTTATGTGTTGTTTCTTCGTAGACCTGCGAGATAGGGGTTATTTCAGCGACTCGATGTGGGTCTCGGATGATGTTTCATCAGTAACACTTTTATGCGTAGGGGGTGTGTCTAAGTCAAAGGTGACTCAAATAAGAGACAAATGTGCAGTTTGTCAATAAAGATTGTCAATAAAGTTATATTGTGACGGGTTCTCATTCTCTCAAGACACTCAGCCATGGTATGTCATCGTTCAGACCCTGTGTGTTGGTACACAACCGGTGGACCCATCTTTGTTCTTTTTCGAACAATACCTTTTCGGCACGGTCATTCTTGAAGGTCAGAGTTTCAAGAATCACCCAACGGAGATCATTGACAGTGTGTCCCAGTTACAGGAAGTGGTTGCTCATCTTGGTGGTGCTCTTCTTGCACTTGATGTTACTGCGATGTTCACAGAGTCTCTGTTTCACTTTCCTGCATGTCATTCCGATGTATCGCAGGCCACATGGGCAAGTGATCATATAGATGACATGGGTAGTGTTACAGTTTGTGTGAGTTCTCATAGTCCATTTTAAATTGGGTAACAACTGTAATTTCTTTGTTGCCGTTGTTAGGTGGCAAACTGAACATGACCCACATGGAAAGTGTCCCATAACAGGTATATTGTGCCAGCGCCCCTGTTGTATCTTCATGGTTGGTTTTTCCAGGGGTCTCGTATGTACGAGTATATCTTTGAGGTTTTTAGTCCTTTTATTTGAGAACCTCGGTTTCGGCCATTTCAGTGTTCCTGAAGTCAAAATTCGCCAGTTCTTGTTGATGATCTTTTTTACATCATTTGTTACTGGGCTGTAGGTACTCACACAGGTCATTAAATCCGTTGTTGGTTCTTTGATCGTTGTCTCTAGCAAGGTCTCTCTAGGTTGGTTCCTTGCCCTTTTCTGGCACTTTTTAATTATATTCGTGGGATAGTCTCTGATTTGTAATTTCTCACTAAGGTCCTTCGCTTGGTTTTTGTAATCTGTGATATTACTACAGTTCCTTCTGAGTCTAAGGAATTGTCCATAAGGAAGGTTTTCCCTCAGTGGACGGGGATGGAAGCTTTTGTATGATAACAAGCTGTTCTTGGCCGTTGGTTTGAAGTAGGTCTTAGTCTGTATCTTGTCTCCTTCGATGAAGATGGTAACATCGAGGAAGTCCAGTTTTTTAGAGTTAGCTGTATATGTGAACTTCAGACACTCATCCCTGGTGTTGAGCCATTGGTGGAATTTGCCCAAATCTTCACTGTCTCCTTCCCATATCATGAGTACATCGTCTATATAACGCTTCCAAAAGATGATGTGACTTAAGAAGGGATTGGTAGGGTCATGGATGTGGGTGATCTCAAAGTCACTAACATAGAGGCCCGCTACGCTCGGCGCAAAGGTACTTCCCATGGAAGTACCATGGCACTGTTTGTACAAGACTTTCTTGTACTCGAAGTGGTTTTCTGTGAGTGCTAACCTACAGCATTCGAGCACGAAGTGTCTCGGTGTTCTATGTTCCCATTGTAGGTTGAAAAGTAGTGTCTCTAAGGTTTCCAAAGTTTTCTGTTGTGGGAGGCTGGTTTGAGCAGGCACTAATGAAGGAAGTGGGTGAGTTAAAGGATCAAACAAAAAAACCCTTTATGAACATCTCCAACGCTGAGCTAAAAGCATTAGACACACTACGACAGAATGAAGAACTTGTGATCAAACCAGCGGATAAAGGAGGTGGTATCGTACTACTTAGCAAAGAAGGGTACCACCAACAATGTACAGAACTGCTGTCTGACAAAAAATTTTACCAAGTCACCCACACAGACCCAACTCTACGTCTACAAAACACCATCGCAATCATGGTCCATGAGGCAGAAACCAACAACTGGATCTCTAAGACTGAAGCAGACTTCCTTATAACAAAGACACCAAGGATGCCCTACTTTTATTCCCTACCAAAGATCCATAAAGAACGACGACCACCACCTGGACGTCCAATAGTCTCTGGAATTGGTTCTCTCCTAGAACCCCTATTACAATTCGCAGATCACTATCTAAGACCATTAGTGCAAAAAAACCCAACATATCTAAAAGACACGAAACATCTCCTCAATCTCCTACAGAATCTACAATACTCAGAGGACAACATGCTACTAGTGGGGCTGGATGTAGAAAGTTTATATACCAGCCTCCCACAACAGAAAACTTTGGAAACCTTAGAGACACTACTTTTCAACCTACAATGGGAACATAGAACACCGAGACACTTCGTGCTCGAATGCTGTAGGTTAGCACTCACAGAAAACCACTTCGAGTACGAGAAAGTCTTGTACAAACAGTGCCATGGTACTTCCATGGGAAGTACCTTTGCGCCGAGCGTAGCGGGCCTCTATGTTAGTGACTTTGAGACCACCCACATCCATGACCCTACCAATCCCTTCTTAAGTCACATCATCTTTTGGAAGCGTTATATAGACGATGTACTCATGATATGGGAAGGAGACAGTGAAGATTTGGGCAAATTCCACCAATGGCTCAACACCAGGGATGAGTGTCTGAAGTTCACATATACAGCTAACTCTAAAAAACTGGACTTCCTCGTTGTTGCCATCTTCATCGAAGGAGACAAGATACAGACTAAGACTTACTTCAAACCAACGGCCAAGAACAGCTTGTTATCATACAAAAGCTTCCATCCCCGTCCACTGAGGGAAAACCTTCCTTATGGACAATTCCTTAGACTCAGAAGGAACTGTAGTAATATCACAGATTACAAAAACCAAGCGAAGGACCTTAGTGAGAAATTACAAATCAGAGACTATCCCACGAATATAATTAAAAAGTGCCAGAAAAGGGCAAGGAACCAACCTAGAGAGACCTTGCTAGAGACAACGATCAAAGAACCAACAACGGATTTAATGACCTGTGTGAGTACCTACAGCCCAGTAACAAATGATGTAAAAAAGATCATCAACAAGAACTGGCGAATTTTGACTTCAGGAACACTGAAATGGCCGAAACCGAGGTTCTCAAATAAAAGGACTAAAAACCTCAAAGATATACTCGTACATACGAGACCCCTGGAAAAACCAACCATGAAGATACAACAGGGGCTCTGGCACAATATACCTGTTATGGGACACTTTCCATGTGGGTCATGTTCAGTTTGCCACCTAACAACGGCAACAAAGAAATTACAGTTGTTACCCAATTTAAAATGGACTATGAGAACTCACACAAACTGTAACACTACCCATGTCATCTATATGATCACTTGCCCATGTGGCCTGCGATACATCGGAATGACATGCAGGAAAGTGAAACAGAGACTCTGTGAACATCGCAGTAACATCAAGTGCAAGAAGAGCACCACCAAGATGAGCAACCACTTCCTGTAACTGGGACACACTGTCAATGATCTCCGTTGGGTGATTCTTGAAACTCTGACCTTCAAGAATGACCGTGCCGAAAAGGTATTGTTCGAAAAAGAACAAAGATGGGTCCACCGGTTGTGTACCAACACACAGGGTCTGAACGATGACATACCATGGCTGAGTGTCTTGAGAGAATGAGAACCCGTCACAATATAACTTTATTGACAATCTTTATTGACAAGCTGCACATTTGTCTCTTATTTGAGTCACCTTTGACTTAGACACACCCCCTACGCATAAAAGTATTACTGATGAAACATCATCCGAGACCCACATCGAGTCGCTGAAATAACCCCTATCTCGCAGGTCTACGAAGAAACAACACATAACAATGTGGTAGAATCCTTTCTCCATTTTAATATATCGTGCTCTGTCGACAACCACGTGATTCATCAGAGACACTGATCAGGTACTCCATCACCACAACGATATGGTTATAATAATGTAACACGATTCACACGTGGACCGCTGTTTAACATCTACATCTTTACTAAACTTCCGTCTTCACATTAACAAGACGAGGCACTGCAGATTATTCAACACTGAAATGTCTGGCTAGTCCATCTTTTATTTTCATGCCCTTCTTACCCCTTATAACGTCAGCACTTAGACTCCCCTCCCAGTACCGGGTCACCGAGGGTAGAGTCAGCACAGAACCGAAGTTCGGCGCCGAAGAGGTCAGCAAGACGGCGCTTCGCATTACGGAACAATCGTAACGTATTACTTGAAATAATACCTGACAAACCATCCCCCTTTCTTTCTCTCTTTTTATTTAAAGAGCGCATGCGACCGCCCTAACAAGACCCGCTGTTGCCCGCAACCAAGGGAAACAGGTACGGTCGGTTCCTTTGCTCTAGGTATTTGTAGACTCTTCAGAGTTACGTGTCTTTTCCAGCACAGCCGCCAAATAATTGCCGCTCATGTTAACATTGCCTGTTACTCACCCTGTGCAGCCTCTGTCGAAGCACAAAAACGACTAGAGGTTGTCTGACAATAACGTGTGCCATGTATCGAATTGTTAACAAGCGCGCTAAAGTTCCCTTGTAATACAACACTTCCATGTAATAAATTACCCCACTACCTATATGGGTCGTTTTACATAATTCTTAACATCCATATGTGAATCAGCATCCCTTCCCATAGCTTGGGGGTTATCACTTAAACTTCAGAATAACTCATGCCACCAACATTTTTACCGCGCATACCATCCTATTTACTCACCCTGTGCAGCCTCTTTCTAAGCACAAAAACGACTAGAGGTTTTCTGACAATAACTTGTGCCATGTATTGAATTGTTAACAAGCGCGCAAGAGTTCCCTTGTGATACAACACTTCCGTGTAATGAATTACCCCACTAATTATATGGGTTGTTTTACATAATTCTTAACATCCACATGTGAAGCAGCATCCCTTCCCACAACTTGGGGGTTATCACTTAAACTTTAGAATAACTCACGCCACTAACATTCTTACCGCGCATACCATTTGATCAAAACCCTACTGTGTGCTCTCTTGTTTACACTTCGAATACAAGGGAATAGTATCATTACAACAAATACTAAGTGCACCACGTATGACAAGATGGAATGTCTTTACTCTTACCAGTATTGAAAGGAGGGACGAACTTTGCCATAGAGAGTGCAGACACCCTTGTGTCTCACCTCAATATAAAAGATTTGCCATTTTTTATTTGTTTGTTACTGATGAAAACTCTTCTAAGGTAAAACCAGCAATGTTCTTTTTGCCTGTTATTTGTAGATGTTTTTATTTTAATGAATTTCACATTGTTCTAATAAGGTCTGTTTTCTTTCCTCATCACTACCTCTTTCCAATACTGTTCGGAACAATAACTATAGGTTCAATCGAACGGTTACTTTCTGGGACTATCTAACCCAATTCTTCTCACTATAAAGACATTGTGAACATACAAGTCTTTCACCACCCAGGTCCTGAAGAAAGCCCGCCTGACCCTTCGGGGCAGAAGAAGGGCTGAAACATGTCGACCTTTTTATGGACACTTTTTTAGAATGCACAGGGTCCTAACTCACCCCTGAGTGCACACCAAAGACCTACGAATCCCCCAACATCCAGTACGATTAAAAATTTCTTTACTGGCTCTGTGGGCTTTTAAAGTATAACCTTTTCACCACAAATCACTTCACTAAGACTCACTCTCCCCCCCTTTTTTCTATCTACGATCACTACCAACATAACCAGTGGTATGTTCTCCAGGTGGAGAAAGCATTACAGCAAAACCCAATGATGATGCTGTCACGTTACATATAACGAAGCGGAGAACGAAGATATACCGCTAACATCGATCCCAGTACAACGTGATTGAGGGTTTTTTACAGTACCTTATACTGTCCGTGCACACCCTGGTTCCTTGGGACTAGTGATCCACTCCCCTATTGATTTCTGAATACTAGAGGCAAATAAGCCATCAGGAGCTGTATTGATTTCACCAAATGCAAGCGGTGCACACTCAGTGCACTCCCTAGAGTGCGTTCCTTGGGAGGGTAGAACAGGGAACCCAGAAACCCCCAGATATTCCCCTCCATATTTCTTTCCTTGCCATTATGTCCCTGTGCTTTCAAGTGACATCATCTCCCTGTGTTTTCCAGGATCCCTCAGCATTTTTGTTTTCATGTTTTCTCAGGCCTCTTTTACTTTAACCTTTTCAGTGCCCATGACGAGATAGTCTCGTCATGGAGCACGGTTGCGCTGTGCCCATGACGAGACTATCTCGCCATGAACCCCACCCACTAGTGCAACGCCCGGTACAGGAGGGGGAAAGGGCGTGGCACTGGAGGGGTTAACATACTTGGTATTATTTTTCCATAATCAGCAAAGGTAGAACAAAGCAAAGCCAGTACACGGCATGATCTCGTAACAGCAGTTTCAGCACACATTTTCTCACAATTCTGTTTCATTTGATTGTTACATATGATCATCCACCAAATCCTGTGGATGCTAGCATCTAGTCGTGAATGTATTTTAAGTATATACTCAACAAGTAAATAACTAGAGATCTGAGTTAGGATGTTCCTCTTTTCTGGTATAGTATCTTGGGTAGTCATTGTCTTATTGACCTGTTTATGTAGTTACACTTTTCACCCTAAGTGGGACAGGTATGCCCAGACGTGGGTCCCTTGGTCACTGTGCCACTGGATTCAAGCTAGCCTGGCTGATGAGGGGGGACATACCCCGAACCCAGTCCTAGGATGCTTGTTTCCGGTCCAGGGAGGACATGACTTGACAGTTCGGGCTGGACTAGTCCTATGAGGAATAGGGTCAAGACTGATTTGCATATGGCTGGGTCCAAACTGGGGTGACATAGTGGGCAAAAGAACAATGGATTTAACCCAGATCTCTTGACTGGGGGAGAATGTTTGAATCATTCAACATTCCATCCATCATTTGTTGCAGTCACACTTTTTGCCCTAAGGGGGACTTGTATGCCCAGACGTGGGTCCCTTGTTCACTGTGCCACTGGATTCAAGTTAGCCTGGCTGATGAGGGGTGACATTCCCAGAAACCGGTCCCAGGATGCTTGTTTCCAGTCCAGGGAGAACCTGGCTTGGCATTTCTGGCTGGACTGTTCCCATTTATTGCAGTTACACTGTTTATGGGGATGGCTGGGGAGGAGGGACGGGCCAGAGGGTTAGGGTGCTCTTGGCTTTTCATGAACTGACTGGTCAGCCGTGTTCACGTGGGGGATCATGTCCATCCACCTCGAATGTTGGGAGTGACATCAATATGGTATCTCATGCTTGTGCTACTCCTTTTCTAAATTCTGGCTTTTGTTCCTTGTGTACAACAGTACTCTCACATTCTGCCCATTTGAGCAGCTCTTTATGCCGCGTTCGAGCACTAGGTTTGCCTACCGGCTTCCAGCTCATGGCTACTTGCGGCTTAGCCAGAGCAGAAGCCAGGTTAGAAAACCTACATATTGCCCAGTAGCGTATCAATGATGTCATATGCCCTGGTGCAAGCAAAAAAAATGACCTCGCTGACTTCTGTTGTGGCAGTAAACTACACCAAATATCAGGGTTCAATGGGCCCCTCAGGGCTCTGAGCCCAGTAAATTTGTACCTGCTGCACCAATAGTAACTACGCCCTGGATATTACCCTGTTAGTCTTTGATCTTAAGTAAAATCCTAGTAAACAATTTTCTGGCAGAACCTGGATAGCCATATCTGTTGTTGCATTGGTCATAATCTTCCCATGTCTCCTACTGTCTTTTTTTGTATTCTCATATCTCCTAGTATCCATGTCTTTTAGCATCACCGTTGTCTCCCCATGTCCATGGCATCCTTTGTTTCCTTAGGTCTTACAGTGTCTCCCCTTGCCAGTAATTCTTAGTATCTGCTCAGGTCAGTGTCTTCCTGTACAGTGCCCATGGCGTCTGCCAGGCCAGTGTCTCCAGTTGTCCTTTGTGATCTTCCAGTTTTCATGTCTCCACATGTCTGTGTCTCACTGTGTTTTCATGTCAGTTCAGTTCATTTAGTCTTTATTTCGATTGTAACAATCATAAAAGACAAATATAACAACAATATTTTAAAAAGTCATGTTGAAATTTCATAATATCAAAAATATATACAAAATCCAGGACCAACAATTAGCAGTATAAGGTCCACAATAGAGTGAAACGCATTGACATTTAAAAACATGATAAAAATAATAAATATATAGAGATATTAGTAGCCATAAAACAACCAGGAAACATGGTAACCAAATACTTTACACACTGAGAAATCACACGATTTAAATACAAAAACGTATCTAGACAAACGTAGTGCTACTAAACAAATCTTGAATCTAAAATATTAATAAGATCTAACTAGATTAGTGGACCCACATCTTGTTGGCGCGGATAACCCACATCCAGCTCAGAAACTTAGCAACTGCAATTACTATTGATTCCAGCATGTTAGTCTTCAGGATCCTTAATGCCTCCACACCCATATTGAATCAAACAGGTTTAAGACATTTTTTCCTAGGATGCTTATAGGCAGGGCATACAAACAATATATGTGCTATTGTTTCATTCTGAGCTGGGCATGTAGAGCATTTATTATCCAATGCTGAATCCCAACGTATTGTAAAAGTGCTTTTTATAGGGAGGGAACCCACCCTAAATTGGTGATATAGCTTCCTATCGCAAGGTTTGGTGATGACATCCCAATAAGCTTCAAACTCAGTTTCATGTTTGAGCTCCAAGAATCCCCTTGACATGATGGACCTCGTTGTAGATGGAAAGCGCTTAATCTTAACCATATTCCAATATACCGCCTTATACTCTTTTTATGGCGGAAATGGGTTATTGGCTGGGTCCTCCCACAGACTACTCATCCCCATATCAATCAGGGTAATTTTAATCTTGTTTAACCATGTAATTCTGCGTAGACAATCTGCCCCCCGTACTTCATGCAGTGCTTTAGCGTACAGGGACAGCTCAGGGGTAGTCCAAAGCCTCCGCCAAAATGCAATGGGCCGGAAGCGCGCTATATCCTAAATTGCATTGCAACCTAAATTTAGATATAAGGTCAAGAGTGGCGTTGATTGTGGAAGACCTATTAAAGTCTCATAAATTTATTTTGAGCTACAGTGAGGGATGACAAATCCTCAAGACCCCAAAGCTCAGCACCATACAATACAGAGGAGCTAATTTTGGAATTATAAATCTTTAAGGCAGGGGCAATAGTCTTTGTCTGTGAGAGCCTCTGTTCTTTAATAAGAGCACCTGCTAATTGAGCGTGTTTTATGACCAACATATCTATCTGGGGTTTCCAGTTTAATCTCCTACCTAGTGTAATCCCCAGATATGTAAATACTTCCGTCTGCTCATGGAGGATATTATTCATGAACACTCTCCCTTTTATGGCTTTAGGTTTGTGGAGAACCATAAACGTAGTTTTCTCCACATTTACCTCTAGCTCATTATCGCGGCAAAATACCTCAAAACGAGACAGGGAGGACTGTAACCCTATTTGAGTTTTTGACAATATCAAAGTATCGCCCGCAAACATGAGCAAGGGTATCTTCAACCAGCCAGTGTAGGGGCATCTGTATGGTGAACAGAAAAATACTGAAATGCCCTGTTGATAAATAAGGAAAACAAGGTGGGTGCCAACACGCACTCTTGTTTTACCCCTTTTAAAACAGGAAACCTGTCCGTGACATTCCCCTGCATACCCCAACGAACCTGTGCATAATTACACTTATGTAATTTAACTAAGATGACCAATAGTTCTAGTGGCATTCCCATATCCACAAAAGCACTCCACATTTTGGTTCGAGGGACCAAATTAAAGGCGGATTTGAGATCGATAAAAGCTGCATAGATTGTGCCCCCTTCGATAATAACGACCCTCCAGTAGATTAACATAAATCTAAAGACCTGATCTATGGTACTAGTGTGTGAGCGGAACCCCGCCTGTAAGGGAGACAAGATATTCATTTCATCAATCCAGATCTTAATTCTACACAACACTAGTCTAACAACAATCTTTTGGATGGAATCGATGAGGCTTATCGGCCTATAGTTGCCTCGTAGGGAGCGATCACCCTTTTTGAATATCGGGAGAATTTCTGCACCAAACCATGTATCTGGGAGTGGTGCACCAGTGGCTATTGCATCAGCAAGTATCTGAATATATATTACCCACGTTTCTTTGTCGTGCAGGAACAAGTCTGCCGGTATGCAATCAGGTCCTGGGGCCCTGCCTCTCGGGATTGATTTGAGGACAGAAGCGACCTCTAAACTAGTAAAGTACAAAGTAGTGGTTGGAATAGGCATTTGAAAGATGTTGTTACTGTGGGTAGAAGCAGTAAACTGAGCCTCAAAGTGCGAGACCTACATCTTAGGGGCTACGTGGTTAACTGGTGTTTGGATTAGTGCACCACTACCCCATTTAACAAGCTGCCAAAAATTAAACATGTTTTTCTCTTTACTAGCTATGAGCAGATCTTGCCAATGTTACTCATCCCAGTCCTTCTATAATTGATATTGGGCTTTCTTATACCCTACTCTTGCCTTTTCAATTTTGTCCATGACTCTAGATCTAATGGCTCTTGAGAGTAACTTATAAGCCTCTCTACACAATTTGTTATACCAAGAGGCTGCCTCTTGATAGGTTTTTATTGTTGTGTTTTTTAGTTTTGATGAAAAAGTTTTTAAGATTCTTAAACAAGTCGTTGTGTACCTGAAGAACCATTGCATTAATGTCCTCCTGTGTGTCACAAGATTGAAGAGTAGCTATCGAACTAGCGACCATTAACTTCATCCGGTCAAGATCTCCAATGTTATCTATGACCATAGCCCATCTAACTCTTCTAGTATCGTTAGTAAGCATAACATCTGCTGTAGACAGTTCTGTGAGCTGGTGTTTGAATTTGCCTAGACCCAATGCCTGCAGAGTTAGCACCAGAGGGTTATGATCACTTTCATACCATTCCTGTACTACCATGTCTACTAGGGATGACCAAAATTCTAAATTAATAAAAATATAGTCTATCCGACTACTTCTTAAGCCATTATTAAAAGTATGGGTACCCATTTTATCCGATTGGGTCCTCCCATTAATTGCCCTCACACCCCGTTCCAAACACATCCCTTGAAGCTGCAAAGCTGCCTCAGTCCATTTTTTAATTGGGCATAATTCTAGTTGCGGGATATTCCACTAAGCATCTCCCTCAGCACTAAGGTTGCCCTCCTCTTGGTCTTGGGGCTCAAAGGAACAGTTAAAGTCTCCTTCTATTATCAAGTTAAGCATCCCCTATTGTTTTCAATAAAACTATCAAGGAGGGTGACTGTGTTGGATCCTCTGCCCCCCGGCTTTCCCCTTGCATAGACGTTAATAATCAATATATCTGGTACTTGTGCCAACTGGAGCCGTATGTCCATGATATCTGGAGAACCACTGTGTATTTCCTCCACCTTGATGCCTGCTTGATGTCTAATCCAACAGGTGAGTCCACCTATAGGTCTACCTCTCTGTCCCCCCAATGCTCCTTTGGAGAAGTGTAAAAACCCAGGATGGTAAATTTGTTCCAGGGACCAAGTTTCCTGGAATAGCCAAACATCGTGATTTTCAATAAAGGTTGCCCACTCGAGTGAGGGGGTTTTTGCGGATAGTCCCGCTATATTCCAGGAGACTATAGATAGATTAGATTTTGAATTCCCTTGGGCTGAAGCATTAGAATTTGCTGGTGTAATGGGCACCTTAACGTTACCCAGAGCTTCCAGTCCCAAATATATGTTAAAAGAGGTCAGTCCTGCTAGATGGGTTTTTGTAAGGCCCCTCTCACTCGCAACCGCCAGTCTCATTTCCGGCCCGGCCTGTAAGTCAACCCCAGGTTAACTATTACTACAATCAGGCTCAACCCCTAACCCCATGTCATTCCCATTTCGGGGAAGCTCAACCTGATTATGAGAGTCTAAATCAGGCGCCCGGCTTCCCTTATGTACATGGGCGCCAGTCATAACAGAGCAAACAGATGTACTGAGTCAGTCAATATCCTCTAGAGAAGCAAGGATTCCAAAGCGATTGCTTATAGGGACAAAATTAACAGATTGACCATAAGGTGGGGGTACCCCCTTCCTCACCCTGTACTATGGATCACTAATTGGCTGGTAGAAAATCCCTAGGGGAAGGAAGTTAATGTTGTCCACCTTAATAGGGTGATTACCTGCCCTCTCCAAGATATACTTGACCAAACTTGGAGATCTAAAGCTTAGGACCACACAGTCCCGACCCATGATACTCTCCGAACTATTTTAAATTCTGAGAAGAGGTGATCGTTTAGGCCAACCCTAGTGCTCAACAAGTGCAGGGCCTTGTTCCTTAGTGTTGACCAGTGCTCCAATGCGTTGGGAGAAAGCACTGGAACATTGGCCAGGACAACTGTATATGGGGTAGATTCTGGTGGGAGGTGAAGGGGCATTTGAGCACTCTGAGCACTGCCAACAATTAGTTGGGAGGTCCAAGCACTAGGTTCACTTGTCCCCTCTGGCAACACTGCTGGTTGTGACATGCCACCCTGAGGGGGATGATTCATTCGGGTAGACTCCGTTACTGTCCCTACTGTACTTAAGGAACTGTGTGATTTAATTGTGGGACCCCTAGAACCTTTATCAACTCCCCTCACCATATGCATGTCAGGCCCGCCTGCTATCCGATCACCAGAATTACTAGAGGAGACACTGAGGATTCCCTGCTCTATTTTAGTAAGTCTTTCTTCTATCAATGTCAGTTTATGAAATAGGAGCTCAAACAAGCCAGAAAGTTTTGCTTCTAACCGTGAACAAAGCTCATTCTCATTTAGCCGTTGAGGAAAGTCAGTATTACCTAAAGAGGGACACAAATTGGTTGGCAAATTAGTAGGTAACTGGCTACCATCACTCCCTGTAACAACAATCTTGCATTTGACTACTCTAGAGGCCTGGATATTGGGTTTAGGTGGACCTCGCGCTTTTCTTTTTTTTAAAGGTGGTTCACAGGCATTAGCCTGGCTAGACTTCTTCCCTCTAGTGGTCATCGAAGAGCGAGAACCGCCCCCCGAGCTAGAAGAAGTGGGTGGCGGTGGTTCTACATGTGGTTCTACATGTGCAGCGTAGGGTTGGCTATGATGGCTATGAAGACTATGATGAGAGATTAATTCATCAGTGTGGTTAAGCAATGAATGGGACGAAGACACTGTACTGGTGGGGGGTGTTGAGGCTCTAATGATAACTTTCGTTCTGTGAGTTGAATCTTGTGCACTAACACTGTTTCTGCCCTAGTAAGAAAGGCATCAAGTGTACCAACAACCCCTGCACCTGCTCCAAGCTTGCATTTACTCATGCTGCAAAACCCCCTGCGGCAACGATACCAAGATACCAAGAGCTGCAACAACAAGTATAATACAATAAGTTGGGTTTCTAACAGACTCACAGTAAAACCATTGATATCATAGCCCGATCCAGTCACCTTCCGCCTCCGTCAGGCTCATGTGCGGGAGAGGGCAGAAGACAGTGCTCAAAAGCACAAAACCACGATGTCCCGCCTCTCCCTGCACAGCTAAGGAAGATTGGTGGATAGCGGTGAATAAACCCTGAAACACCCTGGGGCAACAAGACTCTCCTGAATATAACAATGATACGTGGTAACAGTAGATTCCCGTACACGGTAAACCAAATCAAAATGCAGCAGTACAACCCTAGCTCACACACGAAAACGACGACCACCTTCAGCAACGAGGATGCTCAACAAACACAAGTGGCTATGTCACAATATAAGACCATATGTAACAGTACCAATTCGAGAGCAGACATTAGAGCCGCGGCCCAGCCCTGCCTCTTTCAGCCTCTGACGGGCTCAGACTGACCCGGTCTTCGCCCCGGGCTGCGTCCTGCGCAGCGGGGTTTCTCCGTTGGATTTATGGCGCTCCTGCGCCCGTAGCTCCACCTCACATCAGGGACCGGAGGGAAAGTTCAGTGAAACAATGTAGCAGAAGGCTCCCACCTCGCCGGGTTTCTCCTTTGGATTTATGGCGCTCCTGCACCCTTAGCTCCACCTCACGTCAGGGATCGGAGGGAAAGTTCAGTGAAACAATGTAGCAGAAGGCTCCCACCTCGCCGCGTTTCTCCGTTGGATTTATGGCGCTCCTGCGCCCATAGCTCCACCTCACGTCAGGGACCAGAGAGAATGTTCAGTGAAACAATGTAGAAGAAGGCTCCCATGTCAGTATCTCACTGTTTCACTACGCCTTATTCTCATGCTTTATTATCCTTGTTTAACCCGATGTTCATATTTCCCCACTGTATCTGAGAGTATCTCTCTACATGTCTGTGTTTACTCGTGCCTTTCAGGGTGTTTTGTGTCAGTGCCTACCCCTATCTTCTTGTTTCTTTCCATGTTTATGGCTCCTTGTGTTTCCATGCGGTGGTATCTTCGCTAGGCTGTGACATACCATGGCAGTTTCCTGGCTTTGGTTGATACTCAATGCCCCTATCTTCCAGGGAACATGTACCCTAGTTCATGTGCGCCCCATGGATCAGTCCCCCCATCTCCAGATGTCTTAAAACCCATATCCCAATGTTCGTGTGCATGTGTATGATGGTCCTTCTTCTTGCTGTCTCACTGCCATTTTAATTGCACGCTCCCGTTTCACCTCGTGGAAGAGGATTCCAGACACGGGCTGGATGAAGTAAGTAATGTATTGCATTTTTCCAACACACTCATGAGGGGAGAAGCGGGGTGAAGTTGTGCCACGTCTTCTCCTGTCAGTCATCAGCTGTTGTGTATACATTCCAGAACACACAGCTGATGAGCTGACCAGCGGGGACAATATGTACGGTGTCCCGCAGTGGACACCTACGGCACGAATCACAACACCTTGCCCTAGTGTCTCACTGTGCATTTGTTTCTATGTGCGTTTTTGAAATGTTGTACCTGCAAGAGGTATAATGTATGCAGGGTGGGCGCTCCCACGCAGGAAAGCCTCGTAGAAGTGACACCATGAAATCTACAAGATTTCACTGCGTCACTTCTAGTACGGCACTGCGTCAAAATCTTACGCCTGCTAGGAGCAGGCGTAAGGAGTGACAAAGCACAATAAGAATAGGACTCCCGTTGCATTGCTGGAGTTGGATCATGCTTGCGACACAACTCTAGTAATGCGTGACTTTTGCGCCAACAGATGCGTCAGAATTTCTTACGAATCTGTCAATCCTTGCACCATGGTGCACCGTATTGTAAATACGGAGCATCCATGGTGCCGCAAGGATTTCGCATGGAGGCGCAGGGAAACTGACGCATCTCTAAAGATGTGTCAGTTTATTGTAAATCTGCCCCTCTGTGTCTTCCTGCACCACCCCTGGATCCAATGCCTTTCTTCTCTGGCTCATCATGCAGGTTAACATACATACATTCTGTGCAGTGCTTTTGACTGACCATGTAGGCACCACTGGGTGCATGCGTGGAGTAGGTTTCTGTCTATGCGGGTATAATGAAGTTGTGTTCCAGGAGTTACTGGGTGCAAGTGCCAGTGTGTGCAGATGCCAGTGGGCTCACATGCCACAGGTGGGTGCAGGCGCTGAGGCATACATGTAACTGAGGAAGCAAGTGCCACCAGATACCGGTGGCAGTGGGAGTAGTTACCAGTGAGTGTGGGTACCAGTGTGTGACTGCTGCAGTATCACTGAGTGGAAGGATTATTAGGAACAGTGAGACCAGTCGGTGTGATCAATGTCAGTGTGCAGGACGGAGCAGGTGCCAGTTGGTGTAGTGCAATGCAAATAACCATTTGATGCGTGTGCTGTGCAGAGTGGCGCAGGTGTGGTTTTGATTGGGTACAGGTCCTAGTAGGGATAAGAGATACTGGGTGGAGGTTCCAGTGGACTAATAATACAGCATAACATAACACAACACAAGACATCATAACATCTGTGTTTGTGGAGCACTTGCTCATCCATGAAGGAGGTCTGTTGGTGCTAGTGACACATTATGCATGATTTTTCCCTTGTCGGTGTAGTGAAGTACTAGTTTCTGCCACTTCTGGTTCAATACTGAGGAGAAGATTTCAGCGGGCACCGGTGCTGTTCGGGCTAGCGCAGGTCCCTGGCCTGCAGGTGTTAGAGTGTGGTGCAGTGTCGGTGGCAGCAGATGTGTGGATGTCAGTGAGTGAACACTTGCAGTAGCTTCCAGTGGGCGTAGTCTACATCATGTAGAGGCGAACTCGGTGAAACTACCTACACTCGTGATCAGGTGCGCAATGGCCATAGGGCTAAAAGGGCTTCATGCCCCCCCGTTGTGTGTCTCAGTCCAGGGTGCTGCAGCTCGAGCTGCTGTGGGCTCGGCTGGACAGTGTCTGGATTCTTATCTCTGCACACCCGTGTTTTTCACAGGTCTTTAAAGACTATTTGCATTTTTACATACCTTTGTAAACAGGTTACCGAGGCTTAGTTTTTGTTCTGGTTCCAGTAAACCCATGGGCCCCACTCCGCCTATTCCTTATATTTGTATTTTATATTTACTAGTGTGAGAATAAATTTCATGAAAAGAAATATAAAGTAGGGTTGCCAAAAGTAAAAATGCAAGCCATGTGTTGTTTAACCCATTTGCCGCGGGGGGTGGGTGGGGGGGGCGGCGGCCGCGGCGCTGTGCTCGTGACGAGCCCAGCTCGTCATAAGGCACAGTGGAGCTGTGCTCATGACGAGCTGAGCTCGTCACGACTTCGCCCACTGATTGATTCTCCCGCACAGGCGGGGAATCAATTGCGCGTGGGAGGAGCGCGACCGTTATGACGAGCCGAGCTCGTCATGAGCACAGCTGCACTGTGCCTCATGACGAGCTGGGCTCGTCATAAGCACAGAACGGGTTAAAGAGCCTGCAAAGACCTCGTCTTGAGACTAAATAGGGTTATAAATAAAAAAGTATGTATTCATTTGTAGTGTGACTTTCTGTCTTTGTTCCCTTTAATTATCAGTCATGGATCATTCAGGCAGCCCTAAAACACAATTAAAAGTGCTTTATATTTATATTTTCTGCTCGAAGTATGCACAGATAAGTGCTGAAAATATGGCTTTAGGGGACTACTTATTTTTGTACTGTCTGGGACATCAAAATAATGAGCTGCCAACCCTAATCATAAGACTGGAAGTTTGTTGCAGGATCAGCACATTATGTATTTGCTCCACTCTCAATCCCTGATTAATGCCATAATAGCAGTGCTTCAACTTATATCTGAAACCCTACGCCCCCGTCAATAACATGCTGAGTCACTTCAAATGTCTTGGAATGTACCCTGCATTCAGACAACTCACTCCTCATTCTCGCCCTTCACTTTCATGCTCATCCTGTACTCACAGCGATCACAATGCACTCACACTGATCACCATGCACTCACACCATTCACCCTGCACTCACAGTGATCACTCTGCACTCACAATGGACTTGCGCTGTTCACCCTTTACCTCACCCTGCAGTCACATGAGCACACTACTCACTCTGCCCTCATGTGATACTTCACTCACCTTTCCCCCTCAGTGCTCAATCTGCAATCTCACTCAAAAAAGCCCATCACTAACCATGTAGTCATTTATCCCACTCTGCACTTACATCCACACCGAAATTCATATGGTCACCTCACTCTCCCTGCAGTCCCTCCTCTTACCCTACTCTCACACTGCTGCATCGCTCACCGTGCACTCACATGGGCACTCCTGCCACCAATACAGCTCATAGGGTTAATGTGCCTGCTACAAAGAACGTGTACCATTTAGATCACAGAACTGAGTGTGAGTAAACTAGGAGTAGCGCTATCCAAAAATGAAATGTTTGTCAGAAAGGTGCTATAGAGAGATGAGGTGCATTGTTGGTGAGTGATAGTGAGGGAATTCGTGAAGAAGGAGGAAATGGGGGAGGGGGCACCAAAAAAGACTGCTGCACCATGTGTGACCAGTGCTAGGGCCAGCCCTGTCTGTGAGCGATACCCCCCGCGCCCCTCCCCCGAAGTTCGGGTTTAGTTGCGCCTCTGCTCGTGATAATCAATGAACACATCGGGGCAGATTTACAAGCCCCTTGCGCCTCTTTTACGCCGCCGTTGCGTCACTTTTGTGACGCAGCGGTGGCGCAAAACCAGCGCCATGCTGCGGGGTATTTACAACGTGACGCATCTGGAGATGTGTCACGTTGTTAAGGCCTGCGCCAGAAGTAGGCGTTCCTGTGCAGGGGGGGCGTTCCGTCCCGTCGCAGAAACGCCTCCTAAAAGTGGCTGAGTGAAATCTACAAGATTTCACTCAGTCACTTTTCAGCCCATGCTGCGTCAAAACCCTGCGCCTGCTTGAAGCAGGCGTAAGGATTGATGCAGCATTGTAACGATAGGGCACCCCAGAGCCTTGCTGGAGCTGCGTCAATGCGCCGCCTTTACGGCACAGATGCGTTACGCATCTGTCCGTTTTTGGTGCATCCATGGTGGCGGAGCCGTGACGCACAATAACTGGCGCATCCCTGCTGATATGCAGGGATGCGCCAGTTATTGTAAATCTGCCCCATCATCTGCTAGTAGGGCGTGGGTTCGCTGAGTCCACAAGCACCGGCAGTTCCCACATCACCTTTCTCGAAAAATGTCTCCGCACGTGTGCTGATTCAAAGCGCGCTGCCATCCATCTGGAGAGATTCACAGTGCGGTCGGAGACTCATCTATGAATTCTATTAGGGTGCATTTCCAGTTCATTTTTTTCTGAAACAAGAGGATGGCCCGGCTCTGAAACAGAGATATGGTGGTGTGTCTTGTCGGTCATGCAGGCTGGTGTCCTCTGATGAACTAATGTGTTATTTTGCCTTAATAAGCTTTAGCGGAGATGTGGCTCAGTAGTTAGAGCTTCTGACTTTTTCAGTTTCTTATTTGGTAACTTTTAAAATCATCTATGGATACTTCAGGATATCCAAAAATACTAAGGTCTTTTGCTGCCACCTATTGCACAGGCGCGGAATTGCAGTTATAATACTACTGTGTTGCAGACAGGACTCCAAATATTTACCACTGGTAAGATTTATTTATGTCAGTTATGGTTGTGTTCTCATCTCGGTGTGTGTGCACCGAATGAGTTAACGCTTTCCAGAGTACTTACTGTAACTATTGCCATAAAGTTTAAAGGTACTGACTGAAACTCATAGATGGGAGAAGTCGAAGCAGAACAGTGATTGACTATTAATATGTGTCTGTGTTTGGTTTATACAAAGGGAAGCACCCATTCTGCTCAAGGTCACGAATGAGGGCCGTGATCCTTGCTACGTCGTCGACTGTCTAGTACAGTTCGAAACGCCCATCTGCCTTTCTAAATAAATGATAATCACCAATACTATCTAGCCTCCATTTTAAATGGGCCACACTACGGATCAAACGTCTTTTCTGGAAATTAGATCTTGCAGTGCAGAGAACCACTGGGAGGGCTTTAAGTGGGACGGGTCCTGTTGGTTCTCAGACCCGGCACCGGCAATAATTGAAAACTGACTTTGAAACAGGTTCATACATTCAAGTCTTTAACCTCAATAGGAACAAACTTTGGGTGAGGTCAGGTTGAGGACGTGTTTTTATGAAGGAGTACAATTTAGAGCCCAGGAGCTGAGGCTGAAGACACTGCGAGTTTCTTACAGTGCCTGCCAGTGCTGAATACATGTATTCAGCCTACATGCACATCCAGTCCTTGGCATCTCTGCAAAGCGCACAGAGCGATGGCCACAAATCATGTATGCCATTTGTAATTCCTTTGGGAATTACAAATGGCATATATTGGGTGTATGAAAGAGGTACAAGCTGCCCAATAATGACATTGACATTTAGATTATATACTTTCAGAAAAAACAAAAGAACATAAACAATAGCACCCCCTCCCATTGCACTATTTTACCACTACGTCTGAAAAGCCACTCCAACACCCGCACCAACAAATGAAGTTGATCATCATGTCTTTGGTCCCTCACTCCATAGGCCAGGATGACTATGCCAGAGTCGAGGCATCCAATGGGGGCACTGGCTCTAGGTAGAGACCCCGATAGTCAGCCCATTGCTTCCAAATCTTTGGATGTTTTTGTGGGCATCCCCTGGCTTTAAATATTGGAATCTCTAACCCTATACAGAAGTCAAGACCATTCTTCCATGCTGATAGAGAAGGTGGGACCACTGCTTTCCATAGCCTTGCAATATCCCTTTTAGTCAATGTAAGCCCTAACAACATTAGATGCCTTTTGTAGATATTTCCCCCGATACCCTCCATTATGTGTAGAATTACCAACCTTGGTGAGGATGGGAGCTCCCGCCCCAGTACCTCTGCGAGACAAGCCAGAACTCCTCCCCAGAATCTCGTGAGTGCTGTGCAATGCCAGAACGTGTGTATGAGAGTCACCTCCTCCCGACCGCATCGTAAACATATCGGGGATGACACTAGTCCTGCCCTCCACAGCCTGACCCTGGTATAATACACCCAGTGTAGGTATTTAAATTGAATGAGGCGTAGCCGCATCGCAATCGCAGCCTCCCGAGGGGAGGCCAGCACCTCTGTCCAATAATTCCCCTCTAGTGGGCCGAGATCCCCTTCCCATGCGTCTCTAAGTTTATCTAATGTGATGGAACTATTTGTCACTAGGCACTTGTAAATTCTGGATATTTTATGGTCTTGGAGGTCTCTCAGAAACACCTTTGCTTCGACAGGGCTAAATTCAGGAAGGGTTTCCAGCCCCGTGATGCTGAAGGAGATGGCATGTCTAAATTGGTGGTATTTATAAAATTGGGTCTTCAGCATATGATATTCCTGCTGGAGGTCCTGGAAGGATTTCAGGACCATACCGCGCATCACATCCCCTAGGGTAGAGATACCTATGTTGTCCCATCCGCGAAATCCCGGTAAAACAGCCAGTTGTGGCAGTCACCCATTATACCACAGTGGGGTCTCCCTCGTCAATTTGTTCCACCACCACATCTTATGGAGAGCCTGTTTCCACACCTGGAATACCCCCTTTGTGGCCAGCGGGAGAGAGTTACGCAGGGGTGCCGAATACAGGATAGAATGTAGAGTGGAGTCCCCCATGCATCGTTGTTCCACTGTATACGCGGGGTCTGACCTGTCCCCATACCACCATTCATTCAATATCAGCAGGTGCGAAGCATATAGTACGAGTGGACTACCAAGGTAGCCCACCCCCCACAGTATGTCGATTGAAAGCATGTCCGCAACGCAACTCTGGACGCCCCTCCCGCCCACAAAAACTGACCCAGGGCCGCGTTAACTTGTCGAAACCACTTGCGGGGGACCGGTTGTGGATAATTCTGCAATTGATATAACAGACACGGCAGCGATACCATCTTAAAGATGGCCGACCGGCCAAAGATGGATAGGGGCATGTGTGACCAGGCTTTTAACTCCTCTCGTACCCACGCCCATATCGGAACAATATTTCTGTCCCAGGACATGCTTGATGAATCCGACAGGAAGACTCCCAGATACTTCACCCCCACCGTAGTAACCTGAACCACTGACGACCAAGGCCCCAAGCCTGTCTTTTCCCCCAATACCCACAGGGTCGATTTACGGGGGTTCATGAAAAGACCCAAAGACTCCCCAAATATTTGCATGATGCAGAGCAGTCTTGGCCACGTTTTATTGATATCCATTAAAAAGAATAAAACATCGTCGGCATATAATGCAATGCGGTCTGAGAGCCCACGCGCCCACTCAAAGCCTTCCACCTGAGCATCAATCCGCACCCACGTCGCCAAAGGCTCCATTGCCAGAGCGAAAAGATATGGTGAAAGGGGACAGCCGTGATGGGTGCCCCTTCTAATAGAGAATGTGAAGGAAGTGGATACCACAATGCGCTCCGACGCCGTAAGGTCAGTTTATAACAATTTTAGATATGATAAAAAGCGTGGGCCCATATTCAGACGATTTAAAAGTGCAAACAGATATAGCCAGCTGAAAGAGTCGAATGCCCTATCCATATCTGCCAGTAAGAATGCAGTTGTTCTCCCAGTCCCTGGATGGTGGCTATGGCGAAGTGTGCACGGCGGATATTGTGGTGTGTAGCTCTCTGAGGCATGAAACCGGTCTGGTCGGGGTGGATCAGGGTGGTTATGTGGGATTGAAGGCGATTGGCCTATACTTTCACCAAGATTTTTGCCTTACATTTAATAATGAAATGGGACGATACGAGGCGTGTTCATCCGGGGGTCGACCCGGTTTGTGGAACACGACCACTTCCTCGTGCCTCCAATCTCACGAGAGGCAACCTAGCTCTCTTGCCTCCTCTACCACCCTCAGAAAGTGGGGCCCCGGTTTCGAGAAGTATTTCTTAAAAAACTCACCTGGGAATCCATTGGGACCCGGCGCTTTCTCAAAATTCAAATCCCCTAGCGCTGTACTTAGCTCCTCCTCAGTGAGCAGGAAACACAGCTCCGTGCGTACCTCATCTGAGAGGGCCCGGGGCGGTAAATCCTCTATAAAACGGTGTATCATGCCTTCCTGTATGAGTTCCTTGGGAGTGTATAACTCCGCAAAATAATTTGCAAAGCTCTCTGCTATCAGAGAAGGGTCCCCAAGAATCCTTCCATCGGGACCCGGTATACTAGGAAGAGCCTGGGGGCGCAAGGCTTCCTGGCAAAATCGATGAAGAAGCTTGCTAGACTTGTGCCCCCATTGATAAATCCTACTAAGGGACACCAACCACGCCAAGCGGGCTTTGTCCATCAGAAGGTCGGCATGAGTCTGTCGCACCAGTAGCAGCTGGCGGCGTATCGGACCTCCCCCCCTGCTGTCCCACTCAAGTTCTAGGATGTGGGCCTCCGATCTCAGAAGCGACTCCCTCCGGGCTTGATGCGCCGCTGAGCAAAACGATATGTCGATTCCCCGTATGGTTGGCTTCATTGCCTCCCACAGGGGTTCGGCCCCTGCTACTGATCCTACGTTAAGATCCAAGTATTGCTCGAGTGCCTGTCCTATATGTTCCCTATAATTCTCATCTTGCAAATTCCAAGGGGAGAGACGCCATCAAAAGGATTGCTTCGCAGGACCCAACTGTAGCATCAGAACGACAGGGGAGTGATCTGATAAACCTCTCGGGTGGATCGCTGCAGCCCTTACCCGACTAGCTGCTTCAAATGGCACAAATATATAGTCGAGTCGAGAATATGTGTTGTGTACCACTGCCAGATATGTGTAGCCCTGCTCCTCCCTGTGTAACTGATGCCAGGGGTCTGCCCAGCCCAATCCCGTCACCAGGGAGTGTAGTTTGGTAGTTTGACGAACATTTGAATACCCCCCTGGCCTCCATCTATCCCATCACGCCGTTCCAGTCTCCCCCTATTATTTCCAACCCATCAAGGATATCCACCCACAGGCTCGTAAGGCGCTAAACCAGTGGCCAAAAAATGGCGGAGGGGCATAGATACAGCCCAGTACCTCCTGCTCCTCGTATATGGTGCTCCTGAGAAAGACGTACCTCCCCTGGGTATCTGTCAACGTCTTGGAGTGCTTATAGGGAATCCTTCAGTGGATTAGAACTGCAACCCCAAGGGATCCCCTTGTGAACCCAGAATGAAACACTTGAATATAACCATACCTAAGAAGGCACAAGGCCTTTGTTCCCATTAAGTGCGTCTCCTGCAGCATCAGGATGTCCGCACAATAGTGTTTGGCCTGTTGAAGTATAGCCCCTCTTTTCACTTTGTCTAGCGCTCCCCTTACATTCCAGCTCACTATCTGGAGATCCCCGGCATGAGTTCGACCCTATCTGTTGGGACCGCCATCTATAAATCCTGTGGTGTTGTATGTGAGACAATTAACAACCTGTGTGTGAGTAGTGGTTCTGTATAGCAGTGACGCAGTGCAAACGTAAAACATGAATACCCCATCTTCCCTCCACCCCCCTATACCTCAAAACCACTGAAGTATCTGTTGCGGCGGAGGCAGCCTGCAGACCCCAACGGGAGTATCCGGCCCACCCCTGCCAATGGATGCCCAATAACCAACCCATAGTCAGCGGGCGTTCCCTGTGTCAATTGAGTTCTGGCAAACTTACTAGCCGCCCCATGTGCTTCTCTGGTCCAAGCAGTTGATACTAACAACCCCCTGCCTGGGGGAGTCCCAAGGTAGGTAGGAGGCAGAGGTCCCTTCCGAGGCAACGATGTGGATCTGCTAGGATCATGACAGGATTGAGATCGACCTCTGGACCTTGACCTTCTGTTTCCTTTAGCTTTGGGCTTGGGTGGTTTCCGGATGACATCACTGGATGATGAATCTGATTCCCTCCTGGGCGGCATGTGGGACCGAACCTTCACCGTCTCGTTTGTCCAGTTGAAGACATCTTCGGACGACTCAAAGAAGAGAGTACGTGATTGATACACCACCTGCAATCTGGCGGGGTATAGTAAGGCATATGGGAGTTTCAGGTCATGCAGGCGAGGCTGCCAGGAAAGACTGCCGCTTCTGTTGCACTAGCCGTGTGCAATCCGGAAACACGAGAATGCGTGCATTATCATAGGTCAAGGGCTCTTTGGCACTGGCTTGCTTCAGGATCACGTCCCTGTCATGATAATTTAAGATCTTGGCTATAACCGGCCTCGGTCTGGCTCCTGGGGGCGGCTTCTGCGTCAAGGCCCTATTGCCCGTTCAACAACAAAACAGCGGGATAATGACTCCGGGGGAAGCCAGCTCATGAGCCACTGAGTCAGAAACCATTCCTTGTCCCCCCTTCACATCCTTCGGGAAATCCAACAAATGGTAGATTGTTCCTCCTGGCCCTGCCCTCTGCGTCTTCCACAACGAGGCGACTTTTTTCTGTAGGGTAGTGACGGAGTCTTCCACCTCTGAGATCCTGGTCTCAGTCCCCGGTGATACGATCCACAGCGTTATGTAAATCTTGCCAGAGAAGCAAAATATCAGAGCCCACAGCCCCAATTTTTGCGTCCAAGATGTCCCTAGACTGTGTAATGGCTGCCATGAGAGCTGCATTTTCCGGCATGCCCCCAATTGCATCTCCCTGTTCAGCTGCAGCGCCCCCCAGCCCGGTGAATCGGTCCAACGTGCTCTGCTTGGCGGACCCTCCCGACGTTTTATCCCTCGTCATGATTGCCTTAAGTACGCGCTCCCTCATAATGGCCGCACCACAACTCCTAGCTCAACCTGACTGGAACGCTCACACTTGTATATCTTGTGTCGTGTTGTGAGGTGCTTCGTTTCTTGCCAGGTCTATTGGGCAGATTCGTCCCTAGGCAACATCACTCTGGATGTCTGGGCTCGGGCGGAGATCCCCTGCCCACAAGCCGCACTGAGTACTAACCTGGCCGCCTCCATAGACAGACGTGTCTCCACCCCCCCTAATGGGTGCCCCGCTGTCCACTTGCCTGCTGCCCCCGCCAGCCAGAGGTAGTATAGTGCCAGGCCCGCACCAATGTCCAGCGTCAGGAGGGTGTACTAGGCCTGGCTCTCCACAAGGCAGATGTCAGCAACAGGGAACAGCCAACACCAAGCAGTCTCCCTCTCCACTAGGCCGCAGGTCGCGATCCTCCAGAAGGATAGTACAGAGTGTGCAGGGTTGGCCGCGACTTGTAACAGCTACATGCCAGCCCCAACTCCCACAATTGACAGAGGCCCAATGACCAGCCCCACTCCGTGGCAAGGCCTGCCACCCCTTCACGTATTGATCGGTGCACTGCTGTGATGCAGCACAGAGCAGCTCTCCACGTGGGCAGAGTTGCGGCCTCACGTGGCCCAACCACCGTGTCTCCAGCCCGTGTATTTCAGCAGCACAGGGGGTGGGGTGACCACAGAGGCCCATACTTCTCCTGTCAGGGTATTGCGCGGTCATTGGGCTCCCACCGCCACCAGCCCAGGTTCCATCCACTCGACAAAAAGGCCCGGGTCCACAGCGCATCAGCCGGCCCCCCCGCACAGCCAGATCTAGCCGCTGGGATGTACTACTGCCAGTGGGGGGTGAAGGGGAAACGGGGACGCAAGGTGCACTCACCGGGCCGCTGCCGATGTCTTCTTTGCCTCACACAGAGTCGGTTCACAGCCAACTCTGCCCGCAATCAACTGCCAGGACCTTGTCCGTTTCCCAGGCAGCCCTTCCAATAGCGCAGCACTCCAGTGCCTCCGAGCGCTATATTCTCGGCTGCCACCCAGGAGGCCCCACCTCGACCTCGTCCGCTATGCCGTCCGGATTGTAGGCCGTTGTGCAACTGATATAGAACGCTTTTGTGACCCAGTTAATTTGGGGAAGCCGGGTAATTCAATGATAATTAGCTCAGGCTGAGCGGAGCTCGCCTAATGTGCGTCCACCATGCTGGATCGCTAGGCCACGCCCCAGTAAATGCAGCATTTTAAGGGGAGTGGGTGGGTTGTGTCTATGGGTGTGTGGTGAAGTGGAGGAGATGAAGATAAGAATGTGCAGAACGAGAGAGGGAAAAGGCTGACAGTGACGAAGAGGCAAGAGCTGAGGAGTGAGAGGTGCAGATGGGGGAATCCTTAGAAAGAGCGGTACAATAAATGGAGTGAGTGTCTATTAGAGGAAGGGACTGCATACTAAAGTGGTCTGAAGGGGAGAATAGGAGTGACTGAGACACTCTGAAGACCATCACCCCTTCCACAGACCTTAGTAATCTTTAATTTACAGTCTCAATGTTTCAAAATTGAAACATTTTCACTTCTAATTACTCACAACATAAACATTGTTCTTGCTCATTTAGTAAATATATCCAACAAGCGTTGTCAAAGCACTGGTTTGTTTTGGGCATATGTCCATTGCTGCATTTCATGTCTGCATAGAACAACTCACAGAGTGGCACGCATATACTAGTTAGGTCGCATGCTGTGTGACCCACAGGATTTTGATTTACGTTTCAAAACAAGCTATTATTTATATAGGCCAAACCTTTAGAAAGGATTCACAGTTATGCTTCTTTGGTTATTCCTCTTTTATAGACCCTCTCCTTTTTCATCGCACTTAAAGCACTTCTACATGGTGTTGCCTCAGGTGATGAAGCAAAGAGACAGGCTTACATATGTATGCAATTAGTTGTAATGCTGGTGTAGTGACAACCACCATTGTTGACATGTGTCTCTAAATGCTATTGTCTATATACATTACAACATTTTCACAATGGTGTAAAGTGTTTCATTATCCCATAGTATCAAGTGTTTTGCTTTTAAGACCCCATGATTTTGGACCTCTTTCGCAGTTTGAGGCATGCTGACTTTATGTTCTAAAGTGGCATTTTGTTTCACCCCTAGCACAGCTTTTGCAGGGCTGAATTGACTGCTGTCAGGTTGTCAAGATGACACTGGGACATATCACATATTATTAACTGACACATTTCAGTTTACTGCAGGACTTTTGGACCACTCCAGACCTGTTAGAAATATCTGTGTTGGATGTTAGGATAATTTCCTCTCACCTTGACATATCTTTTGATATGAGAGTAATGCAGAGAAAGAGCTAATAAGCTGTCCATTCCCATCTAAATTAATAATATGTCCCTTTCTTATTACCTTTTACCTGGTGCTGGTCATTTATTTGATACTTACAGTGTGAAGGTACAGTGGCATTGAAAGATCAACACATGAAAAAAGAATTGAGTTATTTATTTTACTCTTTAAAATATTAGGGTTAGATAGTTAGCGCTATTTCCAGCCAGGACGGTTGTAGTGAGGTTGTAATTACATGTCCTGTGCTGTACATGGAAATGGCCCTAGATATCCCGAAGCTAAATGGATGTTTAAAGACTATTATGTGGATCAAGGAAGACATTTTCTCGAGCTGAGCTGCTGTCTGTATTCTTGAAATGAGTTAATATCGTCAGGATGGTATGAATGTCCTACAGCACCTGCTCTTTTCAGCTTGTGGTCTCCTGCAGACACTCAGATTCTGTCCAATGTGAAAATACCTACATGTGGTGTCAACTAATTACATTTATAGTAGAATAGACGTTAGTGCTTTAGCAGGGTGGAGAAGGGAAACAGTAGAGAGGTCTGCCTTTCTAAGAAAGCCTTCTGAAATATTGGTCTTTACCTGCTAACGACTCTGAGAGTCTTCCGCTCATCTAAGGTACCCTGCTGCTTCAGGAAATAGGCCATAATATTAGAAAAGTGGGAGTTATTCCTCCTGATGGGAACACAAGCAATCCCAGACTGATTACAGCCTTGTTAGAGGTCCTAACTTAGGTATAGCTTGCATTCTGTGCAGTAGCGTAGCTAGCCATTCATCCGCCCGTGTGGCGGTCTCAGTGTTTGCCGCCTGCAGATGCATTGAAGTGAGGGGGGTGGGCTGGCTGGATTCTGCCGATTGCTGCCCTGACTGCCGCAGCATGGAGCCGGGGGTGAGTGGCCGGGCTGGGCATCCACGCCGCCCCCAAAACTTATGCCGCCCAGGGTGCCCCCTCCACCCCCCCTTGCTATGCCACTGATTCTGTGGCACAGTGAGCAAGGGACCTACGTCTGGGCATAGCTGTCACACTTCTGCAGCAAACAACAAAGTGATGAAAGGAGTGCTTGAATTATTCTGAGCCACTGGTGATCTCTCAGGGCTGCATTCAATTATGTCATTATTTGCTCACTAGGTAACCCTAGACAAAAACCAACCATATGCAACTCATTCTTGGTCCAGCTCCTATAGGATAAGGCCAGCCCAAACTTCCAGGCCATGTTCCATATAGATGAGAAGATGAGCAACCTCACACCAGTTTCAACCACTTAGGCTTCCTCAATGAGCGATACATTGAGACCTGTGGCTCAGTGAGCATGGGGTCCATGTCTGGACAAACCCATCACACTTAGGCTGCCACTTCAACAAAACAGCAAAGTTATTGAAGGAATGTTTGAATTGATCTCAGCCATTGGTGCTTCATCAGCCAACATTCCAATCTAACTGATTTTCATCCACCATGCCTCTCTAGAAAAAGATCAGCCATATGCAAATCAGTCTTGGTCCTGCACCAATGTGACCAGCTCAGCCTCAACTACCAGTCCAGGCCACCTCTATATGGTAACACCAGTGACCCCAGACTGGTTTCACAGTGGGTGAAAAACGATGAACTTGAATGTGACTCATATGATCACCAGTGGCTGAGAATGATTCAGTCATTTCATCCATCACTTTGCTATTTCTTACATTAACTCACATGGCAGAAGACTTTGGGGCATATCAAAATTGCCCCTGCTTCACATTTACGCCACTAGGGCATCACTTTTGTGACATTCCGGAGGCACAGTTTGCCGGCCCATTTTTACAAGGCCACACAAAGCCACCCTGAGTGGCTTTTCATGGCCTTGTAAATATGGAGTAAAGCAATGTCTTACTCTGCATGGAAGAGGTGTTCCATGGGTGTTGCTGTGGGTGTTCCCATACAACACCCATGGTTTTTGACATTGCCCTAGATTTACAACATAGCATAAATCTGGGGCAGCGCCAAAACTAACGCCTTTTCTAAGCAGGTGTAATGAGGAGAAATGTTTACATTTATCCACGTTTTCCCTCTTTCCCCATGTCCTGCATTCTGTAGCACACATAGAACAAGCAAAATGCCTCCTTTGATTGTTTTTGTGCAGGAAGGTGTCTCTTCCTGCACAAAAACAATCATGCCAACAACACAGACACCTTTGCACCATGGTGGAAGGGTGCCTGCATTGGCGCTAGGCTGGAGTTTGTGTGCCGGCACTGGCAGAGAAGACCGGAATGTGCCGTATCTCATTGACACGGTGCATTTCTGCCCATCTGATTCAAGGTAGGAGAGGTACTCGACCAGATCCTCAACCAATGCGTCAGTGGTGCAGCAGCGATATGATCCGAAATTTGCCCCAAGCCAAGCTCTTCATGTAAAATGAAGGCAGGGGTACTTAGGGGGAGAGCAAGGAGGCCACGCAAAATTTTGTTCTTGAGCCCCTGAATATCCCTCACATCCTTGTAACCCCATAAATCACACCCATATGTCGCCATATGGATACACTTTTCTTTATAAACCTTGAGTAGGGCAGGTATTGGTTTCAACCCCAATCTTTTAGCAAAATCCCATACGGCCCAACTGCTCGGGCCAATGTGTTCTTTTTAAAAAAAAATATTCTTTTTTATTAATTTATGAATAAAACAATACAGGTCATATCAATGTCAATAGAGATAACCCATTTTTACCCAATTTACCAGGTCTGTTCCTCTCCAGGATCTCCCTGCAACTTGGACAGAATCATATATGTCCAGTTCCTTGTCTTTTTTCCAATGTCATTTCTACAGTTGGGGAGACACAGAGCTCTCCTCGGTAAGTATTCCATTTCCCCCACTTTTTATCCCATTTTTTGGGACATCCTCTGTTTTTAAACACTTCTTTCTCTGTGATCATACATTTGTCCATTTCTTTGGCCCATTGTGTCGATTTCGGCCCCTTCACACTTCCCCAGTGCATTACTATGCAACGTTTGACCAGTGTGTACCCCAGGGTGGCCCACTGTTGCTCTGCTGTGGTGAGATCTGTTGCGTCCCATATTTTAAGGAGTCCCAAGTTTGGTGTTAATTGAATATCTTTGCCACTAGCCATGTGTAAGTGTCTTGTGACTTTTGCCAAAAGTGGCGCTGTACCCGGGCACTCCCACAATATATGATAAAATGTAGCCTCTTCCGCACAATGTCTGAGACAAAGCGAATCATCCCTACTCCCCATTTTGTGTAGGGTGGTCCTATGTAGGATTTTAAGTTGAATAAAATGGAATTTTAATGGGATAGCGGCTTCCCGTGGGGACATTATTGCAGTGTGCCATTCGTCATCTTCAAGTAGCCCCAGATCAGCCTGCCATTTTTCTCGGAGACGTTGGAGTGGATCAGGGATATTGTTGATCAGTTTCCTATATGTCAGTGATATGGCTTTTCTCCCAAGGGGTTCTGATAGCACTCAATCTTCCAACGGGGACGACTCGGGTATCTCCCCTGGTATTGGAAGTGGCGCATTTAGGGCATGACTGATTTGTAGGTACCAAAACGTCTCCCTCTGGTCCAGATCATATTCTTTTTGGAGTACAAAGAATTTTAAGATTTTTCCCTTTTTCAGAAGGTCTCCTATTCTTGAGATACTGATGGTGTCCCTTCTATCAAAGCCTGGTTGGTTGCCCAACATCTCGAGTCTCTGGGTGAACCATAGTGGCGTGGCAAGAGTCAGCTTATTGTGCCAGCCAAGTTTTATATTGGCCAGGCACCAAACATCAATGGTTAGGGCAGTTGGGCCAAAATACTGACTTTTCTTTGAGTGTGACTATAGAGCCCCATTGAACCCCTCCCTCCCCTTCTGGTATCTGTCTAGTTGATAAGCGGTTCTGTCTGGGGGCGCTCTATCCAATAGCTGACAACCACTAGTTGTGATGCCCAGTAGTGGAGGCGCATATCAGGGAGTACTATTCCCCCATCGTACCAGCTTCTGGTTAATTTGTGCATGGCTATACGGGGTGTCTTCCCATCCCATAGCAATGTCCTGATTTCACCATCTATGTGCTGGAAGTAGGACTCAGGGACTTTAAAGGGGCAACTCTGAAGGTTATATAGAAAGCGGGGAAGAGCCAACATTTTGAAAAGGGCCGCCTGGCCAATGTGTTCTTTTTTATTTGCCTTTGTGCAGACCACCCCTAATTAAGGAAAGGTGGACACTTTCGACAGTTCCACCCCCCTTCAGAAAAACGTGGTCTTGGTGGCCTTTTTGCTACCCATTGTCATTGTATCCTATTTGGTGAAATTGGTCGCTAAGTCAAGTGACTCCATAAAATCAATAAAAACATTTAAAAGATTTTGAAGGCTTATAGCGGTCCTTGCAAACAGAACTGCATCATCCGCATATAGTAGTGTTGGAAGCAGTTTGGCCCCTGCTCTTTGGATGTCTTTAGTCCTACCTGTGAGGTGATCCCCATGTTTGTTTATATAGAGTGTAAACAGCAGAGGGGCCAGAATGCAACCCTGTCGTACCCCTCGCTTAACCTCCCAGGAATCCATTAATCTACAGTCTTCCTTAAATCTTACCACTGCAGTGGTGTTATTGTGGGCATAAGGTAAAAAGGATACCAAACTCGGCTCCATGCCCGAGTCCTCAGAATCTGCCACAGTTTGGATCGGTTGACTCGATCAAAGGCCGTCGTTAAGTCCATGAATCCCAAGTGCAAGGTGCCTCTCTTTGCTATAGAGTACTTCCCAATCACCAAACTCAGATTTATACATTGATCCAATGTCCCTCTCCCTTGCCTAAAACCATTCTACAGAACACTAATAACATTAAAGTTTTCTAGCCACAGTGATAACCAGTTTAAAATCACCTTTCCCATGATTTTGGCAGCAGAGTTCAAGAGCGAAAAAAGTCTATAACAGGCAGGAGCCCTTTTTAAAGATTGGTATAATGATAGCCTTCACCCATGTTGGGGGAAAACCACATGTACTAGCCGCATTAAAGACCAGTATTGTAGCCCAGACCTGGGGTCTGCTTTATACACATCAGCTGGTACCCCATCCGGGCCAGGAGCCTTACCCCCAGCATTCGCAAGGATGACTACATGGACCTCAGCAACATTAAAGTGAAGTGGTTCTAGCAGTAGGTTGGACTCCCCTTGTGTCTCCATCGCCTCCAACTCGCCATCACTATACAAGCCCCCAAAATACTCAACCCACCGTTCTGGGGCTATGATGCAATCTGTGTTTGCATTTCCAGTCTCTGTAAAGAACGAGCTATTGACCACCACCCAAAAGAAACCTTTATTTGACTTCAAAGAGTTACAGACATGGGCCTACACCCACTTGGGCCGGCCGCTAATTGGTACGAGAAGTGTTAGTTCATCGTTATACAGACATGTCAATCAAAAGATCCCGTTAGTCCATCCGCACTCTGAGTGAAGGCAGCGGTTGTATTCGAATAACAGTATTAAGACGGTTTCATCTTTCAATTTAAAACTTATAAACATTTCACACAAAAACAAGGCAATAAGAATTGTAAGTATCAGTATGTGCTCCCCGGGGTAGGAAATTCCACTTTATATAATAATCATGAATGGTCTGTGACAGAGGAGGGGGGGGCGCCCGGGAGCAGAGAAAAATTCAAACTGTATCATACTCATAACATAGCAAATTAGGAATGTTCAGCTAGGGGGACAAAGGAACATCCAATACTATTGCCAGAGGAGGGGCGCAGATGTCTCCGCGATAAGAATTCCACGGACCCCACACCTTAGTACATTTCCTAGGCTTGCCTCTCGCCACATACACCGTCTTTTCTCTAAACATGCACCAGTCCATATTCTCCTTCCATACCGAGACCGTGGGTGACCTCTGGGAACCCCATAACTGTGCGATGTCACGTTTAGCCACCATATTCCCCAAAGTCGCCCACTGCGTCTGTGCCACATCATAATCATTTGGCTCCCACACGTTCAGCAGACACCTTCTAGCTTCTGGTAACAGAGCGACATGTGTGACCTCTTCCATTACCGCATGCACCCGATTCCAAAAGCGAGCCACCTCAGGACATTCCCATATGACGTGAAGGAAAGTACCCAGCAAACCACAGCCACGCTTACACAGTCAATCCACGGAAAAACCCATGCGCATCAGGCGGGGTCCAGTGACATACACTATATGGAGAATCTTCAATTGTACGAGCCGAAGGCGGGCCGGAATTGCCACCTCCCACGGGGAGGCTACTGCCGATACCCAGTCCTCATCATCTAATTCCAAACCGTCAGCTACCCAGACCTCCCTCAGGTGGGTCAACAGGTCCGCCCGTTCGTTTATAAGCTTTTTATAAATCAAGGAAATTGTGCTGTCAGGCACGTAACCATCTAGCACCCTGTCCTCCAGTGGGGAATATTCCGGGATAGCAGTAACATCAGGGAAAACCGAACACAGCGCATGGCTGACCTGAGCATACCGGAAGTACTCCCTATCGTTCAGCTTATATTCCACTTTCAGCATTTCAAACGTTTTAAACTTCCCCTTCACCCAAAAATCACTCACCTTACATATGCCAATCATATCCCATTTCTCAGATCCTTTTGTTTTCCACAAACAGCCCAGCCTTTCTGAAGCATACAGCGGAGTCGCTCGCGTCAGGCGGTCCTTCCATCCCATCGCAGCATTCGCAGCATGCCACACACGTACTGCTATCTTTGTTGGGCCTGTCAACTGCACACCGGGAGACTTCAAATAAAGTGCCCTATTGTAATCCCCACCAGGCAATAACATTTTATCCATCTCAAACGCCGGGTTCAGGGCCGGTCCGTACATCCCGTGATTCACCGCCGCCAATTGGGATGCCCAATAATATCGCTTGATATCGGGGAGTGCAATACCCCCATCATACCAAGGGAGTGTCAATTTTGTGAGAGCGATGCGCGATCGCCCGTCCCAGAACAATTGCCTCTGCAAACTCTCCACCTCACGGAAATAGCGGGCTGGTATAACGTCAAGCGTGTTTTGTAGTGCATACAGGAAACGTGGTAGCGACATCATTTTAAACAACGCCGCACGTTCGAGCGGCGAAAGCGGAAGCCGTCGCCAACCCGAAATGTCAGCCTTTAGTCGTTGAAGTGGGGGGAGTAAGTTCCGCTCATAACGGGCCACATGGTCTAATGTTATGAAGACTCCCAAGTATTTAAACCCGGACTGCAAAATCTGGATAGGGCAGCCACGCGGAAGGAGAGGAGCATCACCTGAGAGAACGTAGACGCATGACTTAGTCCAGTTACTGACCAAGCCGGAGTTACGACCAAATGAGTTTAGAACATCAACTAATACAAGTAAAGACTGCCGGGGAGATGTGAGGTACAGGAGAATGTCATCCGCATAAAGAGAGATGCGGTCCTCAAATTCAGGCGTCCACCTGATGCTCCGCAATGAGGGCTCCGATCGTAGCCAGGCAGCCAGAGGTTCCAAGACAAGTGCGAAGAGGAGGGGTGACAACGGACAACCCTGCCGCGTGCCTCTTCCCAACACAAAGGGTGTCGACAATCTGCCATTCACTACCACCTGAGCCAATGGTTCATTATACAACAACTTTACCCAACCGATAAACCCGGGGCCAAAACCAAATTTCGCGAGCGCCGCCCAAAGATACGGCCATTCTAGAGTATCAAACGCCATTGTTGCATCCAGAGACGCCAAAATGGCCGGCTCACGTATGTACGCCGCTCTGGCGAGCACTCCATGAAGACGCCTCAGGTTCAGAGCCGTGTTACGGTGAGGTATGAAACCAGACTGATCCGGATGGATCAAGTCGCCAACGACCCTAACCAGACGATTAGCTAAAACCTTAGCCAGAATTTTGGGCTCAGCGTTTAACAGTGAGATGGGTCTATAAGAGATACATCGATCCCACGACTTCCCCTCCTTGTGAATCACGACTATTGTAGCAAGACGCTGATCATAGGGGAGGGAGCCCACTTCTCGTGCTTCAAGAAACATTTCGCGTAGATGAGGCGCCATCTTGTCCGGGCGCAGTTTATACAGTTCGATGGGAAGGCCATTAGGACCCATGGCCTTGCCGGAAGCGACCGAGCGAATGGCCAAAGCAATCTCATCAGGCGACAACGTCGCATCCATCAGTATCCTATCCTCCTCCGACAAAGACGGCAACGCAATATCTCTCAGCAGTAGATGAGAGTCATCCTTAGGGCGATCCGAGACTGGAGAATATACTTCACGGAAATAATCCGCAAAACATTCAACAATTTCCACAGGGTCAGTCACACGCACGCCATCCGCTCTCTCAATGACCGGTACCACTCGACTCGCTCTCTCTTTCTTGTCCAACCATGCAATCAACTTTCCAGCCTTATCCCCCACATCGTATAAGCGCCCTTGTTGCTCTCTACTCATCACTTTGGCGGCATCGGTTACCAATGCTCTATAGTCAAGCTGCTTGAGACTGAGAACGTGCAACTTATCATTCGTAACACCCAGCTCCAGGTCCCCCTCCAACTCGGCTATTTCATTTTCAAGGCGAACCACCTCCTCAATCTTGCTTTTCTTGGTGTGGGAAATTAGAGAAAGGGCTTGCACATGGATCACTGTTTTGAAGGCTTCCCACAATGAGACAGCAGATGATACTGACCCCACATTTTCATTGAAATAGTGTTCGAGAGACTTGACCAGTTCCGTCCGGATTTTAGGATTACGCAGGTACCATGGGTTAATCGGTGCTACCCTCCCCTCAGCCCCGGGGGTGACCTCCATGTGCAACAGTAGTGGGGAGTGGTCAGAAATACCCCGGGCCAGATGTCCTACTTCCCTAACCATCACAGCTTGGGCCGCCGGCATAAGGACATAATCAAGTCTCGATAGACTTCCGTGAGCCCCTGAGTGGAAAGTGTATTGCGCCTGTCCCGGGTGCATTAATCTCCTGCAGTCTATCAGTCCGAGGGTATCTATAAACCCACTCAGCCAGGTCTGTGCCCCAGGGAGATCCCTGGGAGGGTGACGATCCGCTCTACCGGATACGACAGAATTAAAATCGCCCCCCATCACCGGAACCCCCCCCCCGGGAGTCCCAAGACCATTCGCCCCAAATCAGCAAATGTTACAGTCTGCAATCCTGGTGGGACATAAACAGAAACTAGCGAGACAGTTCTGCCCTCCCATCGTCCTACGAGTGCAGCATACCGCCCTCTGTCATCATGAATTATATCGTCCACCTCCAGCGGGAGAGAGGCTCTAACCAAGATGCCCACCCCCCTCGAGCCAGAAGTGAAACCGGAGTGAACAGCGAGACGATATCCCCGCCTATTCATAGCATGGCAAGAATTCCAAATTAGATGCGTTTCCTGCAGAAAGACAATGTCTGGCGAAAGTCGTTTAAAAAACTGCAGCACTACCCCACGTTTAATCCTGTCCCCCAATCCATTCACATTCCATGAGAGTACTCTCAATCCCCTACCCCCATCCCAACCTCGTGCATAACCCCCTCCCCCCAGAGAACACGACCCCAACCACCAGTCGTATAGCGTTACGGTGCCTTGTGAAACATTCAAACATTCCCCAACCCCCCCCTCCCCACCAACATTCCCGTTACAACTCCCCCCTCCCTACACCCCTGCGTGAGCCCATGTAGCCCCCCCAACTTGCAGTGTGCCTGTCGCCCTAGCATTAACTAATCTACAAAAAGAAACCCCAGAGGAGGAAAGAGCCTCACTAAGCACCCCACAACCCCCGGGCATTTAAGAATAAGGCACTGAATAGAAACATCGAACCGAAGTATTAAAGTGGCATCGCAATGTTCAGTCACCGGGAACCAAGAGTCTACTCCTGCCCCGCCAAGCCCTCTCCGTTCTCCTCAGTCTGTCCCTCTCGACTTCGTCGCTGGGGGAAAGTATCAAGCCAATCTCCAACCACCTCCGGCCGATCGAAGAAATGTGACCGATCCTCAAACTCAACACGCAACCTGGCCGGAAAGAGCATCGCCTATTTCAGCTCCATGTCTCTCAGTCGCCGTTTAACACCCATGAACCCCTGTCTCTGCTTTTGGACCGATTGTGTGAAGTCCGGGTAGAAGCTTATATTAGTGTTCTCAAACTTCGTCGGCCCACTCACCCTCGAGGCCTGCAGGATAGCGTCCCTGTCCCTAAAATTGAAAATTCTGGCAATGATAGGCCGTGGGGGAGCGCCCGTTTTCGGCTTACCACCTGGAACTCTATGGGCCCGCTCGACCGCAAAAAATGTACTCAACCCTTTGGGTGCAAGATGGTTGATCACGAGGTCTTCCACGAAGAGGTCGGCCGCAGGAACCTCCGATTTCTCCGGCACCCCTATTATGCGCACATTATTCCGCCGAGCCCTACTTTCAAAGTCCTCCAGCCGACGGACAAATAAATCATTGGATGTCCGCTGATTACGGACCTCGGTTTGTAGGTCGGACATGTCCGTTGTCAGGCTCGACGTTTTCAGATCCAAGGATTTGACCTTTTCATTCGTTTTTGAAAGGTCCGCTCTGACTAGATTAACGTCGATCAAAACCATGTCCAATTTATGGGCCAAGGTGTCGAATTGCTGACCAACCGCAGCTTTCATCTCGTCGATGGCACCCATGACGTCCTGCAATGTTAATTCTGTGGACGATCCCGGGCCATCCTTGGATCTCTCCGGTGACTTATGCAGTCCACTAGGGGATCCTTTTGACTGAGCATAGCGGTCCATGTTATTAGCTTGGGCATAACCTCCCCGCCTAGTCGTCTTGGATTTTGGTTTATCTCCGTCCGATCTAGCCGCCATTGTCTGAGGGCCACCAAGGTTGTCGTCCACCAACACGATTAGTAATCCCCGGACATCCGATCTAATGAGCCTCGGCGATCACGAAATGTAGGCCAGACTAGTGTCCAAGATCCAGTCAGGATTCCCAATCTTCCCACTATCGACGTGTCGCTGACAAGCCAGGGTCCCTCAGCCAGTTTCAGCGAGGAGACCCGAAACCGAAAGTGAAAGTGCGGGGTACGCACCAGCCCGGGTCCTGCATGCCGTTGTTGTTCACTTTCTGCCCGGGCACCACGCCAACTCGAGTCCGGGGCAAGGCCAGGAATAGGCCGCCAACTTGAAGTCGATGCTGTCCCGGTTCCTGAAGTTCGATTTAAGTTTGGACAACGGGTATCTCCTCCGCTTATGTTCGCCTGTAGAAGCCCGTCGATAGAATCAGGATATATTCAGGCTAGATGTAAGAGGTTGCGGAGGCCCTCGGGAGCCCTGTGCCTACGCGGCCATCTTGGTTGCGCGCTAGGCTCCTCCCCCTGGATGGCATTCTTATAGACCCCCCTGCATGCCCTAATCTCACTCTCATTTCTTGTTTTTTGTTTAAGAACCAGCATTAGCTTCCTGTGGGCAGGAGAACAGGTACCATCGAACCACCTCTTCACTTTAGATCCGTTACCCCTTGCCAGGACAGTTAGGTTGGTGGCTATCTGATTAGTCAGTATTCCAAAAGCGTCTAGCGCTCTGTCCTGCACCGTAACATACATACATACTGAAACCTCAGCGGCATGCTCCGCATACAAATTATCTAGAAACCTTTCCGATACCACTTTCGTCCACATCAGTCCACGTGATTGATCCTTGGTGCTAATATCAGAATTGGAGATACTCCTACTCTCTACTTTATAGAAGGCAGATGAGTATAATAAATCAAGTATAAGGGGGTTATTATCACTATAGTGGCTCCAGGAAGCACTCAAACTACAGACCGCAGGAGCTAAAGATGCAGAAATCATTATAAAATCATTAATACTAGAGCATCCCCTACCAGTAAAAGTGGCAATAGGAGTATTCACCTCCATTTGCTCTAAGTAACACAAATTGTTTGCAGCAAGAAGCCCTTCTGTAAGTATGCCTGACTCTGTGTGTTCAAAGTGAGTATTTAAAAATAAACAGTCCCCAGAGGCCTTGGTTGGAATGCAGTTAAGATTGCTCAAATGTATATTAAAATCAACCAGAATTAAGATCTCAAAATATCCAAGGTGGCTAAATGTTCAATAGCAGAGGATCTGGTAAAAGAATTAAAGAAGTTTATTACTAATAGTAGTAGTGATTCTTAAAAAGCAGTTCTACTGCTAAAATATGGGGATAATGGCACTCTGGACGGCTCATTTTGCAACCTAGGTCAAGAGAAACTAATAAAAGAAGACCTCCCCTGGCACGTCCTGATGTCAAGGGGATTGCATGCTTAGCAAATTAGGTAAACCCGTCCAAATAAAAACCTTCACCGGTATTCCATGTCTCTTGTAGGACAATTAAATTGCAGCCAAAGAAAGTCCTCCGCCAAAAAATGTCTTCCCTCTTAGTCCTCATACCTTGTACATTCCATGAAAGTACCCTCAGACAGGAATGATCTTCCATAGAGGATGTTATACTAGAGGGGAGAGCAAATACTGGTTTCACTGATGGAAGAGCATTGCCAGCACCAGTAGGGGCTGGCCTAAAGGGTAGGGCACTAATGATTTCTGGACAAATAACTGGGCTGAGTGGTAAGGCAGGTTCTAAATTCCCAAATCGGGGAAATGGTGATGACAAACTTGTCCTGTGATCTAAGCCCCTGCAGTTAAACCTCAGATGATGATTGTCGGTTTACAGCATCAAGTTCCTTTAAGCTTCGCAAGGGTTCATACCTGTTTGATAACGATAGGACCAATCCAGAGTTATCAGTTTGGTTTGGTTTGGACATAATAGGTACCTGCAGGCAGGGACTTTTTGACAGAGGAAGATTAGCAGGCGGGTAAAAGTACTGGAGGGGCTCTATCCTAATCAATGTTTTAGAGCTGCCCCTAAGCACACAATCTATTATTGAATTAACTTGAGTAGGATATCTCCTGTTGACTATCAAACTATCCACCTTGATGTTTTTCCCCACCCTGCGACCCACCTAGCCCACTCTTCTAGCCATGATAAAGTCCGGGGATATCCGATGGCCATTCACAATGTTCATGTTTCACCAATGTGTAAACTTATGTACCAAGTCCAATGTAGTTTATTTGCTCCCCTGTGTGATCGGAGGGACACCCACCAGGACAATTGCCAGAGGTGCAGCTTTTGGGGGCAGATCTATAGTCTCATAACTGTTAGCTAGGGATTTTACAGAAATGTTTGAAACAGACATATTAGATAGACACCCCTTGATGATGACGCCCCTCGAGGTGGAACTACTTGTGCCGTCTTCCCTATCTGTATCACATCAGGTGGATTACAAGGAGGGTTGCAGGTAGCACTTAAGATTCTGGTCCTTTTGGGTGCCCTTTGTTCCTGATGCCCAATGTTTTGTGTGTTTTGAAAGTATTGTAAGTCAGAGGGCACGTAGATGGAGCAACCCGGCACTGCTAACAGTGTCTGTATGTTGTCTCCATCTATCAGGCACTTGCGACTAATTGCCTTAATTTCTTTTCTTTGTTTCCACCCCTTCTTAAGGGGGGAATCGCATTGATAACAAAGTACGAGAGGCAGCTGAGATCATTGTTGTGTTCTCGTTTGAAGTGTCTGGCTACAGGATAGGAAGAGTCATTGTTAACTATAGCCCGAATATGTTGAAGAATTCTGACGTGCACCTGTAGCTTGGTGCTACCGACGTAACGCAAGCCACAGGTGCACGCCAAAACATACACCGCAAACTCAGTGCGGCAGTTGTAACTCCCATATATAGCACATTTTTCTTCCGAAAATGGGGTGGTGTAATGTGTAGTATTGACACCAAACTTGCACGCACGGCACGTGGAGCATTTAAAAAAACCCTTTCTTGGTTTCAGCCACGTGCCTGAAGTTCCTATTTCTGGGCAGCTTTTAACTAACTGACTCCTCATAGACTTTGCTCTTCTAAAAGTGATAGTAGGAATATCAGGTAGACGAGGACCCAAAACCCCATCTGTCAGGACTATGGGCCAATTTGTTTTGATAATTTTTTTTATCTTTCTCTCTTGTCTACTGTATGTAGTGATTAGCCTGGGACATGAGTCAGCTTCAGCCACATCAGTTACTTTGGCTGTCCCATGTAGAAGGGTATCTCTAGGTCTGTCTCGTGTTTTCAACACCGCACGGGTCAAAATTTGGTCACTGTATCCTCTTTGTTTTAATCTTTGTAACACATCCTTGGTGCATTTATCAAGTTGTTCCGTTGTACTGCAGATACGTTTGATCCGCAGTAGTTCACCAAACGGAATGCTCTCTATTAGATGTTTGGGATGGCTACTAGTGCTGTTGCCAGCTGTGGGCTTCCTAAATAAGGTTGTTTCAAGTATGTTATCTTCAATCAGCACTCTGACATCTAAAAATTCGACCGTGGTTGTGCTAATTTGTGATGTGAAGTGCAAATTCATATGATTCTGGTTAATGGTAGAAATAAAACTGATTGCACTTTCCTCATTTCCTCTCCAAATCACAAAGACATCATCTATAAAGCGTAGCCAATGCACCACGTGCCGATTAAAAATTTCCCCATGTTGTTTTTTGAGGACCTGTTCCTCCCACCAGCCAACATGTAAACATGCATAGCTGGGGGAGAAACAGGATCCCATAGCCACGCCTCTTTGCTGTTTAAAAATGTCATTCCCAAATAAAAAGAAGTTATTATTCAGACACCAATTTATCAAATTGATTAACATTCTGTTATGAAGAAACAATTCACTCCCCCTTGAGTCAAGGAAATACTTAACAGCATTCAGCCCATCCGTGTGATTGATGCTAGTATATAGCGATTCAATGTCTAAAGCAATCAATAAAAAGTTCGTCTCCCATGTAATGTCATTGATCTTGTTTAAAAAATCACCAGTGTCTTTGATGTAGCTGGGGAGTTTTTTTACAAAGTCCTGTAGAAAAAAGTCAATATACTGGGAGACGTGTTCACTCACACTGTTGATGGCGGAAATAATCGGTCTTCCTGGTACTGGTTGAGTTAGTTTGTGCACCTTTGGGATCAAGTACAGTGTGGGTAACACAGGGAAGTCCATGTCTTTAAATTTGTATTCCGATGAAGAAATAAGACCTTCCCTTTTGTATTTTAATAATTGCTTCCTCAATGATTCTTTGGCAAGGTTATACTCTTTAAGATTTGATTTTCCATAGCATTCTTGATTGTTTAATTGTCTTTTTGCTTCAATAATATACTCCTTTTTTGGCCAGAGTACAATGTTACCCCCTTTGTCAGATGCCATAATAATAATTTCATTGTTCTTCCCCAGTTTAGTCATCAGACGATCATATTGATTGTTCATATACGATGAACGTTTTGGTTTCTTTCTGGTTTGGATATACAATTTTTTAATATCATCTGTCACCCGGTCATGGAATACATCCACTGAATCTTTGGGCATCATAGGAATGAAGGTGCTCTTAGGTTTAAACGGACTGATCCCAGCTCCATGTTGAGCAATTCCTTCATTGGACAGTCTGTTTTGGGTGTTAGAAACAGCCTCTGTATCAAGTTGTACCACCGCTTGTTCATTGCTCAATTCCTGCATAGTTAAAAGGGTCGGTATATCAGCAGCTTGTAAACCCAGCAAGTTCCCAGGCAAATTGTCTTGCATTGTTTGGCATGTATCCAGGCCTGTTTTGACCGCAAAGAATTTCTTTAATTTTAGTTTGCGAATGAAGCAAAAAATATCAATTCTGGTGTTGGCATAATTGAAGGAGCTTTCAGGACAGAAGCTAAGTCCTAGGGAAAGAAGCTGTTTTTCTGCTTTAGATAGTTCGACATTAGACAAATTGATTATTGTTTGTTCAATTATCGCCTCTTTCTCTGCCATTGCTGTTTTTTCTTTTGTGTTGATTTTCCGGCATTTCCGGCATTTCCGTCTTGCTTTTCTTCTGGCATTCCTCTTTTTTCGTTTTGTTGATTGTTCCGGTTCCTCGGTCTCAACGTGTGGCGCCTGTCGATGGCTAAAAAATCAACTTCTTCTCCCAGGCTGTAAACACCTCCATCCATATTACTGACCATAATGTCACCTTCTGAGCCAGTATCGCTTGTTAAAGATTCGCCATCTGTCCCTGAGGCTTCATCATCTTTATTCATGTCCGTGTGAGTTGGCTATCTATCAGGCACTTGCGACTTAGCAGGCCCAGCAGAGCTGGTGTACCCACCTCGCAAGGGCTCCCTTATAATGGGTTAGGGTACTAATGGTAGAACAGCATCAAGTCTTGCATCCAACCCCGCTAACTTTTTTTGTATCCGCGCTAAAAGATTGTCAAATAAGGATTCCAGTCTTGGTAAAAAGTAGGTCAATAAGGTGTTCTAAGTCAGAGTTGGCTGGTTTTGCGGGCCTTTTAGGCGGGGGATTATGAGAAGCACTTTTAAAAGTTGTTTTCTTCCTCTTGGTGGGGGGGCTGGGCAGGTCATCCTCCACCGGTGTCATAGCCTTCTCGGCAGTAAGGTCTGCTGTAACTATATTGGTCTCAGTTAATGATGCCAGTCTGGGATTAGCTTCTTGTGCTCCGAGGCTATCCACTAATAATTTGGCGGAGGTAGATTTACCTATCTCCAGGTATAGCCTTCTTTCAGTAAGGGCTATCTCTTTTGAGATGACACTGGCTGCCCTAGTTATGTGAGTGATTGTATGGGTGTGTGAGTGGGCGTATGAGAAGTTGTATGACGTTGTGAGTGGGTGTGTGAGTGGTTCTGTGGATGATGCTATCAGTGATGCCATTTAAAATGTCATCAGTGATGTCACTGACCATGTCATGAGTGATGTAATATGCGAGGTTATAAGCAGTGCTTTGCAGCTGCGTAAGTTATAGTTAGCTCAGGTAACTATAACTGCTGAATTTCACTGGTTTTGTATGAAAGAAATCTGAGCCTAACTATGGCGTCCCTGTAATCTTTGTTTATTTTCAGTGAACATCATATGTATATATATATGTATATATATATATTCACTGAAAAAACCATAGGTTTCACACACGTTATAGTTAGGAATTAGCATTGAAAAAACCTTGCAAATTCACTTAAAAAACCATAGGTTTCACACATGTTATAGTTAGGTGGATATTTCACTCGTAAAAAACCAATGAAATTCCCCCGTTATAGTTAGTTCAGATAACTATAACTCGCGCGACCACCACTCTATCAAAAGGATGATGTCATCAATGATGTCATGAGTGATGCCACTGACCATGTCATGAGTGATGTAATATGTGACGTCATGAGCAGTGGATTGCGGGCGCGCGAGTTATAGTTATCTGAACTAACTATAACGGGGGAATTTCATTGGTTTTTTACGAGTGAAATGTCCACCTAACTATAACATGTGTGAAACCTATGGTTTTTAAAGTGAATATATATATATATATATATATATATATATATATATATATATATATATATATATATATATATATATATAAAAATTCACCGTCCCGTTCTCCGTAGTCTCAAAGAAGATACAAAGGTACAGACCACAGCGTACTACCGAAATTAAATGTTCAGTGCAAACTTTATTCCGTGCACCCTGACATGACGCGTTTCGGTCGCTTTCCCACGACCTTGATCACATGACACACTATAATCAAGTCTTTCTTTTGAATGCTTTCACAAAGTACTCTCCTCCTAAAACAGCCAATAACAATCCGTAATGAAACTAAACAGCACACTACAATGACCAGGAACACCCAAATTCATAAACATAAATGAAATGTTAGAATATAAGAAAACAGACTGATAATGTGTATAGTACATACATGTAATCCGATAATTCAACAAAGAACATTCTTAAAAGGATCCTGCTCATAAAATCATCATGTAAAATTGTTGCTGGCTATGCGGGAGGTTGAATAAAAATAAACCACAGTGCTAGTGCTAATAGAGTGTAAACAAATATATATATATATATATAAAAAAAGGTAAAAGAATGTATAATTACCTTTTTACTTATCTACTTGTGGGAGACGGAAAAGAAACCCCTAATCTCCCAGCCGTTCATATACTTGGCCAATAGGTACAGATTCAATATATGTGAAGACATCAAAAAAGAAGCTCTAGCCGATTCTCAACAATCATGTACAAGAATATTGCCCAAGAAATTGGTAGAATGCACAATTAGCTGCTATTGAAACGGGCCAAACTAACTATAGTATAGCCAGTTAATAGGACAAATCTAGAGAAGAACTCTGCTATGGCTCTTTGTTAAAAAATGCACACTCAATGTGGCATGATTTACCTCAACATTGCAAAATACCTCAATTGGTAATGGCTATATAAGTGCAAGTGCAAAAAGTATAAAACATATATAAATATATATAGATTAATACAAGTAATGCCTAGAAAACAGAAGAGCTATTATAAAAACAGAGTCATTTCATCATATTACAACTACACAATAGGACATAGATGTATTAAAGTGTAAGTGCCTAGGCCAGTCTCTTCATAAGCAGCAGATAGAAAAACTCAAGTGGGTCACGATCTATAATGTAAGTGCAAAATTTTTGTAAAAATTGCTAACCTATAAAATAGACAAACATCTGGGACAGGTAATATATATATATATATATATATATATATATATATATATAACGACCAAGGCTCCCCTCACGGAAAGACCGGGCACACACAAAGGCTTGCTTGGAACGGCAATTTTATTGGACCGGCATAATGCATTTCGGAGAGTTCCTTCTTCAGATGCCTTCCCCCAACAAACAGTGCTGTCAGTTTCCAAACTTAAAAGGTGCCTGCTTTGCTATGATAGGCGAAAATCACATGGTGGGCGTGGCAGGAGTATGAGCACCTCTGGTAAGTACCTCCTCCCCTTGTGGGTGGCGCTCACGTTCCAGCCAATAACACCAATGTTCCAAGCACCATACTACCGTTCCCACAAGCCAACATCCGGCCGCTTCTGTACTCTTCGGGAAATCCCGATCTGGCATCTTGGACTGGAGTCAGTCCCAACACTTGTTGCTGGATGTTTCAGGCAGCGGCGGTACGGCAGTTCTCCAAGCACATTGAAAGTCACCACAAGTTGCCACTAAATCCTGCCACACTTCTTGTGGATGGGGCGCCCAAGGTGCTTAGTGGCCACGCACCAAAATACAACGACCAAGGCTCCCCTCACGGAAAGACCTGGCACACACAAAGGCTTGCTTGGAACGGCAATTTTATTGGAACGGCATAATGCATTTCGGAGAGTTCCTTCTTCAGATGCCTTCCCCCAACAAACAGTGCTGTCAGTTTCCAGACTTAAAAGGTGCCTGCTTTGCTATGATAGGCGAAAATCACATGGTGGGCGTGGCAGGAGTATGAGCACCTCTGGTAAGTACCTCCTCCCCTTGTGGGTGGCGCTCACGTTCCAGCCAATAACACCAATGTTCCAAGCACCATACTACCGTTCCCACAAGCCAACATCCGGCCGCTTCTGTACTCTTCGGGAAATCCCGATCTGGCATCTTGGACTGGAGTCAGTCCCAACACTTGTTGCTGGATGTTTCAGGCAGCGGCGGTACGGCAGTTCTCCAAGCACATTGAAAGTCACCACAAGTTGCCACTAAATCCTGCCATACTTCTTGTGGATGGGGTGCCCAAGGTGCTTAGTGGCCACGCACCAAAATACAACGACCAAGGCTCCCCTCACGGAAAGACCGGGCACACACAAAGGCTTGCTTGGAACGGCAATTTTATTGGAACGGCATAATGCATTTCGGAGAGTTCCTTCTTCAGATGCCTTCCCCCAACAAACAGTGCTGTCAGTTTCCAAACTTAAAAGGTGCCTGCTTTGCTATGATAGGCGAAAATCACATGGTGGGCGTGGCAGGAGTATGAGCACCTCTGGTAAGTACCTCCTCCCCTTGTGGGTGGCGCTCACGTTCCAGCCAATAACACCAATGTTCCAAGCACCATACTACCGTTCCCACAAGCCAACATCCGGCCGCTTCTGTACTCTTCGGGAAATCCCGATCTGGCATCTTGGACTGGAGTCAGTCCCAACACTTGTTGCTGGATGTTTCAGGCAGCGGCGGTACGGCAGTTCTCCAAGCACATTGAAAGTCACCACAAGTTGCCACTAAATCCTGCCATACTTCTTGTGGATGGGGTGCCCAAGGTGCTTAGTGGCCACGCACCAAAATACAACGACCAAGGCTCCCCTCACGGAAAGACCGGGCACACACAAAGGCTTGCTTGGAACGGCAATTTTATTGGAACGGCATAATGCATTTCGGAGAGTTCCTTCTTCAGATGCCTTCCCCCAACAAACAGTGCTGTCAGTTTCCAAACATAAAAGGTGTCTGCTTTGCTATGATAGGCGAAAATCACATGGTGGGCGTGGCAGGAGTATGAGCACCTCTGGTATATATATATATATATATTCACTGAAAAAACCATAGGTTTCACACATGTTATAGTTAGCGGAAATTTTAATCATAAAAAACCATTGAAATTCCCCCGTTATAGTTAGTGCAGGCAACTATAACTCACGCGACCGCAATCCTCTGCTGATGACAGATGTGTCTTTATGAAAAAAAAATATTTGTAATATATGTATAGCTAAAATTTAATGGAAGAAGACATGGGCAAATAAGTGTCTAAATACAGTATTAGCATCAGCAGAGGATTGCGGTCGCGTGAGTTATAGTTGCCTGCACTAACTATAACGGGGGAATTTCAATGGTTTTTTATGATTAAAATTTCCGCTAACTATAACATGTGTGAAACCTATGGTTTTTTCTGTGAATTTGCAAGGTTTTTTAAATGCTAATTCCTAACTATAACGTGTGTAAAACCCATGGTTTTTTCAGTGAATTTGTACGGTTTTTTAAATGCAAATTTTTTTTTTGTGATTTTTTTTAAAATCTATGTTTAAAATAATATATGTTCTATATCCTGCATTATAGAAAGGTTTTTTTTTTTTTCATTTTTTTCCGTGCGCGTACGGTAAGATGACGGTACGCGCTCCGTACGTCATAAGTATGATGCGCGTACGTAATAGGATACGCGTACGGTAAGCTGACGCTACGCGCTCCCTACATCATAAGTACAGCGCGCTTACGTGATATGTGCGCGACGTACACGTACACGCGGAAGCAATGTCGCGGTTACGCAGGGGCGTGTAATGCGCATGCGCGAGTGCATCTTACGTACGCGCTCCGTAAGCGCTCCGTAAGCGTCACGTTTGCGCATGCGTACTTGTTTACGAGCGCGTACCAAAAGTTTACGGAGCGCGCACGGTAGGTCAAGTGATCCACAAAGAACACTTTTCATTGGTTGAAATTACTTTCAGTTCCAGAAACTTCCCACAACACACCCATTCACCTCATTACTGCTTGAAAGAACACTTTTTTCATTGGTTGAAACTACTTTCAGTTCCAGAAACCTCCCACAACACACCCATTCCCCTCATTACTGCTTGAAAGAACACTTTTCATTGGTTGAAACTACTTTCAGTTCCAGAAACTTCCCACACCACACCCATTCCCCTCATTACTGCTTGTGATTCTCTAGGAGCAGGAGCTGAATTGTCTTTGGGATACAATGGCAGAACAGCAGACCTCTTCTGAGAGTGAGGCTAGCAGCACCACCATCATCCAGAAAAGGAGGAAACAGAAGAATTCTTTTATATGGGAGTATTTTACTTTTCCAGAGGGGGAGAAAAAGGTCAATGCTCCACTGGTCACTTGCACACTTTGTGACCGTGTTTTATCAAGAGGAAATCCTAGGAAAAAGTATTCCTTTGGAAATCACTCTATGATGAGACACCTTAGGGATAGACATCCCAGGACCTTTGCTCGACATACTGGAGAAAACTCTTCAGTAAGTCACCAGAGCCCAGCCTCAGAAGCTCAGCCGAGTACATCATCGGCAGCTCAGCTGAGCCCTTCCTCTGAGGTGGGAGCATCACCTTCTTCTGCTCCTCTGGATATTAACCCTCGATTTGGGAGGGTTGTAATGAGGTGTATAACATGTTCTGGTCTTATTGTTTTTGGGGAGACCAGTGTTCCCCTTATTAACAATAAGATAGACCAGCACGTTTGTAGACGCTCATAATATTCCCATTCTTTCTTTCCTCCATCCCTCTATGAACCCAACGGCTCTTTTAAGAGCCAACCTTACCTCACAATTTTTTTTATTTTTTTTTAAGCTTTCCTTTTTTAAAATTTTTTTTTACCGTGCGCGCACGGTACGCGTAATTTCGCGAACTTCGCGGAATTTCTCCGTTTACGCCGTGCGCGTACGCTGCGCGCATTCGGCGGTTTTTAAAAAAAATAATTAAATTCATTTTTGGCCCTTGGGGGTCCTTCTAAGACCCCCTGACAAAGGCTAGGGGGTCAGGAACTGTCCAGCCTGCCCCCTTTTCACGTTATCCACCTTTGTTTTACACCCCCTCAGACTGCGAGAGACAAAATGGCGGCCGACACTTCCTGATTTCGACCGATTCGAATGTTTACTAAGATCTAACAACCAATCAGAATCGCGCTCGCGCACGGCACCGTGCGCGTACGGTAAGCTTACGGTAAGCGCACGGAGCGCGCCTACAGATATATATATTGATTTAAATGCTATTTTCTCAGGAACTACTGAACAGATTTACACCAGACCTACAAAAGGCACTTCCTTGACCTGAGGACTACCTCTCTGCCAAATTTCAAGTAATTCTATTCAGCCATTCGGGCTGTAGCTGTGTCTAAAGGTCCTATGGAAAAATGCACGGGAAAAACGCGTTTTGGGACCCCCCTTTTTTCTCAGCCCCCGCTTGACGAATCCCCCCGAGACTTTCAGGGTAGGAGCAGAGCGTAGCGCCCCACCTATTTTGAAAATTTCGCGAGGATTCGTCGACCGGCGCCAAAGTTATTCCAAATAGAATGTTGCGGATTTCCTATGGAAACAGGGTCCTAACTATAACTACCTACTGGCGACCGCCAGTAGGTAATATATATATATATATATATATATATTTTCAACAATGTGATCCCTTACTCGACGCGCTCAACAGCTGGTGCTCCACGTAGGGGTCGGATCCAGACCCAGTATTTATTAGAATTCGAAGCAAAAGACGTGGCACTCAGGAACTGTATATTCAAAGCAATTTATTTAGCAACCTCCACCAACGCGTTTCAGCCCTTGGCTTTTCTATATATATATATATATGTGGACAAGAATCTATAATATGCCAGATAGGTCTGCCAAATGGAGTATCGGGCACTTGCCCTTCAGTAACTGTGGTCGAACAGCAGTACAGCTTGAGGCTCTCCAGTATTGCCATATTGGTGACTATGTTTACATTAATTGTGGATTATATAACCATCTAATCCAGAAAAGATGCACTTGCATTTTATGATGAAATTCAATTTAAATTGTTCGGCACTTGCACTTTGCTGTAACCAGTCCACTAGGCACTTTATATACTAAGCCACTTTATAGGTGCTTGTATGTGGTGACTTGATGTAGATCCACAGAAAGAAAATAGATCAACTAAGCAAAATCAATACCAATCCAATCATTCAGTGCTAACGCCAGAATACTCTGAACCCACAAACCAGAGGTGTATGAGACCGTTACCAACACACCACTAAACGTGTGTGTAACCGTAAGAAAACTCTTATTAGATATATAGAATGGGCAAAATATACACCAAATTGTGCAAGTCTTATGGGATTTAATTGAGGTAGCACAAACTATAAATCACAAGAAAACAGAAAAAGAGTATAAAAAAGATAAAATGCTTTATAAAAAATGAAAAAATTAAAACAGATAAATTGAAACAATGTTCTGTCAAAACAGGAAAAACGATAAAGTAAGAAACGAACCTAAAAAATACATATCTGTTCTCTATGTCTATTGGAACACATGACCACACTTGCTGGCATAAATGTAATGGAGGAGTATGGCTCCTTGTGTGATCAAGGCATGAGATCATGCAGAAACGCGTAACAGCATGTACAAACAATAAATAAATATTAACCCGTTTAAGGAGACTGGAGCTGCTGTGTCGGTGTCTGGCTGATTGAATTTGCATGCCGGAGTAAGACTTTGAGATATAAGAAGTGTGTGGGCAGTACTATGTTTGCTGCACAGAAACGCATCTTAGAACACATGAGAGCCATCCAGAATAGGGATAAATTATCCCCAATAGCAAGACACTTCGAAGAATTCCATAAGAGCAATCGCAATTTGCTAAGATTCTTTGTAGTCGATCGAATACCCCCCTGCAGCAGAGGTGGTGATAGGATTCATAGACTACGACAGTTAGAATCTAAATTCATTCTGGAACTCAATACGAAAATCACTGGGGGCTTGAACTCTGAGGAAGAAATGTCCTGGTATCTGGGAGAATGAACCACAGACTAGTGCGGCTGTACCTGTGGATTTGTTGAAACCTTCCCCTCCTTCCTTTTCTTGTTCATTTTCTTATTTGTTCTCTGCTGAGTAACTGCTGAATATAGATTAGTGACTAATAGATTGCCCTCTCCCCCTACTTTCTTCTCACCCTTCCCTTGTTTTTGGCCACCTATCTGATGTAACTGTGTAAATAGTTTTTAGGATTTTAATTCACGTTCACTATAAGGTCATATGTGTTAAGCAACTGTCTGAGCCTTGCATCATTGACACTGTTTTTCCCCCTTCCCTTTTAGGTGGTGAACAGTCTGGATGTAGAAAACTCTCCAAGAACTACATGCATAGCGGTTAGGAATATCACATTGGAATGAATAATTAATGCCCACTATTGCCATGTCATGTTCATTTTTTGATTATCTAACCCACTTGAGATTTTACACTTTTTTGTAGCAAATCTCAGCCTTAATAGTTCTGATGACTTATATAAATATTATTGGATTAATGACCCACTTGGGATCATGAATTATATTTGTTGGCTCAGCGTTACTAAATGGTTGAGCTGTGTGTTTACTAATAGAAATATCATGGCATCACAGTTAAATTTAATACTTGTATATATGGCGCATTGATTATATGTGAAACATAATAATTAGAGCTATCACTATGACATGTGAGCATTTCAGTCAAGCTGTTTCCTGCTCGATCATAGTAGATCATATAACTGAGCAAATAACATTGACACCGCTGTGAAGGGGAAATTTATGGAGTTCAAATAGTATCCATGTTTGTAGCTCTGATGTGTAACATTCCTGGGTATGATGGACAAAGATATGAGATTCAATAATGAATTTATTGTTTTACTATTGTAAATATATAGTTGTGTAATCTATGTATTGAAAGGATTACGTATTGGTGATTTAACCTGCACATTGCTTTGGAATGTTATTTCGTGTTCTTTAAGACCACTATTAGTCCATTTTCACTGTCATTGTTTTTCACGTCACATGCACTTGTAATGTTTTGTTTAAATGTCCGCTTGTAAGAGAAATTAATTTACCCGTGAGCAAGGCGGCTTCGCCGAAACGCGTTGGGTGCTTCTTGTTGGCTCGATGCATTGAAAATAAATTCTTTGGAGCACTTTGGAGTTGGCGTTATTTTACGAGAGGAGTGCACGCGTGCTTGATTGCACGGTGAGTGGCAATATATATATATATATATATATATATATAAATATATATATATATATATATATATACATTACCTACTGGTGGTCACCAGTAGGTAGTTATAGTTAGGACCAAGTTTCCATAGGAAGAACATTCTTTGTTTTGCTTTTAACTTTGACGTCGTTTGATGAATCTTCATGAAATTTTCCAAACTAATTCTTTATTCATATCAGCTCCTATGTTGAAAGTTTGGGGGTGATTTCTCAAGGGGTGGCTGAGAAAAGGGCCCTAAAACGTGTTTTCTCCATGCAATTTCCATAGGAAACTTTAGACAAGGCTACAGGTCGAACAGGTGAATGGAATTACCCCAAATTTGGCAGGGAGAAGGGTCTTGGTCTAGAAAGCACGCTTTTGTTTATTTGGTGTAAATCCATTCAGTAGTTCTGGAGAAATATATAAATTTACAGATATCGATATTTAGGAATTCTGCCATCTGATTGGCTGAGGTGTTACGAGCACGAGCTTGCTGCTTCTTGGGTGTGAGCGATGCGAGCAGTTGCAACTAGGAAGTGTTGGCAGCCATTTTGTGATTCTGTTGAAGCAAGTAAGGGGAAAAAAGTGCAAAAAAGTACGAAAGAGGAGGGTAGGAGCACTGTAACGTCTGTGGGGTGTTTAGGGTGTGCTATACAGGGGTGCGAAGAGAACTACTCATCCCTACCGGTCTGAAAGTGCTGGGCTACAGAAATTAAGTGAGGTATTGCCTAAGTCTGATGCTGCTAAGGTGAGCTGCTGCGGGACTCGGGGATTAAAGCGTGAGCCCAAACTGTGTGTCTTATGCTGTGAAGTCATGTGCCCTCTCCGTTGCACCACATCTGTGGAAGTAGTGTCAGCATGTGTTTATACCTACTAGGATGAACTGCAGACCCCTACTGGTCTGAAAGTGCTGGGGTACGGAAAATATGTGAGGTATTGTCTAGAGTCTCATGCTGCTAAGCTGAGCTGCTCTGCTGCCGGACTCGGGGATGAAAGCGTGAGTTCAAACTGTGTCATATGCTGTGAAGTCATGTGCTCTGGCCGCTGTGCCACACCTGTCCAAGTAGTGTCAGCAATATGTTATACGTAGTAGGAGGAAGTTTTGTTTGGAACACAGTAACTTGTATATGGTGCTGGTAAGTGATCCGCAGCACTGCCAAAGGCAGTGCACCCAGGACATGCAGCAGATGTGCAAGGTATAGGTGGATGTGAATGGAGTCGACCATATGTTCGGGATGCCCTGCTATGCGTCAGTGGCTCTGCTTGTAGCTGCACTGGCTTGCCGTGTGCCAGTCTTGTGGATGAAATGGCACAGCTTGGTGTGATGAGCCGGGTCTGTGTGCAATGGGTGCAGGGCAGGGTTGTGGTGGAAATACGTGTGAGGGCCATTTCATGCACGCTAACTACGACGAAGGACTTTTGAGTGTGGGATGTCCACTCGTTGGTCTCAAATCGGGCAGTGGGTAGTGTGGGAGATGGATGCAGATATCGTATCTGTCAGGGGGGGCTGGCCACTTGCAAGTTCCTTCTCGGAGCAGCAGATGTGTTAGCACAAGATAGCTCAGACAAAGAACCTTTCATCCTTCCAGTAACTTCTCCAGGTGCATTCATACAGGATGTGTACAAAGGTCGGTCGTGGGTGTTGTGGATGTCTGCGACCCTGGTCATCATGGATGAGATGCCCAGCACGTGGCACATGGGCGGGTTCACTGTGCGTTATGTTGCCAAATAGCTGCTCCTCCCTCCCACAAGCCCCCACACTTTTGTGCGCTGCGCTGTTGTATCCCATGCACTCCTACGGCACACCTTTGTAATGCCTATTCGCGCATATCCTGTGGCATTCCAATCACACCGTGACACTGCCTTATGGAGGTGGTGCATGCCACCTTACAACATCGACTTGTGGCCACACCAGAACACAGAGACACACATACCGTACTTCTTGCACATGGACATGTGTGAGACACCCTGTTCCCCTTGCTGCTTGTGCATGCAGGAGGAAGCGTGCGTAGCCTGGCTGAAGACGGCTGAAATGCCAGAAACCGGTACTAGGAAGCTTGTTTCCGGTCCAGGGAAGACATGGCTTGGCAGTTCGGGCTGGACTGTTCCCATGAGGCACAGGGTCAGACTGATTTGCATATGGCCATGTCTGAACTGGGGTGGCAGAGTGGGCTAAAGAACGGTGATGGATTAAACCCAGATCAGTTGACTGGGGGTGAGTGCTTACAATGTTCAACACTCCGTCCAACATTTCCTTTGGTTTTTGCTTTGGATGCGTGCGTAGCTACATCTCCAGGCTCACTGCCAACGCTGAGGTGACATGGTAACGTCCGCTGAAGACAGCACACTGTGATGTTGCAGGGCCTGTGCTTATCATGCTAACACAATGACCACACAGACATACTTGCTCAGATACGGGTTTGGGGGGCATTGGCGGTCCTGGGGTTGTTGCGATGAGTGTTATGGCCCTCATGGGTATCCGTGTATCATGCTCATTGACTTTATGGCACCTGTGGGTGTTCAGGTGTGGCTCTTGGCAGTGTTCCCTTTCATGCTGCAGGTAGTCTAGCCTGCTTAACACCAGCAGAAAGCAGGTGTAAAATCTCTGGTGCTAATGCGGCTTATCGCCGGAATTTGTTTCACATCGCAGTTTTTGCCTTTCGTTGTGAAAGTTGTGATATGGGTTTTTGTGTACAGTAAAATAAATGAACTGGGCAGTGTATCCCGTCAAGATCCAGCACCTGACCCACTATTCCCAATCAATATAAATCAGACCCCCCAGGATATAGCGGCATGGATTAGCAAATTTAGCGGCACAAATATGGAAATTTAGCGGCACAAATATGGAAATTTAGCGGCATTTTTGCGGCACTTTATTTTACTCATAATCATTCATTTTCAGCCTGAAATCAATGGAAGCTGTTTTAGCAGAGTATTCCACTTTGAAATAGGCATGTTTAAAGTGTCTGCAGCTCTACGGAAGCACAGCTCCAGTCCTAACCTTGTGGGAGTGTGCTGTATTTCTCCCTGGGATGTTCTAGTGCCCATGTATGCACCCCTGTCGGGCATCGCTGCCTACGGATCCGAGAGGCAGGACACCTCTTCCTCAGGCACCCTCTTTTGCCAATTTTGGGTGCCACTGATGCCCGCAACATTGGTAGCAACATAATATTTTTTTTTTATTTGCTGCAAAGATATTGGTAACAGATGACAAATGTGACTGTAAATCCCTTCTAGGTTACTCAATTGGTTACATAGAGGTTGCATTTTAAAATATCTTACAGGGTTAAGATACCTGTTGGAGAGACCATTGTGTGCCCTGCAATTTTGAGGGGATTTTAATAGAGGTAAGATAACTTTTGCTCCCAGCTGAATGTTGAAATAAGAAAGCCCTCCTACTGCCTGCACGTTGCTGCACCCAGCCGAATACAAACAGCTTGCAGGCGCTGCTGTATTATCAGACAACAGGACAAATTCAGCCTTTTTCTCAGGGAAATTAGCTGCCGGAAGTGAGATCAGGTGGCTTCCCCTACTTTTCAGCACTGGTTGCCATCTCCAAAGAAATTGATAGTTCATGTTGCCTGATAATTGTAGTTTTCTTGTTGGTTACGTTGAACAGTGCATTCTGCACAGACAGGAAACCTTTCGTCATGCAGCAACAAGGTTCAATGGCCACCGCCCGTCTTCCCTTTCCTTGGAATTTTGTGAGCATGAGTATTGACACCCTGGTGCTTGCAAAGGCCTATCCAATAAGGCACACGTACTACATCGCAGACAGCTGTACTGTCAACAGACCTAAAATAATTCTGTTATTTCCATTTCAATCGTTGACTCATTCCTTCTCTCTCTTCGTTTTCTTGCTGTTCTGTTATTTTTCTCAATCCTTGTCGCTCCTCTTCCTTGACTCTGTTTTCATTGCCCCTTCCCTTTCTCTTCTCTTTATTTCCTACCTCCCCTTTCTCTTTTCTCGTTTTCAGTTTTGTTCTTGCTTCCATCACTTCTCATCCCTGTAATTCCCACTCCAGTGCTTCTTATCATTCTCTTTCAAATGCTCTTTCCTCCTTACTTGCTCTGTTCTCTTCTTCGTTGTTTTTTCTCTCTTTTTCACTCCAATTTTCTGCCTCGGTTCTTTTCAGTGTACGGCTCTTCCTTTCATGCCTTTCCCTCCTGCTTTCAGTTTGTCCTTCCTGCCTCTCTGACGCATTCACTTCCCGCACTTCTCCTTTGTCTTCCCATCTCTTCTATCTTTGTCTCTGGTTTATATTCCATCTCCCCACTTCTCCTTCTCTTTGCCCCCCTCCCCCACTTCAGCTCTCAAGCTCTCACCACCCCCCTCTATTTCATTCTCCTCGCATCTCTGTTCTCCTGTCCCACCGCTCTCAACATCTTGTACTCTTTCTCCCTTCTTCTCCCATCTCTTCCGCTCCTCTTTTCCCCATCTCAACCTCGTTCTGCCCCCTTCAAGGCCTCTCCCTTTCCTCCCCTCTTTAGCCTCCTTTCGCACACCTAATTCTTCTATCCCAGCTCTCTTTTGCCATCTGTATCTTCCTTCCCACCCTCTCCAACTCACACCTTCCATTTCTTTCCAACCTTCCCCTTTCTAGCTCCTTAACTCTAACTTCACATCTCACACTTCTCTCCCCTTCTTGTCTCTTCACCTTTCCCCCTCCTCCAATCTCTCTTCCCTTCGCCTCTACATCATCCAGCCCTCCCCCGTTCGCGCCCCCTCACTCTTTCTCCCTTTCCCTCTCCATCTCTTCCTCTTTCAATCCTCATGTCTCATTGGCAGCTCCCGCCTCTCCACGCTGCACATCTTTCCGTCCCTCGCAGTTTATTCTTCATTCAAATGCCCGCAGTTGCCGCTGGTCACATCAGCCCCTCTCCCCCCACACCTCCTTCGCCTGCTCCCCCCACAGGATGCACAGGCTGTCCGAAATCCTTTACCGGCATCTACCAGAGATTCACCATGTGTGGGAGGGGGCGAAATTGAGACACAGAGAACCCTGTCATGCCCTGGGAACATAATGCAATTACACATTTTAAAAGGGGAGGCATATTATGCAACGTGTATTCGCACCTTACAGGGTCAAAAAGCATGTGGGGCTCAAAGTCCCTCCCACCCCCCTTCCCCCACCATCGTGTGTGCAGCCCGGGCCAAGACAGCTTCCCCAGCAAACACACAGACAGTTTTAGAGCTGCTGTAGGCAAGTGTCTGTATTATTGCAGCCGCACCCGAGTGCTACACAGGTCTTTAAAAGACCATTTAAATGTTAACAAAGCTTTGTTGTTTTTCACCCCTTCTTAGAGCCCCTGCATATCCACTCTGCTAATTGATGGAAGATTTAGCCCCCCATAAATATTTATACATACTAAAGAATGAAAGGAAATTTCTGAAGCTCAGCAATGATTCACTAACAACATCTTGCAGAAAGCGTCCGCTGTGATTGACAGCCACATGAGTAAACAAACACAAGCTCTGCCACTTTTGCAAAGATTGTTCTGCACACCTGAGGCATTACATCTTGTCGAAGGTGGACTGCCGCCACTGACTGGATATTACAGTGTCACAGAGCGCGCTTTTTCCACACCTACTTAGTCAAGGTATGCAAAAAATGTAAGACAAATTATGTGGCATAATCCAGCACATTCTGTGACAGTATTATTTCACAACATTTTAACCCTAATTAGTTCTGTCAGGGCAAATGTTTCACCACATTTCCGAAATTTCGCGGGCAGTTTTTTCTAAAAATCGCGGCATTTTTACAAAACTGCCGATTTCGCGATTTTTTTGCAAATCGCGAAATCGCGAAATCCTGGAGGGTCTGATAAATACAATGAGATTTCTTCATTGATTTTGTGTGTACACTGTGAATGCACCCACTACCACAGTGCAATTCAATACAGGATTTTAGTATTTAGAATAAATCGCAAAGATGCACCTCGTGTGTTTTTGCACGGGAACGCCTACTCTGCACCTCATTATCAGCACTTTAATTCAACTACAGTTGAGATAAATCTAACACACTATTCAGAAGCTGGTGCAAACTGCAGACATCACCAGTATTCCCGCGATAACTGCCTCAAAATTTAACACCATGGTGGACACCACCAAATAACAGTAATAAGAACGAGAAAGAGTCACACAGCACTTAAGTAACAACCAAAAACTTTACTGATTTTTTTTTTCGAACTTTATTTTTTGGTAAACGTATATATAAAGGATAAAGTAAATTTAACAAAATGAAAACAAAACAACAAGGCGGAAGACTCCTGTCGGGACCATGAATGTCGACGAGACAGCCTGGAAAATAAAGCACAAAATAAGGACGTGTGTAATGCGCATATCAAAGGAGCGAGACACAGAGAAGGAAAAAAAAGCCAGAGAGAAAAAGAGAGGGAAGGAAAGAAAGGGAGTGAGAAAGGGAGAAGGGAAATAGAGAAAGAGAAGGAAAGGAAGGGAGTGAGAGAGAGAGTGAAGAGAGGGAAGTGAGAGAGAGAGAGAGAGAGATACTGCTGCCCCTGCGCATCCATGACCAAATAATTACCTGCTGCCACCGGAGTGTCTACCAGTGGGCACTTCACGTGCCCGTCAAAGCTCCGCGGCCCGGCAGATCTCACAGATGTCGCTGAGTCCTGAGTCATGAATGGCGGTGACCACATCAGCATCTCCGTGGCCCAGCAGATCTCACACATGTCGCTGAGTCCTGAGTCATCAATGGCAGAGACCACATCAGCATTTGGTGCCGCTAACCCTGTGCAACGCATGTCAGCGCCACGTGGTGGTAGGCTGCTGACGGCCATACAACTTAGGGTGTGACTAACCCTGTGCAACTCAAGTCGGCGCCACTTGGTGGTAGGCCCCGGACGGCCACATCAGCATTGGGTGGCACTAACCCTGTGCAAGTCAAGTCCATGCCACGTGGTAGTAGGTCCCTGACGGCCATACAGCTCAGGGTGAGACTAACCCTCTGCACAACTTTTCATAGACTCTTTATGATTGAGACCCGTGGAGCGTCCGCCATCCAGTCACCACCGGCAATAAAGGATGTGACGTTGTCGATGCATTATATTTGCGTGGTCACATGGCCTGTTACGCATGTGCCGGATGGGTGTGGTGAGTGTGCAAACCTGCCCTCAGGGAGTGGCCGTGACATGTCGACAACTAGAGCACTGACCTACACACCAACAGCGAGTACACCTGCGTCAGGTAGCTATGTGGGGGTGTGAAAACGTGTTTTCTTATTGGATTTCGATAGGAAACTTTAGACAAGGCTACAGGTCAAACTCCTGATTGGAATTACACCACATTTGGTAGGGAGAAAGGTCATGGTCCAGAAAGCGCGCTTTCTTGCATCGAGTGAAAATTTAAAAGAAAGGTCCCGGGGGCAATTTAATATACTGGAGCTCTGTCTGTGCGAGATAACCCTTTCACGCTCCCTCTTCCCAACATCACCCCTTCGCAGCTGTAGCGTTAGAAGCCAGTCCGTCGGTTTGCAGCTCTCTACCTTTGTGAGCTAGTACGCTGCTGTGCCTGTACCTCTGTGAGCTACTACGCTGCTGTTCCTTTGGGAGCGGACGGCTCGTAGTACTGCGTCTGTGAGTCGACCAGACGGGCCGCAGTTGTCCCTCTGCGAGCCAGGGTGCGAACTGTTCATAAGTCACACTACATAAGCATTGAAAAGCCATTTTGTGATTCAGTCCGTCAGCTGGCATCTGTCTGAGGCATTTCTGAAAACATACCGGAGTTCTTTCTGTGAGAGATACCCCTTTCACGCTGCCTCTCCCCACATCAGCAGCTAACGCACCCTCTTCCCATATTACCAACATACCCCCAACAACCTTCTTGGGCCCAGAATTGTCCCTATGCGGTTGGACAAACAAGAATCTTAGTCATGTATAGATTTACATGTAAAACATTTTATTTAAACAAAACAACAACAAATAAAAGTGAAGGGGACCTGGTGCGGTGGTCGCTGCCACGAAGTTGGGGTTACTGTCATTCAGGACTCAGGACACAGTTCCACATGTGGGAATGGCTTGTGTTGAACAGGGTTAGTGGCACCACATGTCGCGGCTTGTGTTGAACAGGGTTAGTGGCACCACATGTCAAAAATTCGAATTGCGAGCTCTGTTGCCCGCAGTGTAGAATGTTATTGAGTGTTTGCTGGCACTTGAAGATGAATTTGTTGATTGTACTAAAGCTATAACTGATATAAAAAAAGTTCTTGAAACAATGATACTAAAAGGATATTATGTAGGTTTATGCCTGTGATAGTTACTTACGTAGTGGACTCTGTAATTAATGAATCAAGATTTAATTTCAATTGTCAGCCCTACTGGCCGCAGTGTAGGCGTATCATGAAAAGATGAAATATGTATAGAATACACTGTCGAAGTGTATGAGCCTGTGATGTTGCTTGTTGCGGATGGGCCGCAGTGGGAGCCATGTCTCTTGCCTACTGCGCCATCTGCAATCGCAACTGTATCTGAATTGTGAGCCCTGCTGACCGCAGTGTAGGCCAGAGGGAGCGGTGAGCAAGGGCCCACAGCCACATGCATAGGTTGGTGGCCCCACCGGCCTGCGTAGTTTAGGTTCAGTGGCATCACGTGTCACCGGCCTTCCATATGCAAATACGCATCACTAATTGAAGGAAGTCTGGAGCTGTGGTCGCTGCCATGAAGTTGCGGTCACTGCCATTCAGGACTTAGGACACAGTTCCACATGTGGGATTGGCTTGTGTTGAACAGGGTTAGTGGCACCACGTGTCGCGCCTTGTGTTGTACAGGGTTAGCGGCACCACGTGTCGCCGGTCTTGCATGTGGAAATATGCCTAACTGATCAAAGGGAGTCTGGTGCTGTGGTCGCTGCCACGGACTTGGGGTCACTGCCATTCAGGACTCAGGACACAGTTCCCCATGTGGGATCATTCGGCTTGTGTTGAACAGGGTTAGTGGCACCAAGTGTCGCCGGCTTGTGTTGAACATGGTTAGTGGCACCATGTGTTGCGGCTTGCGTTGAATTCTGCCTCAATAAGTCCAGGTGGCGATGACTTGTGGTGCAGTGAGTTAGTGGCACCTGAAGCACTCAGCGTGTGTGCATCTTGCGATGATGCATGGTCCGGGCGGGCCTCACTGGTAGCAATGTCTTTACATGCTTTGAAAGAATCTTCATAGCAGTCAAAATAAATCTCCAAGTAATTCCATTTCAGTCCTCCAAGATTTGAAGAGTTGCAGAAGAGCTAAATAGAAAAAGTCTCTCTTATGTGGAGTATCAAAACTTAATTTCCTCTGATTAGTCAAATTTCCTTTGGCATTCTTAAGAAACATCCATCAGATCCAATTACAGCATATTTCCCTTCATTTATTTTTTCTGTAACATTTTTTCTAAAACTATAATGTTGCAGTATTTCATATAGACATATGTTTTCCAGGTATGGACTTCTATTTGGATAGTATGCGAGGAACAGTTATTGAGTTATCTGCAACATATTGTATGTCCATATTTGCATTCCAAATCTTCAAAATTATTGGATTGTAATCATTAATGTACTTCGATTCTTCTGTTCTTTTTATATTATAAGTATTTTTGGGTGATTTTCGAGTGATAGTATGCCTCACTGCTGACATAAAACTGTTCACTCTTCCTTGCGATGACTTATGGTGCACTGAGTTAGTTGTACCTTTGGCGCTCAGTGTGTACATACCCTGCGATGATGTGTGGTCCGGGAGAGCCGCACTCGGATCAATGTCTTTTGTCTATTGAATTTTACTTCAATAAGGCCACGTGGCGATGACTTATGGTGCACTGAGTTAGTAGTACCTTTGGCGCTCAGCGTGTACGTACCCTGCGATGATGCGTGGTCCGGGGGGGCCGCACTCGGAGCAATGTCTTTTGTCTATTGAATTCTGCGTCAGTAAGGCCACGTGGCGATGACTTGTGGTGCACTGAGTTAGTGGCACCTGAAGTACTCAGTGTGTGCGCACCCTGCGATGATGTGTGGTCCGAGAGGGTCGCACTAGGAGCAATGTATCTTGCGTACTGCACTGCGTCATCTGCAATCGCTACTCCATCTGAATTGTGAGGCCTGCTGTCTGCAGTGTAGATCAAAGGCAGTAGTCTGTACAGACATAAGTCTGCGGTGCTGTGCTTCTGGGTTCGCAGGGGGCCTGTGTCGAGGAGACCCGTGGTCATGGCGGCAGCCTCGTGGCAGGGTGAGGCCCGCCGCTCTGGCACAGTCGTTGGTCTTCACAGTTCACAAGTGAACCACGCCCAGAGCCCCGGCCTATTTATTCACACTCCTATGCTGAAGTGGCGTACGTCGGACCAGCCCACTCCGGTTACACTTATGCTTACAGGGGGGGACGATAAAGCTACATGACTGAGATTGTCCCTAGTGTTTGACGTAACATGGTTGGGTCCACTGTCCACAACACTACAAGCACCAGTAGTATTTGTGCACATGGAGAGGTGTGTGTTCTGCATACTGAGCTGTGTCCAGCACATTACCACTACACTTTGCATTGTGTGCATTGTTATTCATGGGTGAATTGCTTCCTTCACATACAGTTTGTTCACACCTGTCCCAATATTCAGCTATTGTGTGGCTGAGGGGCCATGCCGTTTATGGAAAGTTTGCTGTCTTGTTCTGCACTGCCTCGGTGGTAGGGGGAGTCCTGGGGGTGGTGGTAGGTGTTGTGGCGTTCTTGGGTGTCGGAGCTGCTTGATCAGTAGGTCTTCAGATGTGTGTTGGTCTTCAGATGTGGCTCTGGGCTGGGCTCCCTTTCATACTGTATGTATTTGTTTAATATTTAAAAAATAAGAAGACATTAAATAATAAATACAAAGAAACTACAAAAATTTTTTTTAGGATATTAAAGTTTAAAAATATCACTTTTTTTTCAAACTTACTGGGAAACACATAGGTTTTAGGAACATTATATTTAGAAATTAGTATTTAAATAACCTTTGAAATTCACAAAAAAAATAGGTCTCAGGAAGATTAAAGTTAGAAATTAGTATTTAAAAAAAAATCTAATTTACTGAAAAAACAATTGCCACATTTCCCAACATTGAGCTTTTATATGGCTAAGGGACCATGCCGTTTTGGAGGGTTCGCTGTCCTGTTCTGCACTGCCTTGGTGGTAGTAGGGAGAGGGGTTGTACGGGGGAGGTCCTGAGGGTTGTGGCAGTGGGTGTTGTGTCTTTCTTGGGTATTGGAAAACACTATAGGATAAATGAACATTTTAATTAGAAGTTAGCAATAAAAAAGCAGTGAAATTCACTGAAAAAAATAGGTTTCAGGCACGTTATAGATAGAAATTAGCATTTAAAAAACCTTTGAAATTCACTGAAAAAACCATAGGTTTCAGGCACATTATAGTTAGAAGTTAGCATTTAAAAAACCTTAGAAATTCACTGAAAAAATCACAGGTTTCAGGCACGTTATAGTTAGAAATTAGCATTTAAAAAACCTTAGAAATTCACTGAAAAAACCATAGGTTTCAGGGACGTTATAGTTACTTGGACATTTGACTCTTTTAAAACCAGAGAAATTTGCCTGTTATAGTTAGTTGAGCTAACTATAAATCGCGCGCCCGCAATGCACTGGTGATGACGTCACATATTACATCACTCATGACATGGTCAGTGACATCACTCATGACATCACTCATGACATCTCAAATGTGAATTCCAGTGAATGTGGGTTTCTGTAAAGTTTAAATATTTTTCATATATATCTATGCCAACACTTCAACCAGGAAGTGTTGGCAATCATCTTGAGACTCTGCTTGAAGACGAGTCCAACACAAAATGTAAAAAAATAAGAAAAGGGGGCAGGCTAGAAACAACCTGACTCCCTGGGACTCTTTGTGGTGGGGTTCCCACTGGGACTCGAGTGCCGAAAAAAGCTTTTTTTTAAAAAATTTCAGTGGGATCCGTGGATCCGACCAAAAATGAAAAAATAAATGAAGCGTGGGATCCCGCGCTTTGTTCATTATTAGCCCCTGGGTGGGCCAGATCCCGGGGGCATTTTGTTAATAAAGAATGGGGGCCAGTGGGCCTGAATATTGCCCCGGGGATCACCACCATCCTGGGGCTTATTTTAAAATGAAAGCAGGGGGAAGCCCGTATGGCCTTCCCCGCTGCCCCGGGGACCACCACCTCCCTGGGGCTTTTATAATTATAATTGGGGGGCTTCTTAGACCCCCTAGCCCTGGGGAACGCCACCTCCCTGGGGTGTTTCTTAAAAGAATGAGCGGGGCGCACAGACCCCATGCAGCCCCAAGGACCACCACCTCCCCGGGGCTTTTGCAAATTTGAATGTGAGGGGGTGTGATGAGTACGACCATCCGACGACGGCGGCGACCAATCCAATATGGCTGCCGCCGAAAAACCAGGAAGTGAAGTCAGCGGTCTAGCTGACTCGGGAGGCTGGGCGGACATGGCCGCTACAAAGGACTGCTGGGAGGCGGAAGAGACGTGTGGTGTGCGGGAGTCGGAGGCGAGAGAAGGCGAAGAGTGGAGAACGAACGGAGTGGACAGCGAGAAGGAAGAAACCAGCGCCGGCTGTAGGAGAATCATCCCGCGGGACCTGCCTACTGATCGAGAGGAAGGCGAGGAAGACAGCGACAGCTTGAGGAGCACTGCCCACGAGACCACTACTCTCCCGGACCACAAGGAGACTGGGTCTCCCAACACCACGGCCCAGGAGGGTCGTGGAAGCAGGCAAGTGCCGGACATTTATTCTTCACTGATAAAGGGGCTGTGGACACGCATGAAGGGCACCCACGAATAACTCACAAACATCCCCTGCACCTTAGGCACCACACCAACAGTAGGGCTCTGGTGACGGTATACACTTCCCCTCCCTGTGTTCTGAGCCTTGGAAACAGATATCCTGAGTTTCTCCTATTGTTTTTGTTTTTTTCTTTATTTGGGTCCGCGAGTGCCGACACGGAATGAAGAAGGAACCTGGCGCCCAGAGAAGCCTACAGTAGCAGATCCACAAGCTGCAAGCCCTCTCCCTGTGCCTTTCATAGACAGATTTCATTTACTTTATTCAGCGCATGTGAAGATAACATACGCAGAACAATAAAGAAGAGAGTAGACCCTCAGAGAGCATTGAGAATACTTATTAAGAAAGGGGGGGAGAAACCCGCCCAAGGGTCCCGTCACAGGGGGATTTGCATGTGGCACCACTACAGCCCCACCACCTTCCTGGGGCAATTGACAAAAAGGAGAGGGGTCACATGGCTCCAATCCTGGAGCCATAGATGGCTCTGGAGACTGCCACCCCCCAGGGCTGGCTCCTGCAATGTCCCAGGGTGCCCACCCCCAGGACATTGCAGTTTGCTATGGCTTGGCAAGAGCATTACCGCTCCCACCAATCTATAGCAAACTCTACTCCGCTTCTAGCTCTTGCTTACTAGAAGTGGAGCAGATTCGCTTTTAGACAGAGGGCGCTGCATACTCAGCAGCTCCCTCTTTCGAAAAGCAATTCTGGCTCCTGCAGGAGGTGGGGAACTGGCAGGCACCGCGGGGGCCTTGAGGCCCCTCCAACGGTCCCCAACTGTACAAAGGGGGTGCCCTGGGGTGGACCAGGGCACCCACACTACAGACTGGGCCCCAGGGGATGAGGTCCCTGTTGCTGAAATTGGCCCGGTCACACAGCCCCCCTCCGCTTATTAAAAAAAACAAATGTCTGGGCCCCCTGGAATGGGGTCCCCAGGGTCGAAATCGGCTTGGAAGGCAGGCTGCACTGCCCCCTCCCTTTTACTTTGTATAAAGAATTATAAAGAAAAGGCTGGACACTGGGGGATGGATTCCCCGTGGCCGAGATAGGTCAGAGGAGAGGTGCCCTCCCCCACTGAAAAATGTCCTGGCCCTGGGGGGTAGGGTCCAACGTACCCAGAATAGGCCAGGGAAGGGGGGGCCATACGGCCCCCCTAATAATAAAAAAAAGGATTAATAAAATACTGACAGGCCGCCAGAGGCACCGCCCCTTTCTGCACCACTCTGGAAACGCACCTCCTGGTGCGCTACTGGTTGGGAAATGAATTCCACTTTGCTCCTGAGGGCCTCAGAACAAAAGTGGACTTCTTCCCCCAAACAGTAGTGTGCAAGGAGGTGCGTTTGCAGAGTGGTTGGAGAAAGGGGGGTGTCCTTCGGCAACCTCTTAGCAATCCAGCTGTGTGGGACTTATTGAAGGTAACAGGTGGGGTAGTTGGCCCCCAAGGATGCTCAGGAGCAAAGTGGCCTTCATCCCCCAACCAGCAGTGCGGCAGGATGCACGTTTGCAGAGAGGATGGTAACGGGTCTCGTGCTCCAATCCAGATTAAAGCACCCATAGCATAGGGAAAGAAATTGTTGGCAAAGACTTAATGTTGCAATTGTTTCTGGACCTTAAACCCTTCAACAAGACTTTCATGGATTCCTGGAGTAAGGTAATCTGGATTCGCTTGTATTTTTGGAAGGAGTGGATTCTGCAGCATTTGTTCGGCGTATGCCTCCCTCCCAATGTTTCATGTCACTAGAGAAAAACTATTTTGATACACCATGGGGTTGCGGTGGTGCAAATGTTTGTGTTCTAGAAAACCGTCCTGCACTCCCCATTATAGACAGCAAAATTGTGTTTGCTCCCCTAGGAGATCTCTGAGTAGGGTCCATTAGTCTATGCTAACTCTAACCTAGGTAAATCCCCTCTGGCCCGAAGTTTCTGGTATTGGGGGTTGGGTCCTCTCTGCAAGATTTCAAGCTCACAGCATAGGCCAAAACTGCAAGAGTCCACACATCCATCTAACCAGGTCCAAGTCTATCAGTGAAGCTGCCCTAGTCATAGGGGTTAAGACAGTGTTCAGCTCAGGCAGCCAGGTGCCTGCGCATGTAGCACATGTATAACTTCTGGATGCCTGACCTGGTCATAAAGAGTGTCTGTCAGGCGGACCTTTACTCAGGCTTTACAGCCACTCTTCATGTGTGCAAAAAGGTGGGAGGCGGGCCCCTTCGCCTTTAAGCCTGGCTGCTGCTTGTCCCCATTCTTATGTTGCCATCCTTTCCAAGTGAATGAGGTCAGAATGAGGGATAACCTGCACCTGTGGGCTCGACACACACAATTACCACAGCTTTTCCACTTTCCAGTCTCTTTTCCCAGGATAAATCGGCAGTACACAAAAGATCTTATTCACAAGGGGATTGCGCCACCGGAACGTCACTTCTTTCAACTTTCTGGTGGTGGTAATGCCCTGCACCATATTTATAAAGCGGTGTTAAGCCACTTTCCATGGCTTAACGCCGTTTTGTAAATATAGTACCCTTTCACGAAGGTATCTGCGTGAAAGAGACATTCACTGGGTGTTGCTGTGGGTGTTCCACTGCAACACCCATTGCTTTTTGACATTCCCAAGATTTATAAGGATGTGTTAATCTGATGAAGCGCCAAAAACAAACGCCATGCAAAAGCAGATGTTAGATTGGCGCAACAATGGTTTTTGCTCTTTCTATGTGTGCTGCATTCTGCAACCCAAATAGAAACAGCAAATTACTTTTATTGATTGTTTATGTGCAGGAAGGTGTCCGTTCCTGCACATAAACAATCATTCCCTGCAACACAGACATCCTTTCACTAGCACAAGGGAAAACACAGGGGTGCTTCGTATTCTTGTGAATACAGCCCATTCCTGCATTATTGAAATGACACAGCGCTGCAAAATTTTCCGCAGCGCTCACCATTTCCTTATGAATATATCTCAAAGTTCTTAAATCTCAGAATCATAAATCAGCCACAAAATCTCATTTGCACCTGATGCGAAATCATGGCACCAGTCCGAACGCTCTTGATGATTTGGAAGAGCTGGAAAAATTTTGAAAATACAAAAAACATATTTTTCTTTCCATGTTAAAATTTGTTTGGTGGATAAAATCGGTTTAACAAATAAACATAGATATTAATAGTGAAACACGTTGCCATGCACACCATTTTCATATTCTACACCCTTAGATCTTATTTTCTAGTTTTTTTCAGACAGGCAAGGGCTTAAGGACGCAGAACGACTCTGTGCTTTTCTTGAAGTAAAACCCCCAGAGAGAGCATCGTTACACCCTCAAAGGAAAAAGGAAGAATCTGTACGGAAGAGAAATGAGGAGACGAGCCTAATTCTTCAAACACTAAATCAAGCAACAAAGGAAAATTCTATTTGGAAGAAAAATGTAGAGAAATGAAGGTCAAATTAAAAACATTGTAAGAGATGAGATGTTAGTCTGTGGAGAATAGACAATGCTCGGTAAGTTCCAAAAAAGGTAAAATTCCTTCCAGAGCATTAATCAAATTGTAGCAATAAATACAGGAACATGGGATGAAAAATACTGTAAAATGATGGTTAACAGGGGCTTTCTTTGTGGTTAGAACAATAGGTATTTTAACTTGTGAACTGTTCTTGTACAGACATATTCCAGTACTTTCAGTCCACTCTCAGGGTCGGGCTGGCCTATAGGGCAATCAAGCAGTCGCCAATAGGCTGATCTGACAGATCAGTGCGTGTGCCGGTTTTTAGCAGTTTTTTCCCCCGGAGTTTTATATAGCACAAAATAGACCCGAAGGTATCAGAGCGCTTTACATAAGCACCAGTTGCGTTACAGACAGACACATTAATTTTTTTTGTAGTTTATGAGCCTATTTTATGACCGGGGGTCTTGTTTTGACTATAGATTTCCGTGATATTAACACAAACATTAGCTGCAGTAAACATAAGTGCATGCAGTCTCCAATGCTTTGCAAAATACCCATACAGCATGTCTTTATATGTGCAACACGGATCTGATTTACAAATATGAGCAATTTTTTAGTATTCATGAGGCCGGTTCTATTTGCAATCCCATTGGTAATGGCTAGCACGCCCAGGAATGGTGGCCTGCTGGGGTCAGCAGACCACCATGTCTGTGACTGCTTTTTAAATAAAGCAGTTTTTTTTTAATGCAGCTCATTTTCCATAAAGGAAAACTGGATAGATTTAAAAAAGAAAAATGAAACGTTTCTGTTTCCATTTTGAAGGGTAGGCAGTGGTCCGTGGGAGCACTGCTTGCTCTTAAAAATATTTTCGCATCCATTCACAAAGGGGAAGGGGTCCCCTGGGGAACCCTTACTGTTTACAAGTGGCTTACCACCTACTTGAAGTAGGTGGTAAACTGCCAGTGTTTTGCACCGCAATTGCAAAACAATTGTACATTGAAGTGCGAGTCGCTATTAGGAAGGTGTGCTCTTGACAAGCCCCTTCCTAATAGCGAGTCACACACCCTATTTTGCAAGTCGGTAATAGGTTACCGACTCGCAATATAGGGTTTGTACATGGGGCAGACCAATTTTGTGGTCACAAAGGGGCCGATTTCCCATTTGCAACCGCAAAAAACGGTCATACATCTGGCCCTTGGTTCGCTAATGAGGGCCACTGGGTGCCCAGGCCAAATTGTTGTCCGAGGCTGCCACTCTAATGTCTCACTCTTACTTGTTATATTCTGACCTTTTTATTAGGCACTTCATTTTACCCACAAAATATTTTAATTTGGTTGCACCAACTCCTTACAAGCTCTTGTAATTGTAGTTTGCAGACTGCTAAGCTTCCCATCGCAGGCATTTGTTCACTTCCTTGTAGTTAGTGTGCATGATAATATGATCTTGCTATGCTAGTCATGTTCAATGTTTGAACTCACAGCTGGCTGCCGTAAACTTTAAAGTTGTCACAAAAGTATGACTCACTTGAACTTTCAACTGTGCAAAATTGAGGCCCTCAGTTTTCTAAAATTTTCACAGACACGACACAACACATTTAGCACTGCACACTCAGGCCTTTAAAATGGTAAGTACATTGATGCTATCCTACTGCGTTGAGTAAATGCCCGAGCAAAATGTTAGTAAATGAGGATCAGTGTATCTCCATAACAAATTTTTGTTTTCCCAAACAACTTCACCAGTTGCACAGCCACTCCTTTGTGAATGTCTAGGTTCTCCTTATTGTCTCCTTTCAGCTCTGGTAACTGCTTGAATGTTCGCAACCACTCTACCTCCACACTATGCTTCTACAGAGCTATTTTCCTGCATTCTTTCTCTTCTAATATACTCTGTCTGCCTCCTACCTCTTGGAACAAAGCTCATGATTTAAAGAGAGCTTTCTGGAATTTGCAGAAGCGCTACAAACGATAACATACCCTGCATGGTGCCAGTATGTGAACTTTCTCTCCATGAAATCATTGTTTTAGTAAGTAGTAGAGCAATGTCTCATAAACAACAGAAATAGGCAAACACATTTTATGCTCACTGTGGATATGTACATTATTAAAACCTCATAGTCTTCAAAGTTCAGTCCACTGCTTTGGTGGTAAAGCTGTTGTTATATACTAAATTGGTCACCAAACACATTCAAATTATTCATAATGTTACTGCCATAAAGTCTTATATTCGATTCTCACTTGCTTCTATGTGATGGCTACTCTTTGTTTCCCTTCTCGCCCGGACGTCACGCCTCTTTCTGGCATAATATTCCTTTTGTGGTTCTTATTTTGTACAAATCTTGACATTTCACCGCTCCCCAAATTCATATGTGTTGCTCCCGTGATCAACCAGAGCTCTATTCCCAGTATTGAGTATTAGTGCAAAGCAGGGCGGGCTTTAGGGCAGTGAGAACGATAGGATGTCAATGTTTTTGACATCGATATTTATGTGTCGATATTTGTGTATATGGATATTTTTGTAATCGATAATATGTCAGTGATCTATTGCTCTTCTATCTGCCCTCAGAAAAATATTCAATAAAGCTGTAGAAACTTGGATATTCAAATTCTGAGTGAAAATCAATGTATTAGTTCAGTGGCAATTAGGATTTAGACTAAAGCGTGGCCCGGAATCCGCACTTCTCATTGTGGAAATTTGCCAAATCCAAGATGAAGGAGATATTGCAGCTCTGATTTTATTAGACCTTTCAGCCACTTTCGATAATGTCCACTATGCCATACCGATTGATCTATTGTAGGAGATTGATTTTCATGGCACTGTTTTAGTTGTTTTTTGGTATTTTCTATTCAATCATGGCCATTTACTATTTCTCATAGCATACCTTTCAGAGGAGGTCCCTGTTCAGCGTGAAGTTCCTAGGGATTCATCTCTGTAGCCGATTCTGTTTAACATGCATATTTGGCCTTTATCAGGGTTGAGTAAATCCTTTGACCTAAAGCTCTGCAGTATGCAGATGACACCCAGGTCATCATCAGATTGAATCAAATCACCCCTACCTTACCAACCAGATTGAAAGATGGGCTAAATGCAATATAGAAATGTATAAACTCACATTTCTTAGAACCTAGTACAGGTAAAACAAACTCCTGGCTTTGTATAAGTAACCCATCCTGTGGAGCAACATGTTTTGGTCAAAATAACTAGAACCCCCTCTATGGCTGCTTCCAAAGCCAAAGTATTAGGAGTCATATTTGGTGCTTTCCTAACAAGTTTAGAGTTGCCGTTAACAAAGGAATCGATCACCGGGGACCTTGGATATGTACATGTACAAGAAACACTCGTACCACAATTAGCAACAATACAATCAACACAGTGAACCAAATGGATATTTTAATCATTAGTTATAATAAATCACATATAAAGAACTTTTATAAAAAAAATGTTACTTGGTGATGGCGCAGAGGGTGTGAAGTGAGAAATGTGCTCGGTGCTCCCATCCAAGTTATTCACACGTGAACAAATTCAGTAATCAAAGTTGTGTATATTAAAAACAAGAACAACACAGCTCATTTATATATAATATAATCTATCTAGCATCTGTAGTGGTAGTCAACAAGGTTTTGATTCCTCAAGAAGATCGGAGGACCATCATACCAACTCATAAGATAAAGAGGGATTCGAAACAAGACGAACGAGGGCTGAAAGAACGAATACTAGACATACAATAGTGTTACAACATGAGGGGTAAGCATTTTATATAGAGTATATACTCACAGATCAATGACTGAAAGCTTTAGTGGGGAAGAAAGGTGGCTGTCCCTGAAATAAGAGGTCAGATTTCAAGATAGAGCCGGAAGGTTGCCCAATAAAAACAAAAATTGCAGAAGTGGGGAAAACATTTTGGTAGGTCGAATGAACAGGTAACAATATTGAAACTGTGATGTCTCTCCAACTGGAGTATGGCTGAAAAAGACAATAATAAACATGCATTGGTAAAGCCAATAGGTTGCAAAGATCTAAAATCTGAGAGGTACTGGCGTTGTCAATGTCAAGGTTTTTTAGCCATGCTGAATAGCAGAACAGCTGTTGTTCAGCATGGCTGAAAGTCATGTAAAAATCCTAAGCATATCGCAGCTACTTCAGTTTTTTCCCTGATGTAACACACGAGCGAGCACACACACACCAAAGCCACAGCGCTGCTGTCTTTGGAAGTGGGGGAGGCAAGGCATGTGGAGCTTTGCTCAGGGTGGATTTATCTTCTTTTTAGCAGGAACAAAAGAGCAGTAAAAGATGGGGAGGGAGGCATACAAAGAGAAATGAAAGCTATCTCCATCCACAATACCTACAAAGTAGGGAACTGTGAAATTCTCATGTTTATAGTCTGTTGGGAGAGGATGTGGCATAATGGCTAGTGTGGCTGACTTTGATGCTGGGAAACTGAGTTCAAGTCTCGGCGGGAGGCTCAACATCCTGTGATTCTGGGTAATTCACTTAGGGCCAGATGTATGACCACTATAATAGCAACTCGCAATTTGCGAAAATTAGCAACTTGCAAATTACGAGTCGCTAAATAGAATGTACGTAACAAAAATTGCCTCCAAACTTCGACTTGCAAATGAGTCGCATTGCAATTACCAAACTCGCAATTTACAAGTTGGTAAGTGGTCACAAATTGCAACCGCGGTTGCAAAATGTGATTGCGGTCGCAATTAGTTTAAAAAAATGTCCATTCACTTCTAGTGACTGCTGAAGGACCCCAAACCAGGAAGTGGTGGTCCTTAAGAATCCTGATCAGGAGTCAGAGCACACTAGGAGGCCGGGTGCAGCACAGTCCAACACTGCTTCCAGGCACCAACCAAGCCCTGCAATGGCCAGCCACCCGAGTAAGAATGGAGCAAGCGAGCATCGCCACCAAATCAAGTTGGCAGAAAGGGAACTTGATATGCTTACAGATGGTTGCTGAAACAACCATGAGAGGCTTTTTGGGCGTGCATCTCAGACTGTCCCAGAGTCTGAGAAGAGACAAATATGGAAGGAGATGCAGCAGCAAATCAATGCCCTGCGTGTGGCAGACAGGTTTATTGATAAGCTGAAGAAACGGTGGTATGACCTGTGCTCTCAGGCCAAGGAGGGGGTGGTAGAACAGCTGCAGGAAGTCCGGAGAACTGGAGGAGGTCCACTTATGGTCTCCCCACCCTCATCCGTGGAAGCAATGGTGGAGAGTACTTTGCAGGCAGAGGCAGTTTGCGGCTTTTGGCCCCCCGGCACGTTTGAACACCCACCTTCCGCTGACACGTGCACTAAGTCTACTATATCAACATTCCTGCCAAAACCCTGCTGTTCACATGCATGTAACACACCCTCACTCAGATACACCTAGAGGCTCCACTTAGATGCTCTAAAAGTCACAGCTGGTGCATATTGTGAAACATAGTCAGGTGCATAAACAGTGAAGTTACTGTCAGACATAAGCTGGATAACATTGTACGACCACTGAGATAATGTCTCACACGTTATCTCCCCATTTACCACATAGATACACCTGTGGGAGTACAGGAAAGGCCAGATGATGCAGGTGAAGACCAACGAACAGGCCCAGATGGAGGAAGGACAGGATAGGCTGACAGAAAGTCAGCCAGGTTGTTCAGATGACTAGGTCAGTGCTGCATGCATGTCACCTTGGACACCCACTGATCAGGACCTGGAATTCCACCAGCCAGCCACACTGACACGCAGTCCTGTCACCAGGGTCCGGCAGCTGCATCCAACGCAGCATTCACAGAGGCGTTATCATGCAAGGCCTTGTGCCCACACCCAGGCAAGAACCGACAACCAGGCAGTGTTTGGTGGCCTAGAACAGGCCATGCTGCGTATTAAGCCCCTGCAGGAAAAACAAATGAGGATCAACAAAAACAAGCTGGCCAGGGCTTCAACAACAGTCCCCTCCAGTTGGCTGACAACCAGGCCAGCAGGATGCCAAACTTGATGCCCTTACAGGGGCAATTGGGCAACTTTGTACGGAGCTGGCAGAGGAGAGAAACCAGCAGAGACATACAGATCAGAGCCAGGTAAGCAGGATGTGGCAATGACCAGGTCTATTGGAAGGCTAGCCTATGCAACCACTCTACACTCTAGGCACATACTGGTCTTGCAGGTTGAAATGGGCCACTACAGTGGTGACGTTTCAAGACGCCTGCAGCAAATTACTATTGTGCTTCTTGCAGTGGGTCTAAGACCTGGTTAGTCATTGTTTTTAGTACACTAAATAACTTTTCAAGGGAACCAAGATAAGATGTTTATGCACAATTTTAGGAACAATGTGTCCTTCAAGCTTGAATAACCAACAGTTACTACATAGGATTTTTCGCCTACTCTGCTGTGGCGGAGTTTGTACCCACCCACTCCAGACGTCTCTGGTGTTTTGTGAGTAGGGGTCTTTAAGAATAGCATGACTGAACTACTCTGATTCTACTGTTAAATAAGTACCCAACCAACGTTGGCGGCACCATGCCGTGTAGTTCCTATATATCCTATACAGGATATGCGCGTTTGGATAACATAAACAGTGGGTTTGGTGGCAGACTGATCTGTGCACCCCCACCGGATAGGTTAGCCTGTTTTGCATAAGCTAGCTCACAGTGCCACTAGAATCTCCTCTTATATGGGAGAGAATAGTTTCTGCCAACCTCAGAACATGACAACACTGCTCCCCCAGGATCGTGGAAACAATATAGTACTTTTCGCTCAGTCACTCGTGCTCACTTAGTTTGTCTCTGAGATACACAGAATAAACAGTCTGGGTGTTTCAATAAGGATTTATTGAACAGTTGTTATTGTAGTGTAAAATAGATGAGCTGCAACAGCCATTAGACAGTAGCAGAGATAAATGATTAGCAATACTACAAAAGTAAAGGGATGGTATAGTTCTGCCATCTTGCAGAAATCATGAATATATGCAAGTACATAAAATACATGATAAGAAAGTGCATACTCCTACGATGCCTCCCTAACTAGATGTACCTAAATGAACATAGCATCTGTGTAGTTGTTATGCTAAGAATCCCCCCATTACCTGAGAGTTAGATAATGTGGGATCCGGTCCTGGTCTCGAATTAGACACCCCGCAAGGAATGTTAGACCACCGCTAGCTGGAGCGTCTGCATGCAGGAACCTCAGCATCTCTGGTCGGTGTGCCAACCGGGAAGTCACTGTCTCCTCTGTCTTTCTAAGCAAGACATGATGTATATATAGTTGTATATATACCCACAGGTTTCCCCAGGGGTCCTACCTTGCTGTGTTACTGTGTCGGCCTAAAGGATGACGTTGAGCTTGAACTTTAACATGGATATTATACAGAAAATGTTCGTCCTGTTGTGCTTCCAAGAAGCCTCATGCATAATGTATGAGTTTCGAACCAGGGAAAAACCCATGTTCTGAATGCAGTGTTGTATCTAGGTAAAAGGTCAGTCGCTATGAACCGTTATGCATGGGAAGCATATAGGTGAAAAGTTGCAGTGTTACGTGCGCCTATAGGGTACCTATGTGGAAATATGGATTTTTCTGATCAGTTATGTCCCCTATCTTGGACCCCAACGGTTTCATGTATGAATCACAAGTACATGTATGTTCCCTCCAGTTCCAGTTATGAAGACGCAAACACATGTGCGTCCACCGTCAACATGTCCTCTGTCAGATCCGCCATGAATAGGCCGGATATTCCATTCCTAAGTATGAAAGGCTACCGGCTTTATATGGTTCACTTATGCCATTTTACAGTCCAGGCAAGTAGGCCCTGATTCTGTCGTCAAACTCTTCTTGCCTTCTGCCTCTGAAAGCTCCAGTCTGAGCCTGCATCTGTGACCATGAACTTTGTCTCATTCTCTGCGCGGCTCACGAAGCCTGACATCAGCCTATTCTCTGCCAAAAACTGTATTTCACCTTCGAAATTATCTGCTCCGTTCCCTGCCCAATGCATTCCTGTCTAGTAGTTTAAGTAAACATTCTTCCAGCTACCGAGCAAAGGGCCCGGCTTCTCTGTCTTTATGCAAGTAATTCATAGCCCTGTTACCATGGAATATTCCTACCCCCTCGCATTTAGTGTAAACACTTAGACGCTTGTACACGCACTCACAGTCAGTATAGAATAGATTTTGTTCGAGAGACCTTTCTTTTTGGATAACACAGTTCTTTAAACATAGGATGTTAGATATGATTTGGGATTAGGTTGACATAACCCCAGACTTTTGTCTCCACATGTAGAGCTAAATGTCAAGTCCCTTTCTCCCTCTAGTTGCACGTCAATCACACGTCATGCGACTGTGCACGCATCTCTGCCAAATATTTCTGCTGACATTGCAGGATTCTCCAGGTATCCACCCACACATGACAAATTACCCATTATCATCAAGTGGACGCCCACATGGACGCCCACCTTCACGCCTACTTACACGCCCACATGCTCTTATCTCATTCTCTCTTGCTCTTTTGCTTACGTACAATTGAGAAATGTATATATACTGTACTCTGTGAATAATGTTTGGAGAATATTGAGAATACTTTTCAGTCCCTTCCAGATCCTTTTTTGGTGATGGAAATATTCTCCCTTTGACTCGAGTTAATGGAATAAATCCCTTTATGAACCTGATACCACAGACTCAGCCTCTTGCTTTATGCATGATCTTATTTATATTTTAAAAGTCTGACAGCGTAATATTTTATTTACCACATAATGGCGCCCGAACAGTTTAATCTCTTTCCCCACACGCCGGAGATGAAGGTCCAGTTTTGCCCCCTTCCATAGCCGTGATGGACTTCAAGCGCGCACGTCGCGGGTCTTCCCGCCAACTCCCTCAGGCCAACGAAGGGGACAGACTGCGACCAGGCATCCATACGAGGCGGTGAGGAACGCAGATTGTCCTACCCAGAGCCCACCTGCGAGAGAGCTGTGTCCGAGGTATACAGAGGCCCACCAAGTGTCCAGAGTGTCCGAAGTTTTCGAGTCGAGTCCAGTCCGGTTGAAGTTCAGTTCAGTTTCCGAGGCCTTCCGTTTCCGAGCTACCCGGTGAGTACCATTACTGGGGAGGCGTTCTGACGTGCACATAGGTTGTGCCGGTCAAGACGGGTTTGGGTACACAAATCCGGTCTGCACTGTTTCAGCAGTGTATCTGTACTGTTTAGCAGTATATCTAGTATATCAAGTAATAAATTCAGAATACTCAGATAATGCCGAGTATTATGTTTAGTGATTAAGTTTTCCTTAGATCGTCATCATCATTGTTGCTCAGTTAAATGTTAGATGTTAAATGTTTTAAATACGTTCTGCATATTGTGGTGTGAATGACTGTTCATTATTGTGTTCATTGTATTAAGTGTGTTCAAGTAATAAGGTCTAAAAAGGCCGCTATTTTCAAAATTAAGACAGATCAAAACTAGAAAAGGGGTACTCGAAGAAGCTGTTCCCATTCCACCTAGGGACACTCCAGGGTACTTTATGTATCATAAGCATGGCCTAGATGCCGTATTATTTCTTGATTTATGGGTGGACTGCACCAGGGATTTACCAGGAAGTCAGAGGTGGCCCTCAGTTGGGACATGGGATGCAGATTGCATCATGAGAGTGGAAGAAGAATTATGGAAAAAGACAGCCAGACAGTGACTGAAATATGACATTGAATTATGGCGTAAAGAATTGCATAGACGCACAGAGTAAACGCTCAGAAAAGAAGAGAAAAGTAGGGAGGATTCAGACAAAGCCCGAGAAAACGTGTTAGTTGAGGAAGGTATACGAGAAAAAGCAGAACAAGTAGATGGACAACGAAACACTCTTATGGAAGAGAAAATGTAGACCAGCTTGGAAGGATGCCATTGAGTTTTGGCGCAAGGAGTCACATAGTAGGTCAGAGTAAGTGTTTCACGAAGCAGAGAGGAGTAGACTGGAGTCTGGAAAAGCCAAGGAACAGATGTTACAGGAGTAATTGGAGTAGGTAAAATGAGCGCAGGCTGACAGAGAAAGAAATATTGACGTTGCTGGTATTTATCCCGTCCTTTCAGAGGACCTAGCAAGAGTGGCCCCAGTAGAAAGACCAGTTAGAGTGCCACCGCAAGTACCTGGATACATATAATAATGATATAGTAGCCCAAAGGTTCTTGAGCCTCCCACCAAACGAACAGCGCATGGCTGGTGTTTTCATGGTCCCACATTTGTTCACGTTGTTAAAAGGGAATTGGGAGGGGTGTAGCTAGAGAAAGAGCAACACCGGTGATTTGATGACACCCCTAATGTACAAAGTGCTAACGAAAAAGTAATTTTTGAAAAGTTTAGCTTGAAAAAAAAAAAAAAAAAAAAAAAAAAAAGAATTGTGGGTATTTCGAATTTGCAAATTGTTCAAGAATACAGGGTTGTGTTCTTGGTGGTCCAGTGAGCCAATGTGCTGGGTCAAGTCGGTGAGATTATGACCCCCTGAGAGCAAATTGTATATAAAAATAATTTTTCAATTGAGCGAATTATTGCAGTTTTTATGGAATTGAGTAGTCTTTTTGTCTTTGACAGCTTCAGAGTGAGGAGAAGGTGGGGGCTGTGTAGAGCAGTATGTGATACAGAAATCGGAGACAGATTCTGACCTTGTAGCCAGCGTAGGTGGGGGCCGGTGAGAGGAGCAGAACAGAGGCACTGCTTAGAAAGCTTCTCTGACATCGCATCTGTGTAATGCCTGCAGCCGGAACAACAACAAAAAAGTTGGCTGGCAGCCCAGGCTCAGGCCGCGCTGAGGGGCTATTTTTAGCTTCTCTGATAAGACAGGGCAGCTGAGAAATGTAAGTCGAGAAAGATTCCCTTGGTCTATTCTGTGCTAAACCAGTGCCCCGAGGAAATGTCTATGGAGAAGATTTGTTTTATTTTTTAGCAATTGTTATATTGTTTCTGGCCAGAAAGTAAAATGTTGCTCTTGCTTGGAATTTTAAGGGCTATGTGCCTATATAAAAACGATTTTCAAATTCAGACATTTTTGAATTGTGGCCACAAGCTGCCACCAGTTGCATTGGATAAATGATCCAGTGGTTAAAAGTCTGTGAGGAGAGATGAGAGGTGCGTCTTCGTCTGGGACATTAGGGTACATTGTGTTGACGAAGATGCATAGCTCATTTTTATAAAAGAAAACAAACAGGTTCGTGTGTTCTTCGTTTTTGATTATTATTGCTGATTCTGTTTTTATAAAAGAAACCAAACAGGTTCGTGTGTTCTTCGTTTTTGATTATTCTTGCTGATTCTGTGTGTCAGACTTGACACGGTGATTTCAGATGGGGGTGTATAGGGCAGGTAAATCAATTATTGATTAAAAGCCTGACAAATTAAGCAGGCCAGAATGTTCGCCTCTGAGCTGTAGGTACTGTAATTGCGCATCACTGCTCATTTATATATGTTAGTGCAATTGTCTATGCTTTCTGTGCTTGGTATACTGATGGCTTGGCATATGTATTTTATATATGTTTTGTTTTTGTGTTGTATTGACCAGTCTGTTTAGCGTTTAATACCAAGTTCTCCTGTGCAAGTACAGAGATAGTCGTGACGACGGCGATCTTTGCACAGCGCTTGGCTGGAACTTGTTCACAATTACTAAATTTCACAGACGTGATATTACCTTTATCATGCTGTCAAAATAGCAGACAACACGTTATCAGTGTATGTCTAATTGGTGTTGGAGATGAATGAAATAAAAGAAAAAATTATGCAAGACTAAAATATTTTTCACATGACTGCCTTTCTCTTATAGACAGGCAGCCTCGGTCATATGTTCCCAGATTGGACATTAAGGAACAATTATGATCTGTGCACTCGCATCTTAACTCTTGAAAGGCCTGTTTTAAATAAGGACTGCCACCACAGAGTGACAAATAAGGCTCGGTATTTAGGGTAATGAGAAAATATCTGACAGGATTTCCTTTTTAAAGTTTGCTTTAGTAAGCTCATTCTTGTAAGTGGTGGCCCCAAAAGTTGACTTGTTTTTAAATTAGGCTATTTATTGTATAGGTGGAAATTATTGCAAAATGACTGATTTCTTTAGCAGATAAATTATTAATTATCAACATTAACAACTGTTCTTAAACTTGGTTTTCCGAATATTTAGGTAATTTAGCATTCCTATTAGGGCCTACTAGCATTAATATTGACTTTAGGTTGGTGTAGGTTCATGTAATAGGGACATTTGCATATGAGATGTCATTTGGCTAGCTTATGAGCTAACACAATGAGGTTTGTACATTAATTTGAAGGATTTCTCGCCGTTTCAAATACGCTGTGTATCTCCTATAATTTTGCTTACGCCCAGTAGCTACACACAGGGATTAATAGTGTTGACAAGACACAGGGTTTGATAGTGTTTGACAGCAGTGAAATCTGTTTCAGATTTCCTCCTGTCAAAAAGGGGGGGAAGGAGGAGAATATTGGCTTTCTGCTGGCCCCTGAGGAGGTTCGCTTCCCGCTAGCCCCTTAAGAAATTAAGCCCCTTAGAAATTAGCCCCCTTAGAAATTAAGCCAAGGAAATAGATATGGTGTTTTCCCCTTTTTCTCATGTTTTATTGTGATCTTTCAGGGGAATTAGTCCAAGCCCCTAATACAGCTTCTACTAAAGTCCTCCCTTGGACACAAGAACACACTGTGGCATTTGAAGAATTAAAGAGAGCTTTATGTCAAGCACCAGTTTTAGCAAACCCTGATTACAACAAATCGTTTATGTTTTTTGTGACAGAGCGGGATGGAACAGCACTATCTGTCCTAACACAAGATCATGCAGGAAAACACGAGCCCTGTGCTTATTTTTCTAGTACATTAGACCCAGTAGCACAGGCTTTGCCTGCGTGCCTAAAATCAGTTGCAGCAACGGCCTTAGCCATAAGACAAAGTGACTTGATAGTGCTGGGCCACCCTCTGACAGTACAAGTACCACACGCAGTAGAGGTTCTCTTGAACCGGACACAAACACGACACCTGACTGTAGCTAGACTGACAGGCTATGAGCCAACGTTATTTCAACCACACATAGAGATCAGACGATGCAACATACTGAATCCTGCTACCCTTTTGCCCTCCAGTACAGAAAGCGTTTCACCACACGACTGTGTTGAAGTAATACATACCGTGACTAAACCAAGACAAGACTTGACAGACGTTGCACTCCCAGACCCCGACCTAACACTATAAGTTGACGGCTCATGCATGAGGACAGGGGCGGGAGAATTAGTGACAGCATATGCAGTGACTACTGATACTGTAATAATAGAGACTAAAAGAATAGACATATTGTCAGCACAAGCAGCAGAGCTCATCGCCCTGACACAAGCGTGCATAAGAGCTAAGCACCTGAGAGTAAACATTTACACCAATTCTCTGGCGAGAAAGAGGTTTCTTGACCTCTCATGGGGCCAAGATACAGCATGGCCCCCTTATTCAAGCCCTACTGGAAGCAATACATTTACCAACAGCCATAGCTATCCTAAAATGTAAAGCACATACTAGAGCCACAGATACCATTTCCCAAGGCAATGATCTGGCAGACCGAACTGCTAAACAGACAGCTCAGACCCCACTAGACATGACAAAGTTACAGGTTCAATAAGTGTCCAAAGCCATGACAGTTAGGGATCCTTCCAAAGATGTACAAGACATACAGACACATGCTACTATGGACGAATTAAAGAAATGGTCGGAACAAGGAGGGGTACTGACTGATCAGGGTTGGATGACAAGGGCAAATCCACATGGCTTCTTCCTGATTCTATGGTACAAGTGATTATAAATACCGCACATAGTCCTGCACACTTAGGAGAGAAAGCAATGATAGATAGCTTACAGAATATATGGTTCAACAAGCACCTGCGTGCAGCAGCGAAACAAAAGGTCAGAACATGTATGATCTGTTGCCAATTCAATCCAGGTAAAGGCATTCCGATGGAACAAGGTGGATTCCATCCACCTGACCACCCTTTTGAAGTGCTCCAAATGGATTATATCCAAATAAACAGATGTAGAGGTTACAAATATGTCCTGGTACTAATGAAGCAGGTGTCCCTTCTGTTAGGGTATACCTGGAAATTCCATTGTGTGCGACATCCTGAAGCAGCAGGCCTTGTAGAAAGACATAAACAGACATTAAAAATTTGCGCAGACAAAGGTGTAGTTGGATGGTAGCCCTGCCGGTTGCCCTCTTTTACATGCGAATGGTAGCTCATTCTAGAACAGGCTTATCTCCCTATGAAGTGGTCTTTGGTAGACCACCAAATATGTGGGGCACTCCAATGCCTAAAAGATTACTGATGCTGACAGATTACCTGGCTTCCTTGATGTCTGCACTACTCTCTTGTTGTTCGCAGGTTGCTGCCGCCTTCCCTGACAACACCCAGGTCAAAGAATACTCCATCGCTCCTGGATGGAAGGCGCCAAAGTCAGTGCTCTGGACCACGGGGACGGCCGTTAAAGTCAAAGTGCACCTTCACCACTCTTTTACAAAGGAAAAAGACTTTAAACTTGGATTTTGGATTTTGAACACCATTTTCTAGAGGAGACTCCCCAGAAGTTTCCACAAAGCTAAACTTTGATATAAGAAGTCAGAACCCGTTTGATCAATTAAGTCCACTAGGTGGTGAAGCGGTTGAACATGTATTCTGGCTCGCATAAGATCTTGGACAATAACATAAAGCAAAAATAAGAGAGCAAGATAAGAAGCAAATAGATGTATAGTGACTGTAATTTTTCAATCTCTTCTGTGCATCACGATAATATGTATCAGCTTAATACTACATGCTATTTTTCCTCCTATTGCCTCACTCTTATACTCCTCCACTAATGATACCATAAAGCACACATTTAGTGATCTGCCATCCTATGAGCTATCATATCGACTTGCCTTACGCAACAATACCTTTATTCAGATGCTGCACCATTCACATCAGACTAGCAATGCTACAGACTGCTGGGTCTGTGGCCGACTCCCCCCCTATCAGAACTATAAGGGAGTTTTGCCCCTCTTTCTCTATCCGTTCACACACAATGGCTCCTGTGGAGCATGGTTTAGTTTGATTAATTCCCTAGATTCGAATTCCGCAGTTTATCAAGACAACTGGGTATGGGGAAACCTGAATTTAGTTTTTGCTTAAAGTCTGCTACCCTAACATGGAGGGACTTCCCAAAAGAACAGGAACTGATCTAAGAAATGAAGTATATGGATTAGGTAATTTTACACTTAACCTCATGATCCTGAACGTTGAATCTGAAGCTACACCAATCTTGCCCGCCATGTCCGTATTCCCAGTAAAAGGGGAATTATGTATAAGAAAGAATGGCTCCATACACATGGGCCATAGTAAATGCACCACTGTAATAAAATTCAGTGATCAAGGCAAGTCTACATTTAGAGCTTCTCGTCATTCCTACTTTATATGTGGCCAGACCGCATATATACGCCTACCTCTAGATTGGGATGGTACCTGTTACATAGCATTCCTCCTACCACCTGTTTTCCTAGCTCCTCCTGATTATCATAGAAATACTCATTTAGTACACAATAGACAGCAGAGAGATCTCCCAATTGTCGATTACACTGAAACAGCATGGGAAAAATACACAGATTTCAATAAAGGTTTCTTTCCCTATATAGGTACAGTTACCAATAGTAAGCTGATACGTAGATTAACCAGAACCCTTGAAGCAGTAGTGAACGAAATTATTTCCGCCTTAGGCAATTTAACAGAAGAGCAGTCTGCTATGCGGATTGTTGTGCTTCAAAATAGTCTTGTCCTTGACGTTATCCTGGCCGATAGGGGCGGAGCTTGTAGGGTCATCAAATCAAGCTGTTGCATTTTTCATACCAGAAAATTCGCCATCTGTATATAAAGCCATAACTCGCCTTCATAAGATTGTAAGCCAGATACACCAGAATCCAGGCACCTGGACTTGGTCCGGTTGGTTTTGGAGTGTATTATCTACCTTTGGATGGAAGGTCCCATCTTTCCTAGGTATTGGCCTTCTCATACTATTCAGTTGCTGTCTATGTCTACAATGTGGACCAGCGATCTGTGGTCTGTGTGCCACATCGTGTATTCCACCACCAAGATTTCATTCGTCACGGAAGAAGAAAGAAGAACAAATGATGTTATATGAACAGATCAATGGATTGATGAAGATTGATATCTCTTAACGGGCAAGTAGGGGACAAGGAGGGAATGTGGAAATATGGATTTTTCTGATCAGTTATGTCCCCTATCTTGGACCCCAACGGTTTCATGTATGAATCACAAGTACATGTATGTTCCCTCCAGTTCCAGTTATGAAGACGCAAACACATGTGCGTCCACCGTCAACATGTCCTCTGTCAGATCCGCCATGAATAGGCCGGATATTCCATTCCTAAGTATGAAAGGCTACCGGCTTTATATGGTTCACTTATGCCATTTTACAGTCCAGGCAAGTAGGCCCTGATTCTGTCGTCAAACTCTTCTTGCCTTCTGCCTCTGAAAGCTCCAGTCTGAGCCTGCATCTGTGACCATGAACTTTGTCTCATTCTCTGCGCGGCTCACGAAGCCTGACATCAGCCTATTCTCTGCCAAAAACTGTATTTCACCTTCGAAATTATCTGCTCCGTTCCCTGCCCAATGCATTCCTGTCTAGTAGTTTAAGTAAACATTCTTCCAGCTACCGAGCAAAGGGCCCGGCTTCTCTGTCTTTATGCAAGTAATTCATAGCCCTGTTACCATGGAATATTCCTACCCCCTCGCATTTAGTGTAAACACTTAGACGCTTGTACACGCACTCACAGTCAGTATAGAATAGATTTTGTTCGAGAGACCTTTCTTTTTGGATAACACAGTTCTTTAAACATAGGATGTTAGATATGATTTGGGATTAGGTTGACATAACCCCAGACTTTTGTCTCCACATGTAGAGCTAAATGTCAAGTCCCTTTCTCCCTCTAGTTGCACGTCAATCACACGTCATGCGACTGTGCACGCATCTCTGCCAAATATTTCTGCTGACATTGCAGGATTCTCCAGGTATCCACCCACACATGACAAATTACCCATTATCATCAAGTGGACGCCCACATGGACGCCCACCTTCACGCCTACTTACACGCCCACATGCTCTTATCTCATTCTCTCTTGCTCTTTTGCTTACGTACAATTGAGAAATGTATATATACTGTACTCTGTGAATAATGTTTGGAGAATATTGAGAATACTTTTCAGTCCCTTCCAGATCCTTTTTTGGTGATGGAAATATTCTCCCTTTGACTCGAGTTAATGGAATAAATCCCTTTATGAACCTTATACCACAGACTCAGCCTCTTGCTTTATGCATGATCTTATTTATATTTTAAAAGTCTGACAGCGTAATATTTTATTTACCACACCTATATGGAATATAACACCCACTCCTTCCGACTGGATGACATATGTAACCTATAAGTGTACTACCATAACTAACTAGACATTGGTACGCACAAAGTGTTAAAAACATTTCTTTAGCTAAAAATGTTGTAAAACGTCTAAAAAAGTTCTAAAATATTTTAAATGTAAAAAGAAAAATTTTGCAGGCCCTAGCTCTAAAAGTGTCCGTTGATATAGTCTGAACCACTATAAGCGTTAAAAAGCCATTTATGCCCAATTAATGAAAAGGAATGTCAATTATAGTTTCATAGTTCTAAAATTGAGCTTGTTTTGAAAAGGGCGACATTTTCCCAGCACATGACGAGCCAAAAATGAGTCAATTGTTTATGTGTCCTGGCTGGTAGATGCAACATTTTCGTTGCTTGCTTCAGCAGTAGATGGCCCCTGTAACACCCCGCAGAGCACGTAAGTTGAAAGCAGATGATGTTTCACGCTGTCTGCAGCCGGTGCTGGGGCAGCTTGTGCTCCGTCCAAAGCCTGGGTGTCAGTGGAGGAGCCGGTGTCCATACCAACAGGTGGAGTTACTACCTGCAGTGGCTCAAGGAATGGTGCCATCAACATTGGAATACACTGAGGACATTGCAGAATATGTGCCGTGAGCGGGTCAGTAGAGCATTCACATCCGGTTGCGCACATGATGGGAGTGTCAAACAAAGGTCTAACACGCATTCTTCTCCGCAAAACAGGCATCGGAGGACAGGTAAGATGCAGTCCATCCAGACTGGTCGAAATGACAGGAACCAAGATGCACTTAGTTCTCTCAGGCGAGGCGTGCCTAGATGTTGTACCATTCGATCATGGAATTTCCGCTCCAGGAGCGCTTTTTCCATCTCCTTGGTGACTAGGACGTCCATTGTGTAGCAGGTAAAAAACAATCAGGATTCCTGCTATCAGCTAGGATCAGCGGAAGTCCTCCAAAGATGCTTCCAAATACGGAGTGTGTGAAGTTTGGTATAACTCCAAGTACCATCTGAAAGGTGCTAGAAGTCCAGTACCTATGGTCTTAAATAGGTGGACAATGCCAGTCGTATCAGACATGTTAAAGATACGATTTACCATTTCTACGAAATGGAAAGGGCAGTTTCTATTAATAAGCGCCTGTATCTCTGCTGAAGACCTTGCGATCTGGAAATCAAAAGTCTCTTGATCGGAGGTTAAGGGCACAGACTACTGTAAAAGCATGGCTTTCATTCCGCTTAGAGTATCAAACCGTATTAAAGAAACATTCAGTGAAGGCCATAACGGCGCCTCCCTGACTGTATGTGTTGGTGGAAACAATACTTGTATACAACTATTAACCCTGGAGCTCATGGTTACCAGATATGCCATGCCCGAGAGCATTCCGCAGCAGCCTTGACTGTTCAGCATCAAGTAACTCCCATTTGAAAGTATCCCAAATGCTGGAGTAATCACAGGACAAGTTTGCCACAGAATCATTACAAGTCCTGTGCAGTAGAATGTCCTGACATATGAGTGATCAACTTCAAGCGCTCTTACAGTTTGTACCACTGAGAAGCACTTCTTAATCCCCACTCCGGCATCGAAATCTGTATGGTAATTCCCAAGATTCCTTAATGTGTTCCTTACACATTTTTTCATATTTTCCCACCTGCTTTTTTTCAAGGCGATATTGGAACTGAAAAGTAGCGACTGGTAGAGCTTTGTGGCCATGGATTAGCCATTCTGTGTGAGGTGATTCTGCCATTGTAAAGGGTAACCTATCCAGTTTTTCGATACTTAGCATTGTATATTTAGCTCCCCTTTGTGCCATTTCTATCTGTTTATCTGTTAGATTGTATTCAGAAAAACAGAGACGTACTGTAGATGAAGCGCCAAAGCACATAGCCTGCACGCAAAGATTGAAGCGTCCAGCTCAATAACATAATAGAACGTAATTGAGATTGTCAGTGTTGTAATATGACCAAATCTTGTTCGAGGATATCTATCGCAGACGATACAATGTTGCCGAAGGAATATATCCTGGAGGTCAATCTAGTTAACCCATTGTCTACCACTGCTAGAGATTTCTCTTAGTTAATACGGTCTTGTTGGACTTGGCCCTTTTTGGCTAAAGTTCCTTAACCCCTTCCATGCTCATGACGAGCCCAGCTCGTCATGAGTCCCAGTTGAGCTGTGCTCATGATGAGCTGGGCTCGTCATAACATCCACGGCCCGCCCACGGGCGATTGATTCCCCACCTGTGCGGGAGAATTAATCAGTGGGCAGGGTCATGACGAGGCCAGCTCGTCATGAGCACAGCTCCACTGTGACACTTGACGAGTTGGGCTCGTCATGAGCACCGCGACTCCGCACCCCCCCGCGCCGTGGGGGAATTACCCCCGCGGCGTGGGGTTAAACTTTTTGCTTTCTCCCTAGACCTTTTTTCTGACATGGTGTTGCCAACTTAGATGCTTTGGGCACTTTGCTGTTGCTGATCAGTGTCAAAGTGCAAGTGCTCCCTTTGTAAAGTGTAATGGTAATTGGTTGTCCATAGTTGGTATGTTTGCCTTACTAGTAAAGTCCCTAGTAAAGTGTGTGCCAGGGCTAGTAATACAAATGCTACTAGTGGGCCTGCAGCACTAATTGTGCCACCCACACAAGTAGCTCTAAAAAGAGAACTCAGGCCTGCCACTGCAGTGCCTACGCGCAGTTTGTTAAACTGCCATGGTGTCCTGACAAGTGCACCCACTTGCCAGACCTTACCATTTCTATGCACATCAGACACCCCTATGGTAGGTCCAGGGTACCCCCCTGGGCAGGGTGCAGTGTATGTGAAAGGTAGGACATGCACTAAGGTGTGTACAATGTCCTAACAGTGAAATACTCTCCATTTCTTTTTTCACTGTTGAAAGGCCATCTTGCCCATAGGAGAGAATGGGTAAGGCTGTATAATATGTGTCCAACCTATCTTCCCAAAGGCTTAAGATGGAGAGGTGAAGTTTAGTGAGCCTGAACTCACAATTTAATAACACATCTTTTTTTGAAGGTGGTTTTTGAATTGCATGTTTAGAAACCAATCTTTTAGAAGTGGCTCGGTTTTTGTGTTTTAACATTTCTGTGTGTCTCTGTCAGGTTGTGGATTGACTGTCTGGATTTGAATGTAATAGGCTTTGGGGAATCACTTGACCCAGGGGCGGAGGTGAGACAGCAACAGGCTGACCTGCATCTGGAGCGTAGGGGGAGGAGTAGCCCCGGCAGGTGAAGAGGCCTGGGTTACTGCCATAAAACAATGGCTCCATATCCTGCTGAGTAATTAAGGACTCAGACCCCCACTATCAAAGGCAGAAGGTGTCACTGGCAGGGAGACACCCAGAACTGGTTTGGACAGGGGTCAGTGCCCCCCTGAACGCAAAGACTTCAAAGACATTTAGGGGTATAACTATGAGAGCTGAAACCCCTGAACTTTGAAATGGAACTGTTCAAGACTGTAAAGGATTGAACCTACTTCGTGGTCAAGAGGAACCTCTGCCAAGGAAGAAACAGCTGAATAGACTGAAGGAAAGGACTGAAAGGCTGTGTGTTCTGGGGCTGGCCTGCGATTTGCTGCTTTAACCAAGGAGAGGCTAAATGGACTTTGCTGTGTGCTGTGTCCCCCTGCTTGAAAGGACTTTGCTGTGTCCTGAATTAACTTAACCCTAAGGGCCCGAGGAGAGCTGACTCCCTGTTGTGGAAACTCAGGAACACAAAAGTCTCCAGAAGTGTCTCAGAGAAGCTGTATGCATGTGCTTTTTGCAGCCTGAGCCCTTCGTAAGAATTGCCCCGTGATCGTGGGCACCTGGAGTCCAAGCGAGTCTTAGCGACGTTGTGAGCGTGTGCTTTTTGTAGCTTGAGACCCTCGTAAGAATTGTCCTGTGGGGGGCGCTAAAGGGCGCCAAGCAAGATGGCTGCACTTTAGTGCTGCTCCACCGGACTGATCTCTAATCCATCCAGTATCCGCCCAATATTATTGCATCGAAGCTTGAAACTGATCGCCCTACATCGCAAATACATCCTGCAGCGAGTAGAGTCAGCTGTGACTCTCCAGGGGCACCGTTCGGGTTGCACATTGTGATCTGAGAATCAACTGGCGAGCGGTAACATGGCAACTGCCACGGCCTGATGGGACTTTATTCCGTAGCCTCGGCTCGAGATGCAGAGAACCGCCAACGGGACGGCGAGACTTACTGGTGTGGATCCTACCGGAAGGAGGGCGCCGCGACCGGCCGCCAGTATCGCCCTGTGAGCGGGGATGGAGGCCACCTCCCATCGCACCATCTCTAACGACTGGGGCCTACCGTGAGAAGCGCTGACACTCGTACCCGTAGCTGGGAGATTGACAGAGCCGGGGCGGTGACAGCGCACCCTCCTTCGACTGCTGAAGTGGACAGCCGGTCCCTACGAGGGGGCCGTCGGGCTTTCAGAAGCCGCGGAACCCGGACCTGTTTCGCTGCACATTTCAGTGCGGACTTTACCTGCTGACCCGGCTGTAAGCGAGACCACCTTCGGCTGCCACAGGCCCTGTTCCCTGAGAGATGTTTGGCGCCGACAGCAGGCGGCGGTGAGTGGGGTGCAGCCGGGCTCTTGGCCCTCAGCTGCGGCGGTGGGTGAGGGCCAGAGAGGGGGGCCGCGCTCTGCAAGCTGCGGCCTGTATGTGTGGTGTGCCTTGGTTTGGTGGCATCTGGTGTGGTCCTGCACATTGGCTGAGCTGGGATTTGGTATACCCCGGTACATCCCCTCTGGCTTCCCTTTTCTCCTCAACTCGGAGCTCCCAGGCTCCCTCGCTGCTGACGTCGACCCGCTACCCATCCCCGAGGATAGTGTAGGCTCCTCGGACCTGGGTCACATTCCGGCTGCGGCCCGACGGGAGCACCGTGGTGCTTGAGGCCTGCTTGCTCAATTCAATCTTAGCATTAATTGGCCAGAATTTGGCGGGGTGGTTGGCCCGTACTGCCCCGGATCCCCAGTGACTGCTGTGTGTTTAAGCTTACTTGGGCCTGCTCTGCTGCTGTTTCCCCGCATTACATACCTTTTCAGGAGGGTGGTCATGAATTGGCGAGCCTAGCTCGGAGGACTGCTACGACATAGGCCTACGTCTACTGGCAGTTGCTTGTGCGCCTCAGGGCTCAGACAGTGGAGGAGCACAACCTTTATTTGCCTTGCTCTCAGCTGACATGGGGCGCATGGACAAAGCACAACCTCTCCTCATGTTTGAGGCGCATAAACCCACTAAGTCGCAGCAGATGCCCCGGGAGAGGGCCCCTCCGAGCTGGAATCAACTTTGCTTGCCATGCAGAAGAGTCTTCAATCCATCGAAGGGTCAATGTTGGCAGTGAATCACAGACTTGACTATATGTTATTCCAACTAGAGCAACAGAATGCGAGGATGGGGGAAATAGAGCAGCGCGTCTCAACAACCGAGGATGGTCTGAGCGAGGTGGCGGACAAGGCACTCCACATGGAAAAGGTGTTAGCGCTTATACAAGCAAAGAATTAAGATTTGGAGGCCTGGTCCTGCTGCAAACAATATCCGTATCACGGGCCTACTAGAGTCCACCAATACTGGCAGAATGGAGACCTACATTGAATCGTTGATCAAGGACATCTTCGGCTGTGACACCCTATCCCCTATGTTTATAGTGGAGCTGGCTCACCGCTTGCTGGCTGCGAGGCCGGTTCCAGGTACCCCACCGCATCCTATAATAGCACGCCTGTTGAACTATTGTGACCGGGATGCCATCTTGAGGCTCGCTAGAGAAAAGTGCACAATTAACCACCAAGGGAACGGTCTGTCTTTCTTTCCTGATTTCACAGTGGCCATCCAGGCGGTAAGACGAGAGTTCGGTTCAGTAAAAAAAATTCTTGCCGTCGGAAGTCATCCCTTATGCCATGCTGTACCCCGCCCGTTTACGGGTAAGCCAAGATGGGGACTGTAAAATCTTCACATCTCCTAAGGCAGCAATGGATCACGTCAAGAAGATGAAACTGAGAAGATCTGAGACTGCTGTGGTTCTTGACGATGAGGAACAGTGATAGTGTACCTTGGTCTGGTCTATAGTTCTGTTACTGTCTTGCATTCATGACTTGACTAGATTTTTCACGTTAGACATCTTGGCTTGCATTGGTGCTTGGCCATACCTTGCTAAGTTGTACCAGTTGCATTCCCCTGCACTGTTTGTATGCTACATGCTCGCTCTTCTCCCTGGATTCTGGTCCATCAGACGGTCAGGTCCTAAAGTCACGGATAGTGTTGTGTCTCTCTCCCTTCTAATTTGGCTCTGAGAATCTTTGGCAGGTGGGGGTTGTTGCCGCCCTCCCCCGCCTCTCCTGTTCCCCGCGCTCCAGGGTAGGCCACTTATGGGGCTCTGCTTTGTAATGCTCACTTGCTCATCCACCTGGGAAATATTCACGCTACCCGCATACAGCACAGGCCTCAGTCATCCAGGCCAGCTGCTTTGTAGGGACAGCACCACATTTTGGCATGAATATGTCTGTTGCAATGTTTATCGATGTCTGCTTGCAAATCCTCGCACATCTCCTATACCTGATCAGCCACTTCCTGCCATGTTGGAGGTTCGTAGCACTCTGGTGTCCCCCCATGAATGCTCCCCAAAAAAGGTTTAGCATTTTTTGTTCTCCATGTTGGGGATTATAAATGCCGTGACGGGATGGCTTTGGCAAGTTTGGGTCACTGAAGTGGGTGGGGGGTGGTTTAGGTGGGTTAATGGGCACTTGTTTATCGTACTTTTATTGCGCCCCTTCGGTCTGGTTCCAATTCTATCTCTCACACTATGTAATCTATCGGACTCTACAAGTCCATGGGCAGTAACATAAAGTTCCTTACTTGGAATGTGCGCAGCTTGAATAGTCCCAAGAAGATACGGTCCGTGCTAGCGCAGTTAGACAAACTGGACGTCCAGGTGGCGCTCTTGCAGGAGACGCATCTTACATAGCAATTGAAGAAGAATGTTGGTGCCCGTTGGGATGGGCTGAGGGTTGCTTCCTCTTACGCTTGGGGGGTGATGATATTGGTGAAGAGAGGTGTCCCATTCACTGAGCTACACACGGAAACGGATACACAAGGCAGGGTGGCGTTGGTCCATGGTCATCTTGGGGGGGTGGAAGTCCTTTTGATAAATGTCTACGGCCCAAATGTTGACGACCCCTCCTTTTTCACAGAGGTTTGGCACCGCGCCTCAAAATTTCCTTCAGCTGAACTGTTCTGGGGTGGCGATTTTAATGCCCGCTTGGACAAGCAACTTGACAGATAGGGAAGCGGCGCGAAGCGACACAGCAAGGCGGCTGAGGCGTTATTGGGTTTTCTAGATGCCGGGGCTCTACTGGACATTTGGCGCATGCGGCACCCGGGAATTCACGAAAGCACATTTATTTCTACGGTGCATGGCACATGGTCCCATTTGGACTATTGGCTCCTTTCAAAGAAAGCATGCAGTTGGGTTCTGGATGTTCGCCACTTGGTCAAAAAGTTGTCGGATCACTCCCCGTGCTTTTAGAGATGCGTGCTACCACCTGTGAGCGCCCCCCATTTCAATGGCGGTTGCAGCCCTCCTCACTTACAGACCAAGTGTTCAGATGCACCGTGGGCGCAGCCATCAGTGTCTTTTTTAAGGAAAACGCTGGATCAGTAGACAGTCCTAGGAGGCATTTAAAGTAACTATGAGGGGTATCTGCATGGGTGCGCAGGCGGGGGTTCTAAAAGATCTATGACATCGGATGCATACACTGGCTGACAAGATCTCTGCTTTAGAGCACGAATACGCCTAAAACCCTGCCTCAACTATACTTGCTACCATACGGGAGTTGGTAACGGAATATAATGACACCGCGGATCAGGAGCTAGCGCATAGGTCACGGCGCTTCACTGCGCGATACTATGGAGAGGGGGGGCGACCCAGTCGTTCACTTACTCAGAAACTGTCCACACCTCGGACCCAGGCCTACATTACAAAAATGCTGGAATCTGAGGGAATAATACACTACACATCTCCGGTAATCAGTGAGGTGGTGCTGGACTTCTACTCCAACCTCTATGGTGAACGGGGGCAGGTGTCAGCTACTGATATAAATGCTTACCTAGACGACGGTGCGCTATGCTGACTGTCTCTTAACCAAAGCGAATACCTCACCCAGCCCTTTGATGTGGACGATGTAAAATTGGCCATTATGTCACTGCCCACCTGCAAGTCTGCGGACCTGGATGGACTCCCCAGTGAGTTTTACAAGGCTTACGCTGACGATCTGGCACCCAGACTTCTGGACGTCTTTGCTGAAGTGTAAGCCACCAGGCTTCAGCCCCTCATCCCCAACCTGGTCCTCCAGGATCAGTCGAGTTTTGTCCCCGCCCGTTCTACAGCACACAATTTGCATACGGTCTTCTTCACCCTGCATTACTTTGAGGCCGATTTTCAAGCTGTTGCTGTGTTGCTTGATGCAGCAAAAGCATTTGATTCCCTGCAGTGGGAATTTATGTTCACCGTTTTACTTAGACTGGGGCTACCCCCTTTTTCCTGAAGTGGATATACCTGCTATACGAGGCACCGGCGGTGCGTGTCCGGGTCAATGGCTGGGTATCTACTGCGTTTCCCATTCCGTGTGGCACCCGGAAGGGCTGCCCCCTGTCGCTGATGCTTTTCGCGCTGGCTCTGGAGCCACTGGCTTGTAAACTCCGGCAGACTCACGCAGAAGCAGCACTGCGATTTAGACAGCGTCCATTGGTAGTCTCGATGTATGCCGATGATATGCTTCTGTATGTCCAGGAACCTGCAACATTTCTCCCAGAGTTACTTCCGGAATATATAAAATTCGAAAGTTTCCCAGGGCTCGGTATCAACTGGGCAAAATCTACTGTGTTTCCTCTCTCAGCTTGCACGCGGCACATTGAGTTAGACTTCCCATTAGCATAGTCTACTGACCCAGTAAAGTATCTAGGGGTATGGCTTCACAGGAACCCTGAGGTAGTTGTTTCAGAGAATTATGGCCGGGCGAGCGAGCAGCGCGATGAGCCAAACTCCCGCTTTTCTTAGCGGATCGCATCGCAGTAGTCAAAATGACAATACTACCCAAACTTCTTTACTTGTTCATTAATAACCCTATCCGCCTTAATTTTGCGTTGTTTAATTCACTTCAGTCAGCACTGCTCTCCTTTGTATGGGGTGGCAAGAAGCCTTGATGTAGCTGGGAGGTACTGGTATTGCCGTTTGAGCGTGGAGGCTTTGAAGCCCCTGATATGCACTTATACTATCTCTGTGCACAGGTCCAGTTTGAACATTATTTGTTCTTCCCACAGCGATTCCAGACGCATGTTGCCAATGAAGCCAATGCAGTTCTTCCGATGGCCCTGGCTGCGACTGCCCTGTCTGGAGGGGGTGGCGGACCAAGAACTGAAATCAACCCCGCACTTTGCACGGCATGGGTGTGGAAGATGCTTGCGGTGCGCGCACAATTGCAGTATTTCTACGCCCCATGGTTACCGCTCGCTGCGCATCCGGGTATCTCAGCTGCAAAAGAGCCAGCAGCCCTTAAAGCGCTAGGCGCGGTAAGACCAACTCAATTAGGGGACCTTTATAAACAAGGCCAGTTCAGATCGCTCTCTGGCATACAGGGTGGTAGGGACTGGAGGTTCATGCTCGGGTTCACTTATGTGCGTGTGAGGCAGGCGATACGTACTTTCCACCCCGAATACCCCACAGAACCCAAGCCGCTGTTAGTACTACAGGCGGAGTTAACGGGCGCGGATCGCACAGGCCTGATCACAAAATTGTATACGGTGTCTCTTAGGGAAAGAGGACAGCTCGACTCCCCTTCATATAACAAATGGGTGACGCTGCTGGGGGCCTCACTGTCACCAGAGATGTGGAAGTTCTGCTGCGTCCTAACTGGCCGACTAACTGCAACTTGTAACCTCCGCATTATCCATTTTGAATGCCTGCACCAGCTATACTATACCCCGATGCAATTGATGCGGTTTAGTCTGCGGGAAAGCTCCTGCTGTGTGCGTTGTGGGCAGGGGAATGTGGGCTTCTTGCATCTTGCATGGACCTGTGAAGATATATACAGATTTTGGGGTAAAGTTACTGACCTGCTAACGAAGGTGGTGTCGGAACCAGTGCAATGTACCCCTGAGGTTTGTCTATTAGGCTGTGTAAAGAATCTAAAAGCCTGCAACCGTAGACTGGTGGCTGTCTCGACTTTATTAGCTAAGAGAGCTGTAGCGCAGTGCTGGGGCTCTAGACTTACCCCAACACTAAATAAGTGGGTCCGGGATTTACTGTATTGCAAAGAGCAACTTGAGACATATGCTGAGGAACTGCCTGAACCTCCCGCCCTAAAGACTTTTGGGCTCTGCTTGCTGTGTATCTACTTACAAACCCTGATGTACAATAGATGTTGTAATCTGATGCTCTAGTTGAGTCTATTCTTGGGACTACCATGTGTTGTAATGCTGCATACTGTGATGAGATGGTCCGTTGGGGTTACAATACTTTTTTCCTTTAGTGCCATGGGGGACAATGGGTTTGAGGGTGGTGGGGAGTTCAGTCGGTTGTTATTTTTTGCTCTATGGGAACAAACAAAAGCTTGTACCACTACTGATTCTCTATTCCCGTTTTGGCCTCTTGCATGAAGACCTACTGTGTGCTATACAAGCTGATCAATAAACAAATATAAAAATAAAAAAAAGAATTGCCCTGTGATCGTGGACACCAGGAGTCCAAGTGAGTCTCAGCGACGCTGTTTGCGTGTGCTTCGTGCAGCCTGAGACCTTCGTGAAGATTGCCCTGTGATAGTGCACACCCGGAGTCTAAGTGAGTCTCAATGACACTGTGTGCGTGTGCTTTGTGCAGCCTGAGACCTTTGTGAGGATTGCCCTGTGATCGTGTGCACCCGGAACCCAAGTGAGTCTCTGCGACGCTGTGTGCTTGTGCTTCGTGTAGCCTGAGACCTTCGTGAGGTTTGCCCTATGACCGCGCACACACGAAGCTCAAGGGAGTCTCAGCGACGCTGTGTGCGTGTCCCTGTTGCAGCCTGAGATCTTCGTTATCGCAATCGGCCCGGACCGGCATCTCCAGGGGAGCTGTGCCGCCGGTCCGAGCCTGCCATTGCCAGAAGCAGGACCTCGAACCAACCCCGTCGGGGAAGGGTCCGAGTTCCACTGCCCGAATCAACCAAGTCGCATTGGAGGCCCAAGTCGCAACAGGAGGAGAGGAGAGCGAGGTCGCACCCCCCAGGTAACGTGTGTCTCCGCCTGGGGTGGGGTGCGGGCTCGGAGAGAGATGCTCTCAACCTCTCCCGCTCTTGCAGCACGAGTGTCTGCTCAAGCTCGTATCGCGGCCCGTATTTGCCAAGGGGTGGCTGGAGGGTGGAACTGCACTTTGGTTTTCACCATACCCGTGTTGGGGGCATATGTTGGCAGAAGCTGACCGCAATTCAGTACGAGAGGCAGGGAGACCATCTAAAGCACCGTGATCGGTGCCGAAGTGCCTTGCACATTGCATTGTTTCTGCATTACGAACTGCTTGATTGTTGCCTTGCGCATTGCATTGTGTTTGCATAACGAACTGCCTGATTGTTGTATTACGCATTGCATTAGTTTGCATAACAAACTGCCTGATTGTTGCATCACGCATTGCATTACTTTGCATAACAAACTGCCTGATTGTTGCATTACGCATTGCATTATTTTGGCATTACGAACTGCTGGATTGTTGCATAACGAACTGCATTATTTTTACATTGCAAAGTGCCTGATTCTTGCATTACGAATTGCATAACATTGCATTAGGACTGCATTGGATCATCTAGAACCGCCAGAACCTAGAAGGGCTGGCTGGCTGGCCTAAAAACCGGCCAGGAGGAATATTACAAGTATGCGTATGTTGGATTTTTATCATGTGGTCGCATCGTATATCTTTTTATATGAACATATACTTGTTTTTCTATGAAACTCGTGTGGAGGCCTTTTGTGGTGTCATCATTGGGTCACTGTGAGCGTGGTTGCAAATACTTCACACATTAGCCTTGAAGATAAGCCTGGCTGCTCGTGCCAAGCTACCAAGGGGGTGAGCAGGGGCTATCTGAGAAGGTGTATTTCCTTTCCCTGATGTGGAAGCGAGGGTCCCTACTTGTCCTAAAGTACCTAGCCAATTAAGGCACAACTTCTGAACACTGTATGACGTCACTACCCCTGAATGTTGTCTCTGTACATAACGTGGACCTGGCCTATGGATACTGAACCGTGCGGTTTTACCCATGAATCGCGCCTGACAACTATTAGTGTCTGTGGGCCAAATCAACCATTTCTTCCAATCGGGGTCTGATCTGTTGTATTGTATAATATCATCTAATGTAATCCCGTCCTCTGATGTTCCTTTGCCCTCGGTGTGTGATGGACTTGGCAGCCGAGGTGTGTTCAAGTCTTTGTTCTTGGCTACTCAAAGGCAAGACGTCTGTTGCACTGTCTCGTTGAAAAATATGGTCTGTTGAGGGATGAGACATGCCCTAAATAAAGCTTCTGTTCCCTGAACTTGCCATTCTCTAGTACCCCAGACCAATTTTCAGTCTATGGTGTCTTTCCATAAGTCGTAAGCTTGGCAACTGGGCAAAAAAGGATGCAGAGTAGATCTGTTTGATGTTTGTCAATCTTTTTTTCTGTGCTGATGTTGGTGCAACCTAATAATAAAATGAGGCTGGGTCAGATATATATATTTTTTTTAATACAATTTTTATTAGAAAACAAAGCAGCAGCAGCAAAGACAGTACAAGGGTAGTTCAGTTGTATATAAATACATTCAAGTACAAATAAAGTGTGCATATCATTCTGGAACATCAACAGTAGCATCGAGCAGTATGATTCTCAGTATAGCGGAAACACATGTCACGTGCCTGAGAATCACTCCAGTTGCTCACCTTTACCAGCACGGGGAATTATGTCGTCACATCTGTGCCCGCCGCCTCAATATCGCATTTCTTTCTTGCCTTAATTCCACCGTGGGAGAGATACAGATATTCCCCTATATTTATTCCAGCGCCACCACTTTTGATCCCATTTTCGAGGGCAGCCTCTACCGTTATACACAGTTTTCCCCACTACCATTGCATGGTCCATGTCATTAGCCCAATCCCGCACCCGTGGTATAGCATCCACCCCCCACTTCTGGGCAATATTTCTTTTTGCGATGCTCCACCCCATGGTGGCCCATGATTGTTCGGTTTGGGTAAGATCTGTTGCCTCCCAAATATTAAGGAGGCATAGACGAGGAGATGGGTGTATGGGTTTATCGCAAGACCTAGTCATCTGTCGGGTCACATCTATCCAGTAGCGCTGTATGTGGGGGCATTCCCATATAGTGTGTATGAATGTACCTAGTTGATTGCAGTGTCGGAGACAATTTGTGTCTGGTCTCCTGCCCAATTTAAATAGCAATGTAGCGTCAAAATATACACGGTGTAGAATCTTAAACTGGACCAGCCGGAGTCGCATCGGGATGGCCACCTCGCCAGGGGAAGCAAGCGCATTGATCCAGTTATCGTCATTAATAGCACCCAAGTCCGCCTCCCAATTAGTATGCAGTTTTAGCATCGGGTCCGGTTGGTTATTAATAAGTTTCTTGTATGTTAAGGAGACAGACTTTCTGTCCATTGGGTCCAGCAACAACCTGTCTTCCAGGGGAGAGAACTCTGGGAGGGAGGTGCCAGCAGGAAGGGCAGCGTCTATGGAATGGCTAATCTGAAGATATCGGAAGTGCTTTGAAGGTGCAAGCTGATATTTGTGTTGAAGTTCTGCGAAGGAGGCCTTCTTGCCCTTAATCCACATATCCCCCACCGTGGAAATGCCGATCCGGGTCAGACATATTAAACCCTGAAAAATATGGAAACTTTTGTGCAAAGGTTTTTGAACTGCCTTTTGGCAGTGTTGGACAGTGTTCCCACTGATGGTTTGTGAACACATTTCTAGGTTTAGCAGATTTATGCAAAAAATGATGACCATAATGCTGATAACAATACATTGATTCATAATCTGCTGAGCTCTCCAATGTTTCAATATTAGAAAATGCAGCAGATTTTTCTAAATCAGACAACATGTTATTCACTGTTTCAAAGACCCAACCATCAGAAAATGTACTTGAGGTAATATCACTCGATGATATTTTAAATAAATGTGGAATTTTACAAAATTTTGTTGGGCCAAATATATCGAAATTGACCTTGTCTCAAACTATACCATCCGGTCCTGGAACCGCTGTAATGTTCACTGATGACAAGTCTCTTTGTTCTCGATTAGATGATTGATGTGGTTTTAAAAGTAAATTCACACTTTGGGCTGTAGAGCTTTGCCAAATGTATTGTCCACCAATAAGCATGTTAAAAACTATCACAAGGCTTAACCGGAAAAGAAAGAAAAGAATCCCGGAAGTTATCCATAGTTCTACCTATGGTAATACCAGGTAAGTTTTTCTAAGAAAGTTCAGAAAGTCTTTAACTTGCTGCTTGCGTGAATTTTGGGCTGGGGTAATTTCAGGTTCACTTGGGTCCAAAGAAAACGTATCAAAGTTTATGAACTAGCCAGAAGCAGTTTGATCAGGATTTGTTGAAATCGCACCTTGCTCTTGTCGGGACATGTTGACATAGACATCTGTATTTGGTCGAATAGCAACTTGTGTGTTATTTTGAGTTTCATTTTGAAGTTAAACTTCAGGTTCAAGAGGAACAAGTTCCATGGCATTGTTGCATAGTCCATAATTCCGTATAGGTGACTCTTCGAACGTGATGAGTTTTTTCATTTGAACTTCTTGAATTGTAGCGAGAGGAGGGCGTCTGCTACTTTGGAGTCCAAGAGGCCTACTGCTTAGTATCGGCCACATAGTGTAATTTGATTAAGTCAATTGAGACAAATCTTTTCTCCTTTTTTCCGGCAAGAAGCGGTAGATGTACAGTTCTTGTTCCTTCAATGGCTAGGACTGGTAAAGGCTCTCTGTAGGAGGGCCCAAATTCCTTCTTGTCTGCTATTTTCTCTCTGACCAGATCCCCAACTTTTGGGATACAGACAGGTCTTGCTGTGACTGATTTGACTTCCCCAGTGGCGGTCTGCTTCAGGTGGACATTACTTTGTTGTGTCCTGGATTCATTTAGATCCTGTAAAACAGCCAAACGATCATTGATATCAAAAGGCTTTTCATCCGCCACTGCGCCTTAACAATCAAGATCAGGTACCCACATTCTTGTCCAAAATAGGACCTCATAAGGTGTGACACCCCCTAGAGGACTTCTTGGCATGTTGTTAAGGTCCCTCTGGACTCCATACAGATGTTTTACCCAGCTCTCACCCGTGCCTAATACTCTAGCTGTCAAAGATTGCTTTAAGACTAGTTTTTTTCTCTCCACAACCGAATTTCCCTTGGGATGGTATGGAGATGAGTACCACAATGTTATGTTATATAGTTTTATAAAGCGCATAGCAGCCCCAGCAAAGGGGCATCCCATCGCTGATAGCAGAGAAATAGAGGGCTGCAGACAGGAGACAGATTCTATAGCGAAGGGAAGAGGTGCGTTTCGATTGCCTTGCGAAATGCCAGGTAATTATTCAGACTGCGGATGAATATTGGCAGAGCGTTCCAAAGTTTGGCAGCCAATGTACAGAAGGAACGCCCACCCGCCTGTACCCTCCTCACCCGGAGAACAGCCGCCAGATGTTGCTTGTCAACGGAGTTGACAAGAGGGTGAATAGGGGCAGAGCAGGTCAGCCAGAATGCCAGGAGAGGAGAAATTCAGAATCTTAAAAGCAATGCAGAGGGACTTAAACTCTACCCGTCTGGCCACAGGCAGCCAGTGTAGCCGATGGATAGCAATGGTGGTGGAGCAGGTTCTAGGGAGGCCAAGGAGAGTTCTGGGTAACCACCACTTTCTTAGATCGAGACTGAAAGTTAAGGGCCGAGTCAACCCAGACACCTAGGTTTTTTACCACCTGCTTGGGGGCGGGTGACCAGCCCAATGTGGCAGGCCACCAGAGTTCGCTCCACAGCTCTGGGTCTCTAACTACCAGCAGAACCTCAGACTTACTGGAGTTAAGTTGGAGACAGTTGGCAGTCATCCACTTAGCGATAGCCGCGAGATCGCCCCGAAACTTAGGGGCCTCCTGCGTGGAATCGTCCGAGAGTGCGACTACCAACTGAGTGTCATCTGCATATTATACAACTGTGAGCCCTCTGCTCTTGGCCATGGCTGCTAACGGTTGGAAATAGAGGTTAAAGAGCGTACGGCTCAAAGCTGAGACCCGAGGCATCCCTTGTTTATTAGACTGGATCAAGGAGGCAAAAGGGGGGGCATTACCTGGAAGGTCCGATCAGAGAGAAAGGAAGCAAACCAACCCAGGGTAGAGCCCACAATGCCCGACTCCTCCAGCCGTTGCAGCAGGATCTGGTGGGAGACCGTATTAAATGCGGCACTGAGATCTAAGAGAATCAGAGCCGAAGTGCGGCCCTCATTTAGAGCCAGCCTAAGATGCTCGGTGACAGATAGGAGAGCAGACTCCGTGCTGTTGCCCGAGCGAAAACCATTCTGAGAGGAGTCCAGAAGGTTGTTCTCCTCCAGAAATCTTGTGAGGATAGAATTAATGTAGGTCTCAGAAATCTTGGAAACCCACGGCAGGAGGTAGATAGGATGAAAGTTCTCCAGTTTAGCTGTGTCGAGGGTAGTTTTCTTTTAGCAGAGGTACTACCCTTGCTTGCTTCCAAGTCCTAGGGACAAATGCCCTGGACAGGGACAAATTGATCACCTGGCTCAGAGGTGTGAGGAGCACAGGTAATTATTTTATGAATTGGTCAGGCTTAAGGGGGTCAGCGGGAGAGCCTGATTTAACCTTGCTACATAGCAGGCGTAGCTCATCCAGGGAGATTGACAGGAAAGAGGCCAGAGTGTGTGTAGGAAGGGGTCTAGGGACATGGTCAGGACCCATGACAGCATGCGGAAAGGTCTTGTAAATATTTTCCACCTTCTTGACAAAGAAGGTGGCGAGAGCTTCGCATTGCTCATACGACGATAACAGAGGTGCCGTACGAGCACCCATACTTTTGGAGGGGCTACTACTGCTCCTGATCTAGTCGGCAAAGTAAGCTGCCTGCTCTGTCTGGATGGCCCTGTGATACTTTTGAATGGCCGCCTGATAGCACCTCTTCTGGATCGGGTCCTAGTCCCATCTCCAAGCCCTTTCTGACCTTTTGCAGGCTTTACGCACTGCTACACCCAAACTTCCCATGACTTCCTTGTAAGCCCTAGAGCTAAACGTGGGGCCCTGTTCAAAATGTAATGTGCCAATTGGGTATTTCCCTATAGAGACTCACAAATCTTTGATGACAGTTCAAGCGTCAGCCAAGCGCTGGGGCCACACCCATAGGAATCTCTAGCAGGAATTCACTGCTACCACGATATACTTTTTAGCCCCGTCTCTTTTTAAGGGGCTGCATGGATCCAGGTAAACACACGCTAGTGGTTTGTCAGATATTAACAATGGTGTCTGCGCAGGACGTTACGGTGGAACCTTTCATCTGCTGGCAGATGTCGCATTTTAAGACATAGTCTTTCGTCTGCTTGGTTAAACCAGGCCACCAATAGCGTTGTTTCAACAATGAAACTGTCATCGTAACTCCTGCATTTGCAGAACCTATCCCTTTGTGTGCTGCTAGAATTAACCCTGACCTGGAATCCATGTTTGGAATTACTCTATCCCCCACTCCAGGAATCTGAGCAAATGGAATGATATTGGTATCTAACTTGTAGGACTATTTGAGTGGAAATGTCTTCGGTAATGCTTTGCTGTTCTTGCCTGAAGCAATGGCAGCTACCATAATCTCACCATCTATTCTCGTTTTAGAACGAGTGATTGCAGCTATGGAAGCCCTGCGTACAGCCCCCTTTGCGGCTTCATCAGCCAATGAATTCCCTTCAACGTGAATGTCATCAGGTTGAATATTCAGTTTATGTATCACGTGAGTCCTTGGTCGTTCGGATTTCAACTCCACTACCTGTTCCCATAGCATTTTATGCTTAATTGTGCCACCTTGAGCAACTTTGAACCCATTTTGAACCCAGTATTGCAAGTATTCATTGTCAGACTGCACAAAGTAAAAGGAATCGCACACAATTAGTGTGGGGAATTCTCAATTCGTATTCACTAGTGCCAGTATAAAGGCTTTTAACTCTGCCAACTGTGCCGTGCAGTCTCCTAGAGATTGCGTTTTCGTGCAACTTGGATGGAACTTTCCATCCCGCATGCGACCTTTAACGATTGCACATGCTGCGCTATATTGTTGCTTATTCCCTATGGCCGGTTGAGCAGATCTGTCAGTGTAAATAATATATTCATACTGATCAAGAGGCATTATTTCATTTGCTAGAGGATATTCTTGTTCGTATTGCAGGAATGCTTGTGTCTTTAGATTTGGGTTGTACCTGTATTCTACGTCTGTTGCAGTGAGAGAATTAGCCCATTGTATCCATCTCGGATGTAAGGCTTTAGTGTTAGGGATGCTTGCCTTTGTCGCAGCCTCTAAGGCTGGGACCAGAGTAACCACTATTATTCGTTTCACTTGAGCCAGTGCTCTTTCTCGCACAACAGCAGTCTGAACCACTGTTAGAATCTTTTCTGTAGATGTAAAACGCATCTCAACATTTGTGTACAAATGTGACTTGTATGCAATTGGTACTGTTTCACCTTCATTATATGTCAGATAGGTGTACCCAGATTGACCCTCAATTATAAGGATCACTAGGTTGCGTAAGTTTACACGTGTCTGTAAATGTTTTGAAGCTTTCATGTCAGCTTGTAAGGAACGTAGTGTATCCGTGTGCTCCTGTGTCCAATTTCTCGCTGAGAAATCAGGTTTTATTAAGTCGTAGAAAGGTTTTACTCTTTCTGCGTAATCTGAAATGTATGTTCTACCAAAATTTAGGAATCCCAGTACTGATTGTAGATTTTTTAATGATTTTGAAGGTTGGAACTGCGTTGATTTTCTAAAAAATTGGCTGCCAGGCTTTTTCATTTACTTGAAAGCTCATATCCTAAAAACAGGACACTGTGGTGGGATATTTTTGATTTTTTAATGGTAAATTTGTAGCCCTCAGATGCAAATCCCCAAATTATGGTTTATTCCAAGGGTTTGAGACGCAATATATATACAAAGTAAATCATATAATCTGCATATTTAATTAAAGAAAAAAAGAGTCCAAAAAGCTTTGACAATAAGTATTTACATTTTTAAACATCATAACAGAAACGGCTAGGGTGTCGGTGATGCAATGTCTGTAGGAAAGTCGTCCTCCGTGCTGCCTGCGCACCTACAAATAGTACTGTCGCATAGGACATAACAATGGCAATGCAATCAGCCATGAAACACCTCGATGCTGGCTGGGTCCCTCAGCAACCACTATCAGCGGTTAGTTAAAAGCCCACGAGCTCAACCCCTGCGGCGAGCACGGCGGCTCGCCCCATTGCTTACAGGCATTAAATACTGGCCCACCGCTTGTTCATTGATCGAAGTGGTCTTTAACTCCCATTATTGGTTAATCGGCGCTCAGACTAGTAATATGGCCGCCTTCCGACACGGGGTTGTCGGTCTAGACTCGCACAGGAAGTAACCTCTAACCTGGAAGGGCTGTACAGGTTCCTTACATAGACAGGAGCCGGGAGGAATTACAGTAACTACACCCTCCTGCCAGTACGAGACGCCACCGGACACGGCCCGCACACGGTGTATTTAAAGCAAGTAAGCAATGGGGTGAGCTGCTGTGCTCGTAGCAGGGGGTGAGCTCATGGGCTTTTAACTAACCGCTGATAGTGGTTGCCATGCAACCCAGCCAGCATCGAGGTGTTTCATGACTGATTGCATAGCCGTTGTTATGTCCTATGCGACAGTACTATTTGTGGGTGCGCAGGCAGCACGGAGGACGACTTTCCTACAGGCATTGCATCACCGACACCCTAGACATTTTTTGTTGTGATGTTTAAAAATGTAAATACTTCTTGTCAACGCTTTGTGGACTCTTTTTCTTTCGCCAAACATGCAGATTATATGATTTACTTTGTATATATATTGCCTCTCATACCCTTTGAATGAATGTTTAACTTTGTGGTCAAGTGGCAGCTGACCATCTGAGGTGGGCAATATTTTGTTACCTTTGTGACTAGTCCTGGCAGTTTAATCCTCCACAACCCGGCTGCTTTTTCAAATATACCCTAAATGATGGTATTCACTCTGTTCAGATGCTCCTCCGTGTCATCGTTTGTCAGATAAATATCATCCATGTAGGACAATGCCTTTTCATCTAATATTTGAAGTAACTCTGTTACCCCGGCCGAAAACAACCCCGGGCTATTCTTATACCCTTGGGGGAGTCACCGAAATTGCCGCTGTGATCCTAGCTGAGAATGCTGTCAAATACCTGCTTTCAGGCTCTATATTTTGGCAGAAAAATCCATTTGAGATATCAAGTGTTGTTTTATATTTTTTCCGCACAATGTTATTCATGAATGCGGCACTGTGTGCATTTTGAACTGCAAATGTTTTAGTGCAAGTTTTTAAATGTCTGTAATCTAAAACTAGACAACATGTATTGTCGGGTTTTATGACTGGAAACAAAGGATTGTTCATTTGAGAGGTGCAATTTTCAATCACCCCTTGTTATTCAAGTTGATCTAAGATCTCCCTGACCTTTTTTTACCTTCTTGCTTTATTGGATACTGCCTCTGTGCAGTTGGAGTATTTTTTAAAGGAATTATGTGGTGGGTTGAATCCTCATCCCATTCAACATGGTTCTTGTATGATGCCGGAGCGTGGGCTACCGCCCACTCCTGTGCATATGTGTGTTGTAAGTGCTTGGGAATATGATCTGAAAATGCAGGTAGAATTACCGTTTCTACTTTAGGGCAATCTGTGACGAATGCTGGCGGCCAATCTTGTTCAGCTAACAAAATGTCATAGCCAAACGTAAGGTTCTCCGAAAAGAGACCTCTAATTTTTCTACAATTGTCCCACTCCATTTGGGGCGTTACTTCATATACTTTATGTGTAGTGCTTACCCTAGTATCGGGTGTTTCTACCGTGATATAATCATTCAAGTCCGCTATAACTAGAAATTCCATCAGGTTATGGCGAGCTATTTTTATTGTCTAGCATCGTCAGAGCCTATTACCCGTTCAGTAGTCGAGTCCTCAGAATTCTGGGCATGTCTGATTTTTAGACCTGCAACTTTCTTCTTTTTGAACTGTGGCCTTTGTTTTGGCTTCTCTTCTTTTTTAGAAGTGTAATCTTGAGCGTGCTGCTTGTCTCTGGACTTTGTATGCTCTTCTTGTCTTTCTGACCGCCCTTCCCTCTCAGAGTTTTTCAATAAACCCTGAAAGGAACAAGAGGAATGTGTATCAGTATCCTGATACCTGTCAGGTTTCCTAATATTATCCCTATTCCTAACATTGTACCTCTTTTCGGAGGACTCGTGTGGAGGAGATCTACATCGGGATTGAGATCTGTTCTCTTTAAACATTTGTTGTTTTTTATTATCCCACTTCTTTTGAGAAATAGCAGGTGTCTGCTTGGAAGTGTCCTTTTCAGGACTGCCATCAGTTGTGGTTTCAGTGATTTCCCACTCAAACTGTCTCTGCCTAATTCTGCCTATGCAGTTTCCATTATTTTTGGTAGTTCGTGTTCCTGTTCTAAAGGACTGAACTCCCTTAGGCGTTGGCAGATAGCCGCTGAAGCTACTTCCCCTTTAATATTAGCTAATATTATCGCAGATACCAGGGCATAGTTACCTAGTAACTTCATCCCTAAGTTCACAGCAGGTTCTGCTCCGTAATCATTTTGTATTTGTCTTAATACATCAGGTTCCACTGCTAATGATGGGATACCATGAGTTTTGTATAAACGGCAGAAAAGACTGTATCCCAAGTGGTACAATCCTCTACTTGTGGTGTTATCCCCATGGGCAAGCAGATTGTTAGCATTCTGTGTTTTTCATACAGGGTAGTATTCAGGAATACTGCCTCGAGTTGATTTATTTTTTGAGCTACCCAAATGGCATTTGTTCACGTTTTGTGGGCATTTTGCCCATTACTGCGTGTGATGTTTGTGGTGTAATTTTAGTTGCTGTACCCGGAGATTGAGTTCCATTTGTTGCAACTATTGCTGGTTGGACAGTGAATGTCCTCATGACGAATTGTGTCATGTTTCTATAGATTTTAATTAGATCTTTGTGTTGTATGACTAGGTCCCCTTGTTGCATTGTTTCAATGTCAGAATGTGGTTTGTTGGGAGCTAATATTGGCCATGTTGCCCCTTCTTCTCCGAGTGGGCCTAATCTTCCTCTTCCTCTTATATGGGGTAGGGCGCCTTTAAAGCAGTATAAGTGTTCCTGGTACATGAGTGGAATCCCTATGTCATCGAACTGACAATATTCCACTGGTGTATCTCCTTCTGTGTAAGAGTGAAATGTATTTGTTCTTGCATTAGCTGCTGAGAATGTAACCCACAAATAAAATACCTCTGTTTTGTTTGATTCGTGTGCCTCAATCATGAAAACTACTAAGCCACCCCTAGCTGATAATCTGTTTTCTAACAGTTTCAGGGTGACTGTATGTCTGAATTTTGGTGCAATTTGTATTGCGTCTGCATCTTCCTTGTCTGTCAGGGGCAGTGCTTCTTGCAGTGGGTCTAAGACCTGATTAGTCATTGTGTTTAGTACACTAAATAACTTTTCAAGGGGACCAAGATAAGATGTTTATGCACAATTTAAGAAACAATGTGTCCTTCAAGCTGGAATAACCAACAGCTAACAAATAGGATTTTTCGCCTACTCAGCCGTGGCGGAATTTGTGCCCACCCACTCCAGACGTCTCTGGTGTTTTGTGAGTAGGGGGTCTCTGAGAATAGCACGACTGAACTACTCAGATTCCACTGTTAAATAAGTAGCCAACGAACATTGGCGGCACCATGTCGTAGTTCCTATATATCCTATACAGGATCTGCGCGTTTGGATAACATAAACTGTGGGTTTGGTGGCAGACTGATTCTGTGCACCCCCACCAGATACGTTAGCCTGTTTTGCATAAGCTAGCTCACAGTGCCACTAGAATCTCCTCTAATCAGGGAGATAATAGTTTCTGGCAACCTCAGCACATGACAACCCTGATACCCCAGGATCGTGGAAACAATATACTACTTTTCGCTGAGTCACTCGTCCTCACTTAGTTTGTCTCAGAGATACACCGAACAAACAGTCTGGGCGTTTCAATAAGGATTTATTGAACAGTTGTTATTCTAGTGTAAAGTAGATGAGCTTCAACAACCATTAGACAGTAGCAGAGATATATGATTAGCAATACTACAAAAGTAAATGGATTGCATAGTTCTAACATCTTGCAGAAATCATGAATATATACAAGTACATAAAATACATGATAAGAACGTGCGTACTCCTACGATGCCTCCCTAACTAGATGTACCTAAATATACCTAGCATCTGTGTAGGTGTTATGCCAAGAATCCCTCAAGTATCTAGTCAACCCCATTAACTGAGAGTTAGAGAATGTTGGACCCCGTCCTGGTCTCGAGTTGGACACTCCGCAAGGGATGTTAGACCACTGCTAGCTCGAATGCCTGCATGCAGGAACCTCAGCATCGCTGGTCAGTGTGTCAGCCGGGAAGTCACGGTCTCCTGTGTCTTTCTAAGCAAGACATGATGTATATATACCCACAAGTCTCCCCAGGGGTCCTACCTTGCTGTGTTACTGTGTCGGCCTAAAGGATGATGTCGGGCTTGATCTTTGACATAGATATTATACAGGAGATGTTCGTTCTGCTGTGCTTCCAAGAAGCCTCATGCATAATGTATGAGTTTTGAACCAGGGAAAAACCCGCGTTCTGAATGCAGTGTCCTATCTAGGTAAAAGGTCAGTCCTTATGAACAGTTATGTATGTAATGTAGGGAAGGATATAGGTTAAAGGTTGCAGTGTTACCTGCAGCTATATAGGGTACCTATATGGAATATTACAGTAGAGGCGATACAGACCGCCAGTATTATGAGTGGGCTAATTGGAAATGCTACAGATAGTGAGGTCTCCAGCCACAGCAGTGTCTCTGCAGCAGGCACATATATGCTGCATCGGAGAAGCAAGAGGCAGTCTACATCTCCAGCTTCCCAAATTCTCCCCCGTCAGATGTAGAGGGAAGAATGCACAGTGACTGTATGCCACACAGTTGCCCCCATGGTGTAATGTACACACATTGATGTTATGTTGTTCATGGTGGACAGGTTGTCCATTAAGGTTTTGGAGTGCCCTGAAATTAAAGGGTTATCTATTTTGTGAAATCTACCTGTTTGTTGTCATTCGTGGAGGGTACTGTGTAAATGGATACATCTTACAGTGAAACAAAATGTCTGGCTTTGTGGTCCTTGCAACTTTTCCCCTCTGTTGCTCTGCTTTACTCGGTTGGCTGTGGGACAGGTGGGCCTGGGTCATCATCTTCTGAGTCTGATCCAGACACCTCCATGGTTAAGCCTCTCCTGCAGGCAATGTTGTGGAGTATGGCACAGGTTGCCACAATGTTGAACCCAGTCTCAGGTGCGTACTGCAAGGCTCCGACGCTTTAAGGTGGGCACTGGAAGCGTGATTTCAGGATGCCAAATGTGTGCTCAATCACGGTCCTGGTGCGCCTATGTGCCATGTTGTAACACTTTAAGTGTGGGTTGTTGGGAGACAGGTAGGGTGTGAGGTTCCATGGCCGAAGAACATATGCACTGTCACCTGGTGAGACACATAAGGGTGAGATAACATACATAAAGTAATTATTACAATAATACATTTCACTGTGTACATTGCATTCCAGTACCTAGTAGGTATTCTTCATCAAAATCTCCTCTTTCTAGTCGCTGGTATATGCCACTGTGCCTATAGATGTAGGAGTCATGGGTGCTTCTTGGATATTTGGCCCAATGTCCGTGATGATGATGTGTGCATTGCAGAAAACTGAATGTTTAGGGAATTATTGTTTTTGCGGTTCCGGAATATGTATTCCAGGCGCTTTGGGGAACATAAGGACATATAGGTCCTGTTTATGCACCCGATTACCTGTGGAAATCTGGCTATCCACTAGAATTGTGTTTTGATATTTTGAATTTCCACATCGTCCCTGGGCAGGTAGATATGTTGGTGTATGTGGTAGATCATGGCGTCTACGAAATTGCAAAAGAAACGTGATATTGCAATCTGCGAAACCCCTCTGGTAACTGCTATGACATTTTGGTACCTCCCACTGGCCGATAGGTGGAGGGGTCACAACACCTGGACATGTGTGAGGATTGTATTGCTGCGCATTGTACTGCTCTCAAGGTGTGACTTTAAGGTGGCTATTAGCTCCAGGATCACATTGCTACTCATCCTGTATTTCTCATAAATGTCTTCCTCTGTCTTTTCATAGATGGTCAGCTGACTCTTAAAATCCTCTCCTGTCTCTGCCTCATCTGCTGAGCAGCCAGAATCCGAATCCTCCATGCTATCACATACAGGGCAGCCATTGTGGAAAAACCTATGATGCCTTCTGGGGCTGTTTTTAATAGGTTGGGCCCTATTACCACCTGTTTTTGCTGCTAAATTGCATGTGCAAACAGGAAATGTTTTGACTATTCGCAATTTGTGATTCGCTTGTATTTGCCATTTTGCGACTCGAGATTAGGGAAACTCTAATTGAGACTCACAAAATCCTGTCGCTATTTTTTGCGAGTCGCTAATCAGCTGCATCGCTATTTCAGATTTGAGACTGCTTGTCCTACATCGCGTATGGCCATTGTTGCATTCGCAAAACGGATTGCAACCGATTTGCGACTCTTAAAATGCCCCTAATCTCTCCATTCCCAATAATGAATGTGTCTGTCTGTAATGCAACTGGTGCTCATTCAAAGCACTCCACTGCCTTTGGGTTTTGATCGGGCTATATTAAAACTGCAAAAAAACACCAGCTTGCAAATTCGCTGCTTTGCAGATAGTGCAGTTTAACAATGCACAGCTCTGAGGAAATGATTATAACAGCAGTTAGAGGCCGGAAGAAACAAGGAGACAGGGAAGATCACAAGAGACAGATATCTTTTAAAGACATGCTCACAAATCCTCCCCTTGCCCAACAGAGCCGAGTTGGTCTTCTAATTAGATGTGTGGTGATAAATAGTGCATTGACACACAGCTTTAGCAATCTATACATATTTCGAAATGAAGCCCGGGTGGGAGGAGAACAAGAAGCTTGTAAAAAAATGAGCACTCAAACATAACGAAGAAGTAGCTCCTAAAACGGGGACAATGGATGGACCCAAGTACTTGGTCCATGCTCTGGTGCAGGGCTAAACACTAGAAGAGGCATGACGCATGCACGCCATGGACAAATGGGGACATAGGATATGAGAGTGATAATGGAGCGAGTAAATGGTAAGCCTATTGGCGGGTTGAAGCTCACAGATTGAACACAACATGTCTCTTTGAGACAGCGCAAACACTGAGTATCTGACACCTAAAAAGGAAGGGAAAAGGTCTACAAGTGCCCTGAGGGAAGAAGCGTGAATAAAAAAATGTCTAAAATGAAAAAGACCATAACTTTTTTCGGAGTTGCATATAGCACAAACTTGACCCGAAGGTATCAGAGCGCTCTACATGACCACCAGTTACGTTACATAAGGACACATTCATTTTTGTTAGGCACGGGAAGATTAAATGATTTGCCCAGAATCACAGGATGTTGAGCGCCGTTGCCGAGACTCGAACCCAGTTTGCCAGATTTGAGGTCAACCGCCCTAGCCGTTTGGCCACATCCACTCCCCAAACCCTTTCAGATTTTCCAGACGAAAAATTATAAGAGGCTGGAAACACGGCGGATTCCTTGATATCATAGGAAATGTGGGGTTCCAAAAGTCCTTACTGTATTCTCCAGGAAGGGAGAAAGAAAGCCAGCTCACAGAAATCATGCGCACTGCATTGCAGCGTATGTGAGCACAGAGTGCCTCCTGTGCTCAGAAAAAAAGGGGATTCCTAAGGAATGGTTGGTAGACAGCAGGTCTGCACTCCAGTTGGGCAAATGCCGACAAGGGAAGCTGTGCTGGGTTATATAGAGAAGCATCTCTCATTGCAAATACTCAGTGGGGAGGCCCAGAATGCCATGGGAGAGTACTGGAGGGCAAAGAAGGTTGAATAGGCAAAAGGGAATAAGTGTCTGTCATGTTGGGAGAACATAAGTTGTCTTATGAAAAGGTCACTGTAAAGAAGAATAGGAAAGTAGCTAGAACAATAGATTAGAAACAGATGTGTTGTCTGGGAAAAGAAATAATAGAGGTCATGTGTAACTCCACAATATAGTATACATGAGGAATGCAGAGAACAGCCAGCTTAAACAACTTAATCAGTTGAGATCATCAAACCCAAGGCAAAATAACGGGAGGAAAAATGATGGAGTCCGAAGTAGTCAAGTTGAAAATCCAGAACTGATATCAGGATACTTTAAGGGTTCATAGTGAAGGTGCTGATCGTCACACACTGGGGATTACTCACATCAAATAAGTGCAGTTTTCCCGATGGTTCAGGCTGGTCCTCGTCCTGCCCGTTCTGAGGATCCATTTTAATTCCTCCTCACTGAGTAGCTGCTCCAATTTGCCCCCTTTCAGGTAACTATACTATACTGATCACCTGCCCTATTCTCTGTTTGACCTTCAGTAATAAAGTGTTCTACTAGGGGGGCATGGGGACCTTGTAGTGGATACGACTCCGGTGTTGACAGATTCATTTTCTGATCTATTGGGTCTTGCCCAATATATAGTTTACCGTATTGACACTTTATATTGTAGGTCACATTACAGGTATTGCAATTGAAGAGCAGTGGAATCTCAAAGCCTAATGATTGATATGGATTTCATGTGATTTTTTCAGTGTGAGTGACACCAACTCTTCAGTACACTTCTGGACCTGTGGAAGACTCTGCTAGTAAGAAGGACTGCTGCACTGTTTAAAGGACTGTTACTCTGCTGGGCTGTTGCTCTGAAGGGCTCATGCCTGCTTTGCCTACCGGCCTGGGTAAGAAGAACTGGACCTGCAATGTTAACCCAGGACCATCAGAGATACACCAAGTTTACTCTTGTAACCAGCACCTGGACTCCGCAACTGTGATTTCTACCCTACCAAGTGGTGCCACCCCAGTCCTAGACCATTGGAAGTGGACTTGAAGACGCTCTGCCAGCCGATCCGTAAACCTAGCAGAACCGGCGCATATCCTCTGCTGTGTGGTGCAATCCCAAGCAGAACAGACTCATTGCCTCTGCTATGAGTGTTCTTCCAGTGCACAGACTCCACATTGACTTCTCAGCGCATCAGAACCGCTGCTTGTGTGATGCTTTCCTGACTCAGGCCCTTGCATTGCAAATCTCACGTCAACACCAGCCTCGATGATGATGCAGGTTCTCACATCACAGACTCCGAGCTCTTCAGAACCGACGTATCACCTCATGTGCACGACAGTTCCTCGACATTGGACTTCGCATCGCAAGACCTCACAGTGCAGCTTTATAGCTTCCCTGAACCAATCCATACTCTCGGCTGCATATTGCATCGGTTGCACAGGTTATCTTAACACTCGGCAAACCCAAGATTTAAGGTTCTCTCATTCAGGGGGCCTAACTGGGTCTCTATAGCCAGCCCACACTTCATTGCGGTCTACCTAAACTTGTGACTTTGTCCTGGTGTGGCGCGATGAAATAGCCACAGTGGCGATTTGTGCTTTTTGCACTAGTCTCACTGAAATCTTTAAACCGGCATATCTACGGTTCCACTGATTGGATTTTTGTCGATTTGCTCTTCTTTTATTTATTAAAAATTACTCTACTTTTCTAACCTGGTGTGGAATCTTTTTTTGGTGTAATGCATGAAAGGGGGACATATTGACAAGGCCATGAAAAGCCAGTTTGACTTTGCATGGCCTTGTAAATATGGCTCAACATTGTGTGCTACTGGAACGTCAAAAAAAATGATGCTCTGGTGGCGCAGGATCCTTGTAAATATGCCCCTCAGTTTTATTTCTAACAGTAAAGGGATTTGCTAAACTCTAGCATATCATTTTGTCGTTTTTGTCCTAATGCTCTTGTTTTGTGAGCACATACCGGGACTTTAGCTTAGGCCACCAAATTCATCCATGCTAAATTCCATCTGATGTACTTATCTGCTCCCTCAAATCAAGCTAAGAATATCAAAAGAGTTTTAACCTCCTATTTCAAACTCCTTCACATCTACAGAGAGGTTTACAAATTGTATTATTTAATTTTCTGAAGTGCTTCAGATCACCTCCGAAGACATTGTGGACCCTTAGGCATCTGCAGTGCTCAGGGTAAAAACCACTGCATTTAAGGAGTTTAATCCAATTTAATTTAAAAACTGTTATTTTATGCATTTATTAAGCACAAACTCGCACCCTTAGGTATCCTGGCATCAGATAAATAAAATAAAAAATAAAAATTAACTACATAAATAAATAAGGAAGAGTGAGAAATACTCATAGAATTAAATAAAAGATGGGTTTTCAGGGTACTTTTAAATGTGGGATAGTTCTGTTGTGCTCCTACTTCAACGTTAATGAATTCCAAAGCTTGGGGGCTAGACGAAAAAAAGAGCGACCATCCACTCGTGACTTCTTTACTCGAGGGACAAGAGTAACAAAATGTGACCGGACCAAAAGGAAATGTGTGTAGTCAGTTTTTTCTAGGCCTACCAAAACATGTTGGTGATACACAGAGTCTTAATGTGTATCAATTTCATAGCTGGTAGTCAATGCACTTAGTGATGGACATCCTTAATGTGATAAAGTTTTAGAGCTTACACACCAAGCCTACAGCTAATTTATGGATGAGGTGAAGTATGGCAAAATGATATCCCTGGATATGCAAGTATAGACTGCTACTATAATCTAGAAATAATGTTATCAAAGAGGAGATCACTGTTCAATGCTTGCTTGAAAGCATGAAGAGAAGAATTGTTCTGAGTATTCACAATATCAGAAAAAAGAAAGATGTGATCATATTAATGTCTGTCGAAAGAGATGAATTACAGTTGATCATACCTCAAAGGACTTTGACTTTCTTCTGATCAGTGGATGGTGGACTGCATTCAATTTCAGGAAATTAGAGTTCAATGACTCCTGAATTGTCATCAATCCATCCCTCTGATGTAAAGCAGATATGGGGGCTCCTAGAAATTTTGATAGGTGAGCTGCAACAGTTTCCTCAAATATTTTAGTTGGGGCAAGTAGAAGCATGAAGGGTCAGTAATCTAAGAGCTAGTTGGTATCAAGGTTGGCTTTTCTCAAAATAGGTAAACTATCCCCACCTTCCATTTCTTAGGCACAATGCCTGTTCATAGGTGTAAGTTAAATGTTTTGTGGAGGGATTACTCATGCCTAAATTCGAGGGTCTTTGAAGGCTGTAACATCTTGAAGTCTGACCATAGGACATCTGCCTTTCTTTCCACACTAAGGGGCTCATTTACAAGGCCCTAGCGGCTCTTTGGCGCCACTGAAGCGTCACCTTTTGACGCTCCAGTGGAGCAATGTGCCGCAGCACATTTACAAGGCCATGCAAAGCCACTTTAGGTGGCTTTGCATGGCCTTGTAAATATATGCTCTTTCATGCAGAGCACTGCGTTAAAGGGGCGTTCCATGGGTGTTGCTGTGGGTGTTACCACGCAACATCCATGGAATCTGAAGCATTCCCAGATTTACAAGGAATTGTAAACCTGGGACTGCGTCAGATTCCCACGCCTCGCCCAGGGAGGCGTAGGAGTGGCACAATGAGGAGAAACACTTTTATTTCTCCTCATTTTTTGCTCTTTCTATGCAGGCTCTATTCTACAGCATGTATAGGACGGGTAAAATGCCATCAATGATTATTTCCGTGCCCCTTCCTGCACAAAAACAATCATCCCCACAACGCAGTCAACCTTGCAACATGACGCAAGGGTGTCTGCGTTGGTGCATAGCTGCTGTTTGTGCACAGGGGAGAAGGACAGGAATGCGCGTCACAAGTTTGTAAATGAGGCCCTAAGAGGTTAAGAGTGTGAAGAGACAGATTGATCTTGATGCTGTTAAGAATCGTTGTGATTTTGGTGATGAAAAATGTGTCCACTGTATTCCACAATTCATTAGATTGAGAGATAGTGCTGTCAAGGAAGTTTGGTTCCATAAAGAAAGAGCTTACCTTGAAAGTCTGGCATAGAGAACTTGGTAATTCTAGAGTTTGGTTCCTGAGAAAATCAGCTTTGGCTTGTTTATTGGCAAAATTGTGGTGTAAGTCATTTTGTCTGCATCTTTTTCTGTTCTCTGCAATGTTTTCTATATCTTTCAATACTGTAAATTGAACTTTTCCCCGAAGTCTTTTTTCGATTGTTATATGTTTACAATTTTTTTGCACAGGAGCATGAAATGAGGACTAGAAGAGCAGAGTCGTGGGAGCTCTTAACATAAAAATAGAATACATTATAAAATGGTTGAATCATAAGCACTAGGCAGCAGCTGTAAAAGACCTCTGATAGAAAATTAGATATGACTGAAGAGGCATTTAAGGACAGCTCTTCAGAGCATCAGAGCATCATTCCCAGTTTCATTTTTACTATTCTCGATTTGACTGAGACTGTAGATGTCTGTTAATGTACCGAGAAATGTGTGCTTTTGTTGGGGGAAAGATAATGTGCTAATATTTAATATGTATTTCCAGGCAACAATGTGTAATATTGTAAGTCACATTTTAAATGCAAAGTAGCATTGTAACGAAAGGTGCTTTTTCGTAGTACACTGGCACTTCAGAGTATGGTTAACAAAACTGAAAGTAGAAAAAAATGTGTGAAGTATGGGACAGTTTATTTAAGGTTTTGCTGACAGGATTCTGTTTTTACAGTGTTTATTTTCACATTCTGGGGAGTCATTGGTACAAGGATGGGACTGCAAGGGTGAGCTTGTCATGCATAGTGATGAATGCTTGGAGAGCAGCGTCATAATGAAATCTTTTTTTTTACCAACATCAAAAGGAAGAAAAAATGCTGTGTTAACCATCCATTTAACTGTTTATTTTTTCAGGAAAGCTAAATTTCCTGCACATAAAGCCAGTCCTGAGAACTAGGGTTGTATCTTATCTGAATAAAAATCCAAGACGTAGAAGATGTTTTTGATGAAACAATTTTATCAAACCATTGCTGATGATTTTTTGTTTTGAAAAAAGCTTCCATAGGTTGACGTAAATGACCTGCTTGAAACCCATTCTAGAAGAAAAGTTTGTTTCTTTAGTTTTGATTTTTATTTTGTAGATTTTAAGGGGGCAAGGGTATCCCCCCTTTGTTTTCAAGATTTTCTTCCCTACCTTTCATGCCCTTTGTAGTACTCCCTCAACCACGTGACTCCCATTTTTTACAGAGCCCTTGTCACTATTTACTCCCTTTTTCAAACCCATATTCTCCCTCCTGATTGCTCTCTTTGTTTTCCACCTAGTTACTCCTACTCCCGCTTTAATCCTTTTTTCATCATACCCATTACTTGCCCTCCTGCTTTCCTTCCATTTTTTGCAAACCCTTACATCTACTCCCGCTTTACTTCCTTTATATTTCAAACCTTTTGGTATTGTCCTGCTTCCCTTCCCTTCCCAATTTACTTCTGTTGTTTTTTCGAACCTCCCATTCCTCATCCGGCTCTACTAGTTTTTTTAAACCCCTTACACCCACTTTACTTCTTTTATAACAAAACCCGTACTTCTCCTCCTGCTTTACTCACTTTTATTTTTAAAACCATTTACCCTCTCGATTCCTTTACTCCCTACTCCGCCTTCCGATTCATTCTCCTTTTTTTGTTTTTTACAAAGCCCTGACTTCCTCTCCCATTGTCTTTTTTTTTAAACCACTTTATCCCCTTACCACTTTCTTCCTAGTTAATACTGCAACTCCCTTACTCCCACTTACATTTTTTTTTATTACAAACTCACTTACAACCCCTCTACGTTACCCTGTATTGTATACCCACCCCTTTACTTTCCTACCTCTTTGGCATGCTGTACTCTTCTTTCTCTACATTTATCTTCTTCACCAAAACATTATGATTTAATGGAAAAGGTAGTATTTCCGCTTCTCCCTGAAATGAAGTTTCGTCCCCCAGTTTTCATCAGGCTGACTTTCTTCACTGTAGGAATTGTGCAAAAATGACGGATCACCTTGAGTTAGGGAATATAATTCAAAACGAAGACCCCTTTTCTGTGAAAACCGACATTTGAAACTACTTGCAAATGATAGAGATCAGGGTACCTAAAATAAACCCACTTCCACGGATAGAGTAATTTCACAGTTACACGCACATGCATTCATCATACGCTAGGGCCCATATCACTAACATACGCTCAAATACTCTACAAGCATAAGACCTGTGGGAAGAAAACCCCGCATCTATATCTAGGACGATAGGACCTGATTATAGTGGTTATCCTTAAACATACTCTATAAATGATCAAAATGTACACAATAATTGACAAGAAAGAATATTCAACACCATGTTTAAAAGTTATATTGCTTTATCTAAAATTAGTCAAAGTAAATCAATCAGAATAAATCATTTCTCATAATTACCTATTCTAACTAAGTGTCAGAACGGGTCAGGACCAGTCTCTCGGTAAGTCTCTCAAGATAAAGTCCTCAGCATCGATCCTCAGCAACGCAAGTTCACGCGGCAAAGGTAAAATGGCAAGTGGCAAAAACCCTCCCTAAGCTAACAATTCTTTTAATGAAAAATACAATGGAAACACACATAAAGTTGGCAGGATAAATTGTATCACTGAGCAGAACGAGAAGGAAGGGATGTAACATTGCTACATCTGGAAATCTCCGCTCAGGAAAAGTCACAAGACGTGAACTACGGAACAGGAACCAAGAAACTATCAAAGTATCCAACTTGTACAACTTCCCTCGGTAGCCAGGCTACAGTTCATTGTCTGTTTCTGAAGCTCCTTTGTTTGCCAAGGACGTTCCATTTCTTTTGGAGATCCTCCAAACTGCTAATGTCCTCATGGAAAAATACAATAAGGACCACGGTCAGTTGTCTTCGACCTTTTTCCAGCAGGGGTCTCTCTTGCCACATCACAGAATATGCCACAGCCAGGCTTCGAAATACTCTCAGCTCGGTTAAGGCCTTCATAGGCCACAATAGACCATCTTTAATTAAAGAGACAAAATAAACGTTACTACAGCATAATGATTAAACAGTGTAAACCCCACTAATACCCTTATGTGTATGCATTTATCTAGCTTTGCGACATAAAAAAACATTAATTCAGACAGCGTTTTGTGCTTAAAATAAATAGCACACAGCAACGTTTAAACATGAAAACTTGCACGTTATTGTAAATACAGAAACAGCACAAATAAGCTAACCCTCATATAACTTTCTCTTGTGTTAGGACAAACGGGTTGATTACTAAAACACACTTGCACAAAGACAAATAGTTAATTGTTAATTATTAATAGATTAATAAAACGCATAGACATGCCAGAGCTTCAAAAGCCCCAGAATTTTCTAAAAGAAAACTCTGCTCCAGCAATCCCCCCTTTGGTGATTTTATCACCAAATAAACCCAAAAAAAAATTAGTGAAATTTAGTCCCATTTTAGGAAAATCAGAAATGTCTTTTCCCCTTACACAACATTAAACACTAGTCACTCTTTCATCATCTCTCTTTGTCTCTAAATAAACACTCTCCCTCAATTCTTCTAGTTCAATTTCTTGAGGTTCTCTTTTCAACTTCTTATTTTTCTTTCCATTTTTCAATTTCTCTTTCCCTCTTCTGTTTTTACAACACACACACACCAATCTTATTATTAACAAAGCCACAATTATACAAGACAAGGGAAACAATATTCTACCTATAATTGTACTACCTATTTTTGCAATAAAATCCTTAACAGCTATCATTTTATTAGCTATTTTAGTCCACAAACTCCCAGCTTCAAGTGGTACTAATTCTTCATGTAAATCAGTAATATTTTTGATATAGACCTTCAGGTCTTTACTTTCGTCAGGAATGTAAGTGCAACAATGTTGAACTTTCAAAATTCCACAGACTCCACCCTCCTTGGCCAAAAGAATATCAAGGGCAAGTCGATTTTGCATTGACATGGCACGTACGGCACTTAATTCCGTATTCACCAAAAGAAACCCTCCTGCGGTATTTGTCGATAAGCGATCAACCTCTGTGGACAGTTTCCGAATTCCATAAGCATTCAAAGAAATTCCCACTGCTGGAATCAAAACCCCAAAAATATCACCCACAATTTCAGACCAAGTTTCTCTCTTAAAACGTGTTAATAGGTTAATATCTTCTACATCTTTTACTTTATCTGTATGAAAAATCTTAGGAAAAACCAGGCCCACATAACATGTGCCATACCAATGGTCAGGCAACTTGTAATAAGCCTTGTTCCCACAAACATAATACACTCCTGGAAAAATTGTATCTTCTCCACCTCTGAAACCCCAACCTGTCGCAATGAAGTATGTATCATGACACTCACTAGTCCCCACGAAATATGTATCATATTGGGATTTCCTTCTGGTAATGCATAGTTTACCCTTCTGCGGTGCATCTAGAGCCAAAGTTGGACTAGCCCCATTTCTCAACTCTTTTCCCATCTCAATGTCCCAAATTGTCTCACTCACTTCATTTTTTCCCTCTTTTTCATGCATGTTCACTCTCCTTTCCTCAACCATATCCAGGAAAGCTTTCTCCTCTTCTTTCAAACTGCAAGTTAAATTATTCTTAAAAATGTAATCTAATGTTAATCCTTTTTCTTCAATAAACATCTCACCAAAAGTATTAGCTTCTTTAGCTGGATTCAGCTCTTTGTTCATTGGCAAGTGCCCAAAAATACTATCTCTGTTAGACATCTTATAATCTACTTTCCCTAACAAATAAAAAACACTACTTAAAATACTACAGGAAATACCATATGTAGCTGGTAAATGGTGATAAGTAACACCCTCTGAGACGGATGCAGGTAATTGCATACAGACGTAGCAATCCCTTACTTCCATTGTCTTCACATATTCATATAACAGTTTAGAAAAAACATTACTAGAAAAATTATTAATTGACCTATCTTTGTGTATGTAACTACTACTTCTAATTGGAACTACTTTTTGTGAATTCTTCTCTACATTTGTCACATTTTCTATATTCATTCCAAACTCTACTCTAAAAGTAACTAATAAAACTAAAACACCCCATAGAAGCATTAATAATCCAATACAACAGCAGCACATCCTACACCACCTCTTAAAGAAGGCACATCTATTTCTATTATCCTCTATGTTAGCCATTTTTGTTTAGCCTCTACTACTCCACTACTGTTTGAACTTCTTCAATTCTCCAACAATTCTTCAGCTTTCAGTTTATCCAAATGATCTCCTCGTTCACTTGATCCAAGTGAATCCTTCTTTCACTCAGTTTGGATATTTGTCATTCTTCACTTCAATTTCTTCAACATCAAATTGTATCAGATCTCCAACGTCGGAATCCTCAGTACTCGACTCTTCTCCAATGTCAGTCAAGAGTACTTTCAGAATTTCACCAGTGTCTTCCTCAACCACTTTTCTCAAGACCACTTCCGGATTATCTCGAGTCACTGTTTCTTCTTTTCCTTCTTCAGACAGTGTCACATAAGACCATTCCGGTGATCTGTACTTTTGGTTGGGTCTTTTAACTCTTCTTATTTCTACTGGTTCTTTTGATTTCTTTGATTCTTCTTCTTCAGCCTTTGAAGTTTGACTTGATATTTCATTTACTTGTTCAGCTTTCGATGAATTTGCTCTTATTACTCTGTATCTCACTCTTTTAACTCGGTTGTTAGGACAACGATCTCCTTTCACAACCTTTTTCGGTCTTAATTCTTTAACACTCTTTTTCCCAATCGAAGTTCTCTTTCTCAGAACTCGACCCTCTGTTTGTTCATCCTCATCATCTGTTTCAAGTGCCTCTTGTTTCCGTTTCCCAGTAGCTTTTCTCTTCTCCACAGATTTTTTCACCACTGTTTGAGACTTCCCTACTTCTGTCCCTCCTCGGGTCTCCGACACGCAATCTTCTTGCTGTCTACTTGTCCCTTCACCTAGCTCCTCATCAATGTTCCCTACACCTCCTCGGGGGTCTTCCGCAATCTGTCCCTCTCTATCTTCTTCTGACCCTGTTTCTTCAAGAATAATCTCAAGTGGTTCTTCAATCTCTTCCTTTTCTGATTCAGGAGTAATCTCTGTGTGATTTCTTTTTTCTTTTCTTTTCCTTCCACTGCTACTTGAAACTTCAGGCTCTTTATCAGAATCTGATCTTCTTTCTGATACTCGCAGTGATTCTCTTGAAGCTCTCTCTGCTTCTTTTCTCACTGATTCCGTATCTTCAGGATCTTCACCATCACTGGAATCTGACTCTTCAAAATACTCTTCACCAGTTCCCTCTCTCGGGCTTGGAACTCTCAGAGTATGACTTGCATGTACCCAGTGCCTCACTCCAGCACACTTTACTGCAGTCGTTGTAGTCAGAATAACTTGTCTCGGCCTTCCCCACCTTGGAATCAAGCAATTTCTTCTTCTGTGCACCTTAATCCTCACCCAGTCTCCTGGACTCAGATCATGGGCTTGCTTCTTCTCAAGTGTGGTAGCTTCTTCTCCAACCTGGTGAAACACAGAATGGACTGCGTCAGCCAGGCCTTTACAGTAATCCAAAATCTAGTCATCAGTTATTGACACCAACTTATTCACAGGCACGAATGCATGGCGCATAGCACGTCCCATGATTATTTCATGCGGGCTCAAACCAGTAGTTCTATCTGGAGTAGATCTCATTGTCATCAGAACTAGAGGTAACACATCTGGCCATTTCATGCCAGTGGCTAAACACATCTTTCCAATTCTATTCTTAATTGTGCCATTGATCTGCTCAACCACACCAGAAGCCTCTGGTCGGTATGCACAATGTAGCTTCTGCTGTATTTTCAATGCTTCACAAAAAAATAAACCTATGAGTTCATTTTGAAAGTGTCTACCTCTATCAGACTCAACTGTAACTGGAAACCCGTACCTAGGAATCAATTCCCTCAACAGTAATTTTGCCACTGTTAATCCATCATTTCTTCTAGTCGGGTAAGCTTCCACCCACCTTGAAAACAAACAGACTACCACTAGAACATACCTCAGTCTGTTCACTTGGGGCATTTCAATGAAATCAATCTGCATTCTTGTAAAAGGACCTCCTTCTCTGCCTATTGTCCCTAGACTCACCACTGTCTTTTTCCCAGTTTTAAATTGCTGACAAATCAAACACCTTTGACAGATGCTCTCCGCAATTGTCCTAAACTTTGCATTGTACCAGGTTTGTTTAAAGGACCTTACCATCGCGTCCCTCCCCAGATGTCCCTGGCCATGATACATCCTTGCCATTGACGACAAAATTGAGTTTGGCATTACTGGTCTGCCATCTCTGTAGACCCAAACATGGTCTGTTTCTCTTGGAGCACATCCTGCCTTAACCCAATCTTGTTTCTCTTCTTCTCCTGCCTCATCTTGTAACTGCTTTACTTCATCCCACGTTTCTAAGACATTAGTAAACATCACAGAAAGAAAAGACATTTCCTCCATTCTATCCCTATTAATCGATTGATTTGTTTTAGCACAATACTGTGCCACATCGTTGGCGTATCTGTTACCAACAGTGATAAAATCATCCCCTGAACCATGTGCAGCACATTTTACAACCGCTAACTCCTTAGGCAGCTGTATCGCCTCAAGCAATTTTCCAATCAACTCAGCATTCTTTATCGGAGTTCCACCCGATGTCAAGAAACCTCTTTGCAGCCACAGTTGGCCAAAGTCATGCACCACTCCAAATCCATACTGACTATCAGTCAACACAGTTGTTCTCAAATCTTTCCCAATCTCACAAGCTTTTGTCAATGCCACTAGTTCAGCAACTTGCGCAGATTTCACTCCTTTCAATGGTGATGCTTCCATGACCTCTGAAACTTTGCACACTGCATATGCTGCACATAACACACCATTATCATTTCTCAGGCATGATCCATCCACAAACAACACATGGTCATTCTCAGGTAAGGGAAGATCCCTTATGTCTGGTCTCGGTTTTGTACAGTACTCAAGCACATCCAAACAATCATGATCATCTTCCATCTTTATACCCACATTTTCAATATCCGGCAAGAGTGTCGCTGGATTCATATTCATACATCTCTCAAGAGTCACGTTTGAAGCTCCCAGAATCACTTTTTCGTACTTAGTCAGCCGACTATGTGACATATGCTGAGTTCTGCTTCTTGTCAAAAGAATTGCCACATTGTGAGGTACGAATACCCTTACAGGATACCCCATTATTATTCCCTCACTCTGTTCCAGGCTTCTGCATGTCGCAGCCACAGCTTTCAGACAAACTGGTAACCCCACGGCTACAGTGTCAAGTGTCGATGAGAAGTATGCAATAGGCCTTCTCAATTGTCCATGTTTCTGGATTAACACTGAAAGTGCACATCCATTTCTCTCACTACAGTACAGTTCGAACTCTTTTTCATAGTCAGGCATACCCAAAGCTGGAGCCTCACACATTTTACTTTTGAGCTCTTCAAATGCTGCCAATTGTTCTGCATCCAGATCTAATGGATCTTTCATTTCACTTTTCGTCAGCTTAATCAGTGGCTTTGCTATCAGGGAAAAATTAATTATCCACTGACGACAATATCCCACCATACCCAGGAACATTCTCACTTCTCTCTGGGTTTTTGGAGCTTTCATTTCTCTGATTATTCTGATCCTGTCAGTAGTCACTTTTCTCAGACCTTTCTCAATATTATGTCCAAGATAATGCACCTCTTTCTTGCAAAATTGCAATTTGGCTGGAGATACCTTTAACCCTCCATCTGCCAGATGATTCAGTAAAGCTATGGTATCCACTTCACAAGCTTCACGTGTCTTTGATGCCACCAGTAGGTCATCAATATACTGCACTAACACTGAATTTTCTGGCATAATCAAACTCTCCAACGATTTCTTCAATAACTGATTGAATATCGAAGGACTCTCCGTATACCCCTGTGGGATTCGACACCATGCTAAGATACGCTGGCCAAACCTAAATGCAAAAATCGGCTGGCTGTCATGATGCAATGGAATTGAAAAGAACGCATGACACAAATCAATCACTGTATACCACTCAGCATCATGTGGAATTTGATACAGAATCACTGATGGATTTGGCACAATAGGACAACATGCCACCACAATTTGATTAACTTTTCTCAGATCCTGTACGATCCTAAATTTGCCATTGGGCTTTTTCAGTCCCATTATCGGTGAATTACACGGACTACTCAGTAATTCTCTCAGAACTCCTTGCTGAATCATTTTCTCAATTATAGGAGTTATCCCTTCAATTATTTCTGGTGTCATTTTGTACTGAGGAATGTTAGGATATGTAATTCCCTCTTTCACTGCAATTTTCACTGGATCTACATTATTCATCAATCCTACATCCTCTCCTGTAAAATCCCAAACTACTCTTTTCACTGTGTCTCTCAGCACTTGAGGCAAATCCTCCGGATTAAACACTGGAAATGCACCAATTAACTCACTTTCTCTATTTTCTAGAGTCATTCGGTACAAAACATCATCATCTGGTGTCTCAAAAGCTATTCCATCTGGTGTACAAAAAATTGTGCAGTTCATTTTACACAATAAGTCCCTACCTAACAGGTTCACTGGACTCGTATCACAGACAATAAATCTGTGCATGTCTGAAAATTTCCCTATCTGTACTCTTACTGGTTCAGTAAGACGTGTTCTGATTTGTGTATTGGCTACACCAACTACTTGGATTGCTTCATCCGAGAGAGGAAGATTTCTAACATCTGTTGACCTGACAGTTGATCTTGTCGCACCTGTGTCTACCAAAAAAGTAACACTCTCCTCATTTATTTTCCCATCCACAAATGGTCCTGCCTGGTCTATTTCTAGAGTTGCACCAAGTATGCACTCTTCCTCCTCTCCTCGGCACCGTCAATAATCACCCTCAGACTCACTCCCTTCACTCTTTAACAAGTACTGCTGTACTTTGTTAGAACGTCTTGGTTTGTTTACCTGCTCATCATTGAAGAATCCCGAGTCCTGATTGTACTTTTGTACCCCTCTATTCTGCGGTAAGGGCGGTTTTGGCTCCTGACTCTGCTGTCTCACAACTTTCTGCTGTTGTTGCTGCTGGTTATTCCCATCATTCTGCACCTGTTGATTTAAGGATTTACCCTCATTTAATGGTGGATTAGGACATTCCGATCTCCAATGTCCCAGTTGGCCACAGTTGTGACACGGGAACTTTTTTTTCGCTTCCTCAAGACTTCCTTTCCCTTTTCCTGCATATCTGGGTCTATTTCCTGCATTATTTCCTGGATTATTCGCCTGTTCCACTAACTGTGCTTCCTGTCTTTCTGCAACTTTCACCTGTGCCCACATTGCTTTCTCTTTCAGCTTTCTTTGTTTTGCTTCAATTTCATCACTGAAGTATTTTGCATGTCTCAGAATCTCATCTACTTTTTTACTCTGCCAATCCACTGTGTGTTCACGAATTCTCTCACCAATTTCAGGTCTTAAACCATATACAAATCTGTATACAAAATGACTCAAATCCTTGTCACCCAAGTGTTCATCTCCACTGAATTGTTTAAAAGCCAGTATCAACCTTTCGTAAAAAGCATGAACTGATTCTTTTGCTTCCTGTTGTGTTCGATCTATCTTAACCCAGTCTGTCTCTTTTGGAGGAACTTTACTCTTCAGGTATACCATCACCTGATCATACTTCCTCATCACTTCTGGATCTGGTGCCCCTGTTCTTGGATCTCTTGGATATTCCTCAGTAGGCCAACTCACAACTATTTTACACTCAGTCCACAAGTCTGCTGGAACAATTATATCAAACAGACTATTCAGGTCAACCCACAGCACTTTTGACAACTTCACAAACCTGTCTACCTGCCTATACCACTCGACGGGCTTTTCTCTCAATCGAGGGAAATCATTCGTAAATGATAAAATATCCTGTCTGGTCCATGGAACATGTACATATCCTCCTCCAGATATTTCTCTCATGGGATAATTTTCCACTGGTTTCTCCTTTTCTCTCACTGGAAATGCTGAATAAGTTGTTCTATCTTCAGATTCCTCTCTTTTCTTATACCACCTATCCTTCCACTTTTCTACATCACCCCATCTTCGCAATAATGCCACCATTTCTTTAATCTGTCCTGTTCTACCAGAAGTATTCAAATTTTCAATGTCTTTCTCTGTGAAATCCATCCTGTAAGTTTTCTGTAAAGCTTTCACTTTGTCAATGTCAACTCCTTGTTCATTTGCTATTGCTCTTAGTCTATCATGTGTATTTCTTGCTCTCCATGTTATGCTCTTGCACATGAACATTAATTCACCATCATGATGACTCTTCAGGATTTCTGTTGGAACTGTTCCTGTCACAAGCTCTTCTAATTCTATACGTAACTTAACCACATCAATAACTTGTGAATCCTTGTCCTTTTTCTGAAGAACCTTCATCCAATCATTCAAATCATCAACTGTTATTTCAGCAGTTTTTCTCACTGGAACCACTCTTTTCTGCGGTTCTAAAATTGGCATCCCTGAACAACTAGGTTCACTAACATCCAATAGTTCACTACATGTGTCATGTCTTGTTTGTCTCAGGTCACTTCTCCCTGTTCTTTTATCTGAATCTCCTGAAGGACCAACTGAATTTGTCGATTCATTTGCAATATATGGAATCACTAGTCCTTTCTCACCTGCTCTCTGTTTGTCAAACACAGGCATAACTGGACCTATTGTTACAGGCACCGTAACAGCTTCCAGATTCTTCGTTAACTCCCTAATTTTCTCAGTCAGTTCTGTTGTCGTTTTTGCTAATTTTCTGGCATTTTCCTCACTACTTCGATTTTCTCTCTCCCTGAAAGAACTACTACCTCTTGATTCAGGTGTCATTTTTTCTTTCTCAACTGTTCTGGTCTATATGGAGGTGGTCTCTTGTAAATCATGTCATTTAAGACCTCATCCTCATACTCTCCATATCTCCATATCTTCTCATATCTGACTCAGGAACCCTTTCTTCAGAGGGTGCAGAAACTTCAACTGTTCTCATTGGATATAATCCCTCTGTCATACTAGCATCTCGCCATCTTTTCATTCGATCATGATGTGTCTCACGATCATGTCTCCTCCCAAACATGTACCTGTAATACCCTCCAGATCTTTGCTTTTCTCGGTCATGAACTTCCTCTTCCCATTCCACTAAAGCCTCGAACTGTGTAGGTCTTGGCTTCGGGTCCAGACGTACCATCTTTTCCCGTAAATTTCTCAACACAGCCAAATTAAATGAACCATGTTCTGGAAATGCTAGAACACCATCTTCTTTAGTATACCTAACCCAATTCTGCAACCATATACAGGTATGTAATCCATATTTCGCAACCATGAAGGATGCAGGTGTTTTCGCTGGAGGTAGCAACTCTCCCTCTCTTGTTTTAACCTCTTTATCCTTGCTAAACCACTTCTTAACTTTTCCAAAGAAGGTCTTCTTCTTTTTCTCTTCTTGGTAATACATTTTAGCGCTTACTAAAACTCTCTACTCTTTCCGTATTATAAATATACAATACGAGTTTAGGTTGAAAAACTCGATTCCCGCTAACGCACCAATCCTGGAGCGTCTACGTCACTAAACAGCTCTTCCAATCCCTGCGCGACTCACACTAACGCACCAATCCTAGCGCAAACTCTTTTCTGATCCACTATCCAATCAGAGCGCGGACCTTCTGACGTCAACAGCCGCTGCAGTCTCTGTCTCCTGTCTCTGTCACCCGTCTACCCCTCCTTTACAAAAAACTCTCAGTAGACTTCGTGTGTCAAAATTTCTACAAAATCTATTAGTTACAACATAAAAACATCTCCATTGTCTGCTTCGCTAACCACAGGATAGTAAAAAAGAGACTATTTCTCAAGAATCAACAAACTTACATACATCTTATAACTGTTTCCTCTAGGACTTATCCAAAGAGTCTTACAATCAATAAATGTATATACATTCACGCACATTCATACAAGGAAAATATATAGTACATGCACACAGAATCCTGCTTCCCGAGAACAGCGCACAATCTGTCCTATTACAGAATTATAACTCACAACAACTAAGCAGCTTACCTCTGCCTAGTTCCTCAAACAAGCTCAGATAATACCTATTACTCCTCCCGCAATAAGCTTTAACGGCAATCCTTACGGATCCCTGGGACTTAAGACCAGAGTTTCACAGATAACCTTCACTACGATACACACTCCTTATATACCAGAAATATATTCTAATAGTAACATACGACGATGTCACTAATTCCGAACCCAGACAATGTGAACGCGCAACTTCAATTGTCCCACGTAATTCCTTACAATCCCGTCTTTCCCGAGAGCAGCATATACTTCCCTCTGCCCTACTACGGAACTGCTACAACAGCTTCCAAATTCCAGAAGCACTACATATAACTCAACATGACGACTCCAACATATAGTATTAGTACATATACCAATATCATCAAAAATAAATCAATAATCAATAAGCTAATATACAAGCAATCTTTATCTTATCAGATCAAGACAACCATCTATAACCATCCTCTGCTACCAGAGAAATTGATAGAGATCAGGGTACCTAAAATAAACCCACTTCCACGGATAGAGTAATTTCACAGTTACACGCACATGCATTCATCATACGCTAGGGCCCATATCACTAACATACGCTCAAATACTCTACAAGCATAAGACCTGTGGGAAGAAAACCCTGCATCTATATCTAGGACGATAGGACCTGATTATAGTGGTTATCCTTAAACATACTCTATAAATGATCAAAATGTACACAATAATTGACAAGAAAGAATATTCAACACCATGTTTAAAAGTTATATTGCTTTATCTAAAATTAGTCAAAGTAAATCAATCAGAATAAATCATTTCTCATAATTACCTATTCTAACTAAGTGTCAGAACGGGTCAGGACCAGTCTCTCGGTAAGTCTCTCAAGATAAAGTCCTCAGCATCGATCCTCAGCAACGCAAGTTCACGCGGCAAAGGTAAAATGGCAAGTGGCAAAAACCCTCCCTAAGCTAACAATTCTTATAATGAAAAATACAATGGAAACACACATAAAGTTGGCAGGATAAATTGTATCACTGAGCAGAACGAGAAGGAAGGGATGTAACATTGCTACATCTGGAAATCTCCGCTCAGGAAAAGTCACAAGACGTGAACTACGGAACAGGAACCAAGAAACTATCAAAGTATCCAACTTGTACAACTTCCCTCGGTAGCCAGGCCACAGTTCATTGTCTGTTTCTGAAGCTCCTTTGTTTGCCAAGGACGTTCCATTTCTTTTGGAGATCCTCCAAACTGCTAATGTCCTCATGGAAAAATACAATAAGGACCACGGTCAGTTGTCTTCGACCTTTTTCCAGCAGGGGTCTCTCTTGCCACATCACAGAATATGCCACAGCCAGGCTTCGAAATACTCTCAGCTCGGTTAAGGCCTTCATAGGCCACAATAGACCATCTTTAATTAAAGAGACAAAATAAACGTTACTACAGCATAATGATTAAACAGTGTAAACCCCACTAATACCCTTATGTGTATGCATTTATCTAGCTTTGCGACATAAAAAAACATTAATTCAGACAGCGTTTTGTGCTTAAAATAAATAGCACACAGCAACGTTTAAACATGAAAACTTGCACGTTATTGTAAATACAGAAACAGCACAAATAAGCTAACCCTCATATAACTTTCTCTTGTGTTAGGACAAACGGGTTGATTACTAAAACACACTTGCACAAAGACAAATAGTTAATTGTTAATTATTAATAGATTAATAAAACGCATAGACATGCCAGAGCTTCAAAAGCCCCAGAATTTTCTAAAAGAAAACTCTGCTCCAGCACAAACATTCAATACAAAGGTGTACATACATTTAAAATCTATCTATCTATCTATCTATCTATCTATCTATCTATCTATCTATCTATCTATCTATCTATCTATCTATCTATCTATCTATCTATCTATCTATCTATCTATCTATCTATCTATCTATCTATCTATCTATCTATCTATACGAACTCACCAGCTGCGGCTAGCACAGATCAGAGGTAGGAGAGCGGGGCGGGAGGGAGAAGGGGGAAGAATGCTCGGGAAGTGGGTACAAGAAGATAATAAAATAAAAACTTACCTTCTCACTGCTTCCTCGCCGGGTCTCTTCTCTGTAGTCCTCCCGCTCTCCGCAGCAGGAAGCACACCCAGGTTCCCAGTCAGCCAATCACAACGCTGCCTTAGCAGCGTTGTGATTGGTCTGAGCGCTGTGTTTCAGTGCTCAGACGCTGACTGGAGGCCTGGGCATGTTCTCCACGTAGGCTCTGATGCAGTCTGCATCGAGAACATGTGAAGTGTGCAAGACTGTTTTGGGTGGCCCGAGAGGGCCAAGCAGTCATTGCATACTTAGGAGGGTGCTCCCTATCACTCCTCCCCTGCCCCCACCCCCTCACGTACAGCTGCGTAAGTAGGAGAAAATGATATAATAACACAAGTTATTCTAATTTTATTTTCCCTTTGTTTCACTGCAAAAAAGCAGTGGGGTGATGCTCCTTCACCTTTGCGACAGAGCTGCCACTGCAACTCACCCACACTCTACTCCGCCAACTCAACCACCCTTAACCTTGCTCTGCTCCCTCTGCCTTGTACCATGCCCACATATTGTACTACCCCCCCATGACTCCGCACATTGTTGAATTTTTGTACAGTGAAAAGTATTCGCCATACTTTACTAAACTATTACAAAAGTACAGGAAATGCAGCAGCAGTGCAGGCCTCATTCTATGTGTGAAATACGTATCCACTGCTGCTAAAACATGTAGTACCCCTCCCCTTATCACTCAAGGTTCAAAATTCTCTTCAATATAAGCACGTTAAAATGGTTGCCATTTGCAATGCTTGCATAAAAATGGTATTGGCAGGCAAATAGTAATGCTTCTCTAAACGAGTCACTCAAATGCATTTGGAAGGAAGCCTTATAACGCCCTTCTTTATCTTCGGCAATGGAAGGCCCAAGATGCTTTACTAATGCCTTCTGGTACCTGGAGTCCAGCATTTATCATGGGAAGACTACTCCACTCTCAAAGAAGGATGGGTACGTTGGCATAGGACACATTTCAAACAGCAGCATGTGTCCACTTAATGCACATAGATTTCTGCTTCCTATTGTGCAACAGTTTGAGCCCCATTTACACACAGCCTGTGCCCCTAGATGCCCATAACCTCTGATCGCATAATGCACACAGGTCTGCACTCTTGGCCTGTACTTTTCAGTCAGCCACTGTCTCCATGCTCTCTCCGAGCAAAAAAAGCTCTGATCACCTGGTGCATATCACAGTGTGCTACCCAGGTGCACATCACATGTCATATTCAGGTTTACTATGAAGTGCAATGCATCTAAACATGGGCATCCATGTTCTAATAAGAGTGTCAGTTGAACACGAACAATTGTATCTGCAACCTGGACAAAGCAAAACTACTGCACAAGATGCATATCACATTCTGCATGCTGCTGTACAAGATTCATATCCCTACATTTCTTGGTCTACGTGTATATTAGTGCTTTTTGGTTAGTTGTGGTTTTTGAAATTGGACTTCTGGGGGTATGCTGGTATGTGTATGTTTCCTATGTATACGTTTGCCATTGTGGCTCTCATTTGACACCTCCTCCTGCAAAAACTCCTCAGGGCAAGTATCGCCCTCCTGTAAAATTGGGAATTCTCCCAAGGGTATCCATAAGTTTGTTCCATCAGTCTCCTTATTTTGTTTCCCCCTAAGTATTGGGAGTCAAACCTAGTAGATTGTATAAGCCCTAAAAGGAAATTATGGCATTTTCGGAAAAAAAGAAAAATGGCATGTGTCTCTAACTCTTTCCTTATTGTGTAATGCTCAAGAAAGTGAGAATACGAATAGTCAAACTAAACATACCAGATAATTTGTCACCTACAGATAGTATATAGTTCCCTGGCCAAGCCCTGAAATCAAAACACACACACACACATACGCATGCTTGCGCACACACACACACATACGCATGCTTGCGCACACACACACACACACCGTGGTTTGTATTTTACAACATACGATTTTATATTATGCAAATCATGTGCATTAGAATGACTGTGAATATTATGAACAACTCACCAATTATTATCATATTATATCAAAGATGAGATAAGGCTTAATCATATTTCATTACACATCACTTTCCAACTAGTCTAAACTCTACCGAAGTTATAACCAGCTGTCTTGCAGCATGGTTGTATTAGTCTGCCACAATATGCTAAGTCATGCAAAGGTTCCAAAGATGCCTTGTTATGCTATCAGGCCTTCAGTTCGAGCTTCATCTTTCAGCATCTCTCCAGCAACTGGTCTCTGTGACTAAACCTGCACCTGCTGTGGTATCTTATATAACTTTCTTATGAATGCTGCTCTATGGAGCTAGGAGTTTTCAGCTTATGGTGGGTTACTATTTAGTTACAAAGGATCGTGAACAATGCTACAAGATGGCGCTCATTAGGTCAACTCTCCTTGAACCAGCATTTCAACTGCTGAACGTCTGGAAAGAGCTTCAGAGAATGGAGATTTTTTCCTTCACCTGTTGGTTAAAGTGAGTCTCAGAAAAACATGGTTATCAAGCATATATGTTATTACCTACACTAATTGGATAAGCAAACCTGATTTCTAGGAGCTGCACTTGTGCCATATTCTAATGCATTTAATACACAATCACAGACCATGTTAGCATTCAACCAGGCCTGTATATTATGCAATATTACAAATTAGAACATTGGAATTTTGGGAGCTCCATTGAAGACAATGGAGTGCTCCATGATTTTACGGGCCGGTAAAGGCCCGGAAAGCAACATTCCAATGTTGTTTTCAAAGGCCTCTCGGAGCCCGAGGGAATTAAAACTCCTCGAACTCCGAGAGGCCTTTGTTTTATTTGTTGGAACATTCTGCCCTCTAGTGGCAGAATGTTCTAATAGCCTTATAGCCCTTCGTAGCTGGGCTATACCGGCTAATAAAGTCCCGCTCCCTTGTTAAAGTCCCTTGCCTTCAGCCCGGGCCTTTAACGCTGGAGCAGGCCTGTAATAGCTGGTATAGCCCACGGGCTATCAGACTATAATACATATAGAAGTCTGCCACACATGTCATCCGGAGCAAAGTGTAGTGGGCAAAGAAACAGCTGCTTAGACGTGCCTCTTTCTGGCATTCAGAGCCAGACAACTTGATAAGGAGATCCAGCTTGAGCCGGTCCTTATAAATATGCAAGTGCTGGCCCTGCCCTCTGTTACTCAAGGCCCTCGGGGCTCCTCGGTTCTTCTTTGTCCACGAGAGGGGTGAAGAACTGGACCTTCCCAATTTCCACAACTATTTACCCAAAGTAATTGGATGCGGAAATGGATTGCTGAATTGTGGCATCTAACATCTCTGCCAAGCCATCCCTAAATAGTAGAAGGTCTGTTCCTCCTCTTCTGCAAGGTTGCCAACTGTGGAGGTGCCTTCATCACTACCAGACATGCCAGGACAATAGCCATCGAAGTAACATCCCACGTTAATGGGGGGCAAGAACTTATTTATTTCAAGAACTTTGTATTCCGAGGTAATCTTTATTGCTAGAAGTACAAAGTCCCTCACCTATTCGATGTCATACTCTAGGGCCTAGATTTACTAATGCTTTACACCAGGTTTGCATCACTTTTGTGACGCAAACCCTGTGAAAATATTAGGGCGGAATTTACTATCCAACGCACATCAGGATTTTATACATGCTTTGCGTTACTTTGCGCCAAGGGGGTATTCCAAGGGATGGTGCATTAATGAACCTATGTTGCATAATGGCACAAGGGTGCATGCTTTGTGCATGTCTGCCAAAAGTGTGCCAGCCCTGAGAAAGAGAAAATAGGCACTGTATTTGAGCAAATAAGGCAATTGTTTTCTCTCGCCCTTTTATGCAAGGCAGCACAGCAACTTTGGTGCAGCAAAGAATTATAAATATGGGCCTTGATTAGGCCTGGACTGAGCTCACGGAGTTTCACTTTATGGAATTCTGTGGAGTTACCGAAAAACTCTGCCGAATTCCATGGAGTTTTGTGGGCGGAGTATTGCTTGGCCACGCCTAATTACATCTAGGCGCTGACTAGAGAGATAATGATGCTATTTAACTTACACAGCTTCTAAAGAGACGCTGTAAAACATACACCCAGTATGGCTACACGTGTGGACTTGACCTTTTCAGAGTCAGATTATGACAGGGCCACAGTGGGCCTAGCTGGTGGTATGCGGGGGCAGCCTCGTCACGCGGCCTGATTGGTAGTTTCCTGCTTCAGCGTGCAAGTACGAGTTCCATTACGGATACGGGTGCACATATCCTACGGATTACTCAGAAACATACCCCGGTACTCTAGCAGGGGTTCAGCTACACCCTCAGTCCCTCAGGTGTGGAGAGTGTCTGCAAGGCCTGACGCTTGTATTCTTAAAGGCCTTGGGTGCAGGAAGGATGTATGCGATGGCTGCGGCTGCTCTGCCTCTGCAGAGAGCGCCCCCACCCAGTCCTCACTGCTCATTGACATCAGATGAGCTGGGCCACCTCTACTCTTCCCTATCCTGACCCTGCTCCTGCTATGGTTCTTAAAAGGCGCTCAAGGATTGGCACTTGCCTGAACTGGTGGGAGGTGCTTATGAAAAGAATAGGTGTGTGTGAGCAGTGCTTCACAGCGGGCTGACCTGTTTATGTGTAGTCAATGCAGGGAGCAAAAACACATGCCTCGACTTGGGAACTAGAGAAATATTTAAAATAAGACATTTTTTCTCATTCACAGAAATGAATTATTTCCAATACCATTGTTTCCTTCCCACAACCCCCCCCCACCTTTGAAAACTGGATAGAGAAGGCACCATTTCACCTGAACGCCACATTTCAAATCTTTAGCTTACCTTCCAGAAAAACTTCCAGCAGACATGTTAGTTCTGTTGGTCAAACTAAACCACAGAGTGACTACAACTCCCAGAGTTCATTTGCGTACTCAATTAAAATCTGGCCTCAAAAGTGGTGCCCGTAATCTGCAGTCCGGCATTGGCCTCTTCAAGTATTTTGTGAAAGGAACACAACACGTTTTGAGAATTGGGCCCTTTGTATTCCAGTGGCTGCCACTGACACTCTGGGTGACCTGTGCACCAGCTGTAAAACTGGCTCATAGAAACAGGCCCAGGTACCTCCAACCTGCTTTACGTCCAACCTACCACAACACCTCAGAGTCCAGTCTGTCTCAGCTGTCTTAGGGCATGTGTTTAAGGCCACCAAAACCACACCCTCCATGCAAGCTCATATCTACAGGCACTGGTACTGGTGAAATTAATTATTTTGTGCATTCACTATGCTTCATATAGCACCTTCAATCCTCATTTGTGGATACTTCAAGGCGCTTCAGGAACAATAGTACATTCAATCAACAAACTAGATAAATGCTCTCATCATGTTGCCATGTCAGCACAAAGCGATAACAGGCCTTAGAAATGCAAAACGTGAAATACCAATATCTCAAAGTAGCAGTATTGAAATCGATGCAGTGTACAGCCATTGAGCAATGCAAACATCTGAAAACATTTTGTGTTGAAAAATAAACACATGATTTATTGAGCCAACACCCAATGAAACTCCAGGAACTGCTATCACCATGCAGAGGTGGGGAAGGGGTGAGCGCACCGGTAAACTTCGCTCCCCCAGCAGTTGACAGAGTACTGAGGAACTCCACCCTCCAAGCAGAGTGCAGAGTAGCAAAAACTCTGCAAACTCCGCCGGCTGAGCGGAGTTCACTGTCCACCCCTAGCATTGATTTCCAGATAATCCTGGATTGCACTTACTGAATTGCCAAAGAATTTGTGAAATCATGACTAGAGAGCTAATACCTAGGAATGTGCAACAGTTACTTTTATCCTCACAAAAACATTTACCCCAGTGTCTTCTCTCACCATAGCCAAATGAGTAGGTGGATTATGCAAGAGTCCAGCATTAATACTTCTAGCTTTTGGGTACATTCCACTAGAATTGCTATACTTTCCATGGCTTTTGTAGGATGTGCAAGGTTACAGGATATTAAGAATTGTGTCTATTGATGGATAGAAATTAGTTTTAAGCAGTTTTAATTTAAGATTTCTGAAGAGATTACATCTTTGGTAATCGATAAGTTTTGAAAGGACGTTCTCTTTGCCTCTGGTCATGACATATAATAAAAATTTCTGAGCTCTTGCAAGGAAAGGTAGAATTTCATTAGGGATATAGAAGCAAGGATTATCCAACTCTGGAGTTGGATTGATTCTGATGCTGCTATGGCTTTCCAGCCCTTTGTTCATCGAAAAGTTCTATAATATTTATGTTTGATTTGTAGTTTATGTGGTGTAAACTTCCTTGATATCTAATATATGCACATATTAGCATTTGTAGTTGCTATACGAATAAAAAAGGGGGAAACGGCATAATCTTCAATTCTGTGTCCTAAAGAGAATTAATAACTTTCCTTTTTGACAGCTCGTAAATTTAACATTCTCTCTGAAAACATGCCTATGGTTCTACCCATTGATTTAAAGAACATATCCTAAAGTAATGTCCAGCACTGCTGCTGCCACTCTATAAATGAGCATTTAAAAGTCTAAAAATGAAAAAAACTATTATTTTTGATTAAGGCTCCTAGTTTTCCATTGTCATTGATTTTTACAGATAAATACAGAAAAGGAATGTATTTTATGACTGTATTTAATTTTTTAGAAGCTGAAAAATACAGAAAATTGTGTTTCTTGTGAGAGACCCGCAATGCTGTTCTACGTGACTTTAAGGCCAACAGCTTAGCAGATAGCACAAGGAGTTAAAAAACAGGGTGAGAATCCTTAAACAGAGGCAAATGCTGACATATAGTTGTTTTAATGCCAATATTTGCCTGCAGGTGTACTGTTTTGTTATATTTTGCGGCCAAATTTTCTAAATGCAAAAGCATAAATCAGAGTAAATGTTTATCAGTTAAACAAATGTGGAAATATATCATTTTACCACACCATTTATTCTCAAAATACAAAATAAATATAGATAAATACCAATAAGATGGCCAAAATATAAATATTGATAAATACAGAGACCTGATTTGAAATTAACAGATGCAATATATTGTAAATGGATCGAACACACCCTGTATTTTGAGAATTTCAGCACATTTGAAATAGTCAGTAGAGCCCATTTGAAGAATTCTGAGAGCAAAACGTCCTCCAACAATTACATAAGGGCGCAAGGCATTACAAGGAATGGAAGTGAATTTACTTGATACAATTAATAGCATCCGCCTCCCAAATAAAACTTTTCATTCTCAAATTAGAATAGGATTTATGTAAACGAAGCAAAGTATAAAGCGGCAAGCAGCCTACCTAAGAAATGTTACAAACTTAGAGCATCACATAAACAAATATTTGACCATTTCAATTGGTCAGAAAAAAATAAATCCAAAAGAAAAAATGAAAAAATCCTTGACATTCTGCCTTATTACCAGTACAGCGGTCCTGGGACTGCCGTACTTGTGGTGGAGGGCCGACCCCCTCTCTCACCCCGCCCGGCGTATTACAATTGTGGTGGTCAGACCACCACCAGCCCGCATGACGCCACCGGCACCGCCTGGTTCCTGGAACCCGCTGTGCTGGCAGTGTGCGAAGTGGGGAGGAATGAAGGTGGTGCCGACTCTGGTACCACCCTACATATTATGACTTGCCCTTCCGCAAGCCTTTTCGTGGCGGCGATCCTGCCATGAAAAATATGGCAGAAGTGCAAGGAGAGGGCCCTCAACAGGACCTCTGGGCAAAACTGCCCATGGGGGTGGGTGCAGGGGGCACATGGCGTACCCCCCAAAGCGCATGGTCGTGCATGCACTGTGTGGCATGTACAAAATGGGACATGCCACACCATGCACAGGGAGGCAAACGGCACTGTCGTAGCAGCTGCATGCTGTGTAGGCTCTCCTATGAGCCTTTCATATCAAATCAGTGATACACACATAAACTTCCTTGATGTTTCCATTTATATTGTCAATCAACACATTCAAACCACCCTGTACAGGAAGGACACTGACAGAAACAACTTACTACACTACCTCAGTTTTCATCAGCCATCATTGAAACGCCATTTACCATACTCACAGATCCTCAGGATAAAACGTATCATCTCTGAGCCGGATCAACTGAACCAACATACTTCAGACATGGAACGACGCTTTACTGAGCGGGGCTATCCACCACAAATTTTAGAGAAGGCAATTGAAAAATCTCTAAACAAACCAAGGAGATCACTATTAAACAAACAACTAACAACTTCAGAACCACATGCGAGATTGGTCATGGTGACCAAATTTTCAACTGAAAGTATCAACATACGGAAATCAATCCTTAGGCATTGGCCTTTGTTACGTATGGAGCCTGACTTCAACCAAATTTTTTCAGATCAACCACTGTTCGCCTATGAAAGAAGCAAAAATCTCATGGATCTTTTGAAACCAACGAGCTCACCACAGTGCATTTCTGAATACAAGGGCACCATACCCTGTCTTAACTGTGGCAATTGCAACAACATTATCAAAGGCAATAACATACAGCACCCAACCAAGGGTCACAACATCAAACTTTTTGTGTCAGCAACTTGTGATTCCAAAAACGTTGTGTATATGTTGAAATGTCCTTGTGGTCTTCCATACATTGGGAAGACGGAAAGAAAGTTGAAGATACGATTAAATGAACATAAGAGTAACATCCGAAACAACAATCTCAAATCTGCAGTAGCAGTACACTTCAATGAACACAAACATAATGTCAGTCAACTACGCTTTTTGGTGTGCGAGACAGTTCCACTAAAAGATGGATGTGACAATCGAAAATTCTTGATCCAAAGAGAAACATCTTGGATATATAAAATGAACTCGATGGTACCACATGGTCTGAATGACCGCCTTGAACTCAGTTGCTTTATTTGACTTTGCACTGATGCCTGTGCGAAAACTTATTTATTTACGTTCAATTTCACAATGTTTTCATTACCTGTCAATGCCTTTTAGTAATTCTTTTCTGTAAGCTTTCTTTTCTTTTAATCTTCTTAAATTCTTAATTTTCATACTTTCATACTTTCGTTCTTAACGTTTTTAGCACTTTACGTTATTTTCTAGAACTTTATTATCCTTTTCAACTTTATTTACTTTCCTAACTTTATTGTTCCTGACATGCTTTTTCTTTTCAGCATTCCCGTTCCAATTCATCACGTAAATCTTTTGTTTTTTCTTTGGTTTACATTTGCCGACTAGCAGCACAACTACGAACACACTTTACATCTTTAAGATGGCCGCCGTACTTTGAGTCCTCTTTTTTTGTCTATCACCCAATTTCCTATTTAACTTGGTGACCGTTACAATTTACGATCTCCCGGATCGGCACATTCTCATCATGCCCATTTCAACGACGAATCGAGGTAATTTTCGTTTCTAACCCTGATTCTTTTGACCCCGCATCTTTGATTCCATCACGGTGATTAGCTTGGGTACAACGTTTGAGCACTATTTTTAGCGTTTACCCCAGCGCTTTAAACATACAACTTTACACACGTAGTTTTACATATTAACTCACGTACCTGTGTTTGTCCCAGGTTTATTTAAAGTTTGATTTTTCACGCATAGATGTTGTGGGTACTATCGCATTACAATGCGTGGTGTCTCTCACCATTTAAGCTTCCTTGCATTCATCTTTCACTTTTCACCGTCATTATCTTCTAAATGTGACCGTTACTGTGTTTCTTTACGTTTCACTCTTTACTGCAACACCGTTACATATACTTTTTCGAGTAACTCTATTTTGCTTAATTTTGACCTTTTATGGAAGGGCAATGTCATTTACCTTCTAGTATGCTTTGTTTAATTATTGTATTTTAAGGGGATTAGCAACATGTTCTCCTATTTCTGTTACAGGATTCCTCCTGATGAAGGGTTTTACCCGAAATGCATAGAGGATATCCGTTGATATCGTTGTGATTTAACATTTGAAGTTCACAATATGACAACATACTTTTCATCATGAATAAATGAACTTTTGATTCAAACTTATACTTGTGAAGATTGGTAACTTCGTTACCCCACAGTGTTGTGCGCATAGAGGGACACCTCCCCGAATGGGGCAGTGCAACTAACATTTATCTACCGACCTAGGTTCAGAGGTCGCTCCTCTAGCTGCACGCAAATTACCTGTTAAGGATTGATTTAATTTTTTGACAAACAATTGGTGTGCGTGATATATATCTCTTGCCTTTCATACCACCGCCATGAGACCACCACTGCACCACCTGCCCGCCCTGTATTTAAGTCGTAATCTGATGGTCGAGCCCACCACGGGCTTGGCAGGCGGCAGTCCCAGACAAAGACTGCCAAACTCACAATAAGCCCTATTATCTTGAAACAGTTTTACAAAACTTGCAAATTAAGGCGCTTTGACAGTAAGCTGCAACATTTTCTAAAAGACACATTACACTCTACTTTTAAAAATCATGAACTGACAGGCCAGGCGGTGGGATAGCCTGCATACACCAGATCAGCCTAACTGTGACCAACTCCAATGCCCCTGCCATATCATCTTGTGAAAACCTATGCTTAAACATCGCCAACAACAACAAACAAATCTACTCTTTCCACACCTTCTACCATCCTCTGGGACATCCCCTCACTGTCATAGAACACTTCATGAACATATTAGCATCAAATGACAATCAACATATTAAGCAAATTTTCTTGGGGGACTTCAACCTTCACTGGGATGACCAGAACGACCCTGGGGTTAACAGCCTCAAAGCCTTCCTCACAGACCTCAATCTCAATAAAATTTGCAACAGCCCTACACACGACAAGGGTGCAACGCTCAACCTAATTATCTCCAAAGCGGACTCCACACAGCTAGACTCGATACTCCTGTGCGACTGGTCTGATCATCATATCATTACTTTCCAAATCCTTGAATCCTTTAAACGACTCCCGACACAACCCCTGAGAACTAAGATCTTGAAGAGAAACCTGAAAAACGTTGGATCTGACCTTTCATCCTTAGCTAACTCAAACCCTCTCCGTCCCCCGGAAGACCTGACTGATGTACAGGGTCTGACAAATCACTACTTTCACTCCATGAACAACCTGCTTGACAAAATGACCCCATTGCAACTGAAAAGAACTTCCTCAAAAGACTCTAAACCATGGTACGACGGGAGGCTAAATGATGACAGACGCTCGCTTAGATTAATTGAAAGACGCTGGAGAGATACACCCTCAACTGAACTCCTCCAAACTCTAAGAACATCCAGAAATGCCTATTTTAGAAAGATCAGAAAATCCAAAACAGATTTCTTCAGGTCTCAACCAGACCTTGCCAAGAACCGCCCCAAAAAGCTATTCGACCTTATCAAAACCCAAACTAAAAGCTTACCTATTGTCCCCAAGGCCAGCCCACTCTCTCCACCCAACTGTGAGGAATTTGCTTCCTTCTTCGCCTCTAAGACAGAATCCATTAAATCCGATCTACTCAAGGACCTTAAATCCATATCAGATTTGACAAAGAGCCCATCACTCCCCCTGGATGGTGCCCTAGCTAATGTCCGCCCATTATTTAAACTAAAAAACAATGCAACTTGGTCCCATTTTGACTCTTACTGTGAAGACTCCATATTAAAAACACTTAACACATTGAAGCCCTCCAATCACTTCACTGACCCGCTCCCTGCAAACTACCTAAAAGACTTAATTTCTCTCCTACATCCCAGCTGGACCAAGATCATTAACACTTCCCTCCTTCAAGGCTCCATCCCAGACATCCTGAGAACTGGACAGGTCTCACCTATCCTAAAGAAAACCACGGCGGACCCCTCGGACCCCAACAACTATCGTCCGATATCTAATATCCCTATGTTAGCCACACTCCTGGAAAAATGTGTTAACATACAGCTGAACAGTCACATTGATCGATACAACTTTTTTAACCAATTTCACTCAGGCTTCAGAGCAGGTCACAGCACCGAATCAGCCATGACACATGTATTAGATGACGCGCTCAAAATCCTAGACCAAAATGAAGCTTGTCTACTAATCCTACTCGACCTGTCATCAGCTTTTGACACCGTCAAACACGGCAACCTGCTTGATTTCTTGAAACACAGAATGGGAATATCGGGAAATGTATTTAACTGGTTCGCCTCTTTCCTCCAAAAAAGATCCCAAAGATTCAAGGTCAACCAATCCCTGTCCAACCCCATGCCAGTCACATTAGGAGTCCCACAAGGCTCCTCCCTCTCACCCACCTTGTTCAACCTTTTCATGGAACCTCTTACTGATCTTTTCAGCCTCACCAAGATACACTTCCACATGCACGCAGACGACACCCAAATATACATCAAGATACACTCACTAGAGGACATCAAATCGCTCAACACCACACTACAATAAACCCAAACGTGGTTGGCAGAAAACCATCTGAGGTAAGAGAAAGGGTTCCCTTAAGGCACAAATAAAAACAGGTATAAACTAATGTACCTTATAACTTAACAAACACATACAACAAAATATGGAAAAGTTAAAAGTTCATTTATTTGAATATATTAAAAAACAGTCATTAGGGATAACTAGACTAAATCCCTGAACTAAAACAGGATAAAATTGAGACAATATATATAATTGCGACCTGCACAATTACAAGCAGACAGAACAGATACAACACACATTTGTTGGATACAGGTTTGTATATTCTTTCTCCGCTCTAATGACACCAGAGTAGTATCACTACCAAATCAGCGTATCTATTATGGTGTTGGAGACTTGAATTATACGCGTTAGGTTGCGTCGACGCGTTCCGGTGATAACTCCTTCTTATAATCACCTTTATCAAGACATAAAATTTGTCTGCCAGAACCAGAGGGTATGTAAAATCGCCCTAGGATGAAATGTCATGCAGAGAATTAGCATCATTTTTAACTCAGTGGACTTATAGCATTACTGTAGTTAATACATGGAAAAAATCACAACATGTTCACTATTCATTGTCTTCTGTTATCTCTATTACTTATGTTGGTTACAATGAGCTCCATTTTTTTCTCTCTAGGTTAACATGTGCATTTTTTCAAAATATTAGACAAACCTTAAGAAAAACATAGAAACAATTTCCTGGAAGTGGCTCATGGCTATTAACTTTATCGCTCAAAATTTGGCCACATGCTTTATCGACAATAAAAATTACTGTAAACAATTCTGTATTTTCCCGATTTATCTTGAGCTAACAAAGCAGTAAGTAAGGCTATTTATTCGGAAAACGTATTAATAACCTTTTCTAGGTAACCCAATTATACTACCTTGGTTCCACATAAAAAATATTTTTGTTCTAGAAACACAGGTAAGGGGCACTTGGGGCCTCAGATTTCACTAATCTTGAAACAGAAGGGGGGTACGGGTCCACTAGACCAGAAGAATTGTAACAAAGAACACCCAAGTTTCAGAGATAGACGTATGGGGTAGTCATATTAATATCAGCTTACCCTGGGATAATATTGACGATCCTTTATAGGGATCACTTCACGTTTCCTAATTGGAGCGTGGGCTTCTGTAGTCGCCTTATACAATGCTGCTGGTAGAAGTATGTTTCTGTTTCTGTGGTAACATGGAGTTTTGCATTAATGCATATCTTATATAATGCTACACTGTTAGGGAAAGAAGAGATAGTTTAAATTCATGCGTACCTGTTCTGAATAAATGCAATCTTTTGTTGTCCCCCTGAACATGGAAGACCAAGGGAAACTGGTTGTGTTGTAGACCATAAGTGTTGTATGCAATCAGGCCAAAATTGCCTGTGCCATAGGACAAGAAAGAAAAACCAAGGAATATTGGTTAGCTAGCGAGTTCTAACATGAAGCTCGAACAATCAATAGCATCTGTTAAAAGGAAGTTACCATGTATAAATATAAATATCACGAATTCTCCACTTCTGGCGGGTTATGTTACAGGAGGTTGTGGTTATAATTCTCTTTTAGGCTTCACAAAGATAACCTATAATCAATTTAAGATGTAATTTAGCTGTTTTATTAGCTTTAAGTTACTCTCCAGATATACTAATCCAATTAAGTAAGAAAATTAAGTTAGCTTACCTATGATATATGGCCAAATATAATGAGAGTCTACCTGTGAATGAATTATAGACAGGCAGTCAAACATTGGAGCCATACTGGATTTAAATAAGACCTACAGTCTCTACTAATTTCCTTCAGAAATCGAAGTAAGTTCAGGATGTTCACTCACCTAGAGTAGCGTCTTGTCTCTTATTAGGTTTGTTCTGGTCCAATAAACTGTCTCGATCATAAAAACGTGCACGTTTAAGTGCATTTTTAACAAGTTTCTTTGGGTAACCCCTAGCTAGTAATTTGTTTTTGGTATTTTCAGCGTGTTTATAAAAGTCATCAAGATTGGAACAATTTCGTCTCAATCTGAGAAATTTGCCAAAAGGCACATTGTCTTTCTGGGCTCGAGGATGGTTACTGGAGTAATGGAGAAGTGAATTTTTATCAGTGGGTTTGGTTTAAAGTTCCACCTTAAGTATACCATCCTCCTCTTTTATATTAATATCCAAAAAGGCTACCTTATCATTACTGTAGTGACCTGTAAACTTCAAATTGGGATCACCCAGGTTCAACCATGTTAACAATTCCTCTAGATCACTGCTTGCACTGCTCCAGATGAAAATGATATCATCTATGTAGCGGTGCCAGCAGGATATATTCTCATAAAAGGGAGCAATCTCATTAAATATGTGTAGTTCCTCAAAGTTGCCAACATAGAGGCATGCCAGACTAGGGTCACAAGTAGCCCCCATACTGGTACCCTTAGTTTGAAGATACAGCTCATCCTTGAATAGGATTTTTTTTTTCTTGAGGATAAAGAAAAGGCAAGACATGATAAAATCACTATTGCCCCCTCTTAGATCTTCTGACTCTAAAATAGATTGTATAACCTCCAGAGTTGTATTTTGCGGAATATTCGTATAAAGGGCTTCGATATCCAAGGTGACCAGAAACTGGGTCGCCCTGTTGAATTCTCTACCCTCAAACGTAGCAATCACATGGGAGGTGTCTTTAAGGTATGACCTTTGTTTCTTCACAAGAGGTTGTAGAAAATGGTCTGCGTAGCGGCTAAGTGGTTCCAAAATGGAACCAATCCCACTAATAATGGGTCTCATCGGGGGATCTGCAGCATTTTTGTGTTTTTTTGGCAGACCATAAATTGCCGGGATAGTGGGGTGCGTGTTAAGGATGAAGTACTGGGTATTTTAGACCCAGCGGTGCAGGGGCACACACCCTATGACTTCTGGGTTCTCCCTGTTCCAGACCTACAGAAACACAGAGTCTTCTGGGTGAAGTCAAAGATTCATTTATTGGCTGCAGACCAATTACAGGTATCCTAGAAGTACAACAGCGTGTATGTTCTTAGGAGACTGCTGAAAATCACAGAAACGGGCTCTTCCTTAAATACAGATTTTCCTGCCTCAGGCATACATTCTTAAGTTTATGGTATGGTCATTCAAAGTATACATTTCAAACGAAAAGGCAGAGTCATAATGACCATCCCACATTCCAGTTAGGCCAGCCCATAATTATTTACACAGCAAGGTTCAGATCCCACATCAGATATCGATAGGCCCCAATAAAACACGGGCAGCTCCTGTTGATAGAAACAAGTCATAAAGCAGGAACAGTCAGGTGTGGAAGAGATTAGCCGGAGGCTTGTGTGGGATGAAAGGACTTTATGGCGTGTCAAGCCCTGATGCTAATCACAGGTTGCCGGTGGAAGGGGTGCTCGTGAGACCGGACTGACCTGGGGCAGCAGAGCCAGCTGCCCAGGTCACAGAGAAGTCAAAAGGAAGCACATGTACTGTGAGGCCCGTATTTGCTTCATTATAGCCTATGTGAGGGCAATCACAAGATGGCCACCGCTTCCAAAATGGAACCCGCGTATTGGTGCAGAATAACGGGTACGTAGTGCATTCATAGCTAGAACGTTATACAAAGCACTTGTACATACCGTTTTAACCATTTGCGGTTCGCTAATTCCAGGATAGACAGGGGTGGGGCCCTGTCCCCTATGCGGTCCCAGAGATTAAAGTACGACAGACCCTCCTTTTGCCCTTACATAGGCAATCACTATACTCATCTCAATCCGAGTCTAGGTCAATGTTCACGAAGTCATGGAGATGTTGCTGTAGCATCATCCTATTACTGAGCTCGTCCCTCGATACAGGTTTCCTCACACATAATGTAGCACAGAGGCCACATATCGCAGGAGCACACTGTATACACAGACAGAACAGGAAAAGAATCGCTAAGATCATTCCAATGACCATCAGAACTTTCCAACCCCAGGCAGATATCAGTTCCCAGAACCACCCCACCAGTGACCAATCTCCTTTATCCACGTGTATGGATTCAGATATTTTATGCAGTTTGGAGATGGCTTGATATACTGTTGGAGCGTTATCTGGTATGAAAATGCAACAACTGGATTGGATAACCTTACATACCCCACCACGGTCTGCAAGTATAACGTCTAGAACCATGCGGTTCTGCAAAGTCATAAGGCGATCCGCTTGGAGCTCAGCGGTCAAATTACCAAGGGCACCAGCCGTAACATTAACAGTGGATTCTACCACACGAGTCAGCTGTCTCAGGTTCCTACTATTTACCATAGGTCCCCAAAACGGCAGGAAACCCAAGAAGAAGTCTCCCGCTTCCTGACCGGCAGTATCCTCCTTACTAATTACGCCCCTCACAACTCTGGTCTTGTGATAGTCAGGGGCAGCAGTAAATGTTGGCGGTAGCAAGTTCGCAATATAACACGTGCCCGAGAAATCAGGGGGCAACCATGTATATGCTCGATCTTTGCAGATGAAATATGTGCCCTTGGCAGCCAAAAACGCAGGAGAAAACTGTGATGGGAAAGTGTACGTTTCAGTACAGTCACTTTCCCCCAGTTGAGCTCTAGGATTCTGACCATTACCTTGTAAGCAGAACCGACCTATGTGAGGTATGACCCAAATTGGGGATGATATTTTCCGCTGTCTTTCACCCAGACTAATACTATACCCCGTTGCGTTCCATCCTACATAAGGTCTCAATTCTTCCTTGGGTATGGACGAGTATGCATCGATATCTCTGCTCATATCGGCAACTCCTTTCATCAAAGCCTTATTATTGGTGATAGGTCTGATGGAACGCGGTTGTCGAGGGGAGTACGTATCTAGAGCATAGAGAAACATGGTCTGGAATGCCCATGACGATCCATTGTGACTAAATGGCAACACCAAATAGGGAATACCCTTATTAATGGTATGTGGCATTAACCCACACACCCAGCAATTGGTTGCATTCATTACTAGTTGGTGCTGGTGCAAGAGCTGAATAAACGAGTTATTTACAAACTCTGATCGTCTGGTTTGTTCGTGTTCAGGCAGAGGGTGAAAAGAGTGTGAGGAGGCAGTAGAAAGAGGTATAGGCTGTACAGTGGGTGCAATGGGCTTTTGAGAGGAGAAAAATACAAATCCAACGATGAACATTATTATGCTACATAGTATAAATAGGCACAAAAATACAAAACATTTACTCTTTATAATTTTACACATCCTTGCTTTAAAGTTCATTTCCTCAACGGGTCTCTCCATCTTAAAAAACTCCATCCTCTAATCGGGCCGCTCGCGGCGGATGAGTTTCTTCTGCTAAGGAGTACGCCTGTCAGTCCAGGGAAACGCCCTAGACCAACCAGAACTGTTGACCTAACGTCTTCGGCCTGTACCCCAAAGTCTTGGCACCGCGACCCTGCGGCTGAACCCGGATGGTGGTTCGAAAAACAAAAAATCAAGAAAGTCCTTCAGATGGGAGAGCTTATAATGTCAAAAAGGGGAAAAAATAGTAGGGAAATCTTTATTTGTCCATAGGCCTTGGTCTCAAATTATAGCGGAGACGGCCAGGTGCTGTTTGATCCTGGAACAAAAGTTCAGGCTCTGTAGTGTCCAATCGATTTGACGATTGCACAGCTTCTTGTAAAATTTCGTTACTCTCTTGGTCTGAAGCTGTGTCTCTTATGCGTGCGTCACTGAATGGTACAAAACGAGGTACAATGTCTGTTTCAGAGTCAGCGATACCCTCCTGGACCCACTGGTCATATGGCAGGGGCAAGGGGACTACCTTGCAGTGGGTGCCATGGACCCAATTCTTTCTCCCTTTCACTCGAACCTCTGATCTCGTTGACAGAAGTACAAGGTGGGGGCCGATCCACCGAGGCTCGTCGTTGCTCTTGCGCTGGAAATTTCTAATCCGTACTGAAAAACAATGTTCACAAGGAACTCATTTGGAATTCATTTCCTATCACAAACAACATCAATGGTTGTCTTTGAATGAATCTTTCACCAAGTTAACATAAAGTTAACAAATCATACAGTAAGCCTACACACAAAAAAATTATTTTACAAAGCCTCAGCCGAGGTCTTTTATTGAACTAGAAAATTGTCAAAACACATATAAAAACATATCATATGTACAATATTCCTCTCTTATTCTATTATATTTACAGTGCAAAGTGACCCCAGTGAAACCATAACCATACAGACACCAATATACAAAATACTTTGTAAAAATACCAAAAGAAGGTTATTGGAAAAATTTTTTTTTTGTAAAAATACCAAAAGAAGGTTATTGGAAATTTTTTTAAACAAGGACAGTTTTGTAAATGTTATAATGATACAGTCAGAGCTGTCTCTTATTGTGTTTGTCGACGACGTTTCGACCCACTTCTAGATGCCGGGTCTCATCAGGACTGTTAATATGGGGACTAGTTTATGGCATACACATGTCCATGTTGGATCCGGTATGCAAATTAAATAATAGTATCCGCACTTAACCAATAGAGCATCTATTTATAGCTTCCACTGATATGGATGAATTGGTCGGAGTTGGACAGAATTCTTGGGATTCTATATTATGGGTAACCCTTATTTTCGTGAAGCCCCATCATTCTAAGGTAATGCGACCTGTTCTTTTGGCGCTTTAGATTACTGCTGAGTTGTAATGTTGCAGCAAAAGGGGGTTCCGTGATAATAATGGCAGATAAATTGCACCTTCAACACGCTGTTAGTTCGTGTCTTGCCTGCAACGGACCGAATCACGCTGGAATTTCTAATCAGCACCCATGTGCCAGGGTCGATAGGGTGTCCAGGAGTTTCAGAAGCTTGGGGAAGAGTATCATGCACCTGTTGATGTAAAACACGTAGTTTAACAGTCAAATCATACAAGTAATCGAGTAGTACTGGATGCTCGATCTCACTGAATTTCGTAGGCCTTGGTACACCCCATACGTTGGCCGGGCGACCGAAAACCACTTCATAAGGACTAAGTCCCACTCGTGAGTGTACGGTCATTCTGGTGGACAGGAGTGCTAAAGGCAGAGCGTCAGGCCATTTAAGACCGGTGCTCGCCTGGATTTTGGCCAGTTTAAGTTTTAGAGCGCCGTTGTAGCGTTCTACTAATCCAGCTGATTGGGGGTGATTTGCAGCGTGAAACTTTTGTTTAATACCTAGCCCCTCACACACATTCTTCATCACTTTACCCACACACTCACTTCCATTATCACACCACACCATTCTTGGCATTCCAAACCTAGGGAAGAATTCTTTCACAAGCGCTTTGGCTGTGGATAGGGCAGTGTTATCTTTTAGAGGATAGGCCTCTACCCATTTTGAAAAAGCGCAGACAACCACCAATACATATTTCAGGTTGTTGCACCTTTCCATGTGGATAAAGTCCAGCTGCAAAACTTCAAATGGATATGATGGGGGTGCAAAATGACCAGCTGGAGTTGGGGTTCCCCTACCAGGGTTATATTGCAAGCATACCATGCAATTCTTGACCACATTCTCTGCGCACTTGGGAATCCCAGCATTCTGCCATACTGGAGCCAACAACTTACAAATTCCTTTCGTACTGATGTGTGCCATTCCATGCGCCATTGTAACTACTGGAAGCACATATGCATCAGGCAACAACCATCGCCTATGTTCTGTCAGATCAATCCAACAACCATTCTCATCCAACTTACCCACACTTTCTCTCCACTTACTTAATTCTTTCTCTGTGGCTTCAGCTTGAAGGGACTTCACGCTCTCTATCGTGTTTTCACACATTCCAACATCATCAACCCATCTTGCGGGGCCTGCAACATACATTCCAGTCTTTACATTCTGTGCTGTTTCTTTCGCGATCTCATCAGCAAACGCATTCCCTCGTCCGACATCATCGGTGACTTTCCTGTGCGCACTGCATTTCATGATCGCAACTTGCAACGGTAGGGTCAGTGACTCAAGGAGATCATTCACCAACTTGCCATTCTGAATTTTAGCTCCATGCGACGTCAGGAACCCACGTTCTTTCCACAATCGCCCAAAACTATGAGCCACGCCAAAGGCGTACTGGCTATCGGTGTATATATTCACTCTCATTCCTTCAGACAATACACATGCTCTTGTGAGGGCGATTAATTCTGCTGCTTGGGCCGAATTATGTGGCACTCGTGCAGTTTCCACAACTGTGTGTAAAGTCGTGATAGCATATGCAGCAGTCGTGTCACCATTAGGGAGCTTGAAACACGAACCATCCACCCATAAAGTACCATCACACTCAGTCAGGGGAGTGTCTTTTAGATCTACTCTCCCTTTCGTCTCTTCCTCTGTTCTAAACAGACAGTCATGCTGCTCGGTCTCATCTAGGTCTGCTGGATTTGGCAATAACGTAGCTGGATTCAGCGTGTTGCATCTCTTTATGTGTATGTGATTTGCTAACAGTGTGAGCTCATAGCCTGATAATCGCGCACTAGTCAAGTGTTGTGTCTTGGTCCTGTTTAATAATGTGTCTACAGCATGTGGAACCATAACGATCAATGTGTTGTCCATTACCAGACCAGCAGATTGTCGGATAGACATAGCTGCAGCAGCTGTCGCTCTCAGACAGCTTGGCAATGCCCTCGCTACAGGGTCCAAGGTAGATGAAAAATATGCGCATGGGCGCGGTCTATCGCCAAAAGGCTGTGTTAACACTGATAACGCACAACCATCTTTCTCGTGAACATACAATGTAAAAGGCTTGCTGTAGTCAGGGGTACCCAACACAGGAACATAATGCATTGCGCAATTCCACAAAACTTTTCTGGCACTCTTCAGACCATGGGATAGGATTCGGTGTGTCTTTGCATGTTAATGCTAACAAAGGTTTTGCCAACAAGGAAAAATTTGGGATCCAGTGCCTACAGTATGAGGTAATGCCCAAGAAAGCACGCACTTCTCTCTGTGTTCTTGGCACACTCAACTGTGCAATGGCTTGAATTCTCTCTGGGGTCAGCTTCCTTCCCTCCTTCGACAAGAGATGACCTAAGTAGGTCACTTCTTGTCGACAATATTGCAGCTTTGAGAGAGACACTTTGTGATGAAAAGCAGATAAATGACGCAAAAATGATAATGTGGCTTCTTTGCAAATCTTCTCAGTATCCGCGGCAATTAGTAAATCGTCAACGTACTGAATCAGGATAGCCCCATTAGGTAAAACAAGTGCATCAAGCTGCGCTTTCAAAGCTTGACTGTATATTGACGGACTTTCACAGTAGCCCTGGGGAGCGCGTTTGAAGCGGAAGCTTCGGCCTCCCAGACTGAAGCCAAAAATGTCTCTGCTCTCCTCTGCAATTGGGATGCTAAAGAATGCATTCTTTAAATCGATCACTGAAAACCATGCAGCAGAGGCTGGAATCATCGTTAATAAGGCAGTTATATCAGGGACAACTGGAAACTGTGGCACAACAATCTTATTAACCTCTCTAAGATCAATCACGAATCTGTAAACAGGTGGCTGTGAAGGGTCCGTCCGTTTTAAGACAGGCAAAATCGGACTATTGCAAACGTTGCCTCTTGTCTCTTCAATTACACCCTTATTAATCAAGTCGCTGACAATGTCTAACAATGCTTTCTGGCCTTCATTAGAGATCTTGTACTGGGGAATACGTGGCAGTCTGACATTAGCCTTTAAAGTTACCACGTATGGCGGTATCTCCAAGTGGCCCACATCATTGGGACCAGTAGCCCAAAGGACATCCGGAAGGGATGACAATTCAGGCGGCATTGTATCTTTAGACAAGTACATCGGGGAAATCACTTTCCTACCTAATGTAAGTTGTACTCCTGACGGTGAACAATACAGTGTAGCATGCAATCTTTTTAACAAATCTAAACCTAGCAAATTTTCACCACAACCTGTTGTTAGAATCAGGGGTGCTTTCAGCTCGCAAGGCCCAATAGAAAGTGACATGGGACTAGAAATCGGGTTTCTAACTGGGGCGCCAGAAAAACCTACTGAAACATTTATATCGCCAGACAAAGGTGCGCCAGGGAGTTTTGAATGCATAATTGAACTCTTTGCAGCACCAGTGTCTAGCAGAAAGGGCTCCGTTACATTTGCTGTGGTCACCTCAACATACGGTCCGCTCTGATTTACTGGCACTGAAACAACTCCCTCTCTCTGTCTATGGCTGTCCTAGTAATCGTTATTTTCTGCATCGCCGTCCTCTGCATAATAATCATTATTGTAGTACTGAGCTGTATTACTAGTCGCGTTGGCTTGCTGATCAAAGCTATTGATGGTATTTTGAGGCGGAAGAGGACGCGCGTTCTGGGGAACATTTCCACGCCCTCTGCCTCTAGGAGCTTGCTGACCACCCCTCCCTCTTGCGCCATACATATTGCCGTTACGCTGCATCAATTTAGGGCAACTATATTTGAAATGACCTTCCTCTTTGCAGTATGAACATTGGTTAGGACCTACAGGGACACGTGGTTGATAATACCCATTCATTTGCTGATTGTTCTGAAATTGTTGGGGTTGGTGATAGACACCTTGGGGTTGCCTGTAATTATTATGACCTCCACGTGGCGGATAGGCCTGCTGTAAAAGGACCTTTGTTTTTAGTTCTTTCGTTTTCTTTTCTGTTCTATCTTTCTCGTCTTTATCTCTGTTTTCATAATACTGTGCTGTAGCCAGTATTTGCGCTGAAGAGGAAACAGCCCAAGAACTTTCTGAATCTTTTAACTTTTTACACAGGTCAGGAAGTAAATTCTGCACAAATTTATCCACAAATAACCGTTGGCCACCCTCAGTACTCATATCTTGCCAACTGTGGTCAATAAACGTTTCTTCAAACCTGGTAAAGAAGTCTGACACTGTCTCATCTTTCTTCTGCTTGCATGCAGATAGCTTATCCCAATTTACGCGCATCGCGGGCATTATTGTCTTCATATACGTGATGATTCTACCAGGGAGTTCTGCTATTAAAGGCTCTGGTTTCGCGCCACCAATCTGTCTAGCATCAGCAGCGATGGTGTTAACCCATGTGTCCCCTAGTTCCGCAGCATGATCCGTATTACGAATGGATCCCCACAAAGGCTGTGGAACCACATTCCCAAACAGCATATCTATGTCAGCCAGATTCATTACACAGGATTCTGCAGTTTGTGACAACTCCTTATAATAACCGGTAGGGTTTTTACGGGGATCAGGCAATGTCTGCTTAAGTGCTAACACCTCAGATCTTTTCCATGGAACATGTACCCAAATACGCTGAAAATGCGCTAAGACAGGTGGATTAGCATTTGGATCAGCAGGTCTCCAAACTGGGGGAACCTCACGCATCGGATATTGGCGTGCTTTTACCCTTTTTCCCACAGGGACATCAGGTTCAAACAATGACTGTTGACAATCATCATTTCTGAAGGATAACACAACCGCAACTGCTTTATCTACATCGCGATCCACAATGGTACCAGTTCCAAAATCAAATCTCACTCGACACAACTCCTGTGGGCTTGGGTCTTTACCACTGTCATCCAATTCCTCACAGAGAATTCCGCACATTTTCTCAAAGACATACCTCTGTTTTGGGGCATCCCATTGATGGAAGACGTTGACAACTGATTCCACATCATATAGTGAAGGGAAAACAATCCATCTACGCGCCATGCGATCTATTACCTTTTTCTCATCGGGGTTAGGCAATTGACTGCGCAATTGCTTACGCTGTAAGCCAGGAGTCGCACCAGATGACTCAAAGAGAGGCGACATTAACGTAGTAACCACATTAGCTAAACGCTGTCGCGCTGAAGGAGAAGTTGAGGCAAAAACAGGGGGATAAACAGAGGGGAGAAAAGAGGATGTAGAAACAGGTACTGGAGTGGTGCAAGGAAGAGTGTCGGGGGAGGCAGCTGCTGAATTAGACAAAGGCGCAGGAAGCGCGGGGGCAGTTGGAAACACAACTGGCGGCCCTTGAGAGGGCTGCGCTATAGGGATAGGAGCCGGCTGCGAAGCAGCTGGCGGTAGCGGCAAGGCTTGCAGTATATTAACTGGAGGTAGCATATTCACAAGCTGGGGAGGCGCCGTGGCATTTTGAGCATACGGGGGTGGCGAACTCAACAAATGCGACATCAGGGGATCTTTCTCCTTTTCTTCGGACTCATTCTGCTTAGAGTGTGGTAAAGCTGGGTAACATTTGTCGATCCCTAACTTATGCTGTCTGTGCAATTGCTCATTCATCTGTTCCTCCTCATTGTCCTTGAATCGTACAGCTGCTTGCATTACCGTCATACCTTTCTCTCTCTTATTCTTTTTCGCTAGCTTAATTTCCTTCTGTTTGGCTTCCTTCCGCCATAAGCGGAAAGAATCAAACATCGCCGGCCGGGCTTTCTTTTTAAACAATTTAATTTCCAAATTATCTAAAATATCGGTATCGAAACTACCATTTTAAAACACCGTCTTTTCTGGTGTAGTGGATCCATACTTCGTTATATGCAATGGGACCTACACCATGTTTTACATAGAGCTCATAAGTTGGAGTTCCAACCGGAGGAACCGGACATGATTCCTCCAGCTGGAAATCTCTTCCACAACCCAAACAAAACAATCTACCGAATATTCTAGAACCAGGCATCTTCGCTCACTAGTCTAGATCCAAACGTCAAAGGATTATCGATTACGATAGTCTCGTGAATACACGAGTCCTCTGGCTTTGGCGTTTGCAAACTCCAAATTTCCAAATCAAAACGATCCCGAGGGATACCAAACAATTGGGAGACGCTCCACTTATACTTAACTGAATATTGATGATCGATGGCGTCACCAGAAGACTCTCTCGATTGTTTCGCTCTATCAAAACTCGTCAAGGGTCCAAAAAAGGTCGATTAATCAGGGCAGCAGTCCTTCGTAGCCGTTGGGACGCGGAGAACCTCGCAGAAAAGACTTTCGGACCACGTCGACATGCAGGGGTCGATGAAGTGGCGGCCTTCCTCCGGAATTTCCACACGAAGCTCCTCACGAACCTCTGGCTTGGACTGGTACCGCTGAAATCGTCCCGAGTTGGGCGCCAAACTGAAGTACTGGGTATTTTAGACCCAGCGGTGCAGGGGCACACACCCTATGACTTCTGGGTTCTCCCTGTTCCAGACCTACAGAAACACAGAGTCTTCTGGGTGAAGTCAAAGATTCATTTATTGGCTGCAGACCAATTACAGGTATCCTAGAAGTACAACAGCGTGTATGTTCTCAGGAGACTGCTGAAAATCACAGAAACGGGCTCTTCCTTAAATACAGATTTTCCTGCCTCAGGCATACATTCTTAAGTTTATGGTATGGTCATTCAAAGTATACATTTCAAACGAAAAGGCAGAGTCATAATGACCATCCCACATTCCAGTTAAGCCAGCCAATAATTATTTACACAGCAAGGTTCAGATCCCACATCAGATATCGATAGGCCCCAATAAAACACGGGCAGCTCCTGTTGATAGAAACAAGTCATAAAGCAGGAACAGTCAGGTGTGGAAGAGATTAGCCGGAGGCTTGTGTGGGATGAAAGGACTTTATGGCGTGTCAAGCCCTGATGCTAATCACAGGTGGCCAGAGGAAGGGGTGCTCGTGAGACCGGACTGACCTGGGGCAGCAGAGCCAGCTGCCCAGGTCACAGAGAAGTCAAAAGGAAGCACATGTACTGTGAGGCCCGTATTTGCTTCATTATAGCCTATGTGAGGGCAATCACAAGATGGCCACCGCTTCCATAATGGAACCCGCGTAGTGGTGCAGAATAACGGGTACGCAGTGCATTCATAGCTAGAACGTTATACAAAGCACTTGTACATACCGTTTTAACCATTTGCGGTTCGCTAATTCTAGGATAGACAAGGGTTGGGCCCTGTCCCCTACGCGGTCCCAGAGATTAAAGTACGACAAGGAGGAATTTAAATTCTTGATCATTAATGAAGCCTTCTTCCCTACCTTTTCGAAGGAGATTTGCTACATCAGTTTTCAACTGGCTGAGTTCCATGTATTTTGCTCTCTTATAGTGTTCTTGTACATTGAGAAGGTCTCGTATTTTCTTCTCATAGTTTGGGGTGTCAAAAATTACTACCCCTCCGCCTTTATCAGCCGGTTTAATTGTTACCTCATCACTATTTTGAAGATTAGATAAGGCTTCTCTCTGTGCTTTCGAGATATTGTTGTTAAATTTATTCTGCCCTGGGTTGGTAAGAAGACTCTTAATCTCCACCTCTACTACGCGTTCAAAAATCTCCACGCTTTTGTCAACCTGTTGTAAACTAGGGAAGAAGGTTGATTTGGGCTTGAGGCCCGTTACACTAGGGACTGGGTCATATATTCTATTTTGAAAGAATCTATTGAGTCGTACCTTTCTGAAGAAGTTTTTTAGATCACTTTCTATATTAAACATGGAATTAATATTGGTTGGAGCGAAACTGAATCCCTTTTGAAGTACAACTTCTTGTGAAGAAACAAAGGTCATACCTTAAAGACACCTCCCATGTGATTGCTACGTTTGAGGGTAGAGAATTCAACAGGGCGACCCAGTTTCTGGTCGCCTTGGATATCGAAGCCCTTTATACGAATATTCCGCAAAATACCACTGGAGGTTATACAATCTATTTTAGAGTCAGAAGATCTAAGAGGGGCAATAGTGATTTTATCATGTCTTGCCTTTTCTTTATCCTCAAGAATTTTTTTTTCCTATTCAAGGATGAGCTGTATCTTCAAACTAAGGGCACCAGTATGGGGCTACTTGTGCCCCTAGTCTGGCATGCCTCTATGTTGGCAACTTTGAGGAACTACACATATTTAATGAGATTGCTCCCTTTTATGAGAATATATCCTGCTGGCACCGCTACATAGATGATATCATTTTCATCTGGAGCGGTGCAAGCAGTGATCTAGAGGAATTTTTAACATGGTTGAACCTGGGTGATCCCAATTTGAAGTTTACAGGTCACTACAGTAATGATAAGGTAGCCTTTTTGGATATTAATATAAAAGAGGAGGATGGTATACTTAAGGTGGAACTTTACACCAAGCCCACTGATAAAAATTCACTTCTCCATTACTCCAGTAACCATCCTCGAGCCCAGAAAGACAATGTGCCTTTTGGCGAATTTCTCAGATTGAGACGAAATTGTTCCAATCTTGATGACTTTTATAAACACGCTGACAATACCAAAAACAAATTACTAGCTAGGGGTTACCCAAAGAAACTTGTTAAAAATGCACTTAAACGTGCACGTTTTTATGATCGAGACAGTTTATTGGACCAGAACAAACCCAATAAGAGACAAGACGCTACTCTAGATAGACCAGTGTTTGTTACACAGTATACGCATGTCAGCAATCAAATCAAAAATATCATCAATAGAAACTGGAAAATTCTTAATTTTAATATGGATAAACAACTAAATAGGCCCCTTTTTTCTTTCCGCAGAAATAAAACCATCCGGAACAGTCTAGTTCACACTTATAAACCCATCAAGGAAACTCAAACGACCCTCACCGGGGGGCTAGCATCCGGCAACCATAAATGTGGAACTTGTTCGGTATGCCCCAATTGTATCACAGGCAAAAATTTGGAATACAATGGCAAACGCCTAACCCCTACCACCTTTAACAACTGTCGTGGCCAAAACGTGGTATATTTAATCTTATGCCCTTGCAATTTGGGATACGTTGGAGAAACCAGCAGGGAGTTGCGTATCCGTGTCCTGGAACACAAATCTGCAATACGGACAAATAAACCCGATGCCCCACTTACTGAACATTTCCAAGCTTTGAAACATACGTGTGATGACCTTAAGTGGTTTATTTTGGAAAAAATCAGAATCAATAGGAGAGGTGGTGATATCAACAAGACCAGAAAGATAAGGGAACAGTAGTATTTTTGCCACTTAAATACAATCTATCAAGGCTTAAATAGTCGGGAAGATTGGACTAAATGCTTATAGATATTTAGATTACTTGAATTGAGTGGTTTTACCAGCGTAGCAATAGATATAAATTTGCAGTAGTTTTTTTGTGCGAACTTGGTCCTTAAAAACAGGGTTTCCTTGTTCTTCAAAATATTCTTAAATCCCCTTTTTTCTCCCTATTTTTCCATCCCATCCCGTGTTTCATAATACAGGCGTTCTCCCTTGACAACAGATGGTTTTAGGTAATATCCACTTGTCTGTTCCTGATTCTTTTCAGCAAGTTACGTAACTCACACGACCGCCATAACCAACTTGAACTATTTCACCCCTAGAGGGGGCTTTTTTTAGCACAACAACTGTGATATCGGTATGTCAGTTATCTGCCTTGGACGATATCTAGGGAGATTCAAACATGACCGGATTATCTAGTGTGAGTTCTCTCACTTAATAATATATGCTCCCAACAAGAATTCTGTCTTAGATTGACGGAGTACGCGTATTTTAGCGGTTAATCCTACCACGTGTCTCGCTCTTTTAAGTTCTGCACATTGTTTCCATCTCTTCTAACCTTTAATTTTTATTTTTGCAGCTTAGCGATATTGCTGATTTCAGCTATTTCTGCGGCTGACACTTTTAAGACAGTCACCTGACGCATCAACATATCATGTGCCAGTAGACGTCACTGTCTATCTACGACCACAATTTCTTTATTGATTTCTTCCTGCACGAAGATTGCTTTGGCCCTTAAAACTCTGAACAATTCCACCTATTGCCACAAATTATATCATTCGGGTTTAGTTTAGGCGTGACCTCCTGAGCATACTCTCATGAGCAAAGGCTTAAAATTCAGGTAACAGTCTCACGAGCAGAGGCTCAAACTACGGACCAGAAAGGAAACTAGGTTTCGGGTCCCTTGATTGGATAGTTAGATCCAATAGACTCAGTATCCTTTTAAGAAACTCATTAGCATACTCAGTATCCAGTATCCTGTCCCGGATTGGTCGATTTAATATCCAATCAGGCAACAGTCCCATAGATATAACCGTAAGCAACTCTGCTAGTCCTGACACACGACTCGGACCCTTATAGAGAGCAGAACCCTTATCTACTAACTAGGTGAGTGAACATCCTAACCTTACTTCGATTTCTGAAGGAAATTAGTAGAGACTGTAGGTCTTATTTAAATCCAGTATGGCTCCAATTTTTGACTGCCTGTCTATAATTCATTCACAGGTAGACTCTCATTATATTTGGCCATATATCATAGGTAAGCTAACTTAATTTTCTTACTTAATTGGATTAGTATATCTGGAGAGTAATTTAAAGCTAATAAAACAGCTAAATTACATCTTAAATTGATTTTAGGTTATCTTTGTGAAGCCTAAAAGAGAATTATAACCACAACCTCCTGTAACATAACCCGCCAGAAGTGGAGAATTCGTGATATTTATATTTATACATGGTAACTTCCTTTTAACAGATGCTATTGATTGTTCGAGCTTTATGTTAGAACTCGCTAGCTAACCAATATTCCTTGGTTTTTCTTTCTTGTCCTATGGCACAGGCAATTTTGGCCTGATTGCATATAACACTTATGGTCTACAACACAACCAATTTCCCTTGGTCTTCCATGTTCAGGGGGACAACAAAAGATCGCATTTATTCAGAACAGGTACGCATGAATTTAAACTATCTCTTCTTTCCCTAACAGTGTAGCACTATATAAGATATGCATTAATGCAAAACTCCATGTTACCACAGAAACAGAAATATACTTCTACCAGCAGCATTGTATAAGGCGACTACAGAAGCCCACGCTCCAATTAGGAAACGTGAAGTGATCCCTATAAAGGATCGTCAATATTATCCCAGGGTAAGCTGATATTAATATGACTACCCCATACGTCTATCTCTGAAACTTGGGTGTTCTTTGTTACAATTCTTCTGGTCTAGTGGACCCGTACCCCCCTTCTGTTTCAAGATTAGTGAAATCTGAGGCCCCAAGTGCCCCTTACCTGTGTTTCTAGAACAACATTTTTTTTATGTGGAACCAAGGTAGTATAATTGGGTTACCTAGGAAAGGTTATTAATACGTTTTCCGAATAAATAGCCTTACTTACTGCTTTGTTAGCTCAAGATAAATCGGGAAAATACAGAATTGTTTACAGTAATTTTTATTGTCGATAAAGCATGTGGCCAAATTTTGAGCGATAAAGTTAATAGCCATGAGCCACTTCCAGTAAATTGTTTCTATGTTTTTCTTAAGGTTTGTCTAATATTTTGAAAAAATGCACATGTTAACCTAGAGAGAAAAAAATGGAGCTCATTGTAACCAACATAAGTAATAGAGATAACAAAAGACAATGAATAGTGAACATGTTGTGATTTTTTCCATGTATTAACTACAGTAATGCTATAAGTCCACTGAGTTAAAAATGATGCTAATTCTCTGCATGACATTTAATCCTAGGGCGATTTTACATACCCTCTGGTTCTGGCAGACAAATTTTATGTCTTGATAAAGGTGATTATAAGAAGGAGTTATCACCGAAACGCGTCGACGCAACCTAACGCGTATAATTCAAGTCTCCAACACCATAATAGATACGCTGATTTGGTAGTGATACTACTCTGGTGTCATTAGAGCGGAGAAAGAATATACAAACCTGTATCCAACAAATGTGTGTTGTAACTGTTCTGTCTGCTTGTAATTGTGCAGGTCGCAATTATATATATTGTCTCAATTTTATCCTTTTTTAGTTCAGGGATTTAGTCTAGTTATCCCTAATGACTGTTTTTTAATATATTCAAATAAATGAACTTTTAACTTTTCCATATTTTGTTGTATGTATTTGTTAAGTTATAAGGTACATTATTTTATACCTGTTTTTATTTGTGCCTTAAGGGAACCCTTTCTCTTACCTAGGTTGAATAACCCTATTTCCCTTGGCCTTCACAAGGGGTACCTCTCTGTTTTTCATAGAAAACCATCTGAAACTTAATTCCCTTAAAACGGAATTCCTTTTAATCGCTCCCCCAAACAAAACTCACACTATCCTGGACTGGATGAAGCACCTAACAGCTCTCAATTGACAACCGCTCATAGTCGACTCAGCGAACTCTCTAGGGATAACGCTAGACAGTAACTTAAAGATGCAGAAACACATTAGCGCCTCAACTAAAGGAGCTAACTTCCACCTAAAGACCCTGCGAAAACTGAAACCCTTTCTGCCTGCACACGATTTCAAACAAGCAATTCAAGCCCTAGTAATCCCCCGAGTGGAATATGGAGCAGTTACCCTATGCGGCCTCCCAAGATCATCAACAGCCCCGCTAAGAGCCACGATCAATTCAGCCGCGAGATTCATCACAGGATCTAAGAGAAACGCTCACATTTCCCCTGACTTGAGAGCCCTCAACTGGCTTCCATTTGAAGCCAGAATTCACCTAAAAATCGCTTGCATGACGCACAAGGCCCTCTACCACAAAGCCCCACAATACCTAGCACAGAAACTGGTTCTCTCTGCGGGCAGCAGAGCCTCCAGGAGTGCCAAGACTCTTCTCCTACAACCTCAACGATTTGCCAAGCAAAAAACTTATAACCGGTCCTTCTCTGGTATGGCTCCGAAGATATGGAATGCTTTGCCCAGTGAAACAAGAATGAACCCCTCCATTACCTCCTTCAAAAGAGAAGTGAAAGCTATCCTCATGGCTAAATTCACTTGAACTCTATGTCTACTCATTGTATTTTTTTATTGATTGTGTCTTTGTATACTATATTATGCCTTCTTATGACCTGTAAAGCGCTCTGATACTCGCAAGAGTCTTGTTCGCGCTATATAAAACCTTCAAAATAAATGTCTCACTTATAACATAAAATAGTCTTTTCTATGTACTCACATGCTTGGATGATGCTTAATAGTTATGAATCTACCAACTGGCAGGATTATCTTTGCATAAAATTCTCAAAACACTTCAAATGTAAATTAATGTCTAGTAGGTTTGGAAGAATTTCCACAGCTGGTTTGAATCCACTTTAGACTAAACTACAGGATAATAACAATTGTAATCTGTGTAAGTGCAAGATAGAAACAACCAAATACATCATATGAATATGTTCCACCCTAGCAAATGAGGGGAAAAACTTTCTGCAAACTATATTTAATTAAATGGGAATTCATACTTGCTGACAGGCATTAATCCAACCAATCTAGTGTTTAAATGGAAAGAACATGCAATTGAATACAATATTCCTAAAATTTATCACACAAGCAAACCTGAAGTTTGAAGGCCAAATGAATATTGATTCTGCAATTTACACCTCATAAATGAAATGCGTTTGTAACACCTCCCCTCCTAAACCTTTGACTGACTTTGCCAATTCTTTTTTCACAATTTTTTACATGTTATACTTTTAAGTTAAAAGACATGTAAATAGCCACATGAAATTATGATTAAAAAAATCGATAAAACCCGAAGCTTGATTAGAGATGAAATGACCAAATATTCATAAAATTCTTTTAACATTCATTTTATTGTGAACATATGTAAACTTTTGTGAATCATTGTAATTAGTTTTATTATCCACACAATAAAGATTGATTTGACTTGATGTGCAAACAAGCATTGGCTGCCGACCTTTAGGCTTTGCTAATGCTTATTTTGTTTGGGCATGCTTTTTGTGTAAATGCACACATTGTATGAAAGTAAGTATTGTCTACAATTCAAAAATGTATATTTTTTATGTAAAACCACACATTGCACCAGTATTCCCTGGAACTGGAGGGGACTACTTTTTGTGCAGATTGTGTAAGAGCAGAATATTGTCACTTACTCTCAGGTAGGCCAATGATTGAAGTGGGCCGACCTGTGTCACATGCTGTATGCTGTAGTCACTGGAGGCAAAATATAAATGACACTACAGCAGACAAGTGTATGATAAGGGGTGACTGAAAGCCCCTCTGCATATATTTTATATTTTTATTAAAAACAAACAGTCTTGGCTAAAGCCAGACCAAAAAAAAAAGATAATGCATGGTGCCAAAATGACTATTCTTTCAATAATGTATAATTTGCGTCCAAAATCGTTCCCACCTTTGAACAAAATGAAGGCTGGAGATGCAGATTATGACTATGTAGCTCATGTGCTAACATTTCTATGGGGTGCTCATGTGACACTTATCTTTCTTTGGTAAGTTCCTCAACCCCAAACTCCTATGTCATTGATTGTTTGGAATTAAATGTGTGAACCATTTTTTCCCACAGCCAACCAGTTTTTACAACACAATTGCTGTTACACAGTCTAAGGACCTGATTACGACTTTGGTGGTGTGGCAGCAGGCTGCCACACAAGCGCCCCGCTACCAAATCGGCAAACACCAGATTAGGAGTTTTCTCTGGGTCTGGCAGGTGGTTCTTTGGTGGTCCCAAGCGGTGAGCACCACAATGGGAACATCAAAGCAAGTTTCTGCACAGCATCGACTATTAGGTCCATGCCGTGTAGGACCTCGGCGTGCTTGCAGACAGGGGGCACCCCTGCATGCATCCCCATGGGCGTGAGGCATGGCCTACTTAGTTTCCTCACTGCCACAGTTTTCATGGCGGGTTACACATTACCCAAGTGTTTAAAGAAACTGCATTCCCAATTTAATATTGTAAAAATATGCCATTGCTGCCTCTTTGCCTCATTTCCTCCTACTATTTAATTAGTATAAACGGAGAAGTGCTATCAAAGGGCCTGTGTGTAAGAATGGGTACAGCAGTATATAGGAGTGCGGTGTACTTTGTTGCAGTGTGCAGCCATTGCCACATTCTTCACCTCATGGTCTGTAAATGTCACAAGTTGCTTTCTCATTCTGGGATCGCTTAATGAAATCGTCCAAAGGCACAGAACACAGTTGTGTGGATGTTTTTAACCCCTTCATCGCAGCGCGGATTTCCGCGCTGTGCTGAAGGTTCGGTGCGCGGGCGGGGCCATGACGGAGCGGTTCGGTCATGCGCACAGCGCAACAGACGCGCATGACGGAACCGCTCCGTCATGCGCATCGAAAGGGTTAAGACATTGAACTGGAAAGCACTTTGTCAACTTAGAAAGTCTCTGAGCGCATTAGTTACAGACAGCACAGCTAGGAAACGGGGAAGTATTGTATCTCTCTGCCTGCGAGCTGTGTAGCTCATGCACTAACTCTTAGAATCTTTAACTCAATTATGTACACTTCAGACTGTGCAGGGTCTTAAAAACATACACACCGTTCATGATTTAGGCCCCTGGTCACGATACTCGATTCATCAAAATACCAAGAGTAGCAGCAGTGACATCATATACCCTTTGACCTTAATGATGTCACAGGAAGTGACATCATTTGACTTTTGACCCTGAATCTTCCGAGAAATTGATGCCTCCGTGCCTTAACTCTGATAACATCACAATAATTAACATATCTGCAAAAAAATATCGTGTCGCAGAAATATCGTGTCAAGAATATTGGTATCTCATAGTTATCGTGGACAGGAATATCAAAGGTAAAAATACCATTTTAAGTGGTGTTTTCAATATCAATGTAAAAATATTGATGTAGTAAATATTGTTGGCTATAATATCGTTTTTAGTATAAAATAGTATGAAATGCATTGTTTTTTTATTCTATGTGTTTATATTTATAATGCGTTTTAATTTTAGAATCATTTTATATTTAATACATTGTTAGAATTTGTACATTTTAACTATTTTAATGTTTTTTTCAAGAATTGAAATTTTCTTTTAGTAGCGGGATGTTGGGTTAGTAAGCAATAAGGGTGGGGAGATTTTTTAAAAGAGTCATAATATAATTTGTCATTAATCATTTTGTAGATATGCACATTTTTTAATTATTCTGAAAATACATTTTATTATATTATATTTTTATTTTATTTTTCAAATTAAACTAAAATTAGATACATTTAAATGTTTTTTGAAAATAAAATGTTAAATATTTAAAAATATTTTTAAAAGTTTTGAAATTTTTAAAATAATTTTATATGGAGATTTATTTATAGGTTTAAATTAAAGTTATTTTTATGTATGAAGTGTGTAATTGTATTAAAAATTAAAAAATATAATTTAGAAAGGGAAAAAAACTAAATATTGTTATAATGTCAAACACTTTAATGACTTTGTGAGAGTTTTTTAGAAATGTTATAATTAAATTAAAAAAACATTTAGTTCACCCATTTAGGGGCCGATTCTGATTCCGGCCGCAATACGAACCGACCGACACGGACCCGGACCGAATACCGACCGACACGAACCAGCGCCGTACGACTCGTGCAGTACGATGCAACGCGAGTGAATTACAACCGACACGTACGGAATACAAGCCGTACGACCAAGCCGTAGGGAAAATAGTGATCTGGCCGGAAAACCGATGCGATTTTCACCGACCAACACGAACCCGGAATGAACCCGACAGACCCGTACCCGCGATATCCGATCCACGCACAACGATACAATGCATGTAAAAACCGTCCGACTCGCACGGAGACCAAGCCGCACGATCGGCATGCACAGACAACCGGGCCCACAAGCAATAGAGACCTTCGAGACCGACGCTTATGAAACACAGAAGATAGGCAGCGCGAGCGAGGCGGAGAAGCCCGCATGAGACAACAGCAGCGTCCGTTTCCGTCACATGAATGTCTCCTTCATGCCTACAAAACCCAAAGGAAAAAAGACAAAAAAAGTACCAAACAAGCAAAAACAAAGCCAATAAATATCAACAAAAAAAACTGGGACTAAGACACACCCACAACTCCAACTATATAAAGGACTACAATCACAACCATCATCCCTTGCAAGCAGGAGACACAGCCAGCAGCAAACACCAGTACACAGCAACCACAGAAACACTCACAAATCACCCATCACACAACCCACACACCATCAGCACCTCATACAAAAGCACACACACATACAGCCAGCAAAATCAACACCACCCACCCTCACTTGCACCCTCACACGCACATCCCTCACCACCACCACCCATCACCATGCCCCCAAAGAAGAATCCAAAGTTCCCAGATAGTGAGTTAGAAGTGTGGGTAGACGAGATCATCAGAGTAGAGCCACATTTGTTTGGGCACATTCGTCCAAAGGACCCCCATGTCACAGAAAACCAAGATATGGGCGAGGATTGGGGACAAGGTGAACGCTCAAGCACCAGCAAGGCGCACAAAGGACGATATCCATAACAGGTGGTATGACATGCTGCAGGAGGGTCAAGAAACCCATCGAAAAGATCACGCCCTGAGTCAGTGCACCGGCGGTGGCCCTCCTGCCAAACCAGTAAACTTCAGGACCTGGGAGGAGAAGGTGCGGGACATCCTACCACCAGAGAGCGTCCATGGGCAACAGACATGCCAGAGCCTGGTGAGTACACAAGCAACATACCCAAGATTGTGTGGCAAGGGGACAGTGAAACCATGCACCGCAAGCAAAGCTACACTAACCAATAGATAATCATACCAAGATGTGTATGCCAGTCAGACAAACCCAAAACCTGCCATCTCATAGTGACTTGGAACTGTGTCATGACATGCACCAACCTACAAACAAATAGAGCAAGCCAGTGGCACAAAGCTAAATAGAGACTGCCAGACAGTTTGCCACCACAAACACACTACCTCACAGTGCAGCTGACTGACAGGAAGGAATAGTGGGGATGCAGGTGAAGTGATTGTATCCAAAAGCATGATGGGGCCTGTAGTCACAGATAATGCTACCCCTCCTGATTGACCCATCAAGACCTCTCTGAAACATGCCCACATCACAGGGAGTGGAAAATGACTGACAAGATGGCTAACACTGGGTCCTGCTGTGGGGAACACAAGGCCCTGCTAGGGGTTGTGTGCAAATCCGAAGCAGGACACCACTGACTGACATCTTGAAAGACAAGTTGCACGCCCGACAATGGAAGCACGTTTCATGATGGGAAGGAGGACTGACAGCCCTGAGCATTCTTACCAGCATGTGGAGACACCCCCCATCAACACAAACTCCACACAACTCACCGGGTAGAATGCATTGACACACACCTCAGTGAAATATCAGCAAAAGATACCCCGTATTGGGTGCTGCTGTGTGAAGCACAGGGGCTCTCTTTGGACTTGTAGCCAAACAAACACCAGGATTTCACAGTCAGCCACCTTGCCATTTCTGTCACACTCCCTCACAGGGAAGCAGAGTCAAGAGGAAGGATGTATGGGCATGCTGGGAAGGGGGGTATAGCCAAGAGTATGATGGGAGTTGCAGTCTCAGACAATCTACACCCACCCACATGGGTTAGCAAGCTCACACTGAACCATACTTGCCCCACAGGGAGTGGGAAGGGACTGACAAGATGTCTGACACTGGGCTCTGTTGTGGGGAGCACAAGGCCCTGCTGGGAAATGGGCAACAACAAACACCAGGACTTCACAGTCAGCCATCTTGCCATTGCTGTCACACCCCCTCACAGGGAAGCAGAGTCAAGAGGAAGGATGTATCAGCATGCTGGGAAGGGGGTGTAGCCAAGAGTATGATGGAAGTTGCAGTCACAGACAATCTACACCCACCCACATGGGCCATCAAGCTCACACTGAACGATACTCGCCCCACAGGGAGTGGGAAGGGACTGACAAGATATCTGACACTGGGCTCTGTTGTGGGGAGCACAAGGCCCTGCTGGGAAATGGACAATAACAAACACCAGGACTTCACAGTCAGCCATCTTGCCATTGCTGTCACACCCCCTCACAGGGAAGCAGAGTCAAGAGGAAGGATTATGGGCATGCTGGGAAGGGGGGTGTAGCCAAGAGTATGATGGAAGGTGCAGTCACAGACAGTCTACACCCACCCACATGGGCCAGCAAGCTCACACTGACCCATACTCGCCCCACAGGGAGTGGGAAGGGACTGACAAGATGTCTGACACTGGGCTCTGTTGTGAGGAGCACAAGGCCAAGCTGGGAAATGGCCAACAACAATATCAAACTCTGTCCGTGACAAGCTGGGAAAAAGCAGTGTACAGGCAGGCATCTGTTCGAAAAGTAGAAAATGTCATGTTTGTGAACCATCGATGCATGTAGAAACATAACTCACATTGTGTGTCTCTTCCAAACACAGGTGGTGCTGGGCACCCAGCACCAAATGATGAGGATTCCCAGTCCCAGACTGTGGCGGACACTGAGCTCTCTGGTCTGACTCTGTCCCTGTCCTCTTCGGATGACGACGACCAACCTGGCCCCTCCGGTGTGAGGCATCATGCAGCACCAGCAGCATCAACATCTGCACCCCCTGTACCCATGCCTCCAGCATCTGAAAACTGACAGGGCACCCCTGCCAACACGGACAGACCAAGGCCAATGAACACCCACAGCACAGGGACTCAGGACCCCCCCGGAAGCTACAGCAAACACCACCAGCAACACCACCCAAGGGGTCCCAGTGTCACCTGTGCGTCCCGCCGCTGGTCCTGCCCGTGTGGATAGGGGTGCTGGGAGGGGTGGGAGGCAGAGGGCGCGTCTGGCAGAGGGGTCTGGACTGCATGATGACCCCCACCTGGCACGCATCATAGATACGTACCAGGATAGCACTGGAGGATTTGGCCAGGTAGTGGGGATCCTCAAGAACTTGCAACAGGAGCAGGTCGCCCACCATGCCCGCATGGAGGCCAAGTGGGATGCCCTTACTGCGGTGCATCGGGACATACTCCAATGCCTCCGCCAGATCAACACAAACCTGTCCACACCTCCCTGTGTGGCCACAACATCTTTCGCAACACCATCTGCCAGCGCCACAGGGTGGGAGGAGGACTCTGGCGGAGAGTCCCCTGCACCGCAGAGGCCTGCACCTGAGGATCCCCCCCCGGAAGAAGAGGGGTCGTCCGAAGAAGGACATGTGAGAGGCAGATGTCCCAGCACATCCCCCAGGGCCTCTAAACCTGTTCTGGACAATGTTCTTTGTGCGCAACCCATTCACCTGTCCAATCGCACACAACTCGCCCACATGACACGGAGGGTTCATGTTGGGCCAATGTAACAGATGACTGTGGACGTTACTCTGGACATTTCATCTACCAGCACTTCCAACTCAACTGTGAACTTTGGATTCCAAAACCAATGTACAGCACCCACCATCCTGTGCACTTCCCTCACACATGTTTGAAAATAAACTCACCAGTACACCATACTTGCCTCTGTTGTGATTCCAACTTGTCATGTGTTAGGGAGATGTTGATCTGCTACACAACACAGTGCATGCCAAATACTGCAACAATGTGACCAACGTAAGGTGAGTCATGGTGATGTGACACATGTGAGGGAGACACACCACTATGGCACCACAACACAAACTCACCATGGCCATGTTACTCATCCCACACAATAATGTTGACCTGAAACACATTGGCATGCACAGACACAACACCAACCCCAGTCAGTGGGAACAAGTCCACAGGTGAGGTAAGCAGATGTCAGTCAGATGTGGGAAGACAGACAACGCACATAACAAAGCGTAGCACAGGTTCATTACACATCAACAACACGTTTATTCCACAATAGTTGCACGGTAATTCTTCGTAACAGTGAACACACGCTCACAAAGTTTTGGAGAATTGAAGTCCAGGGACGTGTGGTACATCAGTTGATGGGAATTGACAACTTCCACACTGGTGTTGGAGTTCTGTAGAAGTGCAGAATACAACATTGACAAACACACACTATGAGAAACAGTCAGTACACACCGACAAGCCAGGCATGCTGAGCTGGCATCTGTGACATCAGCGTTGCAATGGGACTACTCCTCATAATGTAGATATCATGCGCAGAACCAGGGAACCGTGCACACACATGTGTGATAGACATGTCAACAAGTCAGACCACCAGAGCATTGATGGAGTGGTAGTGCTTCCTGTTCCGGTATGCCTGCTCATGTGCCTGTGGTGGTATCAGGGCCACTTGTGTCCCATCAATAGATCTGATGATGTTCGACATCCTCCCCAGTGTATAAAAGGGATCCTTTATTTCAGGGAGTTCAGCTGGGCTAGGGAACTTTATGTACAGGTCTAGGAAATGCAACATCCCCTCCAAGACATCGCATAGCATCCGACTAAACATTGTTTGCGACAAACCACCAGCAGTAGCCACAGTGCACTGGAAGGTACCAGTAGCAAAGAAGTGCAGGGCTGCCATCACCTTCACCTCTGGGGTCAGTGCTGTAGGGTATGTCTGGCCAGGTAGCAGATGTGGCGCCAACTGCTCTGCCAACTCCTCAATCAGTGGTCTGGTGAAGCGGTACCGTCTGATGCAGTCGCGTTCCTGCATGGTTGCAAGTTCTGGGAACGGTCTATGGACAGCTGGTGCCCTGCAGTACAGAGATGCACAAAGGAAGATTGTCAGTTCATCCACCCATGTGGCCATGACCAGGCTCAATATCACATGATAGATCATGACATTACACAATGTACTGAGGTGTGTGCTGTTGGTCATGGGCACATATGTCACCTACATGACCACCACCTCACATCTCAATTCCACATGTGCACATGAGTCTCATGTAGTGCAATGGCCAATCATCTGGCTGTGTCACCCAACCTATGTACTGCTGCGACGTTCCAAACACGTACCACAGTGACAAGTGAGGCCTGATGTCTCCCAGGCATCACAGATCTTTGCCATGCAGAAACCCAGGGTCCCTGTATTGTCACATCGACACTGGCATGGACATAGCGTATCACGTACACACCGCAAGGCAAGCGTAAGTCCCACAGGTAGTGGCCACTGTTGTTCCTGCAGGCCCTACATGTACGTCTCTTAGACACACACACCATCAAGGTTGATTCATATACCACATTGATGTTGAGACTGTCACCCATTGGGCACATTTGATCAAACACATCTGAGACACAACATGCACACAGACTGTGGTTGCACATCAGTATTGTGGCTACAGGTCTCACTGTGACATACATGCCATCACCCCCTGGACTCAGGGTGTATGTGACATGCCCAAAACATATCGAACATGAAACTGTGTCCGTGACTCATGCCCATTACTGTGCAATTGCACATCACAGTGGTAATGTGCACAACACACAAAGGATTCTGCCTCCATGTACACGTGCACATCCTGGGAGTGGCTGCATTAAAGTGCCCCCCCCCCAAAAACAGATGTGCCCCCCCCAAAACTCCCAGGGAATGCAGCCTTACATGCCATGGGACACTGTGTGGGCAATGCTGTAGTGTGGTAGGTGTGCACAGGTGTCCCTGGCTAGTAAATGTGTGTTGAATCCGTAGAATAGTCACTCCAATGAGGTCCGACGCGGGTGACAATGCGTATGCATTGCACGGTTCATGACAGAGCCGTGCGTACGCTTTGTCATTGAATGCAATGGGGTCCGACGCAGGTGACAATGCGTACGCATTGCACGGTTCATGACCGAGCTGTGCGTACGCTTTGTCATTGACTGCAATGGGGTTAGACGTGGGTGACAATGCGTACGTATTGCACGGTTCATGACCGAGCCATGCGTACACTTTGTCATTGACTGCAATGAAGTCCGACGCGGGTGACAATGTGCACGCATTGCACAGTTCATGACCAAGCCGTGCGTACGCTTTGTCATTGAATGCAATGGGGTCTGACGCGGGTGACAATGCGTACGCATTGCACGGCCATGACCGAGCCGTGCGTACGCTTTGCCATTGAATGCAATGAGGTCCGACGGGGGTGACAATGCGTACGCATTGCACGGTCCATGACCGAGCCGTGCGTACGCTTTGCCATTGACTGCACTGAGGTCCGATGGGGGTGACAATGCGTACGCATTGCACGGTCCATGACCGAGCCGTGCGTACGCTTTGCCATCGACTGCAATGAGGTCCGACGCGGGTGACAATGCGTATGCATTGCACGGTCCATGACCGAGCCATGCGTACGCTTTGCAATTGAATGCAATGAGGTCCGACGCGGGTGACAATGCGTACGCATTGCACGGTTCATGACCGAGCCGTGCGTACGCTTTGCCATTGAATGCAATGGGGTCCGACGCGGGTGACAATGCGTACGCATTGCACGGTCCATGACCGAGCCCTGCGTACGCTTTGCCATTGAATGCAATGAGGTCCGACGCGGGTGACTATCATGCATACGCGTCGGGCAGGCATGGTCCGAGACAGGCGTACGCCTTGGCCATTGAATCGTATGGAGACGGGTGCATGTGTATTTTCAAAATACGCATTGTACAGTCAGTTGACTGAGCCGGGCGCACCCATTGGCTCCGGACTGTCATGGAGACGGATGCGGATTCAAAACTTGTACGAGTTGTGCACTGACAATTCAGTTGGATGCCTACAACAATGTTGCAATTTCAAGTGTTTCATGAAGGTGAAGATTTGAACGATGCGGAAGGCGTTTATGAGTCATACATTTAAATGGATTGGCCAGATTCATAGAATGCAACCGGGTTGGACGTATTATCACTTGGGACACATAGCACAGATTCTGCCTCTGCAGCACAGATATAAGGCTGGCTGGCCCCCAGGGAGCTCACTTGCCTGCACTACATGCTACTGGACCACATCCCTGCTACCACTGCTGCTGTCTCTGCATCCTCTGGCTCCTGCTATGGCATGTACTCTGGAGAGTGCCCCAGCCTTCACTGAGGAGGAGAACCAGGCCCTGCTGGACGGGCTCCTTCCACAGTACAGCAAGCTCTATGGGAAACCAGGGGAGCAGGTGAGTGTGCAGTCCACTGCCTTCCTAATTATGCATGTTGTCTGACTAGCAGTACTAGCAGTGTGTACACCAGTGGCAAGCATTCTCACTGAGTACATTCGTCCCCCAAAGTGTGTAGGTACATGTAATGAACAGGTATCCTGCTGCTAAAGTGCATTAGTGCAAGCTTAAACTATCCAGTCATTGTTAACATGTCAGATATGCAGGTGATTTGTCCTTCCCCATGGTTGCCCTACCTGTGTAACTCATTTCCCTTTGTGATGATGACATGCATATCCAAATGTGTGCTGCACAAATATGGAGCATGTGTGTTAATGTACTTTTCACTTTGTCATCCTCACAGGTTGATGCCCACCAGAAGCAGGAGATATGGCTTACCATTGCCCAGGCTGTTCGTTCGGTGGGGGTCTACAAGTACCGGATCCGCAACTGCCAGAAGAGGTGGCAGGACCTTTGGGGCTGGACCCGGAGGATAGCTAGAGTCCAGCTGAATCTGTCACCTCCGCGCAGGAGGGGCGGACACCGGACCCTGACCCCGGACATGCTCCAGATACTGGCGGTGGTCTTCCCGGACCTGGATAGGCAGCTGAAGGCCAGACAGCAGCAGTCCATGCCTAATCTGTGTACTATGTCTGACATACTAATTGCAGTCTTTTGGCCTGGTCACACTTCCATATTAAGTAGGTCTTGTAGTCCAATACTCATGTCCTTCAATTGTGTGATGCACCCTCCTCATCTGTTCCACAGGTGTGGCCCCTACAGTCTGTGTCTTGTGTCACTGGGGCACTGTGTCCCTGCAGTCAGCTATGCTTCAGCTACCGGACAGCATCTGTTCCCGTGACTCTGTTGTGTGTTTCATGGGTGGGTCAATTGTTTGCACAATGCCTGAGATCTGACATGTGATCTGTGTGTGCCCTTGAGATGTGTTCCAGTTTCTGGTCTGACTCGCCACATGTGGCTGGGGTATTCCAAACAAACCCATGCAGCAGGGAACTCCAATTTTGGGGCCTCAGCAGTATGTATATCAAGTATGTCACACTTGCTTAGCCACCTGACTACTGTCCAGGGCCAAACACTGTTTCATGTAGACCTGGTCAGTCATGCCTCCTCAAGGGCATTTAGAAACACTCTGTAATCCCACTCCTGTGTATCAAATTACAGGTTGTGCTTAGTGACATGTGCCCTCTGGTGTCTGCCTCTGCGTCATTAGGGTGTGGCTTTGTTGTTACGTACAACTGGGGTGTCCATGATTCAGAGGGTCAGCATGACATCTGAAATGTGACTGTGAGAGACAAGACCTGTGTGACATATAGGTGTGTGATCATCAGACAGCGCACACTGGTGTATACAACTGTGTCCTTCATGCAGCTGGGTTACATGCATGGCAGACTGTGATGTGTTAATGTACAGGGAGTTGTGTTTGCAGAGACTCATATGTCTTATTTGCATGATGTGGGGTCTTCTGGGTCCTGTATATGTTGTTTACAGGGGATGGGCAAGTGCGCCGGTCATCTGCAGAGTTAGCATTACCCCTGAGCTAGGATTGTGAGTCAGAGCATATTGTTGTTGTCTGGATGCCCTGCCCCTGTGACAGGAGACAGTGTTGACTGACTTTCAGGGCATCCCAGTGCCATGGCATTTAACTTGCTGTGAGTGATCCTGCATTGTGTTCAAGTGTGCACCATGCACCGTATTCTGGCATTGCCCATCACAACATGAGAACATCATAGTGTGTGTTGTTGGCATGCATCACAAGCATGTGAAATGAGTCTCTGCCCATCCCTTCATCCGGATACCTGTACTGAGTCAGTAGCAAGAGATGTGCTGTGTTTATAATGACATACTCCTACATGTTCACTTGCATGTCCAAATGAGGTGTGGGTGGTGCATTTCGGCACATTGGGGTATTAGCATCCAACATGCAACAGACATATGTGTGCAAGTCAAGGAGGGATATGTGTGCCATGGTTGATGTTGAGAATGACAATTGGCTTATTCTAAACAGTGTTGGCACTTTGAGCTGTGTTCAGCTGATGATGCCAGGGCTTGCCCTGTGATGTGATGTACTCACTGTGGTGTGTGCAGTCGGTGCAGGTGACTGATGTAGTTCTCTTACTTCCTATTCCTATCCAGATACATCCACAGCCACAGGAGGGGACAGCTCCACGGACCAGGAGGAGCCACAGAGCCTGACAGGGACAGAAGGAGAGGAGTCGAAGGGACCCAGTGGCACGGAGGGTGAGTGGAGCCACACAGAGGAGTCGTCAGCACCATCACCCCCAGCTGAGGGCCACAGCAGCTCTGAGGATGGCTCCCTTGTGGAGGCGGGTGTCAGCAGCCACCAAACCCCAGCTAGTGAGGCTGTCCCCACCACCGCCACCACCACCACCACCCTCCCATCGGCTCCCATCCTAGAGGTCCCTGTAGGCTCCTGTATTCGTGAGCATGTCTCCTTTGTGCCAGTCACTGCACCCCCTGCCCCTGTATCCCCTGCTGCCCTGAGTGAGGAGTCTGGGGACTTACTTAGACTGATCCATGTGGGGCATTCGTCAATGCTGAAGGTCCTCCATGCCATGCACACACAAGTCTGTTGACACAACTGGTGTCGTACATGGAGGGCATTTCCTCGGGCATGTCTGCCCTACAGAGGACCAATCAGTCCGTGGCCTCCTCCCTGACAGCAGCAGTGTCCCTCCTCCAACAGTCCCGCACCCCTCCTACCCCTGCACCACCCACGATTCCTAGCAGCCTACCTGTCCCAAGCACACAAACACCCAAACCAAGGGCTAGATGTGCACACAAGCAAGCGCAGGGGACTTATACCACACTCACAGGGGCTGGTTTCCAGACACACACACAGTCATCCACAACCACTCCGCAGTCCTCCGAGACCTCTCCCAGCCCCCTTCCCTTGCATCACCTGCAACCCCATATCCCCAGAAGCTCTTCCTCTGTGGCCTTGGCCTCTTCCCCACCGACCCAGCAGATCCTGATTACAAGGGGAAGAGGAAGTCCCCACACACAGAGGGGAGTGCCCATCACACCCGGACATCCTCCCCCAGGCACAGTCAGACTGAGACCCCCACCCGCAAGTCCCCCCAGAGCCGGAAGAGCAAGACCCCCCGCCACAACGCAGCTCCAAGGCAAAGTCTCCGTCCACCATCCCCAGGCCACCACTCCAGAGGTTCCCCCGCCACTCCCTGCCCCGGGTTCCCCCACCCACAGATACACCATCCCCAAAATGCTAAGGCCCTCCCCCCCACCATTTGCTTCTCCACACCTGGTCAGACGGTTAGTGCCACTGATGTGGGGGCTGTGTCCCCCCCTGTCCTGCCGACCTCACCTGCCCCCCATTCCACTCCCATGGATGTAGGCACTGCAGTGGAGTCCACGACCACCCCGTCTGACTTGGGCACTGCAGTGGGGACCCAAGCCACTCCATCTGACTTGCCCACTGGAGTTGAGCCGGCACCCACCCCATCTGACTTGTGCCCACAGTTGTGACAGCACCCACCACTCCAGTCATCTCCACTGCAGTTGCAAGTGCCTCGCCTGCATCCACCACCTCTTCACTGCCTCCTTCTGCTGCGCCCTGATCCTGTCCCTGTGGTGCCTGGCCTGCCCCCATGTATGCCCCTCCGAGGGGATGACCCCGGTACTTAGCAGTGCAGGCAAGCAAGGTGTGACAGTTGTCACTCTAGTTCACTCCTTGGCATTTGGACATGGACTGGCCATTGGCCTTTTGTTTGAACGGACGTTTAACTTTTAATATGTTGAATAAAGCTTTTTTCTTTATCCCTGTAAACTTGATTTAGCTGTACATTATGTTGATGATGTTTAACATGCCCTTTCACCGTTAACAATACTTGGTTTCCAATGTTGAATACTGATGTGTTGCTGTGAGGTACTCCATGTGGTCCATGAGATATGTATCCTATTCTTGTGGGTATCCATGTCATCCTTTGCAGCTACCTGGGTGTGTCATGATCAAGTATTTGTGAACATCTCTGTGACCATTTCATTTGCATGGTCACATCTCGGGCTTGCACCCATGCACATATGATGTGCTTCTCATTGTCCAATTTGTCTATTCCACAGACTTTGTGCGCATCACCACTGGACCTACAGGTGTGGGCATCATTGGTATAGCAGCAACTGGGTCCTCTGTGCAACTTGCTAGACATATGTTTTGAGTATGTGCAGATGACTTAGGGGAGACACACGTACCCAAGCTGTTGTGACCAGAGCCTTCATTGTGTGGTAACTGATGGCTGACTGCCCAAGTGTTCTGCAGACATGAGTGAGACGTGCTGTGAATATGTTTGGCACAGCTGGGCTTCCACAGGAGTTGGGTCCCTCAAGTAAGTGTGTTGTCACGTGACATAGCCTGGGCCCATGGTGTGTGTTGTATGAGCATGTGTGTGTGTCCACATCCCTGTTCATACAGAGGCAGTGTTCCCTTGATATGTTCCTGTTGTTGATGCTTGCTGAGTGGTACTGGGTTCATCCCACAACTTTGCCATGGGTTACCAGATGTGTGGGTGCATGACACACTACTGTTAATTGGTGTATCTTCATTGGGATTTGTCAGTTCTGGGTGGTGATGATGTTGTCAGACACAGATGGGACACAGTCAGGGTTCCCCAAGGCACTTGTTTATTTGCAAAAACATGTAGTTGTCCCTAGGTGGTACCTTTCAGTGATTGAGACATTTGTATGTGTGTGTGACTGCTCCCACTTGTCGGGTTCATGGCTGCAATGTTGGCAGGTGTCAGCATGTGTGCCTTGTGGTTCTCCTTGGCTTCTGCATTGTCCTGACACTGTGGTAGGGATTCTGAAGGTTATGTGAGCTTTGACGTCATGGCATACTGTGCAGTATGTTTGTCATTCCCCAGGGTTGTAAACTGTCCTTGTATGATGTGTCTGTGCACTTTAGTCCCTCCCAACATTCCTGTGTTTGTCATGGGTGCTTGTGCAATGTCACCTGTCCATGTGGGCTTCACAGATGCATATTGTTGCAGTTCAGGGTGTGTGGTGTTGAGGCTGGACTGGTGTAAATGTTTGCATGGATGGTCCCCTAGCTCCCGTTTGTCCATGGATGAGGGGCCATGGTGAGTGATTTGTGTTTGTGTATGTGTGATGTACATTTGTGGAACAGGACACATGTCTGGGTTTCCCAGTTTGTACGACATCTGCCTTTGTCATCACAGTGGAGGTGTCATGCTTGCTTGTCTCACCCCAATGTCTGGTCCCTGGGGGTAGTGCTGTTGTGTGTCAGTCTCTTGTTGTGTTAGTTGGTGTTCATTCAAGCTTGTGTCACATGTGTCTGTTGTGCTCCCTCTCATCTCACAATGCCTGATTGCCCACCAGGGATGTCCCAATGATGGTTTACTTTTGTATGGCACTGTGTCCACATCTGTGTCACTGTGGTTCAGCCCCCCTCATGTGTTGTGTAGTTGCCTGGGGATACTGAGACACACACACACACACAGGCTGTGTCAGATGTGCAGTGTGAGGTTGCCTGTTTGTGTTTGTGCATCTGCACCAGTGCATTGGTATTGCTGTTTTGGGCCTTTGCCTGGATGCTGTTTCTGTGATTTTCCCTGCTGTCCCTGTGAGTCATATCACATCATTGTGCACATTCATCCTGGTTGTTAGGTGCCATTGCTGGCATGGAATGGGAGTTTGTGAGCTGACACCTACCGTCTACACAGGTTGTTTTGATTAGTGTGTCTATTTTCGAGATGTGTGTATGCTTGGTGATGGTCACTTCTGCTCTTGTGTCATTGTACACTGTATGCATTGTCAGCCCCCATGTGTGGTGCTTGTCTGCACATGGCCGAGAGTGTGTTAGGTTTTCACAGCACTGTTAGCCTCACCACATCTCTGTGGGAATGGGACACAACCACTAGTTTGCCCCAGAAGTATTTAATGTGTTGGGAGCAGGGATCATACGTGCTGTTTGTTATTTGCAGCTTTGCCCATGATGACACTTACCTTTTGGTCACTGTGATGAGGGGAGGTTTAGACCCCATCACCACAATGCTCAACATCTGCTGCAGTTTGGAAGCTTACACTTAACTTTTGTTCTACACAGTGAGGGGGGTGTTCTTTTTACATTGACACAGTGCTATAGTGATGCTTGCCTTGTGTAGGGCACACTCATTTGTTGGTCACATATGTGCTGTTAGTTACATTGTATGTTCGAAGTCATAATCACTATTGTGGGCATTTGTCACAGACTACACACTGTTGTCATGATGTTAGGGGGGATGTATGTTGCTGACATGCCTAATGTTGGAGTATGATGGATGTGTGGCGCATCACCCATCCTATGAGTGGGGGTGTCAGGGGTGATGGGCAACATAAGCCCTATGGGTGGGGGTGGTAGTGGTGCTGGGGTACATTAGCCCTATGGGTGGGGGTGGCAGGGGTGATGGGCAACAGGTCCCCTATGGCTGGGGGTGGCAGGAGTGCTGGGGAACATAAGCCCTATGAGTGGGGGTGGCAGTAGTGATGGGCAACAGGTCCCCTATGGCTGGGGGTGGCAGTAGTGATGGGCAACAGGTCCACTATGGGTGGCGTGGCAGGGGTGATGGGCAACAGGTCCCATATGGCTGAGGGTGGCAGGAGTACTGGGGTACATAAGCCCTATGGGTGGGGGTGGTAGTGGTGCTGGGCAACATAAGCCCTATGAGTAGGGGTGGAAGTAGTGCTGGGCAACAGGTCCCCTATGGCTGGGGGTGGCAGGAGTGCTGGGGAACATAAGCCCTATGAGTGGGGGTGGCAGTAGTGATGGGCAACAGGTCCCCTATGAGTGGGGGTGGCAGGGGTGATGGGCAACAGGTCCCCTATGGCTGGGGTTGGCAGGAGTGCTGGGGAACATAAGCCCTATGGGTGGGGGTGGCAGGGGTGATGGGGAACATAAGCCCTATGAGTGGGGGTGGCAGGGGTGATGGGCAACAGGTCCCCTATGGCTGGGGGTGGCAGGAGTGCTGGGGAACATAAGTCCTATGGGTGGAGGTGGCAGGGGTGATGGGCAACAGGTCCCCTATGGCTGGGGGTGGCAGGAGTGCTGGGGAACATAAGCCCTATGAGTGGGGGTGGCAGTAGTGATGGGCAACAGGTCCCCTATGGCTGGGGGTGGCAGGAGTGCTGGGGAACATACGCCCTATGAGTGGGGGTGGCAGTAGTGATGGGCAACAGGTCCCCTATGGCTGGGGGTGGCAGGAGTGCTGGGGAACATAAGCCCTATGGGTGGGGGTGGTAGTGGTGCTGGGCAACATAAGCCCTATGAGTGTGGGTGGCAGGGGTGATGGGCAACAGGTCCCCTATGGCTGGGGGTGGCAGGAGTACTGGGGAACATAAGCCCTAAGGCTGGGGTGGCAGGAGTGCTGGGGAACATAAGCCCTATGGGTGGGGGTGGTAGTGGTGCTGGCCATACAACCCCTATGGTGGCCTGTTGTTTGTGGCCAGGATGTGGATCCCCTGTGTGTGTGTGCCACTTTGCGGGTACGTGTCGTTTGCTTGTGTGGTAGGTGTCTGACTTACCGCCTGCGCCGTCGGCGTCGGTTCCTGATCCGGTCATAGATGTAGAGTACTGGTATGACCTGCACGATGGGATTCATGATGTGTTCATGTCGTACACGCGGCTTGTTGCTCCGTCTTGTACCCGCTGCAAGCTGGTCCGTCTCGTAGCCGTGGATTGAGTTGTGGCACGAATCGTAGCTGATATGCTTGTTTTCCGGATGCTGTGACGTGCTGTTCGTGCCGACCCGTCCGGCGCGTAGGAAGTACGCATCGTACTTGTCAGGCCGGAAACTGCTATGGATACTGCTTCCAGGCGACTCGGTTCAGCGTTTGGAGTTACGGCTCGGACGGAGAATGGAGCTTGACTCACAGCCTACGTGTCGGTCGTGTTTTTGGCAGTTATGCGCATTGTACTTCCTCTGCAGGATGGACCGGGTACGCGTCGGTCGCACAGTAAGGCTACGGACAGCTCTCGGGAGCTGTCCGACCCGGTATCGGAATCGGACCCTTAGTGTCCAAAACCTTCCCTAAGTTGGTTTAGGTTGGAGTGAGAATAGTTCATGTAACCCCTTTACTGTACAACACCTTCCTCAAATTGGTTTATATTGTAGTCAGAATAGTAAATGTCACCCCTTTAGTGTCCAACACTTTCTCTGAGTTTGTTTATATGGGAGAGGAAATAGTTAATGTTAACCCCTTTAGTGTCCAACACCTTCTCAAAATTGGTTTAGATTGGGTATGAATAGTACATGTCACCCCTTTAGTGTCCAACACCTTCTCTAAGTTTGTTTAGATTGGAGTGGGAATAGTAATTTTCGCCCCTTTAGTGTTTCAACACCTTCCCCAAATTGGTTTAGATTGGAGTAGGTTAAGTAAAGGCCACCCCTTTAGTGTCCAGCACCTTCCTCAAATTGGTTTAGATGGAAGTAGGAATAGTAAATGTCACCTCTTTAGTGTCCTACACCTTCCTCAAGTTGGTTTAGATCTGAGTGGAAATAGTAAATGTCACCCTTTAGTGCCCAACACCATCCCCAATTTGGTTTAGATTGGTTCAACACAATTTCCTGAGCACCAACAAGTGTAAAAATTAAGTATGTCCAAACTTTCCTCAATTCTTTTCTTTTCTGGTTACCACACCATTCGGAACCTTGCATGGAGTACTCTCCGTTCTAAGAGGCTGAACAATACGTGGTTTAGTCCTCATTATTGGGAAAGAAGGTAGAAAAGAATTGAGGAAAGATTGGAAGATTTGATGTATTAAGTGGATTTGAGAAGCACTGATAAAGTCAGTGATGTAAGAACATCGTGATCTGACGAAACACGTTTTGGCTATATCTGAAGGCTATATCTGAAGATGAGAGAATTTGTGAAGCAGAAGAATTCTGAAGAAATAAATCAAATTGGAATTAAGAGAAACTGGACATACTTCATTTTTACACTTGTTGTTGCTCAGGAAATTGTGTTGAACTGTTTTAGGACTGGATGCTTTCAGTCCATATTTGTGGGCAATAGTGGCAGCCCTCTTCCTTTGGAGCAGTGAATTTGGAAACAGTTATTTCTAAGTATAAAGAGGGAATATTTAATGAGTTTGCCCAAGTGTCCCTGCCACTCATTTAGTTTAGATTGGAGTGGGAGTAGTAAATGTCACTCCTTTAGTGTCCAACACCTTCCCCAAATTGGCTTTGATTGGAGTGGGCATAGTAAATGTCACCCCTTTAGTGTTTCACACCTTTCCCAAAATGGTTTAGATTGGAGTAGAAGTAGTAATTGTTACCCCTTTAGTGTCCAACACCTTCCCTAAGTTTGCTAAGATTGGAGTGGGAATAGTAATTTTCAGCCCTTTAGTGTCCAACATCACCCCCACATTTGTTCAGATTGGAGTGGGAATCTTAAATGTCACCCCTTTAGTGTCCAACACCTTCTTCAAGTTGATTTAGATTGGAGTGGGAATAGTAAATGTAACCTCTTTACTGTCCAGCACTTTCCCTAAATTGGTTTAGATTGGAGTGGGAAAAGAAAATGCCACCCCTTTAGTGTCCAACACCTTCCCTGAGTCGGTTTATATTGGAGTGGGAATAGTATATTTCACCTTTTTAGGGCCGGATTCCGATGCGGTTAGGAAAGCATTCCCACCTATGGCCCGATTACGATGCTGTTAGGAAGGCCTCCTAAAGCATTTGCTCCTTCCAAATCAGATTGGGAACGTGTCTTCCCGACCGAGGGCCAGATTACGATGCGGTTAGGAACATAGGCTCCCATGGAAGTCAATGAGAGTCCAACCAAATCGTAACTGGAAGCATCCGGATGCATCATACTCAGTCGGTCGGACTCTCCCGATCCAAGTCGGTCGGAAACCAATTCCAAACCAATTCGATCAGGAAGATTTCCCAACCGCATCAGAATTGGTCCCTTAGTGTTTAAGATTTTCCACAAATTTTTGGGCCTGTTATGATGTCGGACAGATGCAACAGACCGACCTCCTGTCGGCGGTCCTGACTGCCTCATTATGATGTGACCGCACATGGTGTGGTTGCATTCCGACATTTCCCTATGGGAGCATGTGTTACGGCTGTAAACCGGCCATCGTACATGCTCCAATAGGGAAATGTGAGGTGGTGTTAATCCCTGCACCCCATGGCAGGCACTTCAAGGTGCCTGCCAAGGGGTGCAGGGATTAACAAAGGGGCACCATAGGTGCCACCTCGGCCACTAACTGGAGGCCGCAAAAGAAAGGGGGGCCTACTTGGGGTCCCCAAACACGCTTTCTGACAGGGTTTCCATGTTAGAAAGGCCGGCAGGGTTGGAAACCCTGAAGGAAACCATGCATTGTAATCCTGAACTGCGTAAACCGCCGTCCATTTGGATTACGGGCCGGTTTCCGACTGGCCGATGGGCTCAAAGAAGCCATCCAGAATGACCGTCCGGTTTCAATTCCGACCAGCTGAATCAAAATCAGCCACTCGAAATTGAAACCGATGATGTTGGTCGTAAGGCCTTCGACCTGAGGTCGGTGGCCTTAAGACCGACATCGTAATAGGCCCCTTAGTATAATAAAAAGATGTCACACATATTTTTACATTTTTATTTTTCGCTAACTTATATATTATATACTTTTACATTTTCTGAAATATATTTTCAAAAAAAAAATAATTTTAAAGTAAAGTAAATAAAATATTGTATGCTTTTTAGTTGTAAAATTGTGAAAAAACTGAAATTAATCAAATGTTATACATATTTGTATTATGTACATTTTCATGTAAATTTACATTCAATGTCATTTTACACATTTGTAAAGTTTCTTTACATACATTTTTTAACATACTTATCATTATTATATATTACATAATTGCATATATTGTACTCTATAGTTTAATTTAAACTTCATAATTTTTGTAACATTTGTTACATTGTTTGAAATTTGTAACATTTCTAATATTGTTTTGCATTTTTTTACATTTATTAAACATTTTTACTATATTTCTCATTGATTTCTATGGGAAGATAGTCTTTTTAGTGTTACTTTTGGTTGTTTTTACAGGAAGCAAGTCGTGGTGAGGTGCTGCTGTTCGTCAGAACAAGTAAGTATTTTTTTTGCCTTTGTTAAGAGTTTTGAGGGAAGTGAGGATACAGTATGGATGTGTAAGAGATAAGTATAGTGTTGTTTAAGAGCTTTTGGAATGTTATGATGGGTTTTGTTACTGTTTTGCACTGTGTTGTTATGTCAAGTTTTTTAAAATGTATTATTAATGTATGATGATATAATTGCTAAAATGTTTGGTTTTACTAAAGTTTTGATGGTTGAGGGCCTAATTCCATACTTGGACCACCCAACCCATGGTAGCAGTCCCTGGTCAAGCAGACTGGCGGTCCACCCTCCGTATTTAGACTACGGTGGTGAGACTGCCACAGGACCACTGCTACTACCGAGATTCTTTATCCTGTGGAGATGGCACAGCAGTCAGCGGTTATAATATGGTGGCAGTGCATCTGCTGCACTGCCAAGCATATTATTACTTTCCTTGCTGCCCTCCTTTTCATGACGGTGAGCCCGCCATGAAATGGGTGGGGGTGAGTAAACTAAGGGGGCTCTACAGGGCACCCTGGTACCTGTGGACAAAGCTGCATGCAGGGGGGCACATGATGTGCCCCCTGACTGTATGCACCCCCATGTTCCTGCACGGAATGAAATGCACAACATTGTGCATTTCGGTCCATGCAAGAACATACTTTGGCATTCCCATTGTGGTGCCTTTCTAAGGCTCACTGCCTCGAACCGCCAAAGTACCGTCTGCCAGACCAGGAGAAAACTCCTAATCTGGCAGGCGGTCAGCAGACAGGTTTGGCAGTGTGGCAGTGGGGCTATGTTGTGGCGGCCCACTGCCACACCACCAAAGTCGTAATCAGACCCTAAGTGTTATGTATGTATTTATATATGGGACTGTAATGCATTGTATGGGTGGGTGTTTAACGTTTCTTTCACAGGTTTGTGTTTATGAAAAATTTCAACGGGAAAGTTGGAGTTTATGATTCTTTTTTTAAGGAAATTTGTTTTGGATTATTATGAACCAATTGTTGTTGCTTAAATTTCATTATTTTTCAGGTTTTCTCATGTGGTTCTTTTTTTTTATTTTTTTATATCAATCTTTTTATTAAACACCATTGCCAAAATTCACCATTGTAATACACAAGCAAGAGACATTGTCAATACCGACTCTCCAATCTGGTACACAGTTAATCAAATAGCATTTTACAATACATGGTAAATCAAGGGGTCTCAAGTGTCTCAGAGTCAAGCAAGGATACCAGTGGAGTACATATATCGCCTCTGTATTGGTTCCAACCACGTGGTTCTTTTAAAAAAATATTTTATCAAGTCTTTTATGGAATCCAAAATGTAGGATTGCTTCGAGGGATTTTGATTGCATTGTTAATAATTTAGCATTTTTTGTGGCCTTTTGCATTATTTTTCTTTATCTTTTGGTGGATTACAATTATTTGCTATGTGGATTTGGCGAGAGGTCTACAGCAAAAGAACAGTACGTTTTATATTAGTTTTGTGTTGTGGGTGGGAAATGTTAAATTGCATTGAGTATGTTATGTTTATGTTTTTATATGTGGTATTGTTTGCATTATGTGTTGTATTTATTTGATGTTATGGTTTGAATTAGTTTTTAAGTTGGTTACTTGTTCAGTATTTTATATATATTATACTGGCGGTCGCCAGTAGATAGTTATAGTTAGGACCGAGTTTCCATAGGAAATCTCAAAATTCTATTTTGAATAACTTTGGCGCCGATTGACGAATCTTCGCGAAATTTTCAAAACTAATGGGGCGCTCCGCTCCGCTCCTACCCTGAAAGTCTCGGGGTGATTCGTCAAGTGGGGGCCGAGAAAAAGGGGGGGTCCCAAAACACGTTTTCCCCATGGATTTTTCCATAGGGACTTTAGTCGCAGCTACAGCCCGAACGGCTGAACAGAATTACGTGAAATTTGGCAGAGAGGTAGGCCTAACGTCCGTTTGGTGCCTTTTGCAGGTTTGGTGTAAATCTGTTCAGTATTTTCTGAGAAAATAGCATTTAAATCAATATATATATCTATACGCGCGCAGCGTGCGCGCAGGGTGCGCGCACTCGGCTGTCCGCGAGCGCACTTCTGATTGGGTGTTACATCTTAGTAAACATTCGAATCGGTCGAAACCAGGAAGTGTCGGCCGCCATTTTGTCTCTCGCACTGAGAGGGGGGTGAAACACAAAGGAGAAAAACATGTAAAGGGGGCACGCTGGACAGTTCCTGACCCCCTAGCAGGGGTCAAGAGGTCCCAAGAGGTCCCCCAAGGGCAATTATAAAAATGTAATTTTTTTCGGTAATTCGCCGAGTGCGCGCACTATAGAAATGGAAAAATTTCCGCGAGGTTCGCGCAGCGTGCGCGCACGGTGTAAATGTTTAAAAATAAACTCGCAATGTCAGTTTCCCCTGTGTGTGCACGCTGCGCGCAGCGCAGTGTGCGTTCATGGCTTATTAAGACGTAACATTTTATGTCAAAACCCTTAACAACAAAGCGTATCATGTGTCCTCCTTGTGCGGCCGTTGCGCGTAGCGCACCGTGCGTACATGGCCCATTAAGCGTAACGTCGGCGCGCGGTGTGCGTAGCGCACTGCGTGCCCACCATGCATGCACGGTGCGCAAAGTGCACCGTGCGTGCACGGCACTAACTGCGTAAAGTGGGCGCGCGGTGCGCGAAGCGCACCGTGCGCGCACGGCACGAGCGGCGTAAAGTAACTTAGCATTTAAAAAAACGTACAAATTCATTGAAAAAAACATAGGTTTCACACACGTTATAGTTAGGAATTAGCATTTAAAAAACCTTGCAAATTCACTTAAAAAACCATAGGTTTCACACATGTTATAGTTAGCTGGGCATTTTCCTCGTGAAAAACCAATGAAATTCCCCCGTTATAGTTAGTGCAGGCAACTATAACTCACGCGACCGTAATCCGCTGCTGATGACGTCAGATATTACATCACTGATGACATATGTGTCTTTCTGAAAAAAAAAATATATATATATGTATAGCTAAAAAAAAAAGGAAGAAGACATGGGTATATAAATGTGTAAATACAGTGATGTAATATCTGACGTCATCAGCAGCGGATTACGGTCGCGTGAGTTATAGTTGCCTGCACTAACTATAACGGGGGAATTTCATTGGTTTTTCACGAGGAAAATGCCCAGCTAACTATAACATGTGTGAAACCTATGGTTTTTTAAGTGAATATATATATATATATATATATATATATATATATATATATACATATATAAAGTATGCAAAAGTCTCGTAAATACGCTCTCAGGAAGGAAAGGCAAACACAATAGTCCCAGTAACCAGTTTAATGCACACGACGCGTTTCGGCAGAAGCCTTGTTCACGTGAACAAGGCTTCTGCCGAAACGCGTCGTGTGCATTAAACTGGTTACTGGGACTATTGTGTTTGCCTTTCCTTCCTGAGAGCGTATTTACGAGACTTTTGCATACTTTGGATTGCTTTTCCGGAACGCTCCACCGGAGTATACGCCACCCTTCGAGGGTCCCAGCGTTCCAGTAGGAGCTGCTTTGCCTAAGGATATATATATATATATATATATATATGTATATATATATATATATTTACACTAATATTTTTATTATATCACTTATTATCTTTTTTATATATTTTTTCACTGATGTAATAAAATATTTATTTTGTTATTAAAATATATTTGGCTTGTTGTGTGAAAGTATGTTGTAGCTTTTGAGTTTTTTGGGCTGGTTAATATTTATTTTAGAGGACAGATTTGGCCATTTCTTCTAAGTAGTATGTTCCTTTGATATTTATGAAAATGTTGACATTATTTTGTTGGATGTTGTTCAGTTGGACCGCGAAAGGACTGCTGCAACCACCGAGATCCCAGATCCCCGGCGGTGGCACAGGGGTCTGAGGTAAGCAATATGCTCGGTGCTGCTGCTGTGGCACTGCCAAGCATATTACGAGTTTCCTCACCACTATAGTTTTCATGGCTGTGAGCGGGCCATGAAAAGTGTGGCAGTGAGGACAGAAAGAGGGCTCCCTGTTTCCTCAGGGCCAGGGTATGCATGCAAGGGGCAACATGGTGTGCCCCCATATGAATTCACTCCCAGTTCCTGCACGGCATGGACTTCACAGTCTATGCCGTGTAGGAACGCACTGTGATGGTCTCATGGCGTTGCCTTTCTAAGGTACACATACCAGCCTTTGAACGGCACCCCCTTGGGCCAGCCGCCACAGGATCGCCCACCAGATTTTAACTTATAATCTGGCGGCGGCATAAGGACAACTTTGTAGGTCGTGGAGCGGGGCGCTGGCAAGCCCGCCCACTCCAAGACTTTCAAAGTATTCATCAGGCCCTAAGTTTGTCTTCATTTTGTTGGTAGAAAGAACTTTCTATTAGTAAGTTACAGTGGATGTCTAACTCTGTGACAGGGACATGAGCTAGTGTGATCATTTTTTTTACTTTGAAAGCGGATTGGCTGTTAGTGGCATATTCTACACTTATGGCCTAATTACGAGTTTGGTGGTGCGGAAGCCAGACCGCCATGATGTTGCCCTGCACCGCCACTGTGTGTATGCCAGATTATTACTTTTTTAGTCACTGGCAGGCGATTCTTTGGTGTTCCCATGGTGGTGCCTATGAAATAGGTGCTGCAATGGGAACGTCAAAGGCAGTATCTACATGGCATGGACTGGTGCAGTACATGTTGTGCAGGAACTGGGGTGCATGCCCACAGGGGGGCACAATGTGTGCCCCCCTGCATGCACCCCATGGCCCAGAGGCAACAGGGGGCCCTGTAGGACCCCCTTTGTTCCCTCTCTGCCACTGTTTTCATGGTGGTGGAACCGCCATGAAAGCCGTGTTAGAGTGGAAACTCGTAATATCCAGTCTGTGTAAAATAATAAAAGTTACAGAGTGTGTTACTATTTACTTGTTAATTAACAATTTGTAGTTTAGTAATATTTAATGTTTTGTTGAAATATAAGTATTGCTTGGATATGTATTTGTAGAGATGTATATTTTCTTCTATAACTGTTTGTAGTGAGAATCCAGCAGCCTTTCATCCTCTTGCAGTGTTTGTCATTTTTTGAGTAATCATGTGCTCTAATTAGTGCGCCTTTTATATTGTTTGTTCATTTGGTTGAGTTGTTTGATTGATTAAAGTTGTTTATAGTGTTATCTTATTGTTTGGTTTAGTACAATTAGAATTTTTTTTAATCAGGTAATTCTTTGTTTGGTAAATGCTAATTTAGGTTTTCTTTTAGTGGTATTTTTTTATATAATTGTATTTATCTAAATATGAAGTTATTTGTTTTGATGTAATATTTTATATTGTTATTTGCATTCGTTAATAATATCGTTTTAAATGTATTTATTAGATATTTTATAGGTGTACTATTTAAGTTTAGGATTTTTTTAAAGTAATTGGTTTATGTAAAAATAGGGGTTTTGGTGTTTTTATTGAATTTATATGTGATTTTGATGATAATTTTGTAGTCAGCATTGCGGTAATCGATATTTTTGACATGGGATATGTTTATTTATAGGTAACGATATTTGTGCTTCCGATATTTTTGTTATCATTATATGTAAAAATCAATCTTTTTGTTAATGATATTTGTGTGCTTGATATTAGTGATTTTATAGTTCTGTACATGGAGTCGATATTTTAATTTCCAATATTTGTGGTTCTCGATATTTGTTGGATCGATAGTATGCCACTGATCCCTATTTTAGTCATCATCTATATTAAGTTTTCAACACATGTCAACAGAATTTTCTTTTGATTTGTAGTACGAGAGCAAAGTAAATTAGCCTGACATCTTCCAGGGGCACAGAGTGGTGATCGGGGCTTTCTCCTCCTGAGAAAATGTGAACTATATGGGCTTTAACAGAAATGAGAAAGAAACATAACCACTGAAAGATCTACTGTTGTTATATGAAAATTGTTCATATGCTTGTGTATTGTGTCTTTGTAGTCCCTTTTATAAATTGGTAGGTGCTGTAATTTTATTATTTAGTACTTCTGTGCTCATAGTGGCTCTAGCTACCAATTTTCAGTCCCACATATATGTTTGTGATCACCTGTCCTCATTTCTGGTGAGGAAAATTCGGTCACCTGCTGACTTCAGAGAGTGAACAGTACCCCAGACAGTGGACCATACATATTGCTGGAAAGTAGAAGTAGCTTGCTGTGGTCTACCTCTGCAGAGGCAGTAAGCACCAACTCTGAGCATGTGCTTCCTGTCTTCTAAATAAATCACCGAGGGCGCCGTGAGTAGAGCGAGCACAAGTCAACACTCCAGAGGCCGGAGCAGGTCTGGAGAGTGTCTCTGACCCCTCGAGGAGGCTCGAAATAGGACCCTTCCAGGAACCAAAGACCTGATAATATAAATAACAAGTGGTAAGTCAATGACCCACTTATCATAGTTGTTCAAGATACAACCTGTAAGAAGTTCGTCCTACTGGGACGGTCCCTTCCCTCCCCATCTTGTCTCTACTGGATAAAGTAGGGGCGTTAGGACTGCTTGACGGGTTGTTTTATTCTGTTTTATTGTCAGGGGACATTAAAGTTTTGGTGAATCAAAACAAACAGTGCGGGGATTAAAGAAAACACAAATGTCCTTTCCTTCGAGGTCAGAGTTCAAAAAGGTTTGGTGAATCAAAACAAACAGTGCGGGGACTAAAGAAAACACAAATGTACTTCTACCCTTGAGGGCTAGTCGTCTCTGGGTCCTGGAGTGTTTCGGCCGTGGTAGAGTGCCTCCGGGAGAAAAGCCGGGATAAGACACATAAGGGAAAGAAACAAAAGGGGCTTTTAGTCGTTTGTCTATTGGTAGACAAAAAGGGGTTTAGGGAATGTGCGCACTGCCACCAGTGTCCCTAGCTGTGCAGTGCCTAAGGTGAGGGTCCTTTATTGTGCTCCGTCTGTTGTGGCCCTCCGTCCCGCCCACCACCTCTTAAATGAAAAGGAGGAGTAAAGGCCACTTGCCTGCCTCCACGACCCTCCAGGGCCGTGGTATGGGGAGAACCCGCCTCCTTCTCTTCTGGTGGAGGACCGGTCTCTTTTGCCTTGCAGAGGGGGTCGTCCTCTGTCTATGTGGTTCTTCCCTCTCTGTTGCCTCCCTCCAGCGCGTTCCGCAGGGCGTCCTCCCTCGTGGATGGCGTGTCCGTTGCTGCCTTCTCCCGCTCCGGGCTCCGCGTCTTCTCCCTGCATAGCCGTCTCTCTGGAGACCGCCGGCCCCTTTCTTCTTCCACTTCCGCGATTTCCGGCAGCAGGCGCTGCCTCCGCGAGACCGCTACTGCTTTCTTCCTGTTGTGGCCGACTCAGCGGCCATGTTGGGGTTATCGGCGGCGGCTGAAACGGCGGCCTGATCACACTGCCTTCCCCCTAGGAATGGACGTATGGGCCATTCGGGCATAGGGTTCCTTGAGAGGAAATCCACATTTCCCTGTAGTTTTCCTGGTACGTGGAGGGTGTAGAAAGAGAAGGGCTGTAGGGCGAGAAACCAACGAAGAACCCTGGGGTTAGTGTCTTTATGAAGGGAAAGCCAGGAAAGAGGAGCATGATCGGTAAGCAAAATAAAGTGACGGCCTAGAAAATAGTACTGGAGGGACTCCACCACCCACTTTATAGCCAAGAATTCCTTTTCGATGGTAGCATACCCCACCTCCCTGGGAAATAGTTTACGGCTTAGGAACAGAACAGGGTGGAGGTCTCCTAGGTCATCGGGTTGGGAAAGGATAGCTCCTAGGCCCCTACCGGAGGCATCAGTTTGTAAAACGAAGGTGGCCTGGAAATTGGGACAGGTCAGCACGGGATAATGACAGAGGGCATCTTTTAGTAAGAGGAAGCTCTTTTCGTGTGTCTTAGTCCAGTGGAACTTGTGACTTGCTTGTTACTTGGTAAGGAGATCTGTGAGGGGACTAGCTAAGTCTGAGAAGCCGTGGATGAATCGTTGGTAATACCCGACAAGGCCAAGAAAGGATCGTACCTCCTTCCGAGAAGTGGGTCGGGGTACCTGGGTGATGGCTTCTATCTTGCCAACTTGGGGTCTTATTCGTCCTGCTCTGATATCATACCCTAGGTATTCAATATGATCGGCCCCAAAGGTTGTCTTTTTGGGGTTGAGGGTAAGACCTGCATTTTGTAATGTTTGTAGGATATTCTCAAGGTGTACTAGGTGAGTATCCCAGTCTGGGCTATGGACTACGATGTCGTCCAGATAGGCCATGGCATAGGTTTGATGGGAAGAGAGAATGGTGTCCATGAGCCTCTGAAAAGTGGCCGGGTGGCGTAGTCCACAAAGATAAGTATATACCGGTGTCCTCTGGCAGAAGGAATCAGGGGACCTACCAAATCCATCCCAACCCTCCTAAAGGGAATGTCAATGATCGGAAGGGGTTGTAGCGGAGCCCGGGGTAGGACGGGAGCGTTAATCAACTGACACCTCACACAGGTGGCACAAAACCTAGCCACCTCTTGGTATACTCCTGGCCAATAGAACTTCTCTAGTAAATATTTGAGAGTGTTTTCTTTTCCATAATGGCTTCCCCCAGTTCCGCTATGGGCTACAGACAAAACGTGTTCACGGAAAGCTTTGGGAACCACCAACTGCTCTTTCCCGTGATCCTTCTCTTGTATACCTCTGTATAAAAGCCCCTTTCTAATAAAAAAATAGGGACCTACCTTCCCGGGTTGTTCATCTTGGGCTTGTCCCCAGGCATGTTGCAGGGTGGTATCATCCCTTTGGGCCTGACGGAAGCTTTGAGGAGGGTCTTGAGGAACTGCTGAGGAGGGAAGGATAGACATGGGTAGGATATTTTTAGACAAACCGTATAACACCCTTTCCTTCCTTTTTTCGCTATGGGTTTGTTCTCTCTTTTTGGTAGGTGAGGCCTGTATGTCATCTTTTGAAAAGGCGGCGGTCTCTAGCCAATCCACGAAGGGGTTAGGGGGGCTCAATGAATGTAGGTATTCATGGAACCGAGGTAAATCAGTTCCCAACAAGGCTAGTTCGGGTAGATCGGGGACCACTCCTACCTTTCTCAATTGGGCCTCCCCATTGATTTCCAGGATGACTTCTGCAAGGGGGAATAGCCGTTTCTCCCCATGAACACAAGTGACCTGAACGAACTCCCCTGTCCTTATCTGCGCTTCGGGGATAAGCTCCTTAGAGACAACTGTGTGATGACAGCCGGTGTCAAGGAAAGCCGTTATCGCTTTTCCGTTTACGTGGATCTGCATTCTGTACGGGAGGGAACTACGACTTGTGACCAATACCCGCCCATGTGTATATCCCACCTCCATAGGTTATGACAAGCTATATGCCCCCACTCTGCACAGTGGAAGCATTGAGGTCCCTGTGTCGGTGTTGTACTGGGGAGGGGTTTTAACTGGGTTTTCGGGATCATGGGTCCCTTGGAGCCTATCTGGTGAGAGGGTTGTTTAGTCAGGGGTTTCGGGGAAGGAGCAGAGGGTCGATGGGTTGGGTTTTTAAAGTCCGGGGAGCGATGGTAAGCGCAGGCCAAGTCCACTGCTAAAGTCACAGTTAGGTTGGGGTGCTGTTTGATCCATGCCCGAGTATTGTAGGGGAGAGCATCAAGATATTGTTCTAGATATATTTTTTCTGCTATCTCGTCTGCGGTCACGACCGAAGGTTGTAGCCAGTGGTTCCCAAGATCCCTGATACGGAAGTATAAAGCACGGGGTTGTCTCCTACGCTCCACTTCTCCTTTCTGAAGCGGTTACGATAATATTCTGGATCGCAACCCAGTCGTTCTAGTATGGCTTTTTTTATGTCCTGATAACTAGTCGTACCATCTGGATTGGCGGCCTGATAGGCTGCTTGTAATTCACTGGAGAGCAGGGGGGCTATATATTGACCCCATCTCTCCTGGGGCCAGGAAGCAGTGGTTGCCACACGTTCGAAATTAACAAAAAAATAATCCGGATCATCCCCGGTCTGGTATTTCTGTAACACCGACCCTGGAAAGTTGGGGTGTATCCTGGAGCTAGCGATAGCATCAGTAAGCCTCAGTATAGCGGTATCCTGGATCTGTTGGTTAGTGGACAAGAGGTTAGCTTGGTCCTTAAGGGCCGCCTGGAAGTCCTCCCGGTCCTTTCTCGCCTGTGTGGCCTGTTGTTCCATCACTAACTGTAAGTGGCGTTGACACTCCCCCAGTTGGGTGATAATGGCCTCCATAGTTACGGGTTGGGTCATTGTGTCAGGACCTTATCCCACTTCTGACACCACTGTAAGAAGTTTGCCCTACTGGGACGGTCCCTTCCCTCCCCTTCTTGTCTCTACTGGATAAAGTAGGGGCGTTAGGACTGCTTGTCGGGTTGTTTTATTCTGTTTTATTATCAGGGGACAATAAAGTTTTGGTGAATCAAAACAAACAGTGCGGGGATTAAAGAAAACACAAATGTCCTTTCCTTCGAGGTCAGAGTTCAATAAAGGTTTGGTGAATCAAAACAAACAGTGCGGGGACTAAAGAAAACACAAATGTCCTTCTTCCCTTGAGGGCTAGTCGTCTCTGTCTTCGCTTCTGGGTCCTGGAGTGTTTCGGCCGTGGTAGAGTGCCTCCGGGAGAAAAGCCGGGATAAGACACATAAGGGAAAGAAACAAAAGGGGCTTTTAGTCGTTTGTCTATTGGTAGACAAAAAGGGGTTTAGGGAATGTGCGCACTGCCACCAGTGTCCCTAGCTGTGCAGTGTTACAAGAATGGTTTTATGCCGTTCCTCTCTTGAGAGGAACGGCATAAAACCATTCTTGTAACAGTTCATTTGGGCCGCCTTCTTTATGCTGGACCTCCCACTTCTTCCGAGTGGAAAAAGGCCCGTTTGTCCCTCTCTTTTTGGTTGCAACCTAGCTGTGCAGTGCCTAAGGTGAGGGTCCTTTATTGTGCTCCGTCTGTTGTGGCCCTCTGTCCCGCCCACCACCTCTTAAATGAAAAGGAGGGAGTAAAGGCCACTTGCCTGCCTCCACGACCCTCCAGGGCCGTGGTATGGAGAGAACCCGCCTCCTTCTCTTCTGGTGGAGGACCGTTCTCTTTTGCCTTGCAGAGGGGGTCGTCCTCTGTCTTTGTGGTTCTTCCCTCTCTGTTGCCTCCCTCCAGCGCGTTCCGCAGGGCGTCCTCCCTCGTGGATGGTGCGTTCGTTGCTGCCTTCTCCCGCTCCGGGCTCCGCGACTTCTCCCTGCATAGCCGGCTCTCTCGAGACCGCCGGCCACTTTCTTCTTCCGCTTCCACGATTCCGGCAGCAGGCGCTGCCTCCGCTAGACCGCTACTGCTTCTTCCTGTTGTGGCCGACTCGGCGGCCATGTTGGGGTTATCGGCGGCGGCCGAAACGGCGGCCTGATCACACAACTATTCACTATTCTTAGGTCCTGAAGAAAGCCCCCAGACCCGGCTGGGCGTAAATGGGGCTGAAACATGTCGACCTACACATGGACTAACTAATGCGTGAGATTAGTAACGTGATCTTTATACACATATTTTTATTTTTAATCAATCCACATTTCCATGTGATAAAAGATTTTGGTAATGTAGGATTTTTTAATAACACTTCACTAGAGCTCTTCACCTTTTCTTTATCTCTGGGCACTACTGTATTACCAGTCGGTCTACCTCCAGGTGGAGGTCAGCATGCCCAACATAAAACCCAATGATAATGCTGTCATGTCACGAATAGGCGGAGAGCCAAGATATACCACCCTAACACCTGCGTGCGTGAATTAGTGTTTTTTTTGATAAATTGATAACTTATGACCCTGGTCACACAGGTACAAGTGGTCCATTCCCTTATGATCTTAGTATACGATTTGGAAGCTGAATGGATCATTGCTTCCCCCTCCCTTTGATTCCATACATACATATTCTAAAATAAGCTCCTACTGTATTCTAAGATACACTGGAGATTGGTCCTGAATAATCTCTGGGGTCTTTCTAAACAGTAGTCAATTAGCCCAATACCACAAAATAATACCAGAATGTAAACTAAATTCTAATTATATTCCACATTATCTGCAGTTTACAAACATGAGTTCACCCTGCAAGTACTTATTCCAGTGAGAGGTTTTGTTCCTCTTCCTGGAAGAAGGTGGCATTGAATAGTTTAGCACAACCTTCCTGGCACTGGAACTTGCCATGCTGCTGCCTGTAGAGACGTGCTGGGTCTTCAAGGACCTACCTGCATGAAGGGGGGAAAAGAGAAGATGCCCTTCCCTTTGCAGACTCATATTCCTACTACACTAATAAGCTGCTGGTGCACATGTAAAATAAACCAATGGCTGATGAATGATGACTAATTAGCAATCAATATAAAGTTTATTTCCCTTTAATGAAAATTTCCATATTGTGAATGACATTTACAACAAACATTGGGTGAGGTGGACCGAACCCTTATCTATCTTACTTTGTGTGGATCCTATAAGCCCTGCAAGACAACATTAGCTGTATTTAACTGTACAGAGAAGCTAGACCTATTGGCTTTGTCAATGCTATCTAAAGATACCTGAGCAACGGATCCTTTAGAACATCACAAATTCAGTCTTTTGAAATGTGCAGCTTTAATACTTCAAACATTTTAACTTTGAATTTCATGCACCTGTGACAAACATTTCTCTGTTGAAATCAAATCTTCTTTTCCCTATTGAGCACCAAAGCTTGTAAGTATATCTGGCCAATTACTTGGTTCACAGTTTAGAGAGAGGAAATTAGGAAATGTCCAACCTCTTTACAATTGAGTGACCTCATGTAGTTACCCAACCTGCAACTTAGTGTCACTACATGACTGCAGTACCTTGACTGTGCAACGGATTCCGCAGTTATGGTTGGTATAACTAGTCCACAGCGCAAACACTTTGGATCCCTAATGAACAGGGATTCTGTTACAAATTGTTGCGCAGGCAGAGAAAGAGAGGAAATGTCAGAATCCCAAAATGTGTTTATACCTATTCAGAGATTTATAGTATTTTTTATTGAACTGTAAAGTGATAATGACTAGACAAGTTTACATAAAGAATGGCATTGAAGTAGTTCTTGGTCCAGTGAGAAATACTTTTTTGTTTGGTGCAAATCTGAGCAGTTGCTGTTACAATATATACAAGGTATGTTTAAAGAATATACTGACAGTTGGGTTCACAAATTGGTTCACAAAACCAAATTTGAATTACATTTTTTATCTGATGGGTCGAAGCAATTTCCTCCAACTGACCATTTTGTTGCTCATTTTCACTGTTTCCTCTAATCATGAATAGCTTTGTGAAAAAGTGATGTGGGTGTAGGGGGGCCATTTCCTGACCAAAAGGGGCGAGGGCACTCCCTAGAAGGGTTACACATGTGTTTTCCTAAAAGAGAGTAACATTTAAGATGTGGTGCTTTTGATCTATTTTATGAACATCTTACATGTTCTTGAAACAGATTTTTCTAGTTCACTAACTTATAGACAAAAACGCTTGTAATGCTTCCAGAGAACAGCTCAAAACTCTACAAAATATGTCTCAGGTGGACTGAGCTGAAGGTGTGCTGGGGGCATGAGACCGGACACTTGCCAATGTGAAAGTTCCTACCTGTGGGCTCTGGGCAAGAGTATCGGCCACAGTTATGTTATTTTATGTTATGTTATTTGAATTTCTAACACGCACAGCTACTCCTATGAGTGTCACGTGCGGGCATAGGGAAAACAAAACATAACCTGACTTTAGATAAAAAGATGAGTTTTTAGCAATTTTTTGAAAACCGCAGGATCCTCCACACAACGAAGTGCCAAGGGAAGCGCATTCCAAGCACAGGCCGCATGAACGGCCAAGGAGGCTCCCCTTAAGCGATGCCGCTGGAAACAAGGGACCTTCGCCAGCCTAAGGGTCGAAGAGCGCAGAGTCCTCCCTGGGACATAAAAGGCGAATCGTTTCTGCAAATAGCACGGCCCTAGACCATGCAGTGCCCGATGGGCTATAGTAAGAGATTTAAACACCACTCGTGCCCCTATGGGAAGCCAGTGCAGGGATCGGAGATAGCCACGCACACTCTCCCTAGGCGGAATCCCACCCAAAAGGTGGGCCGCCGCATTCTGGACCACTTGAAGTTTATTGAGGGAATAAGCTGGAATCCCCACATACAGCGCATTAGCGTAGTCCAAACGGGACAGAATAAACGCACGTACCACAGATTCACGTGCAGCCTGTGGAAGAAGCGGAAAAAATCTTCTCAGGACTCTGAGGAGCCCAAAGCAACAGCCCACAAGTCTCTTAACTTGACTGGAGAAGGAAAGATTTCCATCAAACCAAACTCCCAGATTATGTGCGATCTGGCTATTAGACAATGAAGGTGGTAACTCGACTGGCCAGATCGAGTCTCTAAACCCAGTCGGAAAGTCACCAAACAAAAGAACCTCTGACTTGTCTTCGTTACATTTTAATTGGGCCTTCGCCAGCCACTTGAAAACCGAAGATAGACAAGACTGAATGGGGGCCACAGTAGCCACGTTCTTATCCTAGGTAAACAATAGCTGAGTATTGTCAGCATAGGCAATCTCCTTAGCCCCCAAACCCTCCGCCAGTATAACAAGAGGGGTGAGGTAGATATTAAACAAAAGGGGGCTAAGGGATGAGCCCTGGGGGACCCCTGTGCAGATCCGCTGAGGTGAGGAGGCAGCCGGAGGTAGCCATACTTGCTGAACCCGGCCCTCTAAGAAGGACTTAATCCAGCCCCAGGCTGAACCAACAACACCAATCTCTGCCAGTCTGTCTAGCAATAGAGTACAGTACAGGACTAAAGGCCATGTCCTGCACCCAGAAGCTGATGTCTGCAACTGAAGGCCATTCCCGGCAGCCATTTGCAGGAGGGGAAAACATGAAGGGAATTACCTTTGGTGAATATCTGGGCAGGTGACTGGGTGCCACATAATTGAAACCAGTGTGAAGCGGGCAGAGGTCATCAAATACGAGTCCGTTTTTAGGTTTATTAATTCAAACCCCAAAATGTTAATCGAAAAAGCACCTTAGTTATTAGATAAAATGGATGCCTCTCAGGATCGGGGATAGCTAACTAACAAAGAGTAAAAAAAGGTGCCGCAAGATGATGTCATTTGTGACGTTCTGTGTAGAATATTGGGTTTATGGTAGCCTTACGGCTAGAGCTGCCGACTTTAGAGCTGGGGACCCACGTTGAACTCTCGGCGTCGGCTCATAGTGCCAATATCAGCAACACTCCCCATTCCACATACAGCAATATTATTTGGAAATAAACCACACAACACCTTGTTTGTGGAGAAAATTGCTGCAGGTTTATTTGCATAACAAATATGCCAACATGGTGGGTTATCTTACGGGCGATACAAGGGCAGAGGCAAAGAGGCCGCCAGGTGGGTGGGGAGAGGACCTTATATCTCAACCCCGCCCACCCCCTACCGGAAGTGACGCTGCGCGTGGACCCCTCAAGGGGGGGGGGGTCCCACACACTAGCCTGTCTCATGTGCCCTCATGTGGCTCTAAGGCGGCCGCCCTCATATGAGGGTCCCCTTCGTGGACCACGGGCAGCCCACAGTATCCTGTCATTCTGTACAAATCTCTGAATCTCCCAGTGACTACTAAAAAGATGAATGTGTCCTTGTGTAATGTAACTGGTGCTCATGTAAAGCGCTCTGATACCTTTGGGTCGAATTCGCGCTATATTAATCTGCAAGAAAAATAATAATAAATAACTGGGGAATGAATGCTGCTGGATTTCCAATTTTGGATTGCAACACTTAAGTGCCTTTTATTCAAATTGTGTAAGTCGCAATAGTATAAACATTACAAAGCGTCTACATAAGGCAATTACATTAAACCCATTCAAAGTGGTAGAATGTTGCTCCAAACTGCTGCCTTTTATACAAGGGGGTTGCTCACTATTTTGCTTTTAACAAGCGGCAGTGTCAGAGGGCTCTACAGTTTTATTCCTGTAAATGGAAGACTATTCAAATATCACTTCACACAAAAGCAAATCAAGCCTGCTATTCTTTGACAGGTATTAATCAGAGCAAAGCAAGGCCACCCTGGGCCTGTATCTGGAGTCCGGTAACTTTCCAGCAAAGTACAACCTGGCATGATTCATGGATGTACAAGGAAAAAATGACAACCCTCACCAGAGTAAATGAAACATCGCACGTGTACGAAAGACGAAGAACAAAGCCAAGTCTGCAACCAAGGTGAACAAAGGTACAGGGCCAAAACCCGACACTGGATTTATTACATTCAAGTGCAAAAGTGCAACATAAGGAGAGAACAAGAGAAAACTGTCACGACTGGCTGTGGTCAATTTACAAAGCTGCTCTTTCCCTTTTCTATGTCGATGAAATGACAAATGTACACGGTTGCTCACCCAACCTCTAGGATAAAAAATGCACTGAGGATTCCCCTTTAATGAAAAGTAATAGAGCTGTTATCAGAATATATGTCTGTTCACTGAGTCAAACACTGTTCACTTGATTCATTTAATACCCCAGGATCAGCTTAGGAACTAGAAACAATGCACAATGTGGAAACATGAATTACTTCCAAACGAGAGGACACCCAGTGAGTGTAAAAAAGATGTTCTTATAGCCAAATATTTCCATAGCAGGAGTTTTTTCTATTAGTGGAATCTGGGAAGAGATCCTCAGAAAGTCTTCTTGAAGCAAAAAATATATTGTTAAATAATAAGCTTTGCATGAACTTGAAGGTGCCATAAAAAACACAAAACAGAGGGCGTGCTTATTTCGTTGATTTGATTAGGGCACATATGAAAGTGTCTAATATCATAGACTAAATCGTGGAGTAATTTACTCCCATATTTTACTTTTCGCTAATAGTTAAATAGCATAATGTTCTGGCTCCGCATCACTCCTGACACTGTTGTTCAATTCTGTCTTTTTAGCTAACAGCCATGTGCATTTTTGTAGTAGTTTGCTTCTCCATTTATAAATATATGTATGGGGCCACGAGTTCCAGAAGGCAAAGCGTTGTTGCATATTAAGATATAGGGCTCGCTGTGGGTGTGCCACTTCACATGGGAATGATAGGTAACTAAATTGGAAGTAATGTGAGCAACATTCATAAGGAGAATGCGGTACGGGGTGATGCTGATGCTGTGGGTCAGAAGTTTGGGAGACAGTGATGAAGCCAACAGAAGGTGTTAAGGTCAGGTGAGTGGGTTCAGGTAACGGGGCTTTATCATCTGTATCAGCTGCTCTAAACCTTTTGTCTTCTGTGGATCTCAACTGAATTACTACTAGAGTCCCACCAAAGAAATGTCTATGATTTGAAATAAAAAAAAATACACAAAACAATCGCACATCGAAGACATACACATATTGTGAAATATTTAATTTAATTAACAAAAGCATATGCAAAAATCTAAATTCTACTATTACAATTGTTCACCATTCACAAGTGTATATCGATCACTCAGGAAGCATAGTTTGGAGATCTACGACCTGCTTTTAGATGGTCAGATAGATGGGATGTTTCTCTCTGAGACTTGGCTGGACGAGGACTCTGCGCCAGAGATCCTAGAAGCACTACCTAGTGGTTATGCGATCACTAGGATAGACAGGGATTCCGGCAGAGGAGGTGGAGTGGCAATCATATTTAAACATTCCATCCAATGCTTCCTCGAGCCTATCACCATTGCTTATAGCGAGGCTGGTCTCTTTACGATTAAAGTGGCTATGAACTACATCGTGAAAGGGCTCCTAGTCTACAGACCTCCTGGACCCCCCACTCGCTTCTCTCCTAGCCTGATAGATTGTCTCACTCAACCAGCACTGCGTTATGATAAACTCTTAGTGCTTGGGGACTTCAATCTGCATTTTGAGGATGCTAAGAGTGTGGTGGCGGGTGAGTTATGTCAGGAAATGGCTACTTTACAACTCAGGCTAAAATCTGACTCCCCTACCCATCAGCTGGGCCATTTGCTTGACCCCATTTTTACGACTGGGAGGACATAGTTGTTAACCCACCTCTCCCTATTGTATGGGCAGACCATTTCCTGGTTCCTTTTGTTATAATGCTGCCTGGGCCAAAGGTACAGGAGGAATCTAAGAGGGGAATAGCATGCCGGAAGTGTGCTGGCTTCTCGCAGGAAAAGTTTAATAGTGCCCTTTCTCAGGGTGGGTTACCAGGGGGCATAGATGCCGAAAGTGCATGCGTAAACTTGGACAGGCGGATTGCGGAGGCACTGGATAGCACTCCCCCCTGGTCACAGAAAATACTGGGAAGAGCACAAAAATCTGCTCCTTGGTATAACACCGCCTTGAGAATGGCGAAAGCAGACTGTAAACGCTTGGAAAGGCGGTGGAGGAAAGACTTTTCGGACCAGGGGAGGAGGGAGTATAAAGATACGTTGAAGAGCTATCATGGGCTAATTAGAAGGGCTAAGGCATCATACTACCTGGAAAGAATTGGGTCGGTGGAAAATTCGGCAAGGGAACTGTTTAGGGTTTACAAGGAGATATCTTCCCTAGCTACAGCGGCAGTACCTGCAATGGTCTCAGAAGAGCTAAGTAACCGGTGGCAGATTTCTTTTCAGACAAGGTGGAGAAAATCTATTCCACCTTCCCTGACTCTGCCCAAGTAGGCTACGAGACCTTGGAGGAGGCAGGGTACGCCCGGGAGGGTGAAGGGTTGGATAGCTTCACCGTTCCCCCTCCAGACCTGCTAACTAAAATCTGTATTAGTGTTAAGTCGGGCTCTCCTAGAGATCCAGCCTCCCCAGAAGTGCTTAGAGTGAGCATAGAAACATTGGAGCCATACATTAGACATCTCGTGGAGGTTTCATTTAGGACATGCACAGTGCCAGGAAGATGGAAGGAAGCAGTGGTCCTTCCGCTACCCAAGAAACCGCGCATAGGCCTAGACCAACTTGACAATCCAATCTCTCTACTGTCGTACTTCGCAAAGATTGCGGAGAAAGTGGTAAACATGCAACTTACGGCGCATATTGGGAAATGTAACCTCCTGCATCCCACTCAGTCTGGATTCCGGGCTTTCCACTCGACGGAATCTGCCCTGCTTCTCGCCACGGAAACCATCAGGCAATATGTGGATGCGGGACAGACGGCGGCCTTGATCCTGTTGGACTTAAGGGCCGCCTTTGACACTGTTGCCCATCACACTCTGGTGCAGTGTCTGAGGAAAGGAGGTGTGTCTGGCAGTGCATTGAGCTGGATGAAATCATTTTTGTCGGAGCGCAGTTTTCAGGTGAGGCAGGGCTCCCACTATTCTAAAGTCATCAAACTGAAACAGGGGGTGCCGCAGGGATCGACCCTGTTCAATCTTTATGTGGCTCCATTAGCGGAGTTTGCTGATGGATTTGGGATCAGGGTCGTGTCCTATGCTGATGACACTCAATTGGTGGTCTCCTTGACACAAAATAACGATGGATTAAACCCAGATCTGTGACTGGGGGTGAATGTTTTGCCAATGTGCAACATTCCGTCCATCATCTTGTGTGTTTTGCTGTTCGCCCTATGTGGGAAGGGTATGCCCAGACGTGGGTACCGTGCTCACTATGCCACTGGAGTCAAGCTATCCTGGCTGAAGAGGGGTTAAACCCCGAAACCGGTCCTAGGATGCTTGATTCCGGTCCAGAGACGACATGGCTTGGCAGTTTGGGCTGTACTGTTCCCATGAGGCACAGGGTCAAGACCGATTTGCATATGGTCATGTCTGAACTGGGGTGGCGTGGTGAGCAAAATAACGATGGATTAAACCCAGATCTGTGACTGGGGGTGAATGTTTTGCCAATGTGCAACATTCCGTCCACCATCTTGTGTGTTTTGCTGTTCGCCCTATGTGGGAAGGGTATGCCCAGACGTGGGTCCCGTGCTCACTACGCCACTGGAGTCAAGCTATCCTGGCTGAAGAGGGGTGAAACCCTGAAACCGGTCCTAGTATGCTTGATTCCGGTCCAGAGACGACATGGCTTGGCAGTTTGGGCTGTACTGTTCCCATGAGGCACAGGGTCAAGACTGATTTGCATATGGCCATGTCTGAACTGGGGTGGCGTGGTGAGCAAAATAACGATGGATTAAACCCAGATCTGTGACTGGGGGTGAATGTTTTGCCAATGTGCAACATTCCGTCCATCATCTTGTGTGTTTTACAGGCACAGGATATGGCAGCCTCCAATTTCGTGGCATGCTAGCAAGAGCTGGCATCATGGATGGCTAACAACTGCCTGAAATTGAATGGCGATAAGACTGAGGTGCTTGTGGTGGGGAGAGCCCCGTCGGTGTGGTCATCGGCTTGGTGGCCCCAGAGCTTGGGATCCACCCCTAAGCCCTGCGCTTAGGCGAAGAACCTGGGGGTGTGGCTGGACACAAAGCTCTCCTTTGAGTACCATACCAGGCGGGTGGCAGGTGCCTGTTTTGGAGTCCTGAGGGGCCCTCGTAAAACCCTGGATATACTGCCTACTGCAGCCAGGAAGACCATGGTTCATGCCCTGGTGACATCGCGCCTTGATTATGGCAATATTCTGTACCTGGGTGCAACGGCTAAATGTATGCAAAGACTCCAGGGTGTGCAGAACGCAGCAGCTCATCTGGTTCTTATGCGCCCGAGGAGGGCCTCCTTGAAGGTGGCGCTGGCTTCCCTCCATTGGCTGCCGATAAGAGAGAGAGTCTTGTTCAAGGCTCTGTGCGTCTGCCACCGTATTATTCAGGGGACGGCTCCATCCTATTTGTCTGATCTACTCACTCCTTATGCCCCAACACGGCAACTTAGATCAGGAGGGACGGGCCTGGTGTGCGTTCCTGCTATTAAGAGAGCAAGGGTGGGTGGGCGTTCTTTTCGTTTTTTGGCTGCACAGCAATGGAACAAACTCCCCTTGAGCCTCCGGGTGGAGGCCTTGGAGGGCACCTTCAGGAAAAATTTGAAAACGCATCTCTTCCCCCCTGGATAGTCAGGACTGCCTAGGTTAGGGTGTAGCAATCAGGGCAGTTTGCACCGCAGCACGGGGACACACAGGCTGAGTGTAACCATGCGCTTTATAAAGGTAAACCAAACCAAAAAAAACCAAACAATTGTTCACCATTCACAAGTGTATTTTACGAATCGTATATTTATGACTGCAGAATCTCCGCGGATAAAAATGTAGGGCTGTGCTATCTTCTTAAGTGCGGAAACTCTACAGTAGTAAAAATACTGCTCGTAAAATACCTTTGTGAATAGCAAAAAATCGTAAACTTACACAAAAGTGTGAGTTTACCTTTGTAAATCAGGCCTGCAGTGTCTAGTCTGGCAGCCCCGGGCTGTTTATTGGTTTGATATTTTATATTCCATGCTTACTATTAGGGTTCACATATCCTTGTGCGTAGAAGTAGAAGGCCCTCTAATGAACCTTCCACAAATGTTTGCATTCTACTAGACATTGGCCCCGATTCAGTTACTGCATGGAATTTTGCTCCTGTTGATTCTGGGTTAGGTTTTTCCACACCTGGTTTTCCCAGGCGTGGAAGAACCAGAACAGATTTTTTTCAACCACTAGCTCCGGGCAGAAAATTCACACGAGGCTTTGGATATGGCAGAAGCAAAGCCTCATTCATCTTTTTATTGACCAGGGGTGGGGGAAAGGAAGCATGCAATGTTCCCTGATGCTAGACAATACCTTTCTCTTCTCAGTATAGGTGGCAAATATGCTCATTAAGCTCCACTGAATTGAGAATTTTGTGTGGTTTTATGACTGGAAAAATTGGTCCCGCGTTGCAATACCCCATTCCAAGGGGTTCAACTCATAACTGGATGGCCGTGCTATGGATTCACTGCATAGTACCAGTTGAATCACAGGAGATTTTAACATTATCACAGTACAGTCTAAATCATAGTCAAGCCCAGTGTGAGCTTGCTCTCTGTTGTAAAAAAAACCCCAAAATATGGCCCCATCTATTGGTTTTGCCAATGCTTGTTTAATCATGTTGTGACTTCTATTAGGGTTTCTTGATATTTTTGTTTCATTCGTGAAGAGGTTTACAAGGTTATAGTTTCTGCTGACTATTTATCATGCTTAACTGTTTATTCATTTCAAGCTAAGAAATGTATTAAAAAATTAAAACGTACTGCCCTATGTTCTGGCCATAAATTGATCCCCAGGTTCCTGGCTCTGGTTCACCCTTATACTCTAAAATGACACCTAGGCTCTCATCGTTAGTGGCTGGAGGAGAGTGAGCTGTTTATAGCATCCAATAAAATCCAACAACGCAGATGCAGAAATTTCTCAGGTGTGGTATGTAGCATCTATTATACATTTTTCTATGATAATGGGGAATAACATGCACTTTTTAGTGTTCAACGCACCAAAGTCTGGGTGTTCCGATATATATCTGGCACTTTCTCCCTGCTACATTTTAGCTGGTTTCGTCTACCAAACCTTGGCATGGTTCACAAACATTCTGATTACCAGGTGCAACAAACTTACAATTCGCATAATTGACAATTTCAACCAATGTGCAGACATTGATAGAGCATAAGATCACTGTGTTGCAGAGGTGTCCATACTGTATCTGATGTCACGAAGCGTGGGACACGCAGAGTATGCAAAACAGTGAAAAAAGGTGGCGGGTGCAAAGAGGTCGTCCTCGGTCTCACAATGAAATTTTAATGAACAACCTCTCTGCTAATAATAAAACGCCATTTTCATACCATGAATCGCTAAAAAGGTTACTTGGATACTGGAGAAAGTAAATGGAGCACACATATGTCGAATATAAATGGATTTGGGAAAGATTTTCTGCGTCACTGAAACTCAATTATTCATTTAAACTTACTAGCCTCAATGCATAGCCCAAGCGCAGGCCGCAACTTGCATCTGGGCAAGTTGGTAAGAAAAAACAGAACACAGAGCAGCTCAGAGCTGCCCTGGTGAACTAATCTCTCCCCACATCTCCCGTGATGATGACACAGGTGCAGTAGCATAACAAGGATGCCATGGGCCCTGGTGCAAGCAAGGAAAATGGCCCCTTTGACTGCTATTGGGGTAATAAAATGCAGAAATGATCAGGATCCAATGGGCCTTGCTGCCACTGCAACTGCTGCACCAGTGGTAGCTGCCCTCTCCACATTTCGAAAAACCTAACTCCTTTGCAGGTAATGGAGATTTAAAGACGGTTTTTGTTCACCCCAGCTTGCTCCAGGTCCGCTGATTATCAGGCCCACAAAGGCCGTCTCTACATACACAAAATTTGGGACTTCTTATCAAGGAAGTAATCTAAGTACGTGAGACCATAAAGAGGATGTGTAATCGGCTGTGCATTGAATGGGAATTATGGAAGATTTTTTTTTTATTTGTGAAAAAAATCGAAACATATGGTGATGAAGCGTGACTAAGTACAAAAGATGAAGACAACAGGGGCCAAATTTATCAAAGAGCTGCGTCGCCCTTACGCCACACAATGGGGTGAAGGAGTGGCACAACTTTTAAGTTAGATTTATCAAGCCACACAATGCCACTTTGGTAAATCTAGAATACCGCAATGCAGTGCAAATTGATGTGTTGCGTTACTCTACCCCAGGTAAGAGTGTTCCATGGGTGGGCCGCTGGTGGGTGTTTTTTTTTTTTTGTAGTTTTATATAGAACAAACTTGACCCGAATGTATCAGGTATCAGAGCGCTTTACATGAGCACAGTTCCATTACTCAAGGGCACATTAATTTTTTTTTTGTTAGGCATGGGGAGATTAAGTGATTTGCCCAGAATCACAGGATGTTGAGTGTCATTGCTGAGACTCGATCCCGGTACCCCAGATTTGAGATCGACCGCCCTAGCCGTTAGGCTACATTCTCGCATTCACCAAAGGATTTTGGTGCATTCCAAGATTTACCTTATCTGGTTGACCTGGGAATTTGTCAAAATGCTACGCATCCTCAGGAGAGGCATAACAAGGAGATTTATGTTTATTTCTCCTAATTTTTTCCTCATTCTGCAGCAAACATAGAAAGAGGAAAATGCCTCAGGGGATTGTTTTTGAGCAGGAAGGAGTCCATATGTGCACAAAAACAATCATGTTAAACATGGTGCATTCCGGCCATTTCTCTATCACACACAGTGCAGCAAGGAGACTTGCTGTACTGCGCTGCTTGATTTTTTGACAAATACGCTTCTGGATCTAAGGCACATAGCACTATATAGAAAAAAGTCCTAAACTCTGGGAGGGCACATTGAGCTCTAGGAAACACATTTTAGCAGGTTGAATTCCTTTGGAAGTGTTCAGCAACAACAAATACGTCATTCACTAGCAATGGAGATGAACAGATGAATGACCTTCTTATATGGACTTTTAGACTGAAAATGGATAATGTACTTATGGGTTAGGAGAACATGGACTACAAATGTATGATTTTCTATTGAAATATATGCTAATTTGCTTGTTATATGAGAAAATTGTATTTTAAACTTTTGAAAAATCAGTTGTTAAAGAATTGCTCCAAGTTCTCATCCAAAAACAGTTTTTTTGTGATAAAGGCAATAGCACAGGGCAGTTCACAGTTGCATTCGTGCCCTAAGCACCCCCTCAGCATGTTCAAGTGCAGGGGGGTAGGGTGCATTTCACACTTCCCATGCCTTGCCAAAAGGAATTAGATAGTAAGAAAATCAGCAAGGGTGACACAAAGTCTGGGAGGTGAACTACGCTCCACTCGCGGATTTTGTGGAGTTTTCTGCACTCTGCATTACGTGGAGCTAGCAGAGTTCCGAAAAACTCCTCTCCGCATACTGGAGCGGAGTTTTTTTACTCGTTCTTGTTTGTTAACGTCAAGTTGGGGAGTACGAGTGAGGAAAATCCACCTCCCGGCGAGATTTTTCCTCATTAGGAATCGTCATCATCGAGTTGGCAAGCGTAGAAAATCAACCCCCGGTAACATTTCTCAATGCAGGCGGTCATATTTCTCATTGTGAGTGCTCGCATATGCTCGCAATCGCTTGCGTTGAGATCCATCCGTTAAATAGAATTTAAAAAGCCTTAGAAACTCACTGAAAAAAACCAAAGGTTACAGAGACGTCATAGTTAGGCTCAGATATCACTCGTACCAAACCATGGAAATTCAGAAGTTAAAGTTACCTGAGCTAACTATAACTTATGCCAAAGAAATGCACTACTTATGACCTCACATATTACAACACTCATGACAAGGTCAGCGACATAACTGATGACATCTCAAATGACATCACTGATGACATCATCCAGTGAGTGTAAGTGTTTCGTAAACGTTTCTGACACTAAAAGATATATAACTAAGCTACTGCACAAGTTAAATTACTATTCTTCATGTACTGCTAATGAGTGATACTATTTCTAACATATGTTATCTGAGTAGCTGTGTGATTGTCTTGATCACTGTATGAGCAGGTGCCTGAGTGGCTGTATGAGTATGTGAGTGGCTGTATAGGTCAGTGAGTGGCTGTATTGGTGAGTGAGTGGACATGTGAGCAGCTGTATGGCTCTGTGAATCAGTATGTGAGTGGTTTTATGGGTGTGTGAGTGGCTGAGTGAGTGGTTGTATGGGTGTTTCGAGCGGTTATATGGATATGTAAGTGGATGTGTGAGTGGTTGTATGGGTGAGTGAGAGGTTGTATAGGTGTGTGAGTAAGTGCTTGAGTAGCTGTGTGGTTATATGAGTGGGTGTGTGAGTGGTTGTATGTGTATATGAGTGGTTGTTTGAGTAGGTGTGTGGTTAACCGAGTGGGTGTGTGAGTGGCTGTATTGGAGAGTGACTGTCTGTGTGAGTGACTGTATGGGAGAGTGAGTATATGTGTGAGTGCTTGTATGGATGAGTGAATGGGTATGCAAGTTGTTGTATGGGTGTGTGAGTGGTTGTGTGGGTGTATGAGTGGCTCTGTTGAGAGGCTGTATTGGTGAGTAAGTGAGTATGCGAGTGGCTGTATTGGTGAGTGAGTGGTTGTATGGGTGAGTGAGTGGCTGTGTGACTGACTGTATGGGTAAGTGAGTGGCTGTGTGTATGAGTGAGTAGGTGTGTAAGTGACTATGAACAAGTGGGTATGTGAGTGCTTGTGTGATTGTGTGAATGGGTATATGAGAAATTATGTGGGTGTGTGAGTGGTTCTATGAATGATGTCATCAGGGATGTCATTTGAAATATCATCGGTGATATCAGTACTGTCACTGACCATGTCATGAGTGATGTAATATTGACACACCCATACAGCCACTCAGACACACACTCACACAGTGATACAGACAATCAAACATCCACTCAGATGACATATGGTAGAAATAGTATCACTCATTAGTAGTACAGAAAGAATAGTAATTTAACTCATGCAGTAGCTTAGTATATATATCTTTAAGTGTCATAAACTTTTTCAAAATACTGACACTCACTCGATCTATTTCATAACTATAACATCCCTGGAACCGTTGTTTTTATCAGTGAATTTCTAAGGTTCTTGTAATTTTATTCCCTAACTACAACGTCCCGTAACCTTTGGTTTTTATAGTGAGTTTTGAAGGTTTATAAAAAAAATTCTCACTGTAACCTTTCAGAGTGGGTGTGTGAGTGGCTATAAAGGTAAGAGAGTGGCTCTATGAGTGGCTGTATGATTTTGTAAGTGGTTATGTGGCTGTGTGAGTAGCTGTGTGATTAGGTGAGTAGGTTGGTGAGTGGGTGTGTGAGTGGGCTTGTGAGAGGCTGTATCAGTGGGTGTGTATAGGTCTGTACAGTGGGTAGAAAAAGGGGGTGGGCCTCTGACAAACTCTCAGCAACCCTGCTGTTTGGGACTTACTGATGGTAACAGGAGAGGTTGTTAGCTCCCAATAACTATCAGCAGCCAATGGGACTTCATCCACAAACCAGTAGTGTGCCTGGAGGAGTGTTTACAGAGTGGTGGAAAAAGAGGGCAGGCGTCCGATGATTTCTCAGAAATCCCCCTGTGTGGAGCTTACTGGTAGTAACAGGAGGGGTTCTTGGCCCCAAACGACGCTCAGTAGCCAAGGGGACTTTATCCCCCAACCACTAGTGCACTAGGAGACGGGTTCGCGGAGTGTTGGAGAAAGGGGGAGTGGGCCCCAACAAGCTCTCACCAATCCTGCAGTGTGGGACTTGCTTGTGGTAACAGGAGGGGTTCTTGGCACCCAAAGACCCTCAGCAGCCGAGGGGACCTTATCCCCCAATTAGTAGTGCACCAGGAGGTGCGTTTGCAGAGGGGTGGAGAAAGGGGGTGGGGCCTCTAATGAGCCCACAGCAATACCCTTCTGTGGAACTTACTGGTGTTAACAGGAGGGCTTCTTGACCCCCAATGACTTTCAGCACCCTAGGGGACTTCATCCCCCAACCAGTAGTGCACCAGGAGGCGGGTTTGCAGAGGTGTGGATAAAGGGGGCATGGCTTTCAACAAGATTTCAGCAAACTCGCTGTGTGAGACTTACTGGTGGTAACAGGAGGGCTTATAGGCCTCCAATGACCCTTCGGAGTCAAAGGGACTTCATCCCCCAACCAGGAGTCTGCCAAGAGGCATGTTTGCAGAGTGGTTGAGAAAGGAGACTGGTCCTCTCATGAGCTGCTGCTGGATTTGCGGTTCCACAGGGGACCCACGCAGAGTTTCACTGAGCACTGCAGTGGATCTGTGTATTCCCGCGAGTTGAGGAAAAAACATTAAAAGGCAATTTAATGGCCTTTATGGGTACCTCTGGGACACCTCCAACACACCCATAGGATCAGGGTGCCTCTACCTTGACCCCTTTATTTACTTTGCACAGATTTTTTCAGCCCTGTTGACCATTTCCCGATACATAAAATGGCAGCCGCAACTTCCCAGTCAGGTTGCAGCCAGCCAATTATGGCATTGCATCTGGTGCTTGCATCTGCGAATCCACCTCGCGGATCTTTGGAGGACTCTTGGAAGAGCTGGGTCCCTAGATATACAAATTTGGCTTTTGGTTAATATTTCCAAACCTACTGAATGGATTTACACTAAACAGCACAACAGTGCATTATGACCTCACATATTATACCACTCATGACATGGTCATTGACATCACTGATGACATCATCCAGAGAACCACTCACACCCCATACAACCTCTCATATGCCCACTCCCACACAACCACTCACATACCCATTCACAGACCCATATCAGTACTCACACACCCACTTACTATCCCATAGAGGCATTCACACACCCTCTCACTCATTCGTATAGCCACTCACACAACTATTCACTCACTCATACAACCACACATACAACTAGTCACTCATCCGTACAGCCACTCACATAGCCACACACTCACCCATACAGCTATTCATACACCCACTTATTTACCTGCACAGTCACTCACATACCACTCACTCACCCACATGGTCTCTCAACACAGCCACTCACTCATCTATACAAGCACTAACACACTAACTCACACACCCACACAACCACTTACATACTCATTCACACATCCATACAAGTACTCACACATTGGCTCACTCACCCATACAGCCATTCACACAGACACTTACTCTCCCATACAGCCACTCACACACAAACTCACTTAACCATTCACCCACTCAAACAGCTACTCACTCACTCATACAGTCACTTACACATGGATTCACTCACTCATACAGCCATTCAGACACCCACTCACTCACCCATACAGTCACTACACACCCACTTACCTACCCATTGAATGACTCACACCACCACTCACACCACCACTCACTCACCCATACAACAACTAAAACACCCACTCACTCACCAATACCACCCCTCACACAGCATCTCACTCACCCACACAGCTACTCATGTACCCACTAATGTACCCATACAGCCACTGACACACCCATACACACAAAGATAGATGCAGTCACATGGCTACTCACTTAATAACCTTAGAAGTAGTATCACTTAGTAGTGCACCTAGTATACTAATGTAACTTTTGTAGTAGGTAAGTATATATGTTTAACACCCATAAACTCTTAAAAACATCAGTGATGTAATTTGAGATGTCATCAGTGATGTCACTGACCATTTCATGAGTTATTTAATATGTCAGGTCATAAGCAATGCATTGTGGGGGCGTAAGTTATAGTTATAATTCAGGCAACTATAACTGCTAAATTTCACTGGTTTTGTACGAGTGAAATTGGAGCCTAACTATAACGTCCCTGTAACCTTGGATTTGTTTCAGTGAATATGTAGATATCTTGTAGACATTCTGTCAATTATGATAAATTGCATTAATCAACTTAGAGTCTGTGCCTGGTCTCATTGAAGGATTTCAGGAGTTTGGACGATATATATATATATATTTATATGGAGCTGGGAATTTTGTCCAGTTCTTTATGGGGTAACAGCACCGTGTCTCTGAGCCTTTGAAAAAGGAAGATTTATCCGAAACGTGTCAGGCAGCTCAAGATGTGACGGATGGTTTTCGGATGTACACTGCTGCCCGAGTGCATCCCGTCTTGTAGGCAAGTTGGAGCGTCATGTATCACACAGCAGCCTAGCCGTGGGGAATGCACCACCGCTTTGAATCACAGCGGGCCATGGAGCTGGGAATCTTGTCCAGTTCATTATGTAGCAACATCACCATGTATTAACATCAGCCACATATTGGGGACCATTGGAGGGTTTGAAAGGGTACCCAGAGACCGCAGCACCCATTGGGGACTTCATATCCCAGAATGCCGGAGACTCATTAGAGTAGCCTGTCAGGAGGCATTTAATTGAATAAAGGTGTATTTGCATACAACGCTGTGATCTCTATGTTACTGAGCCTTTGAAAAAGGAATATTTATCTGAAACGCGTCAGGCAGCTCGAGATGTGACGGATGGTTTTCGGATGTACACTGCTGCCCCAGTGCATCCCGTCTTGTAGGCAAATTGGAGCGTCATGTATTACACGGCAGCCTAGCCATGAGGAATGCACCACCGCTTTGAATCACAGCGGGCCATGGAACTGGGAATCTTGTCCAGTTCATTATGTAGCAACAGCACCGTGTATTAACATCAGCCACATCTTGTGGCCCATTGGAGGGTTTGAAAGGGTACCCAGAGACCGCAGCACTCATTGGGGACTTCATATCCCAGAATGCCGGAGACTTCTTATAGCAGCCTATCAGAAGGGATTTCATTGAATAAACGCGTCAGGCAGCTCGAGATGTGACGGATGGTTTTCAGATCTACATTGCTGCCCGAGTCATCCTGTCTTGTAGGCAAATTGGAGCGTCATATATATATATATTTTAGATGTTGAAATTTTTATAGAAGATGGCAGAATAGAGACCAAACTACATAGAAAGCCGACGGCAGGTAACACCACCACCACACTACATGCGGGTAGTTCACATCCCAGGCATCTAATCAACAGCATACCATATGGTGAGATGCTTAGGCTGAGACGTATCTGTAGTTGCGACAAGGACCTCATCATTGAACAAGAAAATAGCAAAAAAAGATTTCATGAAAGGGGTTATACAATCAAATGTCTGGAAACTGCCATTCTCAAAAGTAGAACTAAGACTAGGGAAACTTTACTCAACACCAATTCGCACTCCAACAACAGGGTAAAAGATCAGGAGGATACGTTCAGATTTATTCTTCAATTCAGCAAACAAGAAAACGAAATCAAGAAATTGATTACAAAAAAATGGCCGCTGGTCCTAAGTGCCCCTACTATCGGTCAAACTTTGGCGAGAAAACCAGCAATTACATACAGTAGGGCTATGTCTATGAAGGACATTCTAGTCCAAAATGATCCATCAAGCCAAAACAAAAACACATGGCTAGCACAAAGAAAGGGTTTCTTTAAATGTAAGGTGTGTAAAGCATGTAAACATGGTATAAATCACACATCATACAAAACCCCTTTCAGCAATGAAGAAAAGTCGATCACCAAGGCCCTTAATTGTAAATCGGACCATGTGGTATACGTGCTGGAGTGCCCATGTAGGCTCAGCTATGTGGGCAGTACCATCTTACAGGGACACAAGAGGGTACTCCAACACATTAGAGCCATTAAGAATAAAGACCAAACGTATCCAGTAGCCAGACATTTCAATGAGGTACACAATGCGGATCCTACAGGCTTAACCTACTTTCTAATTGATTCAATTCCACCGAACAAAAGAGGAGGTGATAGACAAAAAGCATTAAGACGTATGGAAACTAGGTATATTTTGAACTTAGACACCAACCATCCGAAAGGCCTGAACGCTACCGAAGAACTTTATACATGCTTATAAACGTCCCAGATTCCTACATGTCACACCATCAGATATCAATATGTAGAGGACTAGGGGTATTCTATACAGACAATAATGAATAACAATGTTATGCTACGCATCAATTTGACATGTCTGCCGCCAGACCGCTATCTTAGTTTATTAGTGTATTATTCTTTCACACAGGGTGGGTCAACAGGTTTTTATATGTATTACTTTTAGTACATTTCACTTGAGGAGTTTATTGAGTATAAGGCACTTGCACTTTATAAAAGCACAATTTACAGGGAATCAAACTAATCAAATTACAAACCTAAAAGTATACCTGCCAAAAATTGTAACTTGAAAACATACAAATAGTTTGGACAGTTGAAAGATCGTAGTTGATTTGATTACGGTGTTTAAACCATTAATCAACTTTATTCTATTATATGATTGTCAATAACTTGTCTTTTATATATACATATGATATAGCGACTAAACAAACATGATTTTATTGATAATGATATTAATCATGACATCAATGTTGCTTTGAAATGCAAGTATGTTTAACATAAGGTTATTTTAACAGGTTACAATTAAGATTCTGTTAATATTTATACAATTTCCCAATTGAAAAAATTTAATTTGGATGGTTTTAAATATTTATTCAGAAACAAATGTTTTACCTGTATTTGATGGCTATTTATTCATGCACTGTCACTTTAAGCACTGGTTAAAGCATTTTCCAAACAAAACCTTGAAAAAAATGAGAGAAAAAAATGTATAAAATAAACTACCCACCTGACAGAGCATGTCATGTGATCAAGGCCCTTCCGGGCTGAAACGCGTCATGGCTGTAGAGGTCTTTTGGGATTAAAGAAGATTTTTTTGCTGCATTACCTTATGGTCTGTGCTTCGTTGTCCAGAGAAGTTTGCGCAAGCCGATGAAGTTCGTGTCAATATAAATATATATATATATATATATATATATATTCCACAGCAGGATCCCAGGGGTACCACCATTCAAAAAAAGGCGCAACACCAGGAAGCAGACTCCAAAGGCAAAGTTGAGAGTTAAATTCAGAAGTTATACTTTGAGCTATCCTAAGTAACCATAGCTCTAACTCACTCCCCCACCATTCACACTTTCTCACCAATAATTTCACTGCAAATGTTGCAGTGATGTTATCAATGATGTGATAGATGTCATGAGTGATGTAATAAGTACGGTAATTAGCAGTGCATGGAGTATCTTCAATAACTGCGAATTTGTGGCAAAATAATAAAATCCATCAAGCAAGAGGCTGTGAAAAAGGGGGGGGGGGCTCGAAACGAATCCTCCCCATTAATTTTTCCAATGGAATTTTAAACACAGCAACAGTCCAAATCACTCAATGCTTTTACACCAGATTTTGCAGAAAACTCGATCTAGGTCCAGAAAGAGTGTTTTTTTGATTTGGTGTAAGCATGTTCATTAGTTTGATGCTCAAAAAAGTACACATTTCAATTCTCTGAGGATCACCAGTGTCGACAGGTCTCATAGAGAGATCTGATTGGCTGCCACCACATCAACCTGGATGGGCCGGCAGCCATCTTGGAGCCTGGGACTCAGTCTCAAGTCCTAAAAAAAGGGTGAACAAAAGACATAAGGGGCCAGGGCAGGGATACCCTGACCCCCTAGGCCTGATGGTGGGGTCCCAAAGGGCCCCACGAGGGGCCTAAAGAAGCTAAAAAAAAATTGCCACAAATTTATGATAGAACTGCGGCTATTTTTTTTTTAAGTGCAGGCCACAACCTACTTTATAACAACTCCTATTTGGGAGGGCCAGGACACGGGGCAGTGCAAAATATTTTTTGGGGGAGGGGGACACATGGCCCCCCCACCCTGAGCCTGATTAGGCCCCATCTCCTGGGGCCCAATTGTATAAAAAGGGGAAGGGGGCCACATTCCCCTGGTACACATTTTTTTAAAATTGTCTGGGCTTGCAGCCCTCTCTCTCAGCCATAATAGACTTAGGGTTCCCATCCCCTGGAAACACTTGTCATTAAAAAGGTAGGCCACGCAGCTCCCCCCATGAGACCTAAAAGGCCCTGGGGTTGAACACAACTTTAAAAAGAGTGCCCCCCTCAAGTCTGTAAAGGCCCCATGGACCCCATCTCCTGGGTTGGCTCAATTACTGTGTCCTGAGGAGCCCACCCCAGGACACAGTTGTTATCCTGCCCACATCAGTACAGGCAGAGAAAAATATGTCTGCTCCCTCATGGCGGGTGCATTTTTAAATCTTCTGTTGGATAGGACAGACATGCCTTTCCTGCCTGCAGGAGCATGGGCAGCGAAGGCATATCTGCTCTCACTCAGCTTAATTGCAAAAATGTCCCTGACGGGTGGAAGGGAACTTCCATTTGCCTGCTCGTACTCATGCAGGCAGGGAAACACATATTGCTCCCACCTGGTGGAAACATGTAGAAACAGCTGCTTCCGCTGGACAGGAGCAATGCCGGTCCCTGCAGTATGGGAGCACAGGCTGAGGCCATTGGGGCCCTAATGCTTTCCTCACAGCTCTCAACCTGCTGCTTGGTGGATGCCCCCAGGTGGGTACTGGGTCCTCTACCTACAAATAAGATGAGGACCCAGGAAATGGGGTCCTCGGGTCACAATAGGCTTGGAGATGGCCTCTTTAGGGTCAGGGTAGGGAGCCATATGGCTCCCTCATCTTTGAATTGGAATTTGTCCTCACAAGATGGTGGGCCTCTTAAGGGTCATGGTAGGGAGCCATATGGCTCCCTCATCTTTGAATTGGAATTTGGCCCCACAGGATGGTGTTTCTGGGGTCTATTAAAGAGTGGGAGGGGAGCTGCGTACACCTCTCCTCTTAACGTGTATGTTTTAGCCCCAGGACCACTACTGGCTTGGGAAAGGGGTCACATGTTCCCCTCCCCTTGACATATATGGTTTGGCCATGAAATTAAATGAAATGAAAAGGACACTTGTATAGCACATGGCTACCCGGAGGCCTCCCAGTGCTGACCATGACTAGTAATCAGAGACAGGGAGACTTAGGGAAACAGAAGTGTTTTCAGTTGTTTTCGGAAAACAAGGTGGGTGGGATCCCTGCTGAGATGTAGCAGCAGTGCGTTCCTGAGTTTGGCTGCGTTGAGGGAAAAAAGACGACCACCGCTTCTGGCCCTCTTAATTCTAAGGACTTCAACTAAGTGGAGTTCGTCCGAGCGGAGTTTCCTTCTCGCTTTGTAGGGGCGGATCATGGTCGAGATTAATGGTGGTCGGTTCCCCTTCAGGGACTTGTGGATGACACAGAGGGATTTAAAGCAAACTCTTTCTATCAGTGGCAGCCAGTGAAGGGAGCGAAGGGAAGGTTTGACTGAGACGCGATTTGGTATTCCCAACAGTAGTCTGGCCGCGCAGTTTGGACCGTTTGCAGTTTTAGTGGTTACTGCATTCGGGGCCCCCAAGTAAAGTGCATTTCCATAGTCTATCCTTGAGAGTATCAGAGATTAGACTAGGACTTTCTTAGCTTGGGGAGGGAGGAGAGGAAGCACTTTTCTGGCCAGTCTAAGCAGGCCAAAACAGATGACAACCGTCTTCCTTGCCTGCACCTTAAATGTCAGGTTCTGGTCTAACCAGATGCCCAGACTCTTTATTTTGGTTTTGGGGACTGGGGCTGGGCCCATGCATGCTGGCCACAGGGTCCCTAGTGTCACATTTGAGGGGTTGCCCAGGATCATGATCTCGGTCTTTTCACCGTTGAGCATCAGGTTGGACGCCCCCATCCACTTGGAGACTTCCGTTAGGCATGCATGAAGGGCATTAGTCGGTTGCGCTGCTTGGTTGAGTGCTATGACCAATTGGGTGTCATCGACGTAGGTCACACTATGGATTCCGAAAGGGGCCACGATTGCCGCCAAAGGGGCCATATATACATTAAAAAGAGTTGGGCTCAACAATGAGCCCTGAGGGACACCACATAGCAAAGGCATGGGTTTAGAACTCATATCTCCTTCAGAAATCTGGAAGAAACGTCCCTCCAGAAAGGAGCGCAGCCATTGCAGTGCAGTGGCAGCTATTCCTATGTTTCTGAGATGGTGAGTCAGGATGCGATGGTTCACCATATTGAATGCTGCACTCAGGTCAAGGAGGATGATGGCTGCTGACCCTCCTGAGTCCAGGATCTTTCTGCTTTCTTCTACCACCGCTAGCAGAGCAGTTTCCATACTTTAATGTGGGCAAAATCCTGTCTGGGAGGGGTGTAGCAAACTAAGGGATTCAGAGAGTATAGTTGACATATTTTTCTGCGATTTTGGCAATCCCAGGAAGAAGGGAGATGGGGCGGTAGTTGCCTAGATCCGCCGGGTCCAGATTAGGTTTCTTCTGAAGTGTCTTTACCATTGCCCTTTTCCAGTTAGGGGGGACTACTCCTGTGGTAAGTGAGGCATTGACCATGTCCGCGATGTTGGGGCAATTATGGGTGCTACCTTTTTCAGGACATTCTTAGGTGCGGGGTCCCTGGGCGAGCCACTTTTCACCAAGGAAATCAAAGTCAGAAGAGTTTCCTGGGGCAGAGGAGGAATAGACTCCAACAGGTGTCTGGCAAGAAGTGGACCCTGACCCACGTGATCATTTGAGGGGTCATATTCATCGTCAGCTTGGGGCAGCAATTTAAGAATATTTTGAATTTTGGTGCTAAAAAACTCTGCCTGTTTATTACATCGTTGGCCTGAAGTATCAGGGGCAACAGGTGGAGCCGGGCTTTTGAGGAGTTTTTTTATGATAAGGAAAGTCTCTCTGGGGGAGTTGGAGGCCAGCAGAATCTTTTCCTCATAGAAAGAGACATGTGCCTTTTTAATTTCTGCTCTATACTTGCCAACGGCTCTTCTATATTCGAGCTTCTTGCTAGGTGAGAAGTCTTTCCTCCTGCTTTAGAGTGCGTAATTCCGAGGAGTACAAGGGAGATTTATAAGGACCATTCTTTTTTCTGATCAATGTTTTAGGGAGGACCGGATTTAGCGAGTCTTCTCTCCAACTGCAGAAGTCATTGTAAGCTGCAACTGGACTGGGATCTGGCTTTGGTGTGGCCTGCTCCAGCTTTTGGGCCCATTTGTCCAGAGGAAGCATGGACCAGGGCTGATTCAGGGTCAGTGAAGGTTGGGCATGGAGAATAGGCTCCATGGGACCACTATTGACTCAGGGAGGAGGGCCGTGTGCCCCCTCCCCTCAAAGCAGAAGGCATCCAGGTGCCTCTTCTGTCTTGTGGAGGGGGACCACATGCACCCCCCCCCCTTTACAAATATCCTTTGGCCCCATGGGATGGGGTCCCCGGGGCCTGAAGAGGCTCGGGAGGGAATGGACATCCCATCCCCTTTAAAAAAGTCCAGGGAGATGGGGTCCCCAGGGCCCGAAGGCCAAACCGACACCATAAACAGCCAAAGGCTGTGCGCAGTGTGGGATTGTGTTCCTGCTGCGGTAGGATGTAGGGTGCAGCCGCAATCAAGACCGTGCAGCCAACCCTATGCCACGTATGGACAAGGACCATGAGTGGCATGGGGTTGCAGCTTGTGGGGTTTGGCCGCAATGTCTGGCCTCAAGCCAGAACCTGTGGCCAACCTCCTGCCATGCATTGTGAAAGGATGCGCCCGGCGAGGGGTTGACTCGACATATGGTAATAAAACATTACTTTACATTTTTTTTAAACCTAGAAATTGAATGACAAAAAACAAAGGGTAATCTGATGTTCTAGTTAGGCATTGTAATTATAGCCTATTTCAAATTAAAAATACCTTAGAAATTCGTTGAAAAAAAACTAAAGGTTTATCATAGTGAGGTAAAAATGTCAGTTAAAAAATTCACCAGTTATATTTATCTCAAGGAACTATAACTTGTGCACTAAAGTAAATATAACTCACAGACCTCGTCATGCACTGCTAATTACCTCACCTATTACATCACTCAAGACATGATCTACGACATCACTGATAGCATCACGGCAACATCTGAAATTACATAATTGATGAAAACACTGTGCATGGCGGGGGTAAAACAAATTAAAAAACAAAAAAGGGGGCAATGTGGGGGATACCCTGTTCCCTAGGCCTGGTGGAGGGGTCCCAGAGACAATTCCCAAGGGGCCAAGTCTGATTTAAAAAAATGTTCCTTTGAATTTGCACAGGATCCAGAGATCCATAGTAAAAAATGTTTTAAAGTGTGGCCTCCCCTCACAGTCCCTAACAACATTTTAAGATGTGGGTGTCCTGGGTAGGCATTGGGGAACCCTAAAAATAAAAAAGAGAATAAAATAATAATTAATGAAGGTCAGGAGCCACTCCTTTATTATTCACTGTTACGGCAAGGAGCACCCATAATGCAATGCAAGGGATTGTTATTTAGATATTTGAATTTTAGTAGTGCCCCTAGCAGTGGGAATGTTGTGGGGGTTGCAGGAGAACTTAGCATATTATTTTAAAGCACTCTGAGGTGGAGCTCTATGCTCTTCAACCTGAGTGAAGGCCCCCCTTGTGGTTGTTTTTATGGTTGCATTCTGTGGCTTTAAAATGTTAAAAGAGAGACTCAATGGCATGTTGTTCTGTTTTTCTAGGACTTTATTAGAAAATGTTTTATGACAATCACTTTTATTATACATTGCATCTTGAGAATGAAAGAAGTATGCATTGCTTATAAATATTGGTGATTTTTAACAAGGACAATAGGTCTGCTCTATATATGTTTATATGCTAACCCTTTAATAAAGCCCACCTTTTATGTTTTGGTATTCTGACCCTTTGACAAAGTCAGTAAATCTGCCTTATTTAAAATAAAATTTATAATGTAACATCCTATAGACAGCTTGAAGGAGTTGGTCATGGCCTGGCCGCAGGCCAATCCCTGCCCCGAACTGCATGCCTATCACGGCCAAAAGCCATGCATTATGATAGATAGGGTGCCCGTGTGGGGTTCAGAGCAGGGCATGGCCGCAGGCTAAGACCAGTGCCTCACGCCGCTCACAGTCAAAGGCCATGTGCATCACGAGGTTGGGCACCAGTGAGGGGTTGGGTGCAGAACCTGGCCATAGGCCAGGCCCTGCCCCTAAATGCACGCTGCTGATGGTCAAGGGCTTTGTGCTACGGTGCTGAGGTTCTGATGGCAATGAACATATTATTTTACGTTAAAAAAACAAAGAAATTCACTGAACGAAAATAAGGTTAAACTGATGATACATTTAGGAATTGTAATAATGTGTTACTTTACATTTAAAGAAAGCTTAGTGATTTACTGAAAAAACCAAAGGTTAAAGAGGTGTTATAGTTAGGTGAAAATGTCAGTTAAAAGATACAATTTTAAACAAACAAAACCACTGAAACTCAGCAGTTATAGTTATCTAAAGTCATTATAACTTGCGCCTTAAATTAACTCTCACTTGCGCCTATGCCCCCTTTTGGGAAGGTTGCGTGTGTTGGGCCCACTCCTAGAGGTGGAATAAGCCTCCACTGGCCCCCTGTACTCCGGGACTGGAGCAATAGATATTATTAGGGAGGGGGCTTGCATGGGACATCCTCTCTGAATTACTTGAAGACCCTCAGGGACCAACACATGTTTAGTGGGGTCCGGAGGCCCTATCTGTGGGACTGTGAAGTGTAGAGGGGAGTGGCAACATTGCACATACCCTCCGATTATGGAGTGCTGCTCTCAGTCAACTGAACTGGGGAAGCAGGAAACACACCACAGTACAAGGCTGTGGGTGCACTGTGGTGGCCAGGCCACCCTAAAGAAAAAAACATGGTGTGGGGCCGCAAGCCCTTGCAGCTCGGGAGTGGCCTCCCCATCTGCCATGATAGAAAAAGAAAGAAAGTCAGTGGGTGCCCCAGATAGGACCAGGCACCCACAATATATATAAAAACATACATAAAAAATCCAATAAAAATAGTCACTGCCTCTGCGCTTCAGTAGGGGAGTTCAACCATAATGCCCTGCTTAGGCTTTGTTGGACATATTAGAGTTTTTGTGGTGCTCCAAGCAGGGGCATCACCAACAATTAATTTAAGTATTGGGGGGACTGCAAGAGCACATCAGCCCCCAAAATGTGTAAAAAACACTGTCTCCACCATCATTGAATGCATGACCCCAGGAGAGCTTACCAATATTTTCAAAACACTCTCAGGTGGGGCTGTATGCTTTTCAGCTGGAGTGTGGGCACCCTTGTGATTGGTCCCATGGCTACATTTTGCGCCTGAAGAGCTAAAACGAAAGTTGCAAACACAGATTTATGGTTGCTTTGGGATGAGCATGTTCTATTTTCAATATTTGTGTGATAAGTATATAATTAAATGCGATGTTAAGTTATTTACATTTATTATAGTGCACAACTCACCTATGGGCATCTCGGCGCTGAGCTAGTTAAACAAGTATCAGCAGAAAGAGGAATATAGGGATTAGAATCATTTGGAATATGTTTATTGATAAATTATTGTGATGACTTTTTCACAAAATCCATAGGTCTGCCTTATATATGGTGATGCGCTGACTCCTTTGTTGAAGCCAATAAGCCTGCCTTCTATATATTTATGTTTTCACCACTTGATGAAACCAGCAGGTCTGCTTTATTTAAAATGTCACCCCCTTTAAATTACTTTCTGTTAAAAGGAAAAACAGAAATTCACTGAAAAAGCTACGGTTAAATGGTTAGAGCTAGGTATGATTAATAATATGGTAATTTATCTTTTAAAAAACTGAAATTCACTGAAAAAACAAAGATTAAATTGATGTTACTGGTAGGTAAATCTGCTAGTTAAAACCTAACATTTAAAATGCAAAAAACTTCTCGAATTCACTAGTTATGGTTAACTGAAGGAAATATAAATTTTGTCTTTGCTTTGCAATGCTTATCACCTAACATATTACACTACTCACGACATATTCTATGAAAGCTTTGGTAACATCACTAGTGGCAACTTAAATGACACCATTGATGACATCACTGTGCATGGCGAGGCCGCAAGTTAATGATATTTAATTGAATTATAACTTGAGCTGGAGATATAAGGTCCTATATTTTTTCCCATGCACTTATATGTAAATGGTGGCCATTGATATTACTGAGTGTTTGCACGCGCCAAAGCATGAGTTATGTTAGAATTGTTTTGCCTGGAACTTGACGTTGAAAGTGTTTTCCTGTAAAACCATTGAAAGTATTAGGCTATATAGTGAAATTGCAATCTCTTGTAGATTGCAGGTTTTCTTTAGGAAAAAAAGAAGTTGCGCATCTTATTAAGGAAATTTATTTATATTTCAATCTCACTTTATTCTGCTTGATAGCGTTTGACTACAGACACGGTGATCCTGCAGCTTATCTGTGGCAGAGATAAGCTTCTTACTGCTGGCTTACTTTGCATATCACTTGAAATGTCAAAAGAAATGTTTTAAAGTTAGGTTATGTTGTTTCCGGTCGTTGACTCATAGTATTAGGCTCTGACATTACAAGTGTACAAGACACATCATGCTCAAGTGGTGGTTTCATGAAAAAATAGAGTCTGGACCAACATGAAAATGGAAACATTAAAATCAAACTATGGATCTCATTGGTCAACAAACACTGTCCACAATTTAAGAATGGACCCAGAGCTAAGTGAGGGATGTAGACGGAGCACCAATCACAGTCAAGAAAGAGGACAAGAAGTTCCGGAGGAGGAGAACACTACGTCACGCATCCACCTTATGTACACAAATGCATGGAAGGATAGGTGGTGCTACAATATCTAAGTGTTACATACGGGACAATTCAGACGGTAAACCTTTGTGCATATGTGCATTTTTTATTACTATAAGTATCCCTTTTTGTTTTGTTTTTACATTTGTCTAATATCAAAATTCAAGAGAGGTGAGTTAACAGAATGATTAATAAATGATTTCTACATTAAATTAGCTGGTCTTTCCAAATGTGAAACATTCTGACAAAACATAGACTCCAAAACATAGACTGCCAAAAAGACGAGCCATTCATAAATTACCCACAAAAGTTTTAGAGTGTTTTAGATTCACATTCAACTAAATGTACTTCCATTGTATACTAGGTTATGATTTAATTGACTGTTTTTGTAGTTCTAGCAAAATAAAGGGGCAAGTTGTTAGTGGGTTTATACACAAGACAACATTTCCATGGGAAGATATTTATGCTTGGCAGATATAACAATCAATGAATCATCATATATAAGCCTGATTTAGAGTGCAGCGGTATTAAATCTTCCACAAAATAGCAGATTCTCTTTCGCAATTCTAGAGTTCCTACTACCTTATTTTAAACTTCCTCATCGCACTGGTGGCAAAGAATCAACTGGCTCAGTCAACTTGTCAGCCAAACTGAAAAGGTAACCCCACCATAAATGTAAGCAGATCAGCCACATGAAGATGAGCGGAAAATCCCCCACCTTGATGGGAGATGTGCTTCTGTGAAAGCCCATCCTGGAAAGGGTGGTGGACCTTCAGTAGAAGGTGAGTAGTGACAGAATCCTACTTCAAGCCTTCAAGGGAGGCCAAAACTGTCAGCACTGACACCATTGACAAACATGCTAGATGCATTTTCCGTGTCCTTATTTAGTGGCAGAAATGGCAACATCTTACATGGTCACTGATAGAATTTTTGGCAAATACTACGTCTCCTGATTGTGGCTGGAAATATCGAGTCATGAACATCAATGGGACAGGATATCATTACAACAATATTGAGGGACAAAATATCATGAGGTGAGTCCACAGAGGGAGGTAAGCATTTACTATTCTCAATTCCACATCTATGTACCTTGAACATGTATATATATGTATATATATATATATATATATATATATATATATATATATATTACCTACTGGCGGTCGCCAGTAGGTAGATATAGTTAGGACCCTGTTTCCATAGGAAATCCGCAACATTCTATTTGGAATAACTTTGGCGCCGGTCGACGAATCCTCGCGAAATTTTCAAAATAGGTGGGGCGCTACGCTCCGCTCCTACCCTGAAAGTCTCGGGGGGATTCGTCAAGCAGGGGCCGAGAAAAAAGGGGGGTCCCAAAACGCGTTTTCCCCATGCATTTTTCCATAGGACCTTTAGACACAGCTACAGCCCGAACGGCTGAACAGAATTACTTGAAATTTGGCAGAGAGGTAGCCATAAGGTCAAGGAAGTGCCTTTTGCAGGTCTGGTGTAAATCTGTTCAGTATTTCCTGAGAAAATAGCATTTAAAAGCATATATATATGTGGGCGGAGCCTAACCACACATCTCATCCTGAGATCTGATTGGCTGTCAGCACTTCATCCAAGAAGTGTTGGCAGCCATCTTGGGACCAATATACATGATAGCACCTCATTAAAAAGCATTGCAGTTAATAGAAGGTTTTAAGACTTTAGTTACATTATAAATCATTTGTTGATGGTACCATACTCATTTTAGGAATTGTGGTATGTTCTAAGGTGATTTCACCATGTTAAAAAGCCTTCTGCTGGGATATCATGATTGAGAGAAAAATATTTTCTCATGCTTTTACCACAGAGGTTTGAAAGGTGATCTATAGGCTAAACTGAGAGCTTATTTTCTGTAAATTCACATTATCTTTCTCAGTCATGTGAGAATGAAGTCTGACATTCTCAGTAAAACATGTACATCCAACAAGGGCAGAGACTGTCAGTTGATTCCTTTGTGTTCTACTGCAGCTTCCCAGAGTGTTCCAAAGAACTACTAGAGCGCTAACAGTCCTACTTATGATAAACGTATGGCACACCTGAAGCCATCTTGCTTGGATTAAAGTGGTAACTCTTAAAACATTTAATTTAAAAAGGAACAAAATGAGGGGGTTCATTTTTCCATAAAAAGTATGATTAGTGCTGCAGAATGAAAAATTAGGGCACATTTTGAGTGACTTCTCAAATCCTCTTCTATTTCATTAAAAAATTCTGACATGCAGACTGAAACATGCACTTTCAATACCAGCAGCAGTTTTCCCTGGTGAGCAGTAGCTTTACTACAGTGATCTAATGAGCAAAAAGAGTGCTAACATTCTGAATTAATGGCAAATGTGTGACACATCTGAATGCCTTCTTGATGGAATCAAAGTAAAAAACTGAAAGCATTTCCTACTGAGGAGACTGCAGTACATGAGGAAATTAGGAAACTTCATAACAAATAAATCTCCCAAGATGGCCACCGGAGACAAAAGAGCCCAAATGTAGCCCAAAATCACCCAGATGTAGCCCAAATATAGCCCAATGACAGAAGTGTGCAAAACACTTATTATTTTGTGTTTTTGCAGTGTTATATAGTGCAGACTTGTCAGGTATTGGAGTGCTTTACATGAGCATTGGTTACATCACACAAGAACAAATTCATTTTGGTTGTAGACATGGGGAGACTAAGTGATTTGACCAGAATCACAGAATGTCGAGCTGAAGCAGAAACTTCAACCTGGTTCCCCAGTTGCAAAGTCTGCAGTTCTGGAAGTAACACCACATCCTCTCCCCTAAGTGCAACATTTAATCAAGTGGTCAACTGGATAAAAAAACATAAAGATAACAAATAATTTAAAAGTGCTTTGTCGCTATTTGAAAACTCAGAAAATATGTCCTTATTTTAGTCTTTTAGAGCACTAACCATAATTTTGATGCCAATAAGACCCTCTCATATATGTAATTTCTAAAGGAAATGCTCTAGGTATTACAGTTTTGATTACATCAAGATGATGTCAGGCGTTCCACACTTTTGTAATAAATATAGAATGTTAGCAATCTAGTTGTTCATTAGGATACTGTTGAGGGGCAGAGGCCAGGGGCACGGACTCTGAAAATTGAAGGCAGGTAGGAGGGTGCAAAGGCAACAATTTAACCACACTGAGCAGGCAGGAAGGGCCGTGGAAGCACAACAGACTATGGAGGGCAGTGGAAAGGGGGGCAGGGGCAACAAACCAACAATACAGGACTTGCAAGAGAGGCTGTTGGAGGGAAGATCTATTACGGGTCAAGGAAGCTAGGGGCGGTCCCCAGATCCCCGGGAGCCACCACAGAACTGAGCAGGAGAGTGAGTCAGGGACAAAAGGGGCACCTTAATTTGAGCCGGGGTGCCTAGGAACGCTTGCTCCAAAAATGAAGAAAACAGACATATGAGACATGGAATTGGAGGCAGAATACAATGGCAGTTTAATGAGAAGATGCAACTTCAAAGAAACCGCAGAATAGAGACATAAAGTACAAAATACAGAATCCAGATAATCATACAGCTGTCATAATATTCTCTGTATCTCAATTAATGTACTGACAGAGAGAGAGAGAAAACACATCTATAAATGCATCATGAGAAACAAGTTACACCAAGGAAAATGTTACCTAGGAACACTCACGTTTACTCTTAGAGCAAGCATTCCTGCAATTACAATACAAAATCTTTTAAATGCAAAAGTAAAGAGAACAATGGTTAAACATAACATGACATTTCATATAGGTAAAATAGAATAAGATACTTCAAGCAAAGCAGAGCAAGACATTTTAAGCAAAGGAAGACAAGAGCTCCCAGCTCTTGGGGAAAACCTGCACTGCCTGTTAACCTACATACAGACGGCGAGGTAGTCCGTCGATATCTGTGGGTGCTCCCTTTTTATATCATTTTGTGGGCTCCTTTGCACGCTACATCTACCTACGTATGCTACCCAAAAGCTTCGTCTGCAGATTTTACCAGACATTTCGTCATTTACCCACTTAATGCTGACAATGGACTGGGTGAAAAGGTCAGTCTCTCAGGCCAATCGCTTATCGTAAGTTCCATAGAGCAAGCAGAAAATAATGGGTATTGTACGGGAATTCAATATATTCATGTATAAAATCTCCTCAGTTCTCCTAACTTGACGCTCTGCGGTTGCCACTTCCTTAAAAGCGGGAAACCTGCCCAGGAAGCAAGTACCAGTCCAGGATGCAGCCTACTGTATGTCGACAGCTTCAGGGGGATGTTGAACTTTGATACCGAGCACGGAGCACTCGGGTAGGGTGGGGGCTACTAGTTTGGATCAGAAGGCCTCGCAGACCTGCCTTCAGACTGCTATACACTAAAATTGCAGAGCTATGGTCAATTTAACAAAGAGGCCTACATATTGAACAGAAGGGCCTACACAGGGGTTTTATGCTGGCTGAGTGGTAAGGATGTCTCAGGATAATTATATAGCAACACAGGACCCGCTGGTCAATTTAATACGGCCTACAAATGCAGCTGGCAGGGCAAGGACAAGGGTCTCATACTTCAGGTGTGGACAGAACGGGCCAGGGGCCCCCTGTGATACAAAATCTACCCTCCTTCAAGGCTGTGGCAATGTAATAGACCATTGTGGGCAGAAGGAAGAGGCAATGGTAGTACAACCATACATGCCAACAGACCCGATTCAGCCAGGAAACGTCCAATGTTTTTAAGCTCAAATGGGCTTTATTTGATCTGTCTCCTGTCTACAATATCCTCTTTTTCAATGTAACTCAAAGGGGAAAATCAATACCCCAGTTTTTTTTCAAAATCTCCCTCTTACCAAGTTCAAAATGTTCGCAAGTATGGTACATTGGATCATGGAAGGAAATGGGATAGGGACATGGACTTGGATAACAGAGGACAGGAGGGACATGGAGAGGTGCATCAAACTGACCCTGCAGGGCAGGCATCAGGGTTTGCAGCAGCACAATACACCACACAGGGCATGCAGGACGGGAGTGCAGCACAACAATCCATAGAAAGCAAGAGGGAGGGGACAGGACCATGCACATGGACAACAGAGAACAGAGGGGCAAGAGGCAATGGTAGCTAGCTGACCATAATGGACAGACAGGAGAGAAAGCTGCAGCATAACAGACCATAAAGGGCAGGAGGGACGGATCAGGGGCATTACAATGGAACAGACAAGCCAGGAGGGAGGGAGTAGGGCTGGGGGCAAGGGGGCAGGGCAGGAGCAGCAAGATAGCCATGGAGGTCAGGCAGGATGGGCACTAGAAGCAAGACACCATGAAGAGCAACAGTGAGACTGTGATGGCATACACACAGACCATGGAGGGAAGGTGGGAGGGGGTCAGGGGCAGCTAACTGACCACACAGGTAAGGTGGGCGGGGCCATGGCAGCACAGAAGACCATGCATGGCAAGTGGGAGGGTTAGTGGCAGCACAATGGCTATGATGGGCAAGAAGGAGGGTGGAGGGGCATGCACAAAGGACGATGGAGGATAGAAGGGAGGGTCAGGACCTGTGCACAGACAAGAAAGTTCAGGGGAAGGGACCTCACAACAGACCACATGGGGCAGGCAGGAGGAGCAGTTGCAGCACAACAGACCAGGGAGGGCAGAAGGGTGTGGCAGTACAATGGACCATGTAGGACAGGAGGAAGAGGATAGGGGCATGGCATGTGGACAGGCAGGGTGGAGGTGGCAGGGACAGGTTACAGTCATCTGACAATGCTAGGCAGGTGGGAGGGGAGTGGCAGCTCAACAGAACACTCAGAGTAGATAGGAGTGGCAGGTCCATGGGACATGGTGGGCAAAAAGGATGGAGCAGGGGCATGCACAAAGACATCGGAGGGCAGGGGGAAGGAGAATAGGGGCAGCAAGCTAAGCACAGAGTTTAAGCAGGAGGTCAATGATGGGGCATAGAATTGGGCAATGGAGGGCAGGAGGAGTGGACTGGTACATCATACTAAATTGAGGGCAGTGGCAGCACATCAGACCATGCATGGCAGGAGGGAGGAGGCTAGTCCATGGATTCACACAACAGAGGATAGGGAGGAAGGGGATGGGGCAGCAAGCTAACTGTTCAGAGAAGGCGGGTATTAGGAACTTTATTGTTTTTAAAACATTGTGTCTGTGCGAACTACTTAAAATATGAACAAGTATGCAGCATAATCTCACTTTTATTCAGGAAGAAGAGGACGTTTGTGACTGTGACTCCGGGCTCACTTGGCAGAAACACCCCCTGACCCTCCACCCCCTATCGCAAAATGTAATGCCCGTGAAAAGGGTAGGTGAACACAGTGTTATATAGAACATAGTCCTGAGAGCACGATTGAAAATGAAAACTAGATATAGTGTATGGTATAAACTATGCACCAAAAAGTGTGATATAAGATGAACTGGGCGTGAAATATAATATGCAATACATTGTGCGCAATGACAAATTCATTGGAGAGCGCGAGATAGCACAGGCACTAGCGCGTGCTATGCGATATGCGCCTTGGAGTGTAATATGCACAGGGCAGTGTTGTGTAACCTAACTAGTCTCTAAAGTTGTAATATAAAATATGTGCTGGGGAGTGTAACGTTGCATATGCACTGTGAAAAAGATATGGATCCCAGATTGTAATATGTATGGCATAGCACTGTGCGTTATAACATAGGCATCGAGAAAGGCACGTTAGATGGGGCAATATAACCCGTGCGAAGACAAGTGTGGCATGACATATTCACGGGGTGGTGTTACAGTGCACATGGGCTAGAGAGTGTCATAGCATATGCACTAGCTAGTGGAATACAACACAGAGGTGTGTGGCACTCGGCAGGCAATGGTGGGTGTAACACAGCATTGGGCTCTGTCAGGAGCACGCTGTGACTCTCAAGTGATGTTCGTCCCCTTTCCAGAGAGTAAAATAAAAAGTATTACACATCCGGCAGTGGATGTGTGTTTTATTAACCGTGAGGGGGGTTTCTTGCATAGTTTTGGTCGAATTTTTGTCGAATCCCCTTTGAATGGCTTGGTGTGCATGTGTATTAAATGTGCCCGTCAATAGCTACCCATGTTTGTATAAATAAACGACAAGGGTGTCTACCAGGATTAGGCACGGTAGGGCATCAGACATGTCAGAGCTTCACTAGTGGTGTAAATACATTCCACGTGGATTCATTGCATGCATAGTCGCCTTTTAATGAATATCACGCAAATCGTCATGGTGATAGGTACGTACGGTTTGTCCAGCATGTCCTAGGTGTGTCTATAAATATATATTTTTTAAAAATAATAAAAAACAGTGGCCGGCCCTGGGGGATGGGGTCATCAGGGCCAATAAATTAGAATAAGAAGGGGAACCAAACAGCCCCCCTTCTTAAAAAACTAAAATAAATAAAAGACTGGCATCGTGCCGGAGGCCATGCCCCCTCCGTGCAGCACTCTGCAAACGCGCCCCCAACAGGCATCTCCAGTATGCGCCAGGGAGCTGCGCTGCAGCCAGGTGTTCTGAGGCCAAGCCCCTTTTTACACCTCTCTGCAACGCAGCTCTGTGGCGCTTACTGGAGGTACCTAGTGGTCTAGTTTGACCCTAGGGACCCTTAGGATTCAAGGGGACTTAATCTCTCAACTTAGAACAGCCACAGGGCGCGTTTACACAGTGGTGAATGGAGGGGACGGGGCCTGAGGTGACGTGTGCAAACACGCATTATGGCACGTTTTAAATTGGGGATATAATTTCCCTTCAATACTGAGGGCCCCTGGGGGCTAACTAGCCCACCAAGTGCTTCCAGTAAGCGCCACTGAGCTGCATTGCAGAGAGGTGGTCCAGGCCGTGCCACTTTTTACACCTCTCTGCAACGCAGCTCTGTGGCACTTACTGGAGGTACCTAGTGGGCTAGTTGGACCCTAGGGACCCTCAGGATTCAAATTAACTTAATCTCCCAACTAAAAATGGACACAGGGCGTGTTTACACAGTGGTGAATGGAGGGGACGGGGCCTGAGTTAACGTGTGCAAAAACGCCCTGTGGCCTGTTTTAAGAGGTAGTTTTAATCCCCATGCCCTATTATATACTAGGGGCTTACAGAGGAGGTCATGCTAATCACAGGGGGACCCCAACGCATAATGTTCCCTAGTGTATGTAGGTGTTTTCACTGTATTCTAAGTGTCTTTTAACATAGCACTGGCTCTAGGACTGGTTAGTCAGACTCAGTTACCACCAGTATCCGTCTGAAAAAGTTGAGGGTACAGGATGATTTTGCAACAAGGCTTCTTTCTGCTCTTCTTTTTGTTCTTTCTGCACGTTATCCTTCTTCCTGCACTTATCTTCGTATTTGAGGACTTCTGTTGCTTCTTTCTGCACTTCTTTTGTTTCTTTCTGTGCATTTTTTCTTCTTTCTTCACATGTCCTATCTCTGTAGGCATAGTTAGAAATTAGCATTTAAAAAACCTTTGAAATTCACAGAAAAAACCATAGGTTTCAGGCACGTTATAGTTAGGAATTAGCATTTAAAAAACCTCAGAAATTCACTGAAAAAACCATAGGTTTCAGGGGTGTTATAGTTAGCTGGACTTTTCACTTGTACAAAACCATTGAAATTCCCCCGTTATAGTTAGTTCAGCTAACTATAACTCGCGCGCCCGCAATGCACTGCTGATGACGTCACATATTACATCACTCATGACATGGTCAGTGACATCACTCATGACATCACTGATGACATCTCAAATGACATCACTGATGACATCACTGATGACATCATCCTTGTGATAGAGTGGCAGACCTCCTCTCACCCTAATATAACCTTTGATACACACATTCAAAAATAGAGACTAAACTTTTCAAAACAATGGACATACCAATACCAGTTACAACAACCTCTTCAGTAATTCTAAGATCCACATACACATCCACTCATTCACCAACAGTCCTATACAGTCACTCATACATGTACTCACTCATCATATGTACTCATACACCTATACATCCTGTTACACAATGCCACTCATCCATAGAGTTACTCACACACATAGTCACTCATGCTAATAAAGAATCAAACATACATTTACTTGCATATACAGTTATACACACACCACCATACTTACTTCTACGGAAACTTACACATACTTAGTCTTTTAAACAATCACTTATAGAAACACATACTTATTCATACAGGAACTCTTTCAATCTCTCACTCTCACATATACTCACATATATACACCAATAGTCACATATACTAGTTTAAAACATATGTAGTTACTCATAAAGACACTATTGAGACAGTCATTCACTCACTAACACACCCATACACACACTCATCCACCCATACAGTCCTGCACACATGCTGTGTTCAACACATACAAACAGTGAGTCACTCATTCATGCACCTATGCACTACGTAATACCCCCCACCGAACCATGCAGACACTCAGACTGATACTCAAAAAAACAACTAATAACCTATATAGACACCCATGTAGCTACTCACCAACCCATGCAGCCACTTATACACAAAGTGAGAGACTGATACAGATATTTACATATTTAAACATTACTCACTAAGCCATGTATTCACTATGATACACTTAATCAGTCAGTTACACAATCAATTTTTCAAAAACAAATCATCCATTTAGACACTTATATACCCATTTATTCTTCCATCGACCTTGAAATATACATATATAAAACATATTTAATTTTCAGGAAAACACACATTCACTGGATGATGTCATCAGTGATGTCATCAGTGATGTCATTTGAGATGTCATCAGTGATGTCATGAGTGATGTCACTGACCATGTCATGAGTGATGTAATATGTGACGTCATCAGCAGTGCATTGCGGGCGCGCGAGTTATAGTTAGCTGAACTAACTATAACGGGGGAATTTCATTGGTTTTGTACAAGTGAAAAGTCCAGCTAACTATAACACCCCTGAAACCTATGGTTTTTTCAGTGAATATATATATATATACATACACACATATATATTCACTGAAAAAAACATAGGTTTTCAGGGATGTTATAGTTAGAAATTAGCAATTAGAAAACCTTTGAAATTCACTGAAAAGACATAGATTTCAGAGACGTTATAGTTAGAAATTAGCATTAAAAAACCTTAGAAATTCACTAAAAAAAACATAGGTTTCAGGAACGTTATAGTTAGTTGGACATTTGATTTCACTCATACAAAACCAGAGAAATTCGGCCGTTATAGTTAGTTGAGCTAACTATAACTCGCCCCCCCCGCAATGCATTGCTGATGACGTCACTGATGACATCTCAAATGACATCACAGATGACATCATCCAGTGGTTGTGTGTTTCTGTAAAGTTTAAATATGTTTTATATATATGCCAACTATAACTGTATAGGTGAGTAAATGGGAGAGTGATTCTTTGCATGACTGACTATGTGTGTGAGTAATTTTATGGATGAGTGGCAGTGTGTGAGTGCATATGTAAGTGTTGTATTGATGAGTGACTGCATGTATGAGTGACTGTATGGGTGAATGAGTGGATGTGTGTGTAGACCTAGGAATCAGTGAGTGGGTATGTAGTAACTGGTATTGGTGTGTCTATGTTTTCGAAAATGATAGCCTGTATTTTAGAGTGGGTGTATCAAAGGTTATTTTAGGGTGTGAGGAGGTGCATCATATTATCGCATGGATGATGTCATCAGTGATGTAATTTGAGATGTCATCAGTCATGTCATCAGTGATGTCGCTGACCATGTCATGAATGATGTAATATGTGACGTCATCAGCAGTGCATTGCTGGGGCGCGAGTTATTGTTAGCTCAACTAACTATAACGGCCGAATTTCTCTGGTTTTGTGCGAGTGAAATGTTCAACTAACTATAACGTCCCTGAAACCTATGTTTTTTTCAGTGAATTTCTAAGGTTTTTTAAATGCTAATTTCTAACTATGCCTACATAGGTAGGACATGTGCAGAAAGGAAGAAAGGCGCAGAAAGAAGAGAAATGCAGAAAGAGGCAACAGAAGTCCAGAAAGAGAAAGAAAGGTGCAAAAAGAAGCAAGAGATGTGCAGAAAGAACCAACAGAGGTGCAGAAAGAGGCCTAGTTGCAAAGTCATCCTGTGCCCTGGGAACCCCCAATGTTTTGCTGACTGGTACTGCTGGTAACTGACTGACCATGGGCTCGGCCTAACCAGGCCCAGAGCCAGTGCTATGCTGAAAGACACTTAGAATGCCGTGAAAACACCTACATACACTAGAGTACACTATGGGTTGGGGGTACCCCTGTGATTGGCATGACCTCCCCTGTAAGGCCCTAGTACATAATAAGACAGGGGGGTTAAAACTACCTCTAAGTCCCTAGCATATAATAGGGCATGGCAGTTAAGAGGCCGGCAGCCCTTTTCTGCACTTGCATATGCGCACAGCTGAGCCTGAAGTCAATCTAAAAGTAGCCCTGTGTGTGCAGAAAGAAGCAAGAGGGGTACAGAAAGAGGCAAGAGCAGTGCAGAAAGAACCAAGAGACGTGCAGGAAAAGGGAAGAAGGGTGTAGAAAGAGCCACGAGGGTGCAGAAAGAAGCAAGAGAGGTGTAGAAAGAAGCAAGAGAAGTGCAGAAAGAAGGAACAGAGGTGTAGAAAGAAGCAAGAGGAGTGTAGACAGAGCAAGAGAGGTACAGAAAGAGGGCAGCGGGGTGCAGAAAGAGGTAAGAGAGGTGCACAAAGAGGGAAGAGGGGTGCAGAAAGAGGCAAGAGGAGTACAGAAATTTGCAAGACAGATGCAGAAAGAAACAAGAGCAGTACGGAAACCACCAAGAAACCAGAAAGAAGCAACAGGGGTACAGAAAGAGGCAGAGAAGTGCAGAGAGAAGCAACAGAGGTACAGAAAGAGGCAAGAGGTGTGCAGAAAAAAAGGAAGAAATATGCAGAAAGAAGCAAGAGAAGTGCAGAAAGGGGCAAGAGAGTTGCAGAAACAGGCAAAAGGGTGCAGAAAGAGAGAAGAGGTGTGCAGACAGAGGCATGACAGGTGTCAAAAAAGGGAAGAGGGGTACAGAAAGAGGCAAGAGGGATGCAGAAATTTGCAACAGAGGTGCAGAAAGAAGTAAGAGCCGTGCAGAAAGAACCAACAGAGGTGCAGAAAGAGGCAAGAGGGTACAGAAAGAGGCAAGAAAAGTGCAGATAAAAGCAAAAGAGGTACAAAAAGAGGCAAGAGAACTGCAGAAAAAGGCAGACGAGGTACAGAATGAGGCCGGGGAGGTGCACAAAGAGGCAAAAGAGGTACAGAAAGATGCAAGAGGGTTGCAGAAAGAAGCAAGAGAAGTGCAGAAAGAAGCAACAGAGGTGCTGAAAGAGGCAAGAGGGTTGCAGAAAGAGGCAAGATAAGTACAGAAAGAAGCAACAGAGTTGCCGAAAGAGGCAAGAGAGGTGCAGAAAAAGGCATGAAAGCCGCAGAAACGAGGAACAGGGGTACAGAAAGAGGTAAGAGGGATACAGAAATTTGCAAGAGAGGTGCAGAAAGAAGCAAGAGCAGTGCAGAAAGAAGCAAGAGCAGTGCAAAAAGAACCAACAGAGGTGCAAAAAGAGGCAAGAGGGGTGCAGAAAGAGGTAGGAGAGGTGCACAACGAGGCAAGAGAGGTACACAAAGAGGCAGGAGGGGTGCAGATAGAAGGAAGAGAAGTGCAGAAAGAAGCAACTGAGGTGCTGAAAGGGGCACGAAGGGTGCAGGCAAGAGAAGTGCAGAAAGAATCAACAGAGGTACAGAAAGAGACGAGAGGTGCAGGAACAGGCAGCAAAGGTGCAGAAAAGGGAACAGGGGTACAGAAAGAGGCAAGATAGGTGCAGAAAGAGGGAAGAGGGGTGCAGAAAGGGGCAAGAGGGATGCACAAGGAAGCAAGTGAGGTGCAGAAAAGGGCAACAGAGGTGCAGAAAGATGCAAGAGAGGTGCAGAAACAAGCAACAGATGTGTAGAAAGAAGCAAGAGAAGTGCAGAAAGAGGCAAGTGGGTTGCAGAAAGAGGCAAGAGAGGTGCAGAAAATGGCAAGAGAACTGCACAAAGAGGCAAGAGGGTTGCAAAAAAGGGAAGAAGGGTGCAGAAAGAAGCAAGAAAGGTACAGGAAGAAGCAAGAGAAGTACAGAAAGAAGCAAGAGAGGAAGACGAGTGCAGAAAGAGACAACAGGGGTGCAGAAAGAAGCAAGTGAGGTGCAGAAAGAGGCAAAAAAGTACAGAAAGAAGCAACAGAGGTGCAGAAAGAGGTAAGAGGGGTACAGCAAGAGGCAAGAGAGTTACAGAAACAGGCAAAAGAGGTGCAGAAAGAGAGAACAGGTGCAGACAGAGGCAAGAGAGGGACAGAAAGTGGGAAGAGGGGTGCAGAAAGAGGCAAGAGGGGTACAGAAATTTGCAAGAGAGGTGCAGAAAGAAGCAAGAGTAGTGCAAAAGAACCAACAGAAGTGCAGAAAGAAGCAAGAGGGGTGCAGAAAGAGGCAAGAGAAGTACATAAAGAAGGATCAGAGGTGCACAAAGAGGCAAGAGAGGTGCAGAAACATGCAGGAGAGGTGAAGAGGGAACAGGGGTACAGAAAGAGGCAAAAGAGGTACAGAAAGAGGGAAGAAGGGTTCAGAAAGAGGCAAGAGGGGTACAGAAAGAAGCAAGTGAGGTGCAGAAATAGGCCAGAGTGGTTTGAACACCATTAGTACCTATTTAATACCCACATTTAGCAATAAGCAACAGGTGACCATTCTAGGTTTGCAAAGGGCCTTCCATCACGCTGTAACACTTATCGCTGCATTTTCGGTAACGCTTCATCCGTTTGAGCTAGAAACAAGGTTCTTTTGTTCAAATTTGCAGATTATTTAGCAGATGATGGATTATGTGGCAAAAACGTGGAAGATGTATAATTGTGCAAAAGTCACTGCAGCCAAGCAGGTGCAAAATTCCAGTGGCCCTTCTCCTAGCTCTGACTAGGTCCAGAAGTGCTCCTCAGTGGTTCCTTCTTTTTTTTGTCTCATTGAGTTTATAGTTTAGATTCTATGGAAACGAGGAAGACTAAACCTGAGGTTACCACTCCAGAACACAGATTATCATACCACACAATTACTCTCAATAACACATAATCCCACTCTACATAATTCATATACACTAAATACCACATACTTTCTATTCACATAATTTCACTGCACAACATACCACATAATTCACACAACCTACATCCACTCCACTCCAAGAAACATTAATAAAACACTTTTACATTTACAACGCCAACAGCTCTAACTCTCGCAAATGCGGAACCTATTACATTGCAAATGCTTCTTTAACTAGTAGTCGCGTTTGCAGAGAGGTGGAGAAAATGGGGCTGGGCCTCCGACCACCGCTCAAGAATTCCATTGCGTAGGAATTAGAGGATGTACCAGGAGGGGTTCTTGGCCCCCAAAGTCCCTCAGGAGAAAAGTGGACTTCATCCCCCAACCTGTAGTGTGCCAGGAGACGCGTTTGCAGAGTGGTGGAGAAAGGGTGGCATGGTCTTCAAAGACCTATTAGCAAACCCACTGTGTGGGACTTACTGGAGGTAACAGGAGGGGTAGTTGGCCTCCAAGGACAATCTTGGGGACCAATTACCCCTTGTATCATTCACCTCCAGTAAGTCCCACACAGCAACATTAGTAAATTCTCATAGCAGGCCACAACCCCTTTGCCAACCAGTCTGCAAACGTGCTCCCTGGCGTGCTCTTTGATGAGGATTAAAGTCCCATCGATGCTGGGGGTGGTTAGGCCTGTTACCTCCAGTAGGCCCCACACAGTGGGATTGTTGAGAGGTGGACACAGGCCATGCCCCCTTTGTCCACTACTCTGCAAACGCGCCTCCTGGTGCGCACTTGGTTGGGGGATGAAGTCCCCTTTACTCCTGAGGGTCCATGGGGACCAACAAGTCCTCCAGTTACCTCCAGTAAGCCCGACACAGCTGGACTGCTGAGAGTGGCCGGAGGCCACGCCCCCTTTTAAATGACTCTGCAAGCACGCCGCCTGGCGCACTGCTGCTCGAGGGATGAAGTCCACTTCAGTCCTAAGGTCCTCAGGACACACGAGGACCTCATCACCCCACCAGCAGTGCGCCAACAGGTGCGCTTGCAGTGTTGTATAAAAAGGGGCGTGGTCTTGGACCACCTCTCAGCAAACCCACTGTGTGGGGCTTACTGGAGGTACCTGGTGGGCTAGTTGGCCCCTAAGGACCCTTAGCATTCAAGGGGACTAAATTCCCCAACCCAGAACGTGCCAGGAAACGCGTTTGCAGAGTGGTGCAGGGAGGGGACGGGGCCTCCAACGAGAAGCCAGCTTTTCTTTTCTTTTTGTTTTTTTAGAAGGGGGGCTGATTGGTCCCCCTTCTTTTAGAATACCAATAATAAATTGCCCCCGGGACCTGGCCCACCCGGGAGCTTAAGGAAAACGAAGCGCGGAAGCCCGCGCTTCTTTTTAAAAAAAAATATTTGGCCGGATTTGCGCACCCAGTGCGAATCCAGCTGAAAATATAAAGAAAAAAATGCTTTTTGTGGCCCTGGGGGTCATTGGGGGACCCCCTGAGCAGGCCTAGGGGGTCAGGGTGTTTCTACCTTGCCCCCTTTTCTTGATTTGTATCCTTTTTTCACCTTTTTTCTTGTGACTCGGTTCTACTGAGTCACAAGATGGCTGCCAACACTTCCTGGTTTGGAGTGTTGACAGCCAATCAAAATGAAGCTCGTGCTCGGGAGGGTTCGCGAACCCTCCTCAGCCCTCAGATATCAATTTTTATATTTTTTGAATCTCTCAGGAACTACTGAACGGATTTATACCATTTTTAAAAAAAGAGCGCTTTCTGAACCAAGAGCTACCTTCTTGCCAAATTTGGTGTAATTCCGCTTAGCAGTTCGGGCTGTAGCCATGTTTAAAGTTCCTTTTCCATTTAACATGCATGACGATGTATATTTAAATGAGGTTCAAATGCGGTGGCCGCCAACACTGAGGAAGGCGTACTGCTGAAAGGCGTTTGTTTTGTTTATTTTGTGCCAATAAATCTTGAGGTGGATTTGACCCCCGTGAGTGCTCGTGAAGTTTTTGGAGCGTTGGATATATATATATATATATTTTATATATCGTTTGTCTCAGGAATTGGGCTTCTGCACTCTCTTTTGGATGTTAATCACGTGCAGCTCCATTGCCGTTTAAGCTGAAGCCGCCCTGCAGGGTTGGGGGCTCCCTTTCATGGAGACTTTGTTGTGTGGATTTAATTTGGGAGCATGACCCGCTCACCTTTTTGCCTGAACAGAGGATTTTCCTGGAATTATATGTGCAGAGGTGAGAAGGGGACAGGAGAGGGGCCATCTACCTCTTCTTATCAATTCCTGATTCCTGTCGTTTTCACAAGACATTACAGATTATGTCATCATGGACTACGAGTGGGACTTTAAATATGCAATATGAATAACAGACTTTATTTTGCGCACTTGGCTTTTATTTGAAATTACTTGCACCTGCACATTTATGTCTGAAGTAATAGAGACGCTATGCATCATGTATTATGAAATATACTTCAGACTAGAGACTCACATATCTGGTGCATGCTGGGAAATGTATGCCACTATGGACTACAAGTCATGTGTTGCTAGAACTTTAAATATGAGCAATCAACATCACTTTGAATCCACTTACCTGTGATCAAGGCAGTATGCCGAAATGCGTAAGGAAGCAGTCATGCTGTGTTTTTTTTTCTTCGAAATAAAACATCGTTTGTCTCAGGAATTGGGCTTCTGCACTCTCTTTTGGATGTTAATCACGTGCAGCTCCATTGCTGTTTAAGCTGAAGCCGCCCTGCAGGGTTGGGGGCTCCCTTTCATGGAGACTTTGTTGTGTGGATTTAATTTGGGAGCATGACCCGCTCACCTTTTTGCCTGAACAGAGGATTTTCCTGGAATTATATGTGCAGAGGTGAGAAGGGGACAGGAGAGGGGCCATCTCCCTCTTCTTAGCAATTCCTGATTCCTGTCGTTTTCACAAGACATTACAGATTATGTCAGCATGGACTATGAGTGGGACTTTAAATATGCAATATGAATAACAGACTTTATTTTGCACACTTGGCTTTTATTTGAAATTACTTGCACCTGCACATTTATGTCTGAAGTAATAGAGACGCTATGCACCATGTATTATGAAATATACTTCAGACTAGAGACTCACATATCTGGTGCATGCTGGGAAATGTATGCCACTATGGACTACAAGTCATGTGTTGCTAGAACCTTAAGTACGAGCAATCAACATCACTTTGAATCCACTTACCTGTGATCAAGGCAGTATGCCGAAACGCGTAAGGAAGCAGTCATGCTGTGTTTTCTTCTTCGAAATAAAACGTCGTTTGTCTCAGGAATTGGGCTTCTGCACTCTCTTTTGGATATATATATATATATATGTATACATATCTATATATATATTTTCACTGAAAAAAACATAGGTTTTAGGGGTGTTATAGTTAGCTGAACATTTCACTCGTACAAAACGATTGAAATTCCTCCGTTATAGTTAGTTCTGCTAACTATAATCGATATCTGAGGGCTGAGGAGGCAGATTGCGATATATATAATACATATTTAAATAACGAACCAAATCACATTCACTGGATGATGTCATCAGTGATGCCATCATTGATGTCATTTGAGATGTCATCAGTGATGTCATCAGTGATGTCACTGACCATGTCATGAAGTAATATGTGACATCATCAGTAGTGGATTGCGGGCTCGCGAATTATAGTTAGCAGAACTAACTATAACAGAGGAATTTCAATGGTTTTGTGTGAGTGAAATGTCCAGCTAACTATAACACCCCTAAAACCTACGTTTTTTTCAGTAAATTTCTAAGGTTTTTTAAATGCTAATTCCTAACTATAACATACCTGAAACCTATGATTTTTTTCAGTGAATTTCAAAGGTTTTTTAAATGCTGATTCCTAACTATAAAGCCCCTGAAACCTATGTTTTTTTTCAGTGAATTTCAAAGGTTTTTTAAATGCTAATTCCTAACTATAACACATCTGTAACTTATGGTTTTTTCACTGAATATATATATATATGTATATATATTATCTACTGGCGGTCGCCAGTAGATAGTTATAGTTAGGACCGTGTTTCCATAGGAAATCTCAAAGTTCTATTTTGAATAACTTTGGCGCCGGTTGACGAATCCTCGCGAAAACTAATGGGGCGCTCCGCTCAGATCCTACCCTGTAAGTCTCGGGGGGATTCGTCAAGCGAGGGCCGAGAAAAAAGGGGGGTCCCAAAACGCGTTTTCCCCATGCATTTTCCCATAGGACCTTTAGTCGAAGGTACAGCCCGAACGGCTGAACAGAATTACTTGAAATTTGGCAAAGAGGTAGTCCCCAGGTCAGGGATGTGCCTTTTGCATATATGGAGTCAATCTGTTCAGTATTTCCAGAGAAAATTGCAGTTAAAGTACATAACTATCTATAGCCGTGCGTCGTGCGCGCACCATGCGCGCACGTTGCACGCACCCTAACGTGCACGAGCGTAATTCTGATTGGTGGTTACATGTCAGTCAACGTTCGAATCGGTCGAAATCAGGAAGTGTCGGCCGCCATTTTGTTTGTTTTGAGTGCGAGAGTCAAAAAGGAAGGTGGCGAACGTGAAAAAGGGGCAGGGTAGAGAGTTCCTGACCCCCTAGCCTTTGTCAGGGGGTCCCTGAAGGACCACGGAGGCAGAAAAAAACATTTTAATTTTTTTTTTTGCAAATCGTGGGGTGCGCGCACGGCGCGCGCACAGTGCACGCATGGTGAAAAACCATTTAAAAAAAATAAAAAATTTAATACGTAGTTTATTGTAAAATAAATATAGAAAAAATATAATAATAAATACATAACTTAGCATTTAAAAAACCGTACGAATTCATTGAAAAAACCATAGGTTTCACACACGTTATAGTTAGGAATTAGCATTTAAAAAACCTTGCAAATTCACTTAAAAAACCATAGGTTTCACACATGTTATAGTTAGGTGGACATTTCACTCGTAAAAAACCAATGAAATTCCCCCGTTATAGTTAGTTCAGATAACTATAACTCGCGCGACCGCCACTCTATCAAAAGGATGATGTCATCAGTGATGTCATGAGTGATGCCACTGACCATGTCATGAGTGATGTAATATGTGACGTCATGAGCAGTGGATTGCGGGCGCGCGAGTTATAGTATTCTGAACTAACTATAACGGGGGAATTTCATTGGTTTTTTACGAGTGAAATGTCCACCTAACTATAACATGTGTGAAACCTGTGGTTTTTTAAGTGAATATATATATATATATACACATATATATATGTATGTATGTATGTATGTGTATATATCTATATATATATTCACTGAAAAAACATAGGTTTCACACAAGTTATAGTTAGCTGTACATTTCACTCATAAAAAACCAATGAAATTCCCCCGTTATAGTTAGTGCAGGCAACTATAACTCACGCGACCGCAATCCTCTGCTGATGCTAATACTGTATTTAGACACTTATTTGCCCATGTCTTCTTCCATTAAATTTTAGCTATACATATATTACAAATATTTTTTTTTCATAAAGACACATATGTCATCAGCAGAGGATTGCGGTCGCGTGAGTTATAGTTGCCTGCACTAACTATAACGGGGGAATTTCATTGGTTTTTTACGAGTGAAATGTACAGCTAACTATAACTTGTGTGAAACCTATGGTTTTTTCAGTGAATTTGCAAGGTTTTTTAAATGCTAATTCCTAACTATAACGTGTGTGAAACCTATGCTTTTTTCAGTGAATTTGTACGGTTTTTTAAATGCTAAGTTACTTTACGCCATTCGTGGCGTGCGCGCCCAGTTAACGCAGTTCGTTCCGTGCGCGCACGGAGCGCTTCGCGCACCGTGCGCGCAAAGTGAGCACGCGGTGCGCTTCGCGCACCGCGCGCCCACTTTACGCAGTTAGTGCCGTGCATGGACGGTGGTCACGCGGTGCGCTGCGTGCACCGTGTGCCCACGTTATGCGGGATGGGCCATGTACGCACGATGCGCTTCGCGCACCGTGCGCACATGGGGGACATATTATGCGCATCGTTGTGAAATGTATTCTTTATTAATTTCACCAGTTGAAATATGCCATGCACAAATGGTGCCCTTCGGGCACCATTTGCACACGGGGTGGGGAGAGTGTGGATAATTTTTTTATTTTAAAAATTTTTTGCGTACGCGTACGGTAAGCGTAATCGGCGATTTTTCGAAAAAAAAAATAATTTTTTTTTTGGCCTTGGGGGTTGTTTGGGGACCCCTATATCAATGCTGGGTGGTTATGATCTCAATATACTGCCCCTTTAGACATTTTTTGGCTTTATTTTTGCTGCCCCACTCAGAGTGCGAGAGAGAAAATGGCGGCCGCCGCTTCCTGGTTTCGACCGATTCGAATGTTTACTTAGATCTAACAGCCAATCAGAATCGTGCTCGCGCACGTCTCCGTACGCGAACGGTAAGCGCACCGTAAGCGCACCGTAAGCTGGCTCAGATATATATATTGATTTAAAGGCTATTTTCTCAGAATCTACTGAACAGATTTACATCAAACCTACAAAAGGCACTTCCTTGACCTGTAGACTACCTCTCTGCCAAATTTCAAGGAACTCTGTTCAGCCGTTCGGGCTGTAGCTGTGTCTAAAGGTCCTATGGAAAAATGCATGGGAAAAATGCGTTTTGGGACCCCTTTTATCTCAGCCCCCACTTGACGAATCCCCCCGAGACTTTCAGGGTAGGAGCGGAGCGCAGCGCCCCACCTATTTTGAAAATTTCGCGAGGATTCGTCGACCGGCGCCAAAGTTATTCAAAATAGAATGTTGCGGTTTTCCTATGGTAAGAGGGTCCTAACTATAACTACCTACTGGCGACCGCCAGTAGGTAATAGATATATATATCCAATCGAAAACTCCCTCCATTGAAGATGCTTCACATGGCGTGTAAAACTTCTTTTATTGACAAGGCAGCAGTAACAAACAGATTTGCGGACACAGTGCAGTCTTGCCAAAAGTTCCCCTACGCATTTCGAGTGATCTTGCCCTTGTTCACGGGATGGCTATGTGAGGAGTGGCAGCGGAAAGCATGAGTGCACTAGTAATGTTCATTTAAACCCTGCCCAACTGGGCGTGGCTGCACACTGCATTCTGGTATATCAAGACTTTTGCGTATGAGTGCCGCTGCTCTCACTTCTTCAATTTGATCAAAGTCCCTCAGTGAGTTACTGCATTCCACTCAGTAGCATGCCTGCTGAAGTTCCACCCTTGGCAACATACACACCATTCCAATAGCGCCGTTTTAGTGCCAGTGCCAGACCCGCTCATCCACAGGGGGGCATCTTCGCGACCCGGGAGGGCCGCTAATATATCCAATCGAAAACTTCCTCCATTGAAGATGCCTCACATGGCGTGTAAAACTTATTTTATTGACAAGGCCCCCCTGTGGACGAGCGGGTCCGGCGCTGGCACTAAAACGGCGCTATTGGAATGGGTTGGAATGGGGTGTATGTTGCCAAGAGTGGAACTTCAGCAGGCAAGCTACTGAGTGGAATTCAGTAACTCACTGAGGGACTTTGATCAAATTGAAGGAGTGAGAGCAGCGGCACTCATACGCAAAAGTCTTGATGTTAAATAGCCGTCGCACTCTCTATTAGATTCATGGTAGCCAACCGAAGTCCCCTCCATATCAGGAATTCAGCCGTTAGTACAGCCCCATAGTCTGAGTAAGCAAAAGCAGGAAGCAGGCAGGGGGCGGCAATTAGTACTCTCCCCATTTGCTAGTTGTTCATGTCTATAATATTTCAATGATGAAATAGTGTGCTGAGATAAAAATATGTCCCCAATTATATAGGGGGCAACTGAGATATGATTGGGGTTATCTATTCAGATATTTGTACATAATAAGCACCTTACTTGCTATTAGAGTGTTGTGACTGGGCTCAGTCCACCCTAATGCAAGATGTATTTCCCCGAATTTAAGTAGCAGGTACTAATAAGGTTTTTTAATTCACAGTGGATTTAATTTAATGGATATGGTTTAGCACTTTTTATTTGCACAAAAAAACCGATGGACAAAGATTTGTGATTTTATTCTTTTGTCAGGCGGGAAAACGGGAGTGACTAACAAATTTGGGATTTATCCCATGATTGACCACAGTTGTTTTGATTGTACATTTGGCTATACAGTAATTACACTATACAAATATGATGGCAGCTATTTGGCATATATAGATGCAAGGTAAAATAATTTTGTATATATTGCCTATAGCGATGTGAGTTGCATCGACAGAAGACGGAATGATTCTGTAAGTTGGTTTTTTGTACATCGCATTTTCAGTCAAGGATTTAACCTTGCATGGGAATTTGTATTGCTTACGCAATAATAATTTGTAGATGAGGTATTGATAAACTAGTTGGATTTATCCATGTATCCTCACAACCTCAAAATGAAACGATGTTTACAGCATTTTTTTGCACATATGCACGTTTGCACATTTATTTCGAATTAACTAAACATGATATTTATGAAATTTATACTCTGTTGCACGATCATTACAACTGTTTTTATGGAATTGTGCCATAGTATGTCTTCCAGTTTTTTTGACAATCAAGTCACATGATTGGTTTTAAATCTTGCACTGTCACTTTATAAACTGTGGTTCTATTGGTTCACGTTGTCATGTGATCAAGGCTCAGAGGAGCTGAAACGTTATGGCGGCAAAACTGCACGGAATAAAATAATTTGCACTAATTCGTTTGGTCCGTGTCCGTGTATCCTGTGAAGTGGCGAAGATTTAGCTGCTGCTCATCTGTGGAGTGCTCTCTCTCTATATATATATATATATTATCTACTGGCGGTCGCCAGTAGATAGTTATAGTTAGGACCGAGTTCCCATAGGAAATCTGAAAATTCTATTTTGAATAACTTCGGCGCCGGTTGACGAATCCTCGCGAAATTTTCAAAACTAATGGGGCACTCTGCTCAGCTTCTACCCTGAAAGTCTCGGGGTGATTCGTCAAGCGGGGGCTGAGAAAAAAGGGGGGTCCCAAAACGCGTTTTCCCCATGCATTTTCCCATAGGACCTTTAGTCGAAGGTACAGCCCGAACGGCTGAACAGAATTACTTGAAATTTGGCAAAGAGGTAGTCCTCAGGTCAGGGATGTGCCATTTGCATATATGGTGTCAATCTGTTCAGTAGTTCCTGAGAAAATTGCAGTTAAAAGCACATAAATATCTATAAGCGCGCACCATAACGTGCGCGAGCGTAATTGTGATTGGTGGTTACATGTCAGTCAACATTCGAATCGGTCGAAATCAGGAAGTGTCGTACGCCATTTTGTGTGTGACAGTGAAAAAGAAAGGTGAAGAACGTGAAAAGGGGGCAGGGTACAGAGTTCCTGACCTCCTAGCTTTTGTCAGGGGGTCCCTGAAGGACCCCGAAGGGTGAAAAAAACATTTTATTTTTTTCGAAAAATCGCGAGGTGCGCGCACTATCGCGAGGTGCGTGCACAGCGGAAAAAAATTCATAAAAAAAATAGAATTGAAAATCAAATTTAAGTGTTTAGATGTTAGGTGGCTCTAAAAAGAGCTGTTGTGTTAATTGAGGAACAGAGGATGTGTGCTGCTGTATCTTGCTCTCTATTAGGGGAATGCTGGTGTCACCATAAGAGAGAAGAGCATTGCACACATTGCACCGTATATGCACCCTCTTGAACAGAGGGTGCATATCCAGAGGAACAGAAGCAGGTGAAGCTGCCGCCGCAGATGAAGTGCTCGGCTGAGCTGCCGATGATGTGCTTGGCTGAGCTGCTGTGGATGTGCTCGACTGAGCTGCTGGAGGGTTGTCTCTAGCAGCTCGAGCATAAGCCACAGGATGTACTCCTTTAACGTGCCTGATCATCAGTGGAGGCTGGTGCATAGGGGCGAGATGGGCGTCGCCCTCCCACCCTGGGGGACAAAAAAAATGCCTGATGAAAAACACTGAGCAGCTAGCAATAAATTGTGCTGGCTGCTAGTGCTCAGTGAACAAACACGTGAAAATGTGGGGTTTTCTTTAGGGGGGGTGGGGGGATGGCCCTTGCTCTGCACATGCTTTTGGCTGGGCGAAGATTTCTTCGACCTGGAGCCAGAAAGCAGGGTAGTGACGACACACTGGTGGGTGCAGCCTGTGTCTCATTTGCAGAATAGCATTTCGATTTTGGGCGTTATTCCCTTGGCCCAGGGAGGAGTTGGAGACACTCCATTCATTCCAATGGCTGGGGGCGGGGCTGTCTGGCAAGCTTAGAGTTTGTGGGGGTGTGGCAGTGGCCTTTGCCTCTTCCCCCAGACCCAGCAACAGTTGTTGTTGCTTTCAAGTGATTGGTTTGCTGGGGTCTGGGGGAGGAGTCCAAAGACAAAATCCAGTTTTATTCTAGTTTTTGGCTTTGCTTCGTCGTGACTCGTGACTTGTGAGACCTTCTTGCTTTCATACCAATTCCACGCTGTGAACTGCAGACCCGAGGAGCCCGGCTTAGATGGACTGAGAGACTGAACAAGGCCTGGAGTCCTGGACCGAACAACATCGAGGTGAAGGAAGGTCATCATCACATCGGAACATCGGTAAGTAAAGTAAATGGAGTCCGATAATTTATTACTTCACTTTGACGCCTGGGGGCTCGGCCGGCAGGCAGGGTGACTTAGATTATGTGGCGGTGCCTGTATTGGAATAAATAAGGTGCATTCATTCGCTTTCCAATTCCCTGTATCACAGCACATCAAGGGGATTTGCTGCGCTGCGTTGTGATACTTTTTTTAAAATATGTGTATAACTTTTATCTTTCGCTTTTTTTGTTAAACACACGCGCCCTCTCTGTAAATCTCACACCGAGAGCCACACAAGTTTGTGTCCCAGGCCCTCGGGCTCACTCCCGGCTGAGAGTCAGGGCAGGACAGGGCAGGGTCTCGTTCCCACAGCAACGAGAGACACCGCCTCGAGACACCGCCTCGAGACACCTGCTTCCCGCCTCGGATCCCGGGCAGAGGGAGGGAGGGAGCGAGCTCCGGAGAGGGCGCACACGAGAGAGTGTGCAGAGCACCCTCCCAGAAGAGACAGAGCCTCCCGGGGGAGAGAGAGCAGAAACCCCGAGAAGAAAGGAGTACACACACAGACCGAGCCCCTGAGAGGAGAGAGACAGAGACCTTGAGGGGAGAGAGAGCAGAGACGGAGCCCTGAGAGAAGAGAGGGCAGTGACCCAGAGAGGAGAGAGAGCAGAGAGACAGCCCCCAGAGAGAAGAGAGACTGACCCCTGAGAGGAAAGAGACTGTGCCCTTGGCCCCTTGAGGAGAGAAAGAGAGCAGAGACAGAGCGGTGCGACCGGTGCCACCGCATCGGGTGCTGGCTTCCTGGGGGCGCCGTGTTTCAAAGTTTATTAAGTTTTTGAAGCACCTGCTGCAGCGTTTCTTTCCCTCTGCAATTACCAGGCCTCACATAAATGTCAAGAAAACTTGTGTGATTAATTATCTTCCTGGAGAGAGATCAGTGTTTTGTAAAGTTGAGGTTTTCACTCATGTGAAGTTAGTGCAGAGGGTTAAAGTGCCTGCTGCAAAGAGCGTGTGCCAAGTAGATTACAGAGTGCACACAATGTTAACAAATCAGCAGGTTACTGCTTTCAAAAGAGACATCCTTTTGTTACTTGCAATTTATAACTTAAAGTCCTAATATAGAATAGTGAGCTATTAACTTTCATCCTAGAACTGCATACACACTGCAAAGTATACATTATTAGAACATTGATTAATGTTGCAAAAAGGGTTAATTTGGCTAGAAATCGATTCTTATTACTAGAGAAAACTCCCAACTATGCTGTTTCTTTTTCGACTCTGCGTTTGTGCTTCTCCACACCAAGCACTCTTGAACTATACTGCCTACCAGTATGGGTGACATGTGACTCCTACACTTTCAGTCCTTTGGCTTAAGTAACATTTCCTATACACTGATTTACACACGTATGATTGATTGTCTCTGCGTAGTGTGTGTGTGATGCAAAGTGCTCGGACACCCTACCCTGGTATGAGTGGCGCTATATAACTAATTCAATGCATCTGAGAGGGTGTGGTTATGGTGACTTGGTCACTGTTAAAGGGTGCTAGTGAGAGAATCCGTGGTGGAGGTGGTCATTGGGGGGGGGGGCGCCAACAAACATTATCGCACAGGGCGCCACCAGCACTACAGCCAGCCCTGTCTCTTACAGAAAACCGAGATTTCAAGACAGGGTTTTCACACTCTTTCCTCTCCTTCCTTTTATTTGCTCCCCTGTGAAATGGATCCAAAAAAGATTATTTTTTTTGCTGTAAATGTCGTATTTTAATTCCAAAGTGCAGCATCTGGAATAAAAGGTTAAAAATAGGAAAAATAACGAAATAAAGTAAGACAGAGTGGTAGCAAACTGACCAGATTGATTTTATTCACCCCCAAACACATCAGCGCCACTTTTACAGAGTTTGCCAGTGAAGCGCTATTTTTGTTTTCTTGACTTTGTTTTCCCTGGGCTTGCAACTAGTGCACCAGTCCTGGAGGTACTGCAAAGTGTGGATTGGAAAACAAAATGTGTACTGTGGGCTCTGCGTTCAGGGATGTGGTCTTTTTACCATACTGCTTACGTTTTCTAAGGATATAAGCAATGGACATTGAAATGGGTCCATTCAGGGCCCTGTAGTCATGTCCTTAACTTTTCAGGTAAAACCACTCGCTGATTTCTGAATAGTGAGTGAGAAATCGTTAAGGTAACCATGTTGTTTCTGCTTACATTTCACATGCTTTACTTAATCTAGCATTCCCTTTGAGTGTTTGCTTTTACTTTTTTTTTTTAGGCAGCATATTACTCTTATCAAGTGCATAATTTGAATTGAGCCACATCCAAGTGTTTATAGCGGGCACAGTTAGGTTGTAGCTGAAGGCAGTGCGAGTTTCTCTCAGTGGGACAGTATGGTGTTCAGTGGGGGAGAGGATGGGGCACTATGGCCAGAGCTGTCGAATTTGGAACTGGGGAACTGGGTTCAGCCTTCATGACCAGTCCACTCTACTGAGGGAGCATATTCCCATGCTAGACCTTAGAAGGCCCCACTAGACCTTAGAAGGCTTGATGTCTTAGCAGAAGCAGGTGTACCCTAGTGGTGTCAATTGTGAGTTAACCTTGAAGGACTGTCCACCACAATCCATACTGAAGTTCATCTCCAGTCTTGCGGACAGGCCTATGAAGCAGCACACCCTAGAGCAACAGTGATCCAGTCACTGAGATTCTGTCACTGAAGTCACATGAACCTTGAGCAGGTTAGGGCGGTGCAAACTGTGTGACCGCACTGGGTACCTATTTCAGGTGGGTGCGTAGTGTTTGTAAGTATATTATGCTTTAAAAAAAATGTCATGATAACTTTGGTGATTAATGTTCTTCCTAGAGAGAGATCCGAGTTTTGTCTAGTGGAAGGGTTGACTCCTGGAAAGGTTGCACAGAGGATTAATATGCCTGCTGCAAAGAACATGTACCATGCAGATCACAAAGTGCACTGCTTTAATGGGGGGATCATGATGAATGGTCATTTAATGTCAGCTGTAGATGATGGATCCCTGAACAGTGTCATGTATGTGCATGTTTGCATTGTGCTGAGGGGATTATCAGGTAATTGTTCACACAGTTCTCTGATGGATGTCACATGCGGTTTTTCTGAGTCCCCAGATAGATCATGCAGTCTGTGTATTCTGTTGTGTACTGCCAGTCACTGCCAATCACCGGTGTATTCAACTGTGTAGCCTTGGACCGTGTCATGTATGTGCATGTAACTTGCATGATCGAGATAACTATTAGCGGCGATAGTATGTGTCTCTTGGTCCTCTTTCAAGTGCTTGCCGTCCTTTTTCCCCAGCAACCCCTACCCCCCCCAGGGGCGGCAATCTGAGGGATAGCCCTGGGCGCCATAAGCTCTAGCTATGCCTCTGATGGGGTCTATGCTGTTAACGATCAGGCAAGATTTCCATATTTGTGCACACTTTATTTGTGCGTGAGGTATGTTCTTAGGCATGGGTTGCAAGCAGCATTTTTCCAAGGGCTATAAAGTCTGGTCTTTGACCTCATACTAAAACATCCGTGCAGAACTTCTGAAGACTGTTTAAAATGAAACACAACACTTAAACAGTTAAACTGTTTATGTGTTGTTTTTCATTTTGTCACTGCTGCAATAATTTATTTTACTGACGCCTTTTGGGGCCCGGCCGGCAGGGTGACTTTGATTCCATGATGGGTAGTTGCGGGGGTGGGGTGGTGGTGCGGGGGTGGAGGGTGGCTTTGAGGCCTGCTGCCTTGCCCTGGTGGCGTACGTATATTGTGCAATTTGTTGGTAACTTTTGGTTTCGTTAGTTGGATAGCAGACATTTTGAGGCCCTGTGCGCCTTTGTGTGCCATTTTTAACCATTCCATTCATAAAAATACAAGGACGACTTAACAACTTCAAACGATGGCACTCTAATACCAACTCAAACCCTGCAATTGTGGCACTGTGATATGAAAAACGGGTAGCGATTGTAGGTTTGAATACAGCAAACCGTGCTAAGTTAAATAGTTAATATTAAGGAGGTGGTGGTATACGGCTCGGAAATTCCGAGTATAGCCCAATAAACGCAGATAAGCTGTCTCTTCAGTGTTCACACACTCCCAATGCCATTCCTCTGGTCTAATTCTTAGAGTATGGAACACATCATTTTTTATGAGAATGACTCACATCAGGCAGGCCATTCAAATCAAAACCATTTAGAACATAGTTGATACCCACATGGTAACAAATCCAACCAGATGGTCATTTGACTCCATCAATTAATCAGTGTTAGAGCCCAGTTATGAGCAATGTGCAGCAGCAGCTGACTGTCCAAAATTCATGTAAATCTCCCCAAAAAATATTGCAATTGATATGTAATAATAATTCCTAAGACAGAGGCTCGTGACGTCTGCCCACTTCATGTCCTGTGTCTGATGCCATATCTCAGAGTAGGTGAATGTGAGGAGGCCAGAAGTCGAATGCATTACATTTATTTTGCTCAAATGTGCAGCATCGCAGAGAAGGAGACTGGGCTTGCCCATAGCTTTAAGTGGGCAGAGTCTGAACCCCTGCAGTTTTTTAATGGGGGCCTCGAAACAGGTCTCTAATCGGGTTCTGTTTTGTGCCCTGGCACAGGCAGCCGGCCCGTTTCGTTTTTTACCAGACTGCAGTGACAACACATCATTCACGTAGGGTTCCTTTATGTGATCAGACGGTTATACTCTGTAGTGCAGGGAGGGAGAAATTGGTAATCTGAAGCAGCACCAAAAATTTACAGAGGTACAACGCGGAGAAATCTCTTTATTTCGCCTCTTTTTTTCTTTTTTCTATGCATAGTGCCTTCTGCAGCACTCAGGGAAAGAGGAAAACGCCTCTTGTAATTGCCCGCTATGCAGGCACCAGTGCACCATGGTGCAACAGTGCCTGCATTGGCGCACATCAGCTTATTGTGTGCCGGTGCATGGGGAAAGGACACAAATGCGCCGTATCTGCTGATAGATACGGTACATTTGTGCCCTTTTCTTTTGCTGTAGGGCAGGGCAGCAGGAAGGCCTACTGTTCTGCCCTACAGCAAAACCTCATAAATGAGGCCCTAAATGCAAACTACTATCTTCACTGATTTAAATTTTTTTTCTTGTAATGCTCTACATTTATATGTTTTATTATTTATGTTTCAATTTAAAAGTTAAATTTATTGTGTTAACTCCTTTTTCTCTATTGTAAATTTTGAAACAATTTATGAACCATATCTGTCTTTTTCAGCATATCTTTGCTTTCCACCCAAAATCTTGTCGTCAGGTTTGTATGCTTTGCACCTCAATTTCTGTTATGTGGACTTTCTGTCAGTGTACGTTTATAGTATATAAATGCTATATTTCGCAAAATAAACACAGTTTGCTGGAATATAATTTCTGTTTGTCTGGCTAATCTTACAAAAATCAAGGATGAACTGCAATCCTTGGATGGATCTCTTTCGCCATCTAATTTTCAAAGTATTTGCAATGTACGGTCTTACCAATGGTGTGAGCCTTGATGACTTCATTAACCAATACAGTAAAGAGGAAGAGATGTGTTACAGGTAGAAAACACTGAGAGGGCCTCTTCCCATTGGCTGTGTGTGCTTGGCTTGGGGGTCGTTTTGCAAGCAGACCAGTTAGAGGATTGGGCACATTTTTTAAATATTTTCTTCACACTTGTGCTTTAAAATGCTATATTTGGATCCCGTTTTTGCCAAAATTTACAGTAAATATGTGGTGTAAAACCCACCATTTGAATACATTTTTTGCAAAATTTTCTTGCGGGGGGAATCCCCCCCGCACCCTCCTTTTTCAGTTCGGGCTCGCTCGCTCGCGCACGCATTGTACATGGGTACAGATTTTCCGCCCCACCAGTTTAGAAATCCACCAGCCGCCCCTGCTGATCATAGTGAAAATACTAAAAGAGTATTTCTTTTTAGGATCTCCTCTTGATAAGACAACACCAAAAATAGTGCAGGTGACTTTTGGAGCATTCACCTTCTTCTGCCCCCCTGGAAATGTAAAAAATTGCCATATAAAAGAGTCTTTCTGTTCCTCTGTCTCTGTGCCACAAGGGTCTCCTGCTCACTCCCAGAAGATGACTGCTGCCCTGCCATTCTCAAGTACTGGAGTACTGGAAAAGCTGCTCAGCTCCTTTTCCCAGGGAATCAGAAGAAATAATGAGGGGAGTGGGTGTGGTGTTGGAAGTTTCTGGAACTGAAACTACTATAAACCAATGAAAAGTGTTGTTTCTTAATCACATGACCTGAAACTACTATAAACCAATGAAAAGTGTTGTTTCTTAATCACATGACTTGCCGTGCGCGCACCGTGCGTGCACGGTGGGCGCAAGGAGCCCGCGCGCATGCGCGTATGGAGCAGGCGCGCACGGAGCACGCACGACGTACGCATGCGCATGTGGAGCACGTACGCATGCGCACACGGAGCACGTACACATGCGCATCGCACGGTCAAAAACCCATAAAAAAAAAAAAAATTAAAGTGTTTATAAGTTTATAAAAGATATTAACTATGCTGTTCAACTTTATCCAAATTACAAAAAAAAAAGAGCTGAGCCATTCCATATTACAGGATACAGTCAATCTATAACTATATACATAGGTAGTTTATTCTAAAATAAATTTATAAAAAATATAATAATACATAGATTAATTAGCATTTAAAAAACCTTGCAAATTCACTGAAAAACCCATAGGTTTCACACACGTTATAGGTAGGAATTAGCATTTAAAAAACCTTGCAAATTCACTGAAAAAAACATAGGTGTCACATACGTTATAGTTAGGAATTAGCATTTAAAAAACCTTGCAAATTCACTGAAAAAACCATAGGTTTCACACACGTTATAGTTAGGAATTAGCATTTAAAAAAACGTGCAAATTCACAAAAAAAAACCATAGGTTTAACACATGTTATAGTTAGCTGGACATCACACTCGTACAAAACCATTGAAAATCCCCCGTTATAGTTAGTTCAGCTAACTATAACTCGCGCACCCGCAATCCACTGCTGATGACGTCACATATTACATCACTCATGACATGGTCAGTGACATCACTCATGACATCACTGATGACATCTCAAATGACATCACTGATGACATCACTGATGAAGTCATCCATGTGATAAATTACCACATCTTCTCACACCCTAATATAACCTTTGATACACCGACTCAAAATTTCACAGTTCCATTCTCAAAACCATACATACTCCAATACCAATAACTACATACCCACTTATTAACTCTTAGGTCTACATACACCTCCACTCATTCACCTTTACAGTCACTCATACTTACAGTCACTCCATACAAGACTATCATATGCATTTATACACCTATATAGACACTCACACACCAACAATCATCCATAGAGGTACTCTCACACCTAGTCAGTCATGCAAATAATCACACTCCCATTTACTCACCTATGTGGTTATACACACTCAAGTTCACTTACTCATAAAAATAGTACCACATTCTTACGCTCTTATAGAATCATTGATAAAAGCACACACTGATCCATACAGTCACTGTCACAATCACACACTCTCACATCTACCCACTTATATACTCTTACACGCATATATACTGCCTTTCACATATGTAGTTAGTCACAAATGTACCACTGAGATATACATTCAATCCCTAACACACCCATACATACACTCACTCAACCATACAGTCCATCACAGATGCACTCTTAAAACCATGCACCCATAGAATCACCCCCTGTTATAGTTAGTTCAGCTAACTATAACTCGCGCGCCCGCAATGCACTGCTGATGATATCACATATTACCTCACTCATGACATGGTCAGTGACATCACTCATGACATCACTGATGACATCTCAAATTACATCACTGATGACATCACTGATGACATCATCCAGTGAATGTGTTTTTTTCTGAAAATTACATATGTTTCATATATGTATATCTCAAGGTCGATGGAAGAATAAATGGGTATATAAGTGTCTAAATGGATGATTTGTTTTTGAAAAATTGATTGTATAGCTGACTGATTAAGTGTATCTTAGTGAATACACGGCTCAGTGAGTAATGTTTAAATATGTAAATATCTGTATCAGTCTTTCACTTTGTGTATAAGTGGCTGCATGGGTTGGTGAGTAGCTAGATGAGTGTCTATATAGGTTATTAGTTGGTTTTTTGAGTATCAGTATGAGTGCCTGAGTGTCTGTATGGTTCGGTGGGGGGTATTACATAGTGCATATGTGCATGAATGAGTGACTCACTGTTTGTATGTGTTGAAGACAGCATGTGTGCAGGTCTGTATGGGTGGATGAGTGTGTGCATGGGGGTGTTAGTGATTGAATGACTGTCTCGATAGTATCTTTATGAGTAACTACATATGTTTTAAACTAGTATATGTGACTATTGGTGTATATAAGTGAGTATATGTGAGAGTGAGAGATTGGAAGAGTTCCTGTATGAATAAGTATGTGTTTCTATTAGTGATTGTTTAAAAGACTAAGTATGTGTAAGTTTCTGTAGAAGTAAGTGTGGTGGTGTGTGTATAACTGTATATGCGAGTAAATGGATGTTTGATTCTTTATTAACATGATTGACTATGTGTGTGAGTAACTCTATGGATGAGTGGCGTTGTGTAACAGGATGTATAGGTGTATGAGTACATATGATGAGTGAGTACATGTATGAGTGACTGTATAGGACTGTTGGTGAATGAGTGGATGTGTATGTGGATCTTAGAATTACTGAATAGGTTGTTGTAACAGGTATTGATATGTCCATTGTTTTGAAAATTTTAGTTTCTATTTTTGAATGTGTGTATCAAAGGTTATATTAGGGGGAGAGGAGGTCTGCCACTCTATCACAAGGATGATGTCATCAGTGATGTCATTTGAGATTTCATCAGTGATGTCATGAGTGATGTCACTGACCATGTCATGAGTGATGTAATATGTGATGTCATCAGCAGTGCATTGCTGGCGCGCGAGTTATAGTTAGCTGAACTAACTATAACGGGAGAATTTCAATGGTTTTGTACGAGTGAAAAGTCCAGCTAACTATAACGCCCCTGGAACCTATGGTTTTTTCAGTGAAGTTTTAAGGTTTTTTAAATGCTAATTCCTAACTATAACGTGCCTGAAACCTATGTTTTTTTCAGTGAATTTCAAAGGTTTTTTAAATGCTAATTTCTATCTATGCCTATATAGGACATGTGAAGAAAGAAGAAAAAACGCACAAAAAGAAAAAAAAAGAAATGCAGAAAGAAGCAACAGAAGTCCTCAAAGACGAAGAAAAGTGCAGGAAGAAGGATAACGTGCAGAAAGAACAAACAGAAGAGCAGAAAGAAGCCTTGTTGCAAAATCATCCTGTACCCTCAACTTTTTCAGACGGATACTGGTGGTAACTGAGTCTGACTAACCAGTCCTAGAGTCAGTGCTATGTTAAAAGACACTCAGAATACAGTGAAAACACCTACATACACTAGGGAACACTATGCGTTGGGGTCCCCCTGTGATTAGCATGACCTCCTCTGTAAGCCCCTAGTATATAATAGGGCAGGGGATTAAAACTACCTCTTAAAACGCGCCACAGGGCGTGTTTGCACACGTCACCTCAGACCCCGTCCCCTCCCTTCCCCACTGTGTAAACACGCCCTGTGGCTGTTTTAAGTTGGGAGATTAAGTCCCCTTGAAACCTGATGGTCCCTAGGGTCCAACTAGACCACTAGGTACCTCCAGTAAGCGCCACAGAGCTGCGTTGTAGAGAGATGTAAAAAGGGGCACGGCCTAGACCACCTCTCTGCAACGCAGCACAGTGGCGCTTACTGGAAGCACCTGGTGGGCTAGTTGCCCCCAGAGTCCCTCAGGATTGAAGGGGAATTATTTCCCCAACTTAAAACGCGCCACAGGGCGTGTTTGCACACGTTAACTCAGGCCCCGTCTCCTCCCTTCACCACTGTGTAAACACACCCTGTGGCCGTTTTTAGTTGGGAGATTAAGTTAATTTGAATCCTGAGGGTCCCTAGGGTCCAACTAGCCCACTAGGTACCTCCAGTAAGCGCCACAGAGCTGCATTGCAGAGAGGTGTAAAAAGTAGCACGGCCTGGACCACCTCTCTGCAACGCAGCTCAGTGGCGCTTACTGGAAGCACCTGGTGGGCTAGTTAGCCCCCAGGGGCCCTCAGGATTGAAGGGGAATTATTTCCCCAATTTAAAATGCGCCATAGGGCGTGTTTGCACATGTCACCTCCGGCCCCGTCCCCTCCCTTCCCCGCTGTGTAAACACACCCTGTGGCCGTTTTAAGTTGGGAGATTAAGTCCCCTTGAATCCTGAGGGTCCCTAGGGGCAAAATAGCCCACTAGATACGTCCAGTAAGCGCCATTGCAGAGAGGTGTAAAAAGGGGCACAGCCTGCACCCCCTCTCTGCAACGCAGAGCAGTGGTGCTTACTGGAAGCACCTGGTGGGCTAGTTGGCCCCCAGGGTCCCTCAGGATTGAAAGGGAATTATTTCCCCAACTTAAAACGCGCCACAGGGCGTGTTTGCACACGTCACCTCAGACCCCGTCCCCTCCCTTCCCCACTGTGCCACTGTGTAAACACGCCCTGTGGCTGTTTTAAGTTAGGAGATTAAGTCCCCTTGAATCATGAGCGTCCCTAGGGTCCAACTAGACCACTAGGTACCTCCAGTAAGCGCCACAGAGCTGCGTTGCAGAGAGATGTAAAAAGGGGCACGGCCTAGACCACCTCTCTGCAACGCAGCGCAGTGGCGCTTACTGGAAGCACCTGGTGGGCTAGTTGGCCCCCAGGGTCCCTCAGGATTGAAGGGGAATTATTTCCCCAACTTAAAACGCGCCACAGGGCGTGTTTGCACACGTTAACTCAGGCCCCGTCCCCTCCCTTCACCACTGTGTAAATACACCCTGTGGCCGTTTTTAGTTGGGAGATTAAGTTCATTTGAATCCTGAGGGTCCCTAGGGTCCAACTAGCCCACTAGGTACCTCCAGTAAGCGTCACAGAGCTGCATTGCAGAGAGGTGTAAAAAGTGGCACGGCCTGGACCACCTCTCTGCAACGCAGCTCAGTGGCGCTTACTGGAAGCACCTGGTGGGCTAGTTAGCCCCCAGGGGCCCTCAGGATTGAAGGGGAATTATTTCCCCAACTTAAAATGCGCCATAGGGCGTGTTTGCACATGTCACCTCCGGCCCCGTCCCCTCCCTTCCCCGCTGTGTAAACACACCCTGTGGCCGTTTTAAGTTGGGAGATTAAGTCCCCTTGAATCCTGAGGGTCCCTAGGGGCAAAATAGCCCACTAGGTACGTCCAGTAAGCCCCATTGCAGAGAGGTGTAAAAAGGGGCACAGCCTGCACCACCTCTCTGCAACGCAGAGCAGTGTTGCTTACTGGAAGCAGCTGGTGGGCTAGTTGGCACCCAGGGTCCCTCAGGATTGAAAGGGAATTATTTCCCCAACTTAAAACGCGCCACAGGACGTGTTTGCACACGTCACCTCAGGCCCTGTCCCCTCCCTTCACCAGTGTGTAAATGCGCCCTGTGGCCGTTCTAAGTTGAGAGATTAAGTCCCCTTGAATCCTAAGGGTGCCTAGGGTCAAACTAGCCCACTAGGTACCTCCAGTAATCGCCACAGAGCTGCGTTGCATAGAGGTGTAAAAAGGGGCGTGGCCTCAGAACACCTCTCTGCAACGCAGCTCCCTGGCGCATATTGGAGATACCTGTTGGGCTAGTTGGCCCTCAGGGACCCTCAGTATTGAAAGGGAATTAATTCCCCAACTTACAACTGGCCAGGGGGCACGTTTGCAGAGTGCTGCAAGGAGGGGGCGTGGCCTCCGGCGCGATGCCAGTGTTTTAATTATTTTATTTTTTTAAGAAGGAGGGCTGTGTGGCCCCCCCTTCTTTTTCTAATTTATTGGCCCTGGGGACCCTATCCCCCAGGGCCTGCACCCTAATTTTTTTTGTTGAAAAAAATAAATTAGGAAGGGGGCTACGTGGCCCCCCTCCCAAGGCCTTAATCTGCCCCGGGGACCCCAACCCCCGGGTCATGGCCTTTTTTTATTCTTTAGGAGGGGGGCTGCGCTGCCCCCCTCCTCAGGCCACTTATGGCCCCAGGGACCCCATCCCCTGGGGCCATTTTATTATTTTAAAAAAGTATATATTTATAGACACTCCTAGGACATGCTGGACAAACCGTATGTACCTATCACCATGACGATTTGCGTGATATTCATTAAAAGGCGACTATGCATACATTGAATACACGTGGAATGTATTTACACCGCTAATGAAGCTCTGACGTGTCTGACACCCTACCGTGCCTAATCCCGGCGCCCCCGCCGGTGGGTACTCTCCAAGTAGACACCCTTGTCGTTTATTTATACAAACATGGGTAGCTATTGACGGGCACATTTAATACACACACACCAAGCCATTCAAAGGGGATTCGACAAAAATTCGACCAAACTATGCAAGAAACCCCCCTCACGGTTAATAAAACACACATCCACCGCCGGATGTGTAATACTTTTTATTTTACTCTCTGGAAAGGAGACGAACCTCACTTGAGAGTCACAGCGTGCTCCTGGCTGAGCCCAATGCTGTGTTACACCCACCAGTGCCCGCCGAGTGCCACACACTTCTGTGTTGTATTCCACCAGCTAGTGCGTATGCTATGACACTCTCTAGACCATGTGCACTGTAACACCACCCCGTGAATATGTCATGCCACACTTGCCATCGCACGGGTTATGTTGCCCCATCTAACATGCCTTTCTCAAAGCCTATGTTATAACGCACAGCGTTATGCCATACATATTACAATCTGGGATCCATATCTTTGCCACAGTGCATATGCAATGTTGCACTCCCCAGCACATATTTTATATTACAACTTTAGAGACTAGTTAGGTTACACAACACTGCCCTGTGCATATTACACTCCAAGGCACATATCGCATAGCACACGCTAGTGCCTGTGCTATCTCGCGCTCTCCAATGAATCTGTCATTGCGCACAATGTATTGCATATTATATTTCACGCCCGGTTCATCTTATATCACACTTTTTGGTGCATAGTTTATACCATATACTATATCTAGTTTTCATTTTTAATCGTGCTCTCAGGACTATGTTCTATATAACACTGCGTCCACCTACCCTTTTCACGGGCATTACATTTTGCGATGGGGGTGGAGGGTCAGGGGGTGTTTCTGCCAAGTGAGCCCGGAGTCACAGTCACAAACGTCCTCTTCTTCCTGAATAAAAGTGAGGTTATGCTGCATACATGTTCATATTTTAAGTAGTTCGCACAGACACACATTTTAAAAACAATAAAGTTCCTAATACCCACCTTCTCTGAACAGTTAGCTTGCTGCCCCATCCACCTCCTCCCTATCCTCTGTTGTCTGAATCCATGGACTAGCCTCCTCCCTCCTGCCATGCATGGTCTGATGTGCTGCCACTGCCCTCCATTTAGCATGATGTACCAGTCCACTCCTCCTGCCCTACATTGCCCAATTCTATGGCCCATCACTGACCTCCTGCTTAGCCTCTGTGCTTAGCTTGCTGCCCCTATTCTCCTTCCCCCTGCTCTCCGATGTCTTTGTGCATGCCCCTGCTCCATCCTTTTTGCCCACAATGTTCCATGGACCTGCCACTCCTATCTACTCTGAGTGTTCTGTTGAACTGCCACTCCCCTCCCACATGCCTAGCATTGTCAGATGACTGTAACCTGTCCCTGCCACCATCACCCTGCTTGTCCACATGCCATGCCCCTATCCCTTTCCTCCTGTCCTCCATGGTCCATTTTACTGCCACACCCTTCTGCCCTCCCTGGTCTGTTGTGCTGCAGCTGCTCCTCCTGCCTGCCCCGCGCGGTCTGTTGTGAGGCCCCTTCCCCTGAACTCCCTTGTCTGTGCCCAGGTCCTGACCCTCCCTTCTATCCTCCATGGTCCTTTGTGCATGCCCCTGCACCCTCCTTCTTGCCCATCATAGCCATTGTGCTGCCACTAACCCTCCCGCTTGCCATGCATGGTCTTCTGTGCTGCCATGGCCCCTCCCACCTTCCCTCCATGGTCTGTGTGTATGCCATCATAGTCTCACTGTTGCTCTCCATGTTGTGTCTTGTTTCTAGTGCCCATCCTACCTGACCGCCATGGTCATCTTGCTGCTCCTGCCCTGCCCCCTTGCCCCCAGCCCTCTGTTTCCATGTGCAGACCCCTATTCCCTCACTCCTGGCGTGTCTGTTACATTGTAATGCCCCTGATCCGTCCCTCCTGCCCTTTATGAGCTTAAAAACATTGGACGTTTCCTGGCTGAAACTGGTATGTTGGCATGTATGGTTGTACTACCACTGCCTCTTCCATCTGCCCACAATGGTCTATTATATTGCCACAGCCTCTCTTGCCAGTCCTGTATTGCTGGTTTGTTGCCCCTGCCCCCCTTTCCACTTTCCTCCATAGTCTGTTGTGCTGCCACTGCCTTTCCTGCCTGCCCAGTGTGGTCAAATTGTTGCCTCTGCACTCTCCTACCTGCCTTCAATTTTCAGAGTCCGTGCCCCTGGCCTCTGCCTCTCAACAGTATCCCAATGAACAACTAGATTGCTAACATTCTATATTTATTACAAAAGTGTGGAACGCCTGACATCATCTTGATGTAATCAAAACTGTAATACCTAGAGCATTTCCTTTAGAAATTACATATATGAGAGGGTCTTATTTGCATCAAAATGATGGTCAGTGCTCTAAAAAACTAAAATGAGGACATACTTTCTGAGTTTTCAAATTGCGACAAAGAACTTTTAAATTATTTGTAATCTTTATGTTTTTTTTATCCAGTTGACCACTTGATTAAATGTTGCACTTAAGGGAGAGGATGTGGTGTTGCTTCCAGAGCTGCAGACTTTGCAACTGGGGAACCAAGCTGGAGTTTCTGCTTCAGCTCAACATTCTGCGATTCTGGTCAAATCACTTAATCTCTCCATGTCTACAACCAAAATGAATTTGATCTTGTGTGATGTAACCAATGCTCATGTAAAGCACTCCAATACCTGACAAGTCTGCACTTTGCCATAAATTCTGAATGTTAGCACTCTAGTGTCTCATTATATCACTGTAGTAAAGCTACTGCTCACCAGGGATGTCTGCTGCTGGTATTCAAAGTGCATGTTTCAGTCTACATGTCATAATTTTCTTATGAAATAGAAGAGGATTTGAGAAGTCAAAATGTGCCCTCATTTTTCTTTCTGCAGCACTAATCATAATTTCTATGGCAAAATGAACCCCCTCATTTTGTTCCTTTTTAAATTAAATGTTTTAAGACTTACCACTTTATTCCAATCAAGATGGCTTCAGGTGTGCAATACGTTTGTCATAAGTAGGACTGTTAGCGCTCTTAATTAGAATTTAATTAGTTCATAACATTTCCCATTGTAACAGTTGAAGGATCCCACCAATTTTAGTCATTTTCTCTACAGCGTTTGATGAGACACACCCCTTCTGCTTAGAGAGCTTTTTTGAAAAGTTTTGTTGCTGTGTACACATATCTTCTACTACACACAACATGCAACGATCATCTTGATCAATTTTCATGGTCTGTACATTACCCTTCCACGTGTGATCGCCATGCATTTCAAACGTTACATCAAAAGTCAAATGTGTGTTACATGATGCCCCTGGTGTGTGTGTGCACATTATTGTGCTGCCTTTCGGCCTGGGTATTGCTGACCCGAAGGGGTATCATCAGCCATGGACAGAGTGCACATTCTAGATCACATGTGACAAACAGTAAACAGTAATGTGTACATTTGTATTGCTGTATTCTCTGTTGTCAGGCTTTACCAGTATAGTAGTGTGTCATATGTGAGACTTTCAGATTCACATTTGGCATGCATTGCTTTAATATAATGAACGTTATCACTATTTATGATGTAGCTTCACTGCTGATCCTCCCTCCATCCGAGCACATTCACATGTGTGCGCTTCGCTATAGCAACATTTCAATCATACCGCACACCATTGACATGAGTGTCTGCGCATATCCACAACCTTGACAACGACATGTGATGTTGGCCATTCAATGTTTTCGAACAGCATCTCATTAGCGATAGTTGCCACCCTCCCGGTGCATGCTACATTAATGTAAATTGCACATTCTGTGATGTCAAAACTGAAACAGAAACACACATAATTACACTTCCTGGCCAGGCAGGAACTGAACAACGCCCAGGTCCCCGGAACTATTATTCACACCCCTACGCTTGCCTAGCGTACGCAAGCCCAGCCCACTTTGCGTACGTATAAATAGGATAACGACGACGCCACATGTCCCAGTTCTTCTACACTGCCTCAGGTGATATGGCCGCAGACAATGCACAATAAAAAAAAGGGATCTCTGAGCCATACACCATCGTCGCAATCAACACTGCACCTAAATTGTGAACACTGCTGCCCGTCGTGTTTGGACACACAACAATGACAGCAGGTGAGCAGTGGGGCCTGGGTGCACAGGGGCTGCAATTGAGCGTGATTCTGCGGGGGGGGGGGTGGGGTGCATCAGCCTGGGTGCGTAGGTACAAACAAGCGATATTGCCCTGCTTAATAATGTGTTCTCTGACCTCATTCAGTCACATGTCTGTCTCATTTTAAGGACCTGCTGGACCGTACTGTAGACCTGAGCCAGCAGGCAGCGCTGCCCTACAGACACATGTTGAGTACAGAGCTGCGGGAGGGGTGGGGTGCATCAGCCTGTGTGCAAAGGTGCGAACAACCGATGTTACCCTGCGTAACGATGTGATCTCTGACCTCATTCAGTCACATCTCTGTCTCATTTTAAGGACCTGCTGGCCCGTACTGTAGGCCTGAGACAGGGGCAGAGCTGCCCTACAGACACATAGCGTCGGCTTTTGGGGCACTGTAGTGAGCTGATTACTAAGTGTACATGCACACAGGCTTGCACCACTGCATTACACACACACATTATACTTCTAGTATGCGCTCTGTTCCTTTGTATGTGAACGTTGGTATACCATATTATTATTTAACCTTGTGTATTCTCTTGCACTCCAACTCCTCTTTGAACCACGATTACCACTAACAGTTCGAAGATCGTACTTCAAGAAGGAAGGATGCACTCAACTGGTGTTCTCTATTAACGTTGAAAGAAACCTTCAGTTACCTCAAGACGTTTCCAACATTATTTTTTTTCTCCCTTTTCAGACACTGGGTTAGTGGAGCCAAAATGGGCAGAGCGTGTGCTCACCCCGTGATGATGCCCTGGGCATTCTGACGCCTTCCACCGTGGTATCAAGACACCGTCCCCGACCAGAGACCTGCTGGGCCACCCTGATAGCAGCACCCTGGAGTTGGAGCTCGCACCGGCACGTCCTTGGACACACCGGTTGTGGTAGGTGAGCAGGAGCTGCAATTGAGCACAGAGCGAAGAAAGGGGCTGGGGTACAGCAGCCTGCATGCACAGGTGCAGGCAAGCGATTTTGCCATAGATAATAATATAATCTCCAGCCCCATTCATATCTCTGTTTCATTTTAAGGCTTGCTGGACCGCACTCTTTCTCGCGGACCCCAGCGTCCCAGACACACTGGTGACGGGAGGTGAACAGTGAGGGCTGGGTGCAGCAGGCCAGCGCTTTGTCTCCTCTTCCCTCTGTTCTTTTCACTCTCCCTCCCCTTCTCCCTTCCACCCACTCGCTCTCTGTCCCATTCTCACTTTCCTCCATTAATTCTCACTACCTTTCTTTTTCTCCTAAATATGGCACACATGCTTATGTTTTTTTTTTGTCTTGCAGGTTTTGTACGCTGCTTCCGGAGGAGTCCCACCCACTTCTTTCATGTTTTACTGTTGTTCTAATAAAGTTACATTTCCATGTATTTGTGTTGTGTTAATAAATGTTTAATAACTGAGTGTATGGGTCTTCTTTTTCTGACAACACTTGTCTGTAGTTTATTGTGAAAATCGGCGGTTGATAGTAGGTTATAACGGAAATTTTGTTTAATTTTCCGGTGCACCTACCAAATATAAACCAACAGACTATTACATAAAGGAAGGCTGGGTAATTGTACAACGACAAGAGTTCTATGAGTGTATCACTTTATAACACCATGAGTACTGCCCGTGTGATTTCAGAACCAATAAGGCACTGCCTAGGGCCAAAGAGGCTTCAAGGACTGGCGAGGCCCACCCTGCATATTTAAATAAAGCCCCGGAGGTTGCTGATCCCCAGTCTTGAGTTGGCCTCGAAGCCCCCCCGAACAATTCGTAAACAATACCCAGGGAGGTGTCGATCCCCTAGTCTGCGAAACGTCTCTGTGCCCTCCCGCGTCTAATTTACATGTGAGATTAAGATCCCCAGTGCTGCAGAGACCCCGCAATATAATAATGGGATTGGCCCCGGAACATTACCCACCAGTGTGCTCATTTAAATGAACGGGTGAGACCCCACTTCACTTTTTTTTTTCTCCAATTTTACCATCTGGTTCCGCTTTATTGAAACGATACAAGGTTTTCCTCCTCTCGCTTCAACGAGGCAAACAAGAATTTACTATCACAGGGTGCAAGCAATGCCCCCGCCCTGTAATAGGAAACATAAATGTCCCAAGCTTGCACACCCTGAGACATTGTATGACCTGCACCTGGGAGGTGGCGCTCCATGGGACCATGATGCTTTGTTTAATGCATAACTACAGAATTAGTATAAACGCATACTAACACTACTTGCACACTTGTGGTATAGCAACCAGAGTGTAGTGAAGAGACAGAGGAAGCCCAAAATCAAAAAATATAAATCCTATCAGAGGTAGGATCACATAGTTCAATCAGCCGACGACCCAGGGATGAGTAGAAACAGATTCACCAAGAAAACGGGTCTTCAGCACAACGCAAGCAAGCGCAAAATCTTGGTGAGCGCTGCCTTCTTTTCACCTTCTCCCGCTCGTCGCCAAATTTATGTAGTGAACAGGAAGATAGCAGTGGATCCGATAAGTAGATTTATTGCAGGAAAAGAAGACAGCTTAAACAGCCACCAACAGGACCAGACACCAAGGCATCCGTCTTCTCCAGCACCGTGTACAAACTCCCCAAGATTCCCCTCATGACAGCCCTACATTCTAACATTACATACTTATTATAGTATCATTACATACTAACATTGTACTATGACTTACATTGAAATAGTATACACAGCACATCACTTTACAGCAATGAGCTCACGCTTTAATCCCCTAGTCTTCAGACCAGTAGGGGTGAGTAGTTCGCTTCCCACTTCCTGTATAGTATAAACGCATACTAACACTACTTACAGTTATACTACAGCAGCCAGTATATGCTACAGCGCCCACAGCCCATCACTTTACAACAATCAGCTCGGTTTCATCCCCGAGTCTTCACACCAGTAGGCGTAGTACTTTGCTTCGCACTTCCGGTATAGTATAAACGCACGGTAGAGCTCAGTATTTCGCTTCCCACTCACTATATTGTATAAATGCCTACTAACACTACTTCCACAGGTATCCTACAATCACCAGAGCACATCACTTTACAGCAATGACCTCCCGGTTTAGGCTCTAAGTTTCATGCCCGACTGTAGCACCATCTCATCTCAGCACCATGTCACTCTGAGCAACACTGCACTTTTAGACCGGTAGGTGTGACTACTTTGCTTTGCACTCCCCCACAGAGGTTACAGTGCTCCTATCCTCCTGTTTCCTACTCTTTTTGCCCTTTTACCGCCTTACTCATTTCAATGGAATCACAAAATGGCAGCCAACACTTCCTAGTTGCAACCGCTCGCAGCGCTCACAACCAATAAGCAGCAAGCTTCTGCTCGTAACTCCTCGGCCAATCAGATGGCAGAATTCCCAAATATTGACATCTGTAAATTTCAACATTTCTCCAAAACTACTGAACGGATTTACACCAAATAAACAAAAGTGTGCTTTCTAGACCAAGACCCTTCTCCCTGCCAAATTTGGGGTAATTCCGTTCACCCATTCGACCTGCAGCCTTGTCTAAAGTTTCCTATGGAAATTAACATGGAGAAAACATGTTTTGGGACACCCCTTTTTTCTCGACCTCCCTTGACGAATCACCCCCAAACTTCCCACATAGGAGCTGATATGAACAAAGAATTAGTTTGGAAAATTTCATGAACATTCATTAAATAACGCCAAAGTTATAAGCAAAACAAAAAATGCTCTTCCAATGGAAATTTGGTCCTAACTATAACTACCTACTGGCGACCGCCAGTAGGTAAAATATATATATATATCTATATATATATATATATAGATATATCTATATATCTATCTATATATATATATATATATATATTCAGCTCCACACTATCGGTCGGTAATCGTACCAAATCACAGAAGACGGCACTCACGGGGGAGAGTTCCAACGGTACATTTATTTCAGGAACTCAGGGAGTACAACAGACGCGTTTCGGCAGGTCGCCTTTCTCGATGTTTAACACGAAATGCCGGTAACACCATTGCCTTATATTCATAATTCGCGCTAACAAATTATAATCAACACAGTGAAAGGACTAATCCGGCAGATCCCCACAATCAGGGTACTAATATTCCGCCATCTTTGAGTATTCAAAGTAGTATCGTATCACCGTAAATCAATGTATGTTACGAAGCGCATAGATTAATACAGTTCATAAAACAGCACAATTGAGCCCTGAATGGGCATAACCTCATACATAAAAGTAAAGCGCAAACAAAATACCCCTCCCAGGATATAGTGCAATGGGCAGCGGCTTCTAAATGTCGTACTAAACGCAAAATACAAATAGGTACAATATTCCTAATAATTCAATGGATGAAATCATAACTCCAAACACAGAAGACAGTCACAAATATCAAAATGTGCATACACATAATTCATTCATTAATCTCCCAAATGTACAGCTAATTCTTCACTGCTATTTAAGCCTAGCGGGTTCTTGCTCTGTAGATCAATAATAAGCACGACTCAAGACGTCTAAGTCTTTGAATCCTGTCACCCCCTCTTGGATTAATGGGTACATGATCCAAACAATAGTATGTCAATGAGTCTCGATCACGTTTGTGACATAGATTGAAATGTCGAGCAACCGGGTAGGACTCATCCATGTTAGTAATGGCCCGCATATGTTCAAGGATCCTAATCTTGTCAGGGTGTATAGTACTACCAATATACCGGAGTCCGCAGGGACAGGTCAAACAGTATACGGTGTATGGAGTAGTGCAAATATATATATATATCTATATATATATATATATAGATATATCTATATATCTATCTATATATATATATATATATATTCAGCTCCACACTATCGGTCGGTAATCGTACCAAATCACAGAAGACGGCACTCACGGGGGAGAGTTCCAACGGTACATTTATTTCAGGAACTCAGGGAGTACAACAGACGCGTTTCGGCAGGTCGCCTTTCTCGATGTTTAACACGAAACGCCGGTAACACCATTGCCTTATATTCATAATTCGCGCTAACAAATTATAATCAACACAGTGAAAGGACTAATCCGGCAGATCCCCACAATCAGGGTACTAATATTCCGCCATCTTTGAGTATTCAAAGTAGTATCGTATCACCGTAAATCAATGTATGTTACGAAGCGCATAGATTAATACAGTTCATAAAACAGCACAATTGAGCCCTGAATGGGCATAACCTCATACATAAAAGTAAAGCGCAAACAAAATACCCCTCCCAGGATATAGTGCAATGGGCAGCGGCTTCTAAATGTCGTACTAAACGCAAAATACAAATAGGTACAATATTCCTAATAATTCAATGGATGAAATCATAACTCCAAACACAGAAGACAGTCACAAATATCAAAATGTGCATACACATAATTCATTCATTAATCTCCCAAATGTACAGCTAATTCTTCACTGCTATTTAAGCCTAGCGGGTTCTTGCTCTGTAGATCAATAATAAGCACGACTCAAGACGTCTAAGTCTTTGAATCCTGTCACCCCCTCTTGGATTAATGGGTACATGATCCAAACAATAGTATGTCAATGAGTCTCGATCACGTTTGTGACATAGATTGAAATGTCGAGCAACCGGGTAGGACTCATCCATGTTAGTAATGGCCCGCATATGTTCAAGGATCCTAATCTTGTCAGGGTGTATAGTACTACCAATATACCGGAGTCCGCAGGGACAGGTCAAACAGTATACGGTGTATGGAGTAGTGCATGTGAGGAATTTGGTGATTTTCTTCGGTGCCCTAAGGCCTGGGACATTGTAGGACAAGACCCTTTTACTTTTCTTGCAGGCCTTGCATCTCCCACAGGGATAAAAACCATTAAGTGCGCCAAAAAGGGATTTTAAATCCACAGTGTTATGATAACTGTGTTCCAAGGTGTCCCTAAGGGATCTAGCCTTCTTAAATGTGATCAGAGGGTTTGAAGGTAAATCACTACCTATGATGGTGTCAGAAAGGAGAGTCGACCAATTCTTTTTCAAGATGCGTTTAAGATGACCCGCATCCTTAGAGAATGTGGTGATCATCCTAAATTTTCCTTTATTCTCCTCTTCCCTTGGCTTACTAGGATCACTTAAGAGGTCACTCCTGTTCATGCCTTGGACCTTATTAAGAGCTTTGGTTAGTACCTCCTCACTTTAGCCCCTTTGTCTAAAGCGGCCAATGCTTTCTTTTGCTGAAAGTTCAAAATCAAGATCTCTGGTGTTATTCCTCCTTATGCGTAAAAGTTCTCCATAAGGAATACTGTCAATCAGTTTTTTGGGATGACTGCTTGAAGAGTGTAAAATAGCATTGCAAAGAACAACGCCTAGATTGAAAAGGAAAAAGCACAATTGTGAGCAATGACATTGATATTGAATCCCATCAGCCACTACGAATAGCGCATATCATCATCTAGGATTCAGCCATACACGCAACTCTTGTGCCAGAGAAACGTATGGTATATGAGACCAAGGGAAAGAAATGAAATTCACAACCCCTGGTATAGTATGATGTCGCTAATGTATAGTTAAGAGTGGTAGATGGTATTGAAGCAGTGCATGAAAAACAAAATAGGTGAGTGCAGATGTTAAAAACAACTACTGGGTCAGTACAATTAATTTATTCATAACTGACCGAGTGGTGTAACTAAAAACAGTGCAGGAAGCAGTTTGAAATAATAACTGCTATTGTCCTAAGGTTGGTCTACATGTTTCAGCCTTCCGATTGGGTGCCAATCAGGCTTTCGTCAGGACCAGATCTAAACAAGCTACTGCTAATTGGTGTAATAATCCAAAAAGAAAAACACGACCTACTTGAACGGAGGTACTGGGACACTCCCGAATATACGTGGAGTGTTATTCAAATCCTAAAATAAAAGAAATTATCAATGAAAAGACTTATAATGGAAAATATCAATGTAGTTCACAGGCTTTTTCTCAACATTAATGAAAAACATTATTGGCGTTTAGGCGGCTCTCTTTGTTTATTAAGCTGACTGAGATTTAGATAAATCGAACACAAACTATAACAAATTAGTTTACATTTCGAAATTTATATCACCAACATGAGAACTAGAATTAACGGGTATGACAATGTGTATGCCACATTGTCATACCCGTTTATTCTGATACAGAGCGGGGCCTCTTTCATCTGAGCGGATGCCAGGTGGGGTGAGGCGAGACCCCCTACATTGAGGGGTAAGCATTTTACCAATCTAGTTCTCATGTTGGTGTCCCAGTACCTCCATTCAAGTAGGTCGTGTTTTTCTTTTTCTTTTTGGATTATTACACCAATTAGCATTAGCTTGTTTAGATCTGGTCCTGACGAAAGCCTGATTGGCACCCAATCGTAAGGCTGAAACATGTAGACCAACCTTAGGACAATAGCAGTTATTATTTCAAACTGCTTCCTGCACTGTTTTTAGTTACACCACTCGGTCAGTTATGAATAAATTAAATGTACTGACCCAGTAGTTGTTTTTAACATCTGCACTCACCTATTTTGTTTTTCATGCACTGCTTCAATACCATCTACCACTCTTAACTATACGTTAGCGACATCATACTATACCAGGGGTTGTGAATTTCATTTCTTTCCCTTGGTCTCATACACCATACGTTTCTCTGGCACAAGAGTTGCGTGTATGGCTGAATCCTAGATGATGATATGCGCTATTCGTAGTGGCTGATGGGATTCAATATCAATGTCATTGCTCACAATTGTGCTTTTTCCTTCTCAATCTAGGCGTTGTTCTTTGCAATATTCGGCTCCTGCATTTTGACCCTGGTTACTTTTGGTTGTTATTGCATGTAAGGTTAAGGGATTGGTAACCACTGGGTCGGTAAATAAATTTCCCTTTGACCCTCCTTTTAAAATTTATTGTTGGAATGTAAAATAGCATTCCCAGCAGTGGGTTTACGATACAATTTAGTGTGCAATTTACCCTCTGCTATAAATACACTGAGGTCTAAATAGTGGACTGATTCTGTACTAACCTCCCCTGTAAATTTTAGATTTACATTATTGGCATTCAGGACTTGTATGTATTCGGATGCCAAATCAGGGGAGCCCTTAAAAATTACAAAAAGGTCATCGATATACCGATACCATACCACTACTCTGTCCGTCCAAATGCTGTTGGGTTCGGCCCAGGCTACCTGCTCCTCCCACCAGCCTACGAAAAGATTCACATAGCTGGGGGCGAAGCAGGTGCCCATTGCCGTCCCAGAGACCTGTCTGTACAGCTGTCTTTGATAGATGAATATGTTATGCGTCAAGCAAAAATCAATGAATTCAATGATCATGGCATTGTGATCCATAAAGCATAATCAGCGATTAGCTAGAAAATACTTTACTGCTCTTAGCCCATCAGTATGTGCTATACAGGTATAGAGACTGGCAATATCCAATACCATTAGACAGAAACCTTCTTCCCATTTCACTTTTTCAATATGTACATGAAAATCTTTAGTATCCGTAAGATACGATTTCAATTGTACCACCTGTTGAAATAAAAAATGATCAATATAAGTGGACAGATGTTTAGTTAAACTACCCATAGATGCCACTATGGGCCTTCCAGGAGGGTTTGTCATATCCTTATGGACCTTAGGTAGATAGTAAAAGGTCAGAATTGTTGGATTCAAACACCTAAGAAACAGATGTTCTTCCACGTCCAGTAGGTTCTTATTATACCAAGTAGATATCATAAGATGGTAATCAGTGATACCCTGATTGTAAAGTTGCACATTCGTTTTTTCATAATAGGAGGTATCGGTTAATTGCCGACAAACCTACTGACGATATTGCTCTTGGGTCAGTAGAACAATGTTACCTCCTTTGTCCGAAAGTTTGCAAACAAGTGTATCATCTTTGCATAGTTTTTCTAGTGCCAATTGCTGTTTTCTGGAAAAATTGTTATTGCCTCTACGATGTTTTTCTTCACTCCGAAGTCGCATTAAATCCTTCATGACCAAATCCGAAAATATGTCCACCGCATCCGTGGGCATTTGTGGAAGAAAGACAGATGTAGGTTTGAATGGGCTGCCTCCACCTTTCTGTGGTACTTCTAGATCAGCCAATAGTTGAGTTTGGCTGATGGTTGTCTCACCGGCTTCGACATTCATTTCTAATAGACTGTCCATAGTTCGTAGTACTCCGAGGTCAATACCTGTTAGATTCCCAGCATGTTTTTCTTTTCCACCAATGTCAATGGATTGACTCTTTTTCGTAGTTGGTTTCAACTTAAAATATTTGTGTAATTTTAACTTACGAATGAACTTAAATAAATCAATCCTTGTTTGTGCGAATTCCATTTTACGTTGGGGACAAAACGAAAGTCCTAGTTTCAAAACCGATATTTCAGTTTCTGTGAGGATTTTAGGTGTCAGGTTGATGATCGTGAGGTTATTTCCGTCTACCTCCGCTTGTTGAAGCTCTTCTTGCTGCGGGTTACCGGTGGCGAGTGGTCGTTTCTTGCGGCCCCCACCCCCCCACCTCGTATTCCTCTTCCTCTTGCCGAGGATTCCGGGGGTTTGCCTTTGCCCCCCTGTTGCTGTTGTTTGCGAATCAGTTTGAACTCTTGGTGAAAAGGGGTGACCTCGACATCGTGGCCTCTCTCTATATCTTCGCCCGATGTCTCAAATCCAGTAGTATCACGGGACTCTGCCGGCAACTGTATCGGTTTCTTTATTAGTTCTTTCCTTGGATTATCGTATTTCCAGGCAAAGGTCAATATGCGTCCAAGGTTGTAGTCACGCTCATCGCGTTCGAATTTCTCTTCCTTTCGTTTCTTAATTTTTTGTTCGTAGGATTTCAGTCGTTTCTTCATTGATTCTCTTTTCTCTTCCACCTTTGTCTGATCTGGTTCTTTTAATAACTCATCCTCCAATTCCTTAATCATGAGCAATGCTTTATCTCGATCACTCCATGCGAATCTCACGAGTATGACCAGCATCCCTTTACAAGAGAGGGCCGTGTGTTCTGCCCACTCGTCCAGTAAACGGGGATCGGGATTTTCATATGCAGGGACGGTGTAAATTCGTAGGCCTCGCGGCACTCGGTTGACCTCAATATAACTCTGTAATGAGGTGGCCTCCCACCATTTTCTGATCTCTCGCTCATATAATCTCTCCAGAGCAGTGAATTTGGTGGTTAAATTCGTTGGTGCTGTCCCTTCATTGCTCTCACGTGTACTATTGTCATTGCGTTTACGAAACATATTTTGTGCCGCTTCTCGGCGCTCCGTTTCACAAAACATGTTGTGTGTGTTAAATATTATAAACACAGTCACAATATTTGCTCGCCCCAATTCCCCCTAGTTCTTGCGATAATGGAGTGTCCACAGGTAAAATCCGTTGTGCCACCGGCACCTTACCCGGAAGTCTAATCCTTTTTGACTGGTCCGTATACCCCCACGGACCCGACAGCAGTCTCCCGGTCTCACGGATAAGGGTAGATCCAACAATCCCAAATGCTGTGTTCCTCACTCCATACCCCGGTGCACCAGGAAATGTTCAATCTCTGCTCCTGGGTTGCACCAGCCCAACGCACACATGAACGGTGCTCGTCACGGCGGGGGTGCTCCCGCCATCAAAATTCAGCTCCACACTGTCGGTCCGTAATCGTACCAAATCACAGAAGACAGCACTCACGGGGGAGAGTTCCAACGGTACATTTATTTCAGGAACTCAGGGCGTACAACAGACGCGTTTCGGAAGGTCGCCTTTCTCGATGTTTAACACGAAACGCCGGTAACACCATTGCCTTATATTCATAATTCGCGCTAACAAATTATAATCAACACAGTGAAAGGACTAATCCGGCAGATCCCCACAATCAGGGTACTAATATTCCGCCATCTTTGAGTATTCAATATAGTATCGTATCACCGTAAATCAATGTATGTTACGAAGTGCATAGATTAATACAGTTCATAAAACAGCACATCCTCTGCTGATGATGTCAGATATTACATCACTGATGACATATGTGTCTTTATGAAAAATAAATATTTGTAATATATGTATAGCTAAAGATACAGTATTAGCATCAACAGAGGATTGCGGTCGCGTGAGTTATAGTTGCCTGCACTAACTATAACGTGGAATTTCATTGGTTTTTTACGAGTGAAATGTACAGCTAACCATAACATGTGTGAAACCTATGGTTTTTTTCAGTGAATTTGCAAGGTTTTTTAAATGCTAATTCCTAACTATAACGTGTGTGAAACCTATGGTTTTTTCAGTGAATTTTTACGGTTTTTTAAATGCTAAGTTATGTATTTATTTTTAATTTTTGCGCGCACGGTGTGCTTCGCGCAGCGTGCGCGCGCTGTGGGTACTCGGTGCGCTTCGCGCACCGAGCGCCCACGTTGCGCATTTCGTACTGTGCACGCCTCGCCATTTTTTTAAAAATATCAATTGTTTTTTTCTCCCTTGGGGGTCCTTAGATTTATATATTAAATGTGATTGTTAATTATTTTTATTTTTTTTAATTTGTTTTTTTACCGTACGCGTACGGTAAGCTTACCGTATGCGCACCCCGCGATTTTTAAAAAAAATTATTAAATTTATTTTTCATACTTTTTGGTCCTTCGTGAACCCCCTGACGAACGCTAGGGGGTCTGCAACTCTCTTCGTTGCCCCCTTTTCATGTTATTAACCTTTTTTTTTCAGTGCGACAGACAGAAAATGGCGGCCGATACTTCCTGGTTTCGACCGATTCGAATGTTTACTTTGATCTAACAACCAATCAGAATCGCGCTCGCGCACGGCACCGTACGCGTACGGTAAGCTTACCGTAAGCGCACGGTAAGCGCACGGAGCGCGCTTACAGATATATATATTGATTTAAATGCTATTTTCTCAGGAACTACTGAACAGATTTACACCAGACCTACAAAAGGCACTTCCTTGACCTGCGGACTACCTCTCTGCCAAATTACAAGTAATTCTGTTCAGCCGTTCGGGCTGTAGCTGTGTCTAAAGGTCCTATGGAAAAATGCATAGGGAAAACGCGTTTTGGGACCCCCCTTTTTTCTCAACCCCCGCTTGACTAATCACCCCGAGACTTTCAGGGTAGGAGCGGAGCGTAGCGCCCCATTAGTTTTGAAAATTTTGCGAGGATTCGTCAACCGGCGCCAAAGTTATGCAAAATAGAATTTTGAGATTTCCTATGGAAACATGGTCCTAACTATAACTATCTACTGGCGACCGCCAGTAGATAATATATATATACATTAGAAGAAAAGGTTTGCCCTTGCTCGAGGAAGCACTCACGACGAGTTTGCACTTCTTTATTGGAGGTTGTGGCACAAGGTACAGGAAACATTCAGAGCTCTTCACTTCACCTTACGCGTTTCGGGCTGGCGCCTTTGCTCACAGGTGTTCTCGGGGTGATTGAGAACAGTGCGCGGTCATCCTTACAAGTCCTCATATCTCCGCCCCAATGGGCGTGTCGCTAGTGCTAGGAATTGTGGTCCTTGTAGGTCGCTGCACCACATCCCATGTGGGATCCTCCTCCACCTCTCATTAAAAACATCTTGAAGCCCATGTGGGTTGATGAATGGCTCACCGCACAGTCTGCCACTCGTAATAATCCACCAATAATGGCCCCATCGTCCATAAATGATGATTGTCTCTCGACGCCACCTCTGGTCCGCTGTGCTGCGGCGGTGCTCCCCCACGGCTGAACCGGCCGTAAATATTAGAAGAAAAGGTTTGCCCTTGCTCGAGGAAGCACTCACGACGAGTTTGCACTTCTTTATTGGAGGTTGTGACACAAGGTACAGGAAACATTCAGAGCTCTTCACTTCACCTTACGCGTTTCGGGCTGGCGCCCTTGCTCACAGGTGTTCTCGGGGTGATTGAGAACAGTGCGCGGTCATCCTTACAAGTCCTCATATCTCCCCCCCAATGGGCGTGTCGCTAGTGCTAGGAATTGTGGTCCTTGTAGGTCGCTGCACCGCATCCCATGTGGGATCCTCCTCCACCTCTCATTAAAAACATCTTGAAGCCCATGTGGGTTGATGAATGGCTCACCGCACAGTCTGCCACTCGTAATAATCCACTAATAATGGCCCCATCGTCCATAAATGATGATTGTCTCTCGACGCCACCTCTGGTCCGCTGTGCTGCGGCGGTGCTACCCCACGGCTGGACCGGCCATAAATATTAGAAGAAAAGGTTTGCCCTTGCTTGAGGAAGCACTCACGACGAGTTTGCACTTCTTTATTGGAGGTTGTGGCACAAGGTACAGGAAACATTCAGAGCTCTTCACTTCACCTTACGCGTTTCGGGCTGGCGCCCTTGCTCACAGGTGTTCTCGGGGTGATTGAGAACAGTGCGCGGTCATCCTTACAAGTCCTTATATCTCCGCCCCAATGGGCGTGTCGCTAGTGCTAGGAATTGTGGTCCTTGTAGGTCGCTGCACCGCATCCCCTGTGGGATCCTCCTCCACCTCTCATTAAAAACATCTTGAAGCCCATGTGGGTTGATGAATGGCTCACCGCACAGTCTGCCACTCGTAATAATCCACCAATAATGGCCCCATCGTCCATAAATGATGATTGTCTCTCGACGCCACCTCTGGTCCGCTGTGCTGCGGCGGTGCTCCCCCACGGCTGGACCGGCCGTAAATATTAGAAGAAAAGGTTTGCCCTCGCTCGAGGAAGCACTCACGACGAGTTTGCACTTCTTTATTGGAGGTTGTGGCACAAGGTACAGGAAACATTCAGAGCTCTTCACTTCACCTTACGCGTTTCGGGCTGGCGCCCTTGCTCACAGGTGTTCTCGGGGTGATTGAGAACAGTGCGCGGTCATCCTTACAAGTCCTCATATCTCCGCCCCAATGGGCGTGTCGCTAGTGCTAGGAATTGTGGTCCTTGTAGGTCGCTGCACCGCATCCCATGTGGGATCCTCCTCCACCTCTCATTAAAAACATCTTGAAGCCCATGTGGGTTGATGAATGGCTCACCGCACAGTCTGCCACTCGTAATAATCCACCAATAATGGCCCCATCGTCCATAAATGATGATTGTCTCTCGACGCCACCTCTGGTCCGCTGTGCTGCGGCGGTGCTCCCCCACGGCTGGACCGGCCGTAAATATTAGAAGAAAAGGTTTGCCCTTGCTCGAGGAAGCACTCACGACGAGTTTGCACTTCTTTATTGGAGGTTGTGGCACAAGGTACAGGAAACATTCAGAGCTCTTCACTTCACCTTACGCGTTTCGGGCTGGCGCCCTTGCTCACAGGTGTTCTCGGGGTGATTGAGAACAGTGCGCGGTCATCCTTACAAGTCCTCATATCTCCGCCCCAATGGACGTGTTGCTAGTGCTAGGAATTGTGGTCCTTGTAGGTCGCTGCACCGCATCCCATGTGGGATCCTCCTCCACCTCTCATTACAAACATCTTGAAGCCCATGTGGGTTGATGAATGGCTCACCGCAGTCTGCCACTCGTAATAATCCACCAATAATGGCCCCATCGTCCATAAATGATGATTGTCTCTCGACGCCACCTCTGGTCCGCTGTGCTGCGGCGGTGCTCCCCCAAGGCTGGACCGGCCGTAAATATTAGAAGAAAAGGTTTGCCCTTGCTCGAGGAAGCACTCACGACGAGTTTGCACTTCTTTATTGGAGGTTGTGGCACAAGGTACAGGAAACATTCAGAGCTCTTCACTTGACCTTACGCGTTTCGGGCTGGCGCCCTTGCTCACAGGTGTTCTCGGGGTGATTGAGAACAGTGCGCGGTCATCCCTACAAGTCCTCATATCTCCGCCCCAATGGACGTGTTGCTAGTGCTAGGAATTGTGGTCCTTGTAGGTCGCTGCACCGCATCCCATGTGGGATCCTCCTCCACCTCTCATTAAAAACATCTTGAAGCCCATGTGGGTTGATGAATGGCTCACCGCACAGTCTGCCACTCGTAATAATCCACCAATAATGGCCCCATCGTCCATAAATGATGATTGTCTCTCGACGCCACCTCTGGTCCGCTGTGCTGCGGCGGTGCTCCCCCACGGCTGGACCGGCCGTAAATATTAGAAGAAAAGGTTTGCCCTTGCTCGAGGAAGCACTCACGACGAGTTTGCACTTCTTTATTGGTACAGGAAACATTCAGAGCTCTTCACTTCACCTTACGCGTTTCGGGCTGGCGCCCTTGCTCACAGGTGTGGGGAGGATCCCACATGGGATGCGGTGCAGCGACCTACAAGGACCACAATTCCTAGCACTAGCGACACGCCCATTGGGGCAGAGATATGAGGACTTATAAGGATGACCGCACACTGTTCTCAATCACCCCGAGAACACCTGTGAGCAAGGGCGCCAGCCCGAAACGCGTAAGGTGAAGTGAAGAGCTCTGAATGTTTCCAGTACCTTGTGCCACAACCTCCAATAAAGAAGTGCAAACTCGTCGTGAGTGCTTCCTCGAGCAAGGGCAAACCTTTTCTTCTAATATTTACGGCCGGTCCAGCCGTGGGGGAGCACCGCCGCAGCACAGCGGACCAGAGGTGGCGTCGAGAGACAATCATCATTTATGGACGATGGGGCCATTATTGGTGGATTATTACGAGTGGCAGACTGTGCGGTGAGCCATTCATCAACCCACATGGGCTTCAAGATGTTTTTAATGAGAGGTGGAGGAGGATCCTGTTGGACAGGCCTCACAGACGGCTCGCGCCCTCCCCGCTCGACAAGGCCAGGACTCCGGGCCACCTGGCATAACCCCGCGACCAGCACCTGTACCCTGTCCCCCGACGGACCCTCTGCCCTCGGACCCCTACTCATCACGGGGTCCAGCCCCACCGGCTTTCCCGGCCGGGTCAAGCCGCCATCTTGGACCCTGTACCACGCGGCCGCCTGGCCTCCCCTCGACCCTAACCCCGGGCCTGGCCGGCCCCGACATCCCGGCACCACTATCCACCCAGGAGGTGAGCGGACCACTTGGCAGGTCAATGGGAGACCGAAGTGTCAAGGGCTCTCCCCCGCCAGGTGCCGATCGCTCCCAGCTCCCCCGGGCACTGGCTCCACCCCCTGCTGGGTGTCTGGACACCTTCATCCCGGACCCTCCGACCTCCAAGTGCGAGGGTCCGGACATCAAAGGGCACCAGCCCTATAACTGAGGCAGCTCCAGAGCAGGAAGGCAGTTGTATCCTGGAGTCGAGAGACACTGAGTGAACTCAACCCTGACGGTCTACTGGCGCTGCCGTAGCCCGCTCTTGTGAACCATCGTCCTGCCTGCTGGCGCTGCCGCGGCCTTCTGCAACCTTCATCTTCCTGGGACCTGCTGGCGCTGCCGCGGCCCGTTGTACCGACCATCCTCACCGGGACCTGCTGGCGCTGCCGCGGCCCTCTGCAACCTTCATCTTCCTGGGACCTGCTGGCGCTGCCGCGGCCCGTTGTAACGACCATCCTCACCGGGACCTGCTGGCGCTGCCGCGGACCGTTCATCTTCCAGGGACCTGCTGGCGCTGCCGCGGCCCGTTGTATCGACCTTCCGCACCGGGACCTGCTGGCGCTGCCGCGGCCCATACCACCTAACCACCACGCTCGAGGATTGTGAGCTCATCACCATCTCATCCGAATTACCTGATTGGTAAATAGACTGTCCCGCTACCCCCTTCCCTACCTTACGAGACTCTAATCGAGGGGACCCCTGAGTCCAGACCTCCTTGTACCATTTTACCGTACCTTAAATAAGTGCCTATAAAGATCACTGAACCTTATCCGTGTGTGATATCTGTCTGTGGGGGGGAAGTTACTTGTCTGTACGATCGCTGGAGACGGCTCTCCCCGGAGACCTCTCCTCCTGACCCCGGCCGACCCTCCCGGTCCATCTACCTTTTCTAACATTGGTGGCCAGCGGCGCGATCCGAATCAACGCGTAATCGTACAGAGAGTAGCTCACCCCACGACAAAGCACGATGTCGACCAAAGATAGCAGCTCCACCGAGAAGTTCCAAATGGAGAAACTAGAGGAGTACAACCACCGCGAACTGAGACAATTTTGCATAGAACTTGGCATTGCTACCACTGGCCTGAGTACCAAGGATGACCTAAAGCACGCCCTTGAGTCGTGGACAGAAACGGGGGTCGCAAGACCCTCCGACCAAGGCAGCGTCACACCAGACCAAAACAGCGTTACACCAGAGGGGAACGCCACGACTCCCGAGGAACGGGGAACGGGCCTCTCACCGGAGGAAATACGAGAAAGAGACAGAGTCAGACTGCACGAATTAGAGATGGCACGACTCAAGATGGATGGGGAGCTCAAGTTGGCTGAACAGAAACTCAACCTCGAGCATATGCGGATTCGAGAGGAGCGAGAAGAAAAACAGAGACAGAGAGAGCTGGAAGAGAAAAAGATAACGCTCGAGCACGAGCGCCAATTGGCAGAGATAGAACTGCGCAAACAGCATAAGGACTTGGGGGTGCCTGAAAGACCACACACCCCGGGACCAACTGAGAAAAAAGTTCACATCCCCAAGGATGTGGTCCGCGAGTATGTCCGAGAAGACGACATACAACAATGGTTTAAGGCCTATGAGATCGCAATGACCTCCCACCGGATCGACCGGAGTGATTGGGGAGCCGGACTTTGGGGGAGATTTATCAACGAGGGTCGCGATGCCCTGCTGCAGCTCCCCGATCACCAAATGTCGTCCTACGACCACATGAAGGCTGCCCTCCTCACCCGCTACGGCCTCACGCCCGAGATGTACCGCCAGAGGTTCAGGGATTGCACCCGGATCCCAGGTACCACTTGGGTGGAATACGTGAACTATTTCAGCCGGGCCTTCGAGGGTTGGATCAAGGGAAGTCAGGTCACCACCTACGAACAGCTCTTCAACCTCATGGTATGGGAACACCTGTCAAACAACTGCTTCGTCGAGCTCCGGCAGCACCTACTCGACAGTAAGCTGACTGACTCCCGGCAGCTCGCCGCCGAAGCTGACCGGTGGGAGAGCACCCGAGTGGGCCGGAAAGGGCCACACGACCAGAACAGAAGCAACCAAGGCCAGCACCGTCCTCGAGGAGGAGGAGGCCAGGGGCGGGGGAGAGACGCCTTGCCAGCAACAACCGTGGCCAGCACCCCGCCGCCGGCCGGCCGGGGCAACCCCCCGTTGCGGCCTGGGTACCGAGCCAACGTCACGTGCCACAGATGCCAGCGACTAGGCCACTACGCCAACGATCCGAACTGCCCGCTGAACCAAACGCCCAAACCCCGCCAGGTAGCTGCCGCTGCCCTGGGGGAGGAGCAGTCGTTGGAGGGTCCCGAGGAGTGTGAGCCGGACCAGCAAGGGTGGGAACCGGCCGCCATGGTCCTGGCATGCTTAGGGGGAAGAGACATGGTTCCGCGGGCTCCCCTACCCGCCAACACCAGGAAATACGGTCAGTGGGTGACCATTAATGGACAGAGAGCTGAGGCCTTGCGCGACACCGGCGCCAGCGTGACGGCCGTCCGCTGTCACCTGGTGAAGCCCGAGCAGATCTTGCCGAACATTCTCTGCCCCGTCCGCTCGGCAGATAACTCTGAAAGCATGTGCAAGATGGCCTGCGTCCCGTTTGAATGGGGAGGGGTCTCCGGCCTACTGAAAGTGACGGTCCGGGACGATGCCCCCGTGGACTGCCTCCTGGGGAATGACCTCGAGAGTTCCCCGTGGGCCACCGTCGAGAGAAGAGAGCACTTGGGGATGCTGGGCCTCCCGGACTGGGCCTGCATAACCACCCGATCCATGGCCGGCCGGGCCGCCCCCCGATCAGAAGAAACCGAATGGCCGGCACCTCCGCCCCCGGTTGCCCCCGTAGAGGACAACGGCGAGGCCGACCTCCCAGACCCGGCCCCCGAAGAAAACGCGCAACCCCAGGACCTTCCGGATCTGGCTCAGTGGCGGCAAGAAGGGGGGCCCACCCAAGAACAGTTCCGCCAGGAGCAAAAGACCTGTCCCTCCCTCGAGGGACTTCGCCAACAAGCCAGCACCCAAGCCGCCGGGGACACCACCGGAACCCACTGGGTCTACTGGGATAACGACCTGCTCTACAGCGAGCAAAGAATCGCCGAGCTGGGGGCCAGTCGAGTTCTGGTGGTACCGCTCCGCTTCCGAGACTTTCTACTCAACCTAGCCCACGATGTCCCCCTGGCTGGGCACCTGGGCCAAGATAAAACGTACAGTCGACTGGTGACCCACTTTTTCTGGCCAAAAATGAGGAATGACGTCCTGAACCACTGCCGATCGTGCCCCACATGCCAAGCAAGCGGGAAGAGTGGCCGGAAGCTTAAGGCCCCTCTACAACCCTTCCCGGTGGTCACCACCCCGTTCGAGAGGGTGGGGATAGACATTGTGGGGCCGCTGGACCCTCGCACGGCACAAGGACACAGGTTCATCTTGGTACTAGTGGACCATGCCACCCGCTATCCCGAGGCGGTGCCCCTACGGACCGTGACCGCTCCAGTGGTTGGCCGGGCCCTGATGGGGATCTTCTCCCGGGTAGGCTTCCCCCGAGAAGTCGTCAGCGACCGAGGTACGAACTTCATATCGAAGTACATGAAGTCCCTCTGGCAACAATGCGGGGTCACATACAGATTCACGACCCCCTATCACCCCCAAGGAAACGGACTAGTGGAGCGGTTCAACCGCACTCTCAAAGGGATGATTGGGGGATTGGAAGAGCCTCTCCGTCGCCAGTGGGATGTACTGCTCCCGTGCCTCCTCTTCGCCTACCGAGAAGTACCCCAGAAGTCCCTCGGCTTTAGCCCCTTTGAACTCCTATACGGACACCCTGTGCGAGGGCCCCTCAGCCTCGTGAAGGAGGGCTGGGAGTTGGCCCCCCTAACGACCCCTCCAGACGTCTTCAAATACCTCCTGGCCTTACGAAACCAGACCCGGCGCTTCAGGGAGATTGCCAAGGCGAACCTCGAGGCCAGCCAGGAAGACATGAAGAGGTGGTATGACCACAATGCCTCCTCCGTGGAATTCGAGCCGGGGCAGCAAGTATGGGTAATGTCCCCCACCGAACCGTGTGCCCTGCAAGATAAGTGGACGGGGCCCTTCAAAGTGGTCGAGCGCAAAAGCCCCGTCACTTATCTCATCGACCTGGGGACCTCCCGGAACCCCCTTCGGGTCCTCCACACCAACCGGCTCAAACCGCACTTTGTGCGCTCCGAACTAAGCCTCATGATGGCTACGGACAGTGGCACAGAAGAAGACTCCGAGCCCCTCCCGGATCTCCTGAAGACTCAAGAGAAGGACGGGTCCGTAGATGGGGTCCGGCTCTCTGACGCCCTCACTACGGAGCAACGACAGGACTGCCGGGACCTCCTGCTGCAGTACGCTGCCCTGTTCTCCCTCACCCCCGGGGTCACCCCCTGGTGTTTGCACGACGTAGACACCGGGGACAGTCCCCCTGTCCGGCACCGGGCCTACCGCGTACCAGATCGGGTACGGGCCTGCATACAGGAGGAAGTGGCCAAGATGCTCACGATCGGGGTCATCGAGCCCTCGGACAGTCCCTGGGCCAGCCCGGTCGTACTAGTCCCCAAAGCCGCTGCCCCCGGCACCGCACCTGAACTGAGATTCTGCGTCGACTACCGGGGCTTGAACGCTGTCACCCGGACCGACGCTCATCCCATCCCCCGAGCAGACGAGCTGATCGACCGGCTGGGGGCCGCCCGCTACCTTAGTATCTTCGACCTAACGGCGGGCTACTGGCAAATCGGCCTCACACCCAGGGCTCAGGAACGGTCGGCCTTCTCCACCCCCGATGGCCACTATCAATTTAAGGTCATGCCCTTTGGCATGAAGAATGCCCCCGCCACGTTCCAACGCCTTGTGAACCAGGTCTTGACGGGGCTTGAAGAATTCAGCGCTGCCTACCTGGACGATATCGCTGTGTACAGCCGCCACTGGTCCGACCACCTCCGTCACCTCCAAGAGGTCCTACAAGCCCTCCAGCGGGCCGGCCTCACCATTAAGGCCGGCAAGTGCCAGATTGGCCAAGGGTCTGTGACCTACCTTGGGCACCAAGTGGGGAGCGGGCTGGTGGCCCCCCTACAACTTAAGATTGCTGCCATCCAGGCCTGGCAGCCCCCCGTCACCCAGACCGAGGTCCGAGCCTTCTTGGGGCTCACCGGCTACTACCGGCGGTTCGTGAAGGAATACGGCAGCATCGTGGGGCCCCTCACGGGTCTCACATCCAAGAACCAGCCAAAGCGGGTCAATTGGACTCCGGACTGTCAAGCGGCCTTCGAGGAGCTGAAGGCCGCCCTGTGCACCGCCCCGGTGCTCCAGGCCCCCGATTACAGTCGGGAGTTTGTGGTGCAGACCGACGCCTCCGACCACGGCATCGGAGCCGTCCTCTCTCAGTTGAACCCCGAAGGTCAGGACCAGCCGGTGGCCTTCATCAGTCGACGTCTCCTGGCCCGAGAACAGCGTTGGAGCACCATCGAGAGGGAAGCCTTCGCAGTGGTGTGGGCCCTCAAAAAGCTCCGGCCCTATCTCTTCGGTACCCACTTCCGGGTACAGACCGACCATCGACCCCTGCAATGGCTGATGCAGATGCGGGGGGAGAACCCAAAACTCTTGCGCTGGTCCATTTCCCTGCAGGGAATGGACTTCACTGTGGAGCACCGACCGGGCCGAGACCACGCCAACGCGGATGGCCTGTCCCGCTTTTTCCGCCTCGACGAAGAGAGTCCCCAAGGGGATGGGTGACTCTCCCCGCCTTCAGCTGGGGGGGACGCATGTTGGACAGGCCTCACAGACGGCTCGCGCCCTCCCCGCTCGACAAGGCCAGGACTCCGGGCCACCTGGCATAACCCCGCGACCAGCACCTGTACCCTGTCCCCCGACGGACCCTCTGCCCTCGGACCCCTACTCATCACGGGGTCCAGCCCCACCGGCTTTCCCGGCCGGGTCAAGCCGCCATCTTGGACCCTGTACCACGCGGCCGCCTGGCCTCCCCTCGACCCTAACCCCGGGCCTGGCCGGCCCCGACATCCCGGCACCACTATCCACCCAGGAGGTGAGCGGACCACTTGGCAGGTCAATGGGAGACCGAAGTGTCAAGGGCTCTCCCCCGCCAGGTGCCGATCGCTCCCAGCTCCCCCGGGCACTGGCTCCACCCCCTGCTGGGTGTCTGGACACCTTCATCCCGGACCCTCCGACCTCCAAGTGCGAGGGTCCGGACATCAAAGGGCACCAGCCCTATAACTGAGGCAGCTCCAGAGCAGGAAGGCAGTTGTATCCTGGAGTCGAGAGACACCGAGTGAACTCAACCCTGACGGTCTACTGGCGCTGCCGTAGCCCGCTCTTGTGAACCATCGTCCTGCCTGCTGGCGCTGCCGCGGCCTTCTGCAACCTTCATCTTCCTGGGACCTGCTGGCGCTGCCGCGGCCCGTTGTACCGACCATCCTCACCGGGACCTGCTGGCGCTGCCGCGGCCCTCTGCAACCTTCATCTTCCTGGGACCTGCTGGCGCTGCCGCGGCCCGTTGTAACGACCATCCTCACCGGGACCTGCTGGCGCTGCCGCGGACCGTTCATCTTCCAGGGACCTGCTGGCGCTGCCGCGGCCCGTTGTATCGACCTTCCGCACCGGGACCTGCTGGCGCTGCCGCGGCCCATACCACCTAACCACCACGCTCGAGGATTGTGAGCTCATCACCATCTCATCCGAATTACCTGATTGGTAAATAGACTGTCCCGCTACCCCCTTCCCTACCTTACGAGACTCTAATCGAGGGGACCCCTGAGTCCAGACCTCCTTGTACCATTTTACCGTACCTTAAATAAGTGCCTATAAAGATCACTGAACCTTATCCGTGTGTGATATCTGTCTGTGGGGGGGAAGTTACTTGTCTGTACGATCGCTGGAGACGGCTCTCCCCGGAGACCTCTCCTCCTGACCCCGGCCGACCCTCCCGGTCCATCTACCTTTTCTAACAGATCCCATATGGGATGCGGTGCAGCGACCTACAAGGACCACAATTCCTAGCACTAGCGACACGCCCATTGTGGGGGAGATATGAGGACTTGTAAGGATGACCGTGCACTGTTCTCAATCAGCCCGAGAACACCTGTGAGCAAGAGCGCCAGCCCGAAACGCGTAAGGTGAAGTGAAGAGCTCTGAATGTTTCCTGTACCTTGTGCCACAACCTCCAATAAAGAAGTGTAAACTCGTCGTGAGTGCTTCCTCGAGCAAGGGCAAACCTTTTCTTCTAATATTTACGGCCGGTCCAGCCGTCGGGGAGCACCGCCGCAGCACAGCGGACCAGAGGTGGCGTCGAGAGACAATCATCATTTATGGACGATGGGGCCATTATTGGTGGATTATTACGAGTGGCAGACTGTGCGGTGAGCCATTCATCAACCCACATGGGCTTCAAGATGTTTTTAATGAGAGGTGGAGGAGGATCCCACATGGGATGCGGTGCAGCGACCTACAAGGACCACAATTCCTAGCACTAGCGACACGCCCATTGGGGCGGAGATATGAGGACTTGTAAGGATGACCGCGCACTGTTCTCAATCACCCCGAGAACACCTGTGAGCAAGGGCGCCAGCCCGAAACGCGTAAGTGAAGAGCTCTGAATGTTTCCTGTACCTTGTGCCACAACCTCCAATAAAGAAGTGCAAACTCGTCGTGAGTGCTTCCTCGAGCAAGGGCAAACCTTTTCTTCTAATATATATATATATATATATATATATATATATATATATATATATATATATATATTATATATATATATATATATATATATATATGTATATATATATATTAACATACAATCCTGCTCCAAACGAAGAAGGCACCTACGCAAGGCTGTTAGAATACGGCATTTTATTTTCTTGGGTCTCCCTCGACCCTACGACCAAAGAGACGCATTTTGGCTGAAAAACCCATAGGTTTTAGGAAAAGTTATAGTTAGTTGGAAATTTCACTCGTACAAAACCATAGAAATTCCCCCGTTATAGTTAGTTCAGCTAACAATAACTCGTGCCCCCGCAATGCACTGCTGATGACATCACATATTACATCACTCATGACATGGTCAGTGACATCGCTCATGACATCACTGATGACATCTCAAATGACATCACTGATGACATCACTGATGACATCATCCATGTGATAATTTGATGCATCTTCTCACACCCTAATATAATCTTTGATACACCCACTCTAAATTACAGACTGCCATTCTCAAAACCATAGACACTAAAACACCAATAACTACATACCCACTCACTGATTCTTAGGTTTATACACACATCCACTCACTCACACGTACAGTCACTCATACTTATGGTCACTCAGTACAGGACTATCATATGCACTCATACACCTATATAGAAACTCACACACAGCCACTCATCCATAGAGGTACTCACACACCTAGTCAGTCAAGCAAATAATTAATCACACTGCCATCACCTATACAGTTATGCACACACCAGCTCACTTACTCCTACAAATACTAGCACATACTTACGCTCTTATACAATCACTGATACAAGCACAGACTCATCCATACAGCCACTCTCACAATCACACACTCACACGTATAGCCAATTATATCCTCCAACACACATATACTGCCTCTCACATATGTAGTTACTCACACATATACAACTGAGATATACATCCACTCACTAACACACCCATACACACACTCACCCACCCATACAGTCCATCCCATATGCAGCCATGAAACCATGCACCCAGTGAATCACCCACTCACACATCTATGTACAGTCACACACACCCCACCCCCTCAAACACTCTGGCACCCGTACAGATACTCAGACAACCAATTAATAACCCATATAGACACTCATGTAGCTATTCACAAACCTATGCAGCTGCTTACACACCAACAGACAGACGGATACAGACATTCACACAGTTTACTCACTAACCCATGCATTCAGTAAGATAAGTTTAATCACTCACTTATAGAGTCATTCACGCACCTACTAAATCATCTATTCAGACACTTATACACCCACTCATTCTTGAATACGCCTTTCCCTATATATATCAAACATATTTAAACTTTACAGAAACACACAGTCACTGGATGATGTCATCAGTGATGTCATCAGTGATGTCATTTGAGATGTCATCAGTGATGTCATCAGTGATGTCACTGACCATGTCATGAGTGATGTAATATGTGACGTCATCAGCAGTGCATTGCGGGGGCGTGAGTTACAGTTAGCTGAACTAACTATAACAGGGGAATTTCTATGGTTTTGTATGAGTGACTGTCCAACTAACTACAACTTTCCCTAAAATCTATGTTTTTTTCAGTGAATTCCAAAGGTTTTTCAAATGCTAATTTCTAACTATAACATGCCTGAAACCTATGGTTTTTTCAGTGAATTTCAAAGGTTTTTTAAATGCTAGTTTCTAACTATGCCTACAGAGGTAGGACATGTGATGAAAGAAGAAACAACACACAGAAAGAAAAAAAAGAAATGCAGAAAGAAGCAACAGAAGTCCACAAAGACGGAGAAAAGTGTAGGAAGCAGAAGAGATGTGTAGAAAGAACCAACATAGGAGCAGAAAGTCTTCCTGTGCCCACAACTTTTTCAGACGGGTACTGGTGGTAACTGACTCTGACTAACCAGGCCTAGAGCCAGTGCTATGCTAAAAGACACTTAGAATACAGTGAAAACACCTACATACACTAGGGAACACTATGCGTTGGGGTACCCCTGTGATTAGCATGACCTCCTCTGTAAGACCCTAGTACATAATAGGGCAGAGGGATTAAAACTACCTCTTAAAATGCACCACGGGGCGCGTTTGCACACTGGTGAAGGAAGGGGGGGCCTGAGGTGACATGTGTGCAAACACACCCTGTGGCCGTTTTAAGTTGGGGAATAAAGTCCCCTTGAATCCTGAGGGTCCCTGGGGTTCAACTAGCCCACTAGGTACCTTCAGTAAGTGCCACAGAGCCGCGATGCACAGAGGTGTACTGGAGGTACTTGGTGGCCTAGTTGGCCCCCAGGGGCTCTCAGGATTAAAGGGGACTTAGTTCCCCAACTTAAAACACACCACAGGGCGTGTTTGCACACATATCACCTCAGGTCCCGCCTCCTCCCTTAACCACTGTGCAAAAGCGCCTCGTGGCACGTTTTAAGTTGGGGGATTAAGTCCCCTTGAATCCTGAGAGTCCCTCGGTCCAACTAGCCCACCATGTACCTCCAGTAAGCACCACAGAGCTGTGTTGCAGAGAAGTGGTCTGAGGCCATACCCCATTTTACACCTCTCTGCAATGCAACTCTGTGGCACTTACTGGACATACCTGGTGGGTTAGTTGGCCACCAGGGACCCTCAGGATTTAAGAGGACTTAATTCCCCAACTTAAAATGCACCGCAGAGCGTGTTTCCACACTTGTGACATCAGGCCATGCCCCCTCCCTGCACCACTGCGCAAACGCACCCCCTGGTGCATTGTAAATGGGGGGATTAAGTCCCCTTGAGTCCTGAGGGTCCCCGGGGGCCAACTAGCCCACCACTTACCTCCAGTAAGCGCCACAGAGCTGCATTGCAGAGTGGTGTAAAAAGGGGCATGGCCTGGGACACCTCTCTGCAACGCAGTGTAGTGGCGCTGACTGGAGATAAGTGGTGGGCTAGTTGGCCCCCAGGGATTGAAGATGAATTAATTCCCCAACTTAAAATGCGCCACAGCGTGTGTTTGCACGCATGTCACCTCAGGCCCCGTCCCCTCCCTTCACCACTGTGCAAACGCACCCGGTGGCGCGTTTTGAGTTGGGGGATAAAGTCCCCTTGAAACCTGAGGGTCCTTGGGGTCCAACTATCCCATGAGGTACCTCCAGTAAGCGCCACAGAGCTGCATTGTAGAGAGGTGTAAAAAGGGGCGTGGCCTCTGAACACCTTTCTGCAATGCAGCTCCCTGGCGCATACTGGAGGTTCCTGGTGGACTAGTTGGCCCCTGGGACCCCATCCCCCGGGGCCGGCCTTTCCGTGTTTTTTTAAAACATTTTTTTAATGGGGGAGGGGGGCCGCGTGGCCCCTCTTGCGGGTCACTTATGGCCCCGAAGACCCCATCCCCCGGGGCCTGGCCTCGAGCCCCACCACACAGGTAATTAAAACAAAAAAAACAAGCCCTGGGGGATGGCGGTCCCCTGGGGTTGCGGGGGGGCTGTGTGCCCCCCGCAAATATTTATAGAAAGCCCCGGGACCCCCGCAAAAATATTTTTGACATGCCCCTGGAACTTGGCCCACCCAGGGGCTAATTAATGACGAAGCACGGGAGCCCGCGCTTCGATTTTTTTTATTTTCGCGGCTGGATCCACGGATCCTCCGCGCATCTCGCGATTTAAAAAAATAAAATGCTTTTTTGGCCCCGGGTGTCCTTGTGGGACCCGCTAAGCAGGCCTAGGGGGTCAGGGTGTTTCTACCCTGCCCCCTTTTCTTGTTTTCCACGTTTGTTTTACTGATTTCTTGTGCCTCGGTTTTAACGAGGCACAAGATGGCTGCCAGCACTTCCTGGTTTAAAGTGTTGACAGCCAATTAGAATGCAGCTCCTGATCGGGAGGGTGCGCGGATCCACCTCGCTTCTATATATCAAAACTTTTATTTTTTTATTTTCTCAGCAACTACTGAACGGATTTACACCATTTAAAAAAAAGCTTTCTTTCTGAAGGAAGCACTACCTTTTTGCCAAATTTGGTGTAATTCCGTTCAGCAGTTTCAGCTGTAACCGTGTCTAAAGTTTCCTATGGGAAAAATTATTTTCCGACCTCTATTTTTAGGTCGAGCCTAGGGCAGCGCGCATGCGGTGCTGTAGGATAAAACAACCTCTTGGAATCGCTCTGGACTTCCGGCCTATGGCTTGCGGTAACAAGCAGCGTTGCGCGAGCGTGCGCGCACCACTCGACTCACGGGACGCTGGACCTCCGGCCGATGGCTTGTTTGTTTTTTTGTTATTGAACCACCTGTAGCATCTGTAAAGGCACTGCCCTGCACTGGTCATAAGTGATTATCACTAGCAAACAGAAGAGCTTCCTGGTTCTAGTCACCAGGTCGCTTAAGATATTGTTCATGAGGGTCTAAGCAGTGCACTGTAAGGGCATTAAGATTGTGCTTCTCATCATATCTGAGGAATGTAATCTTTTCTTGTGGTTCAGACTCGTACGGATCCGCCTTTAACTGGATTTTTTTCAAGGTTTTATTTGTATTATTTTACAGCCATATTACACTTAGGAAAGCATGTTCAGTGAACAGATATTGAAACGTGTGTTCCATGCACCATTAAAGTAACTGGAGCTTGCAAGAGTGTGCATTGGTGCATGACCAATATGTCATGAACGACGTACAGGATGTGCAACTGCCTTTGGTAGGTCATCGCATTCCACTAACATAATTGGGGCCATCAAGAAAGGTTGTGAAAGAATGGGGGAGAAAGGTGAACAAACGACACGCACACACACGAGGTTAAAGGAATGACAGTGTGCGCGTTTGTCTTTAAAGAGTGCTTTGAATTAGATATAGGAAACAACATTTAACTAACTGCATTCGCCTCTCCAGTCTCATGAGCGGCCAAACTGGAAGCAGGCGGATACATTCTACCCCTTACAAGGCATAAAATGGAGTTTAAAAGATTTTAAATCCGATACATTTGTTCGAACGTCATAAAAAAAGCATAGTTGGGAAGCTATCTGGAACATTCTTCATAATCTGCAGCGACCTCTCTCATTTTGTTTTTATCAAATGTTAAGTTTTTGTATCTAATTAAGGACCTCGCCACACACTGATATCCAAGGAAGTAGTGACATTTCTGAGGACTTTTTTGGAAGAGGGCTGAGGGGTTAAAGTTCACATACGATTCCGGTCAAAGACAGAGGTCTTCAGTCCGATGCAGTTTGGGAGGTAAGTCAAGTTCCTAGTGGGTTGCAGTCGACGGCACAACCACACTACAAGCATGGGGAGCCCAGTCTCCTAGAGGCAGCCTCTATGTCACTTTATTATCCGTCTTGGAAAAAATGTGCGAAACTGGAGCAGAGTCTGTGGACAGTTTTTGGGCGCAATTTTTTCTCTCTTTTTAGACCTATTTGCAACCTCTGTGATTTAAGATATCTGGCTACTCACTTAAAAAAAAAAAAATAAGTGAGCATGTGGCACTTGTTAATTTCAGTAAACTTTGTTGTGATTGTTTGCAATCACATTTTAAAATGCTACAGCCTCAAGTCATTGATAAAGGTTTTTAAAAGAGTGTCGGGCCTATTGTTCTGTGATGCAATTTCCTCTGATGTCATTAGGGGTAAGTGAAGTTTGATGCCATCAGCTTCACAGTCTGTGTACAATTTAGTCCTCTTTTCTACTGACTGAATTCAGGGCTTATACTGTCATTTTGTTGCGTAGGCTAGCTAGCTGTGTCCTTGTGTCGTACTGATTGTGAAGAGGGGGACATGTTATATCATTTGTTGGTAACTTCCCTGGGTACCTGTGAGTGCTGGCTGAAGTGTCCGGGTTCATTTGTCCCGTGGAGGTATATATGACGTCAGAGTGCACCATGTCATGGTATTGTAGGAGTCTTACATGCGATTGTGACAAGAGAGCATACCATAATCATTTTTTGAACTAGCACATTGTTTTATTCAGTGCTTCTTCCATTTCTAAGCACTGTAAATAGGTTAAAGGGTTGAGTTGGCCTTGTCAGGATTCAAACCAGTGACCTGCAGATCATAGCAAGTGTTAGGAGTGACTGAGCCATCTTGCCCCCATATCTGGTGATGTCAGAGGGATCGATGCCTTGGTAATTGTAGAGTATTTAATGCTTTGGTGATGTCAGCATTCTATCACATGGTAATGTTAAAGTTGTACATGCCAATGTGATGGACGAGAGAGATCCACGACAGAGGGATGTCAGAGTGTTGCCTGGCACGTTAATGTTAGGGGTTTTGTTCCATGTCGATAGCACAGTGATCCATGCCACCTTTACGCAGACCTGCCAACTAAAACAAAAAGTTCACAGTGAGGAGGGGGCATGACCAAGGAGAAGGCTGGGCCTCGTGTCGAGAAGTACCAAAGAGGCACATTTGCCCCTCCCTACTCCCAAACCCCCTCCTTCACCAAAAAAAGAAGCTTCATCAGGCTGGTGGCGATGTTCTGGGGGTGTTTTCACACTCCTTAATGGACGTAAGCTGTTCGAAGCCTCTCAAAACAAGCTGGAAAACCACTGTTTACAGTAGTTTTCAGCTTGTGTGCCCTGCCACCGTGTGATATCGGCTCCTCACCGGGTGACCGTGTGACCGTAGCTGATACTGTGTGGCATAAGGTGGCACCGTGTGAGTTGGCAGGTTTGGCATGGTGATGCTACAATGTTTGATGTCCCTCATAGCTTGGCTGACAGTTGGTGCTGTTGGCCTCTGTGCTGAGTTGAAGTAAAACCATTGCCCCTGTTTGGGCGATGGCCTACCTGAAGCTGAAGTAGCTTGTATTAAAGAAGGTCTGTGCCTGATATAGGGTGGTCCAAAAACCATAACAAGCAACCATTGGGACAGGCAGATAGAAGTTGCCAGCATTAAAAGGACAAAAAAACTGAAGACTTTATTTACTGTTAATAATTTTTTAATATGGTCATTCAGTTGTACATAATGCTTTCTTGGTCATATATAAGGTAACAAAAATGCTTCTGACACTTCTTTATTATAACCTTTCAGCATGCTGCAGTCTTCTGTACAGCACAGCCAAAAGACATAGGCAAAGCCAATATCTCTGGCTAAACACTTATAAGGTCCCAAAGGCGAGACCTATTGGCTATGCCAATGCTTGTTTGAATTTCTCAGAAACTAATGAATGGATTTACACCATTTAAAAAAGGTCTCTTTCTGAACCAAGGGCTACCTTCTTGCCAAATTTGGTGTAATTCCGTTCAGCAGTTCGGCTGTAGTCGTGTCTAACATTTCCTATGGGAATTAACTTGGAGAAAACACGTTTTGGGACCTCCCTTTTTTCTCGGCCCCTGCTTGCCGAATCACCCCGATACTTTCAAAACAGGAGCTGACCATAGCGGGCCATAAGTTTTGAAAATTACGCCAAGATTCATCAACCGGCGCCAAAGTTGTTGGGAAAACAAAAAACGCTTTTTGAATAGAAACAAGGTCCTAACTATAACTACCTACTGGCAGTCACCAGTAGGTAATATATATATAGATATGTGTATATATATATCCAAATGAATTTGCTCGCAAATCGAAGACACCACACCCAACATTGCTTTCACCTTGTTTATTCAGTCGGCAGCAGCAAACACGATCAAGTCCTCCCAGCATATTCTCACGCCATTCTTGCCATACGCGTTTCGGGTAATGTTCCCCTTGGTCTCCGGCTTGGCAGTGGGAAAGGAACAGCTTACACTTTACAATTGCCAGTATTTGAAGTTCTTAGTACCGCCCTTATGGGCGTGTCTCGTGCTGTACATTGTGGTTCTCGTAGTTTCAATAAATTCGATAGTGGAGACCGCTGGCCTTTTTCCTCCATAATTAACCCCTTCGCTGCGGCGCGAATTCCGCCGCAGTGCTGGGGGGGTTTGGGGGCAGCACGGTGGCGCGGTGCTCATGACGGAACCGCGCCGTCATGAGTCACGGGCGAGCTGTGCTCATGACGGCGTGGTTCCGTCACAACTCCGCCCACTCTCTATTTCGCCCGCACAGGCGGGGAATTCGAGCCGCGTGGGAGGAGCGGCCGCTCCATGACGGAACCACGCCGTCATGAGCACACGGTGCCCGTGGCTCATGACGGCGTGGTTCCGTCAAGGGCACACAAGGGGTTAAAATCCAGTGGGTCGCTGTTGAGAAGCAGGACCAACCTGCTGTTTTTCTTGTGCTGCACTGAACAGGTATGTGGTTCCTTGTGTGTGTCTCATGAACCAAGACACACAGACCTGCAGTTACCGCAGTGGGGTGTCTTCCTGGCCAGAGCAGGCCACTATGCATCCATATGAATTTGCTCGCAAATTGAAGACACCACACCCAACACTCCTTTCACCTTGTTTATTCAGTCGGCAGTAGCAAACACTATCAAGTCCTCCCAGCGTATTCTCACGCCATTCTTGCCATATGCGTTTCGGGGAATGTTCCCCTTGGTCTCCGGCTTGGCAGTGGGGAAAGGAACAGCTTGCACTTTACAATTGCCAGTATTTTAAGTTCTTAGTACCACCCTTATGGGCATGTCTCATGCTGTGCATTGTGGTTCTCGTAGTTTCAATAAATTCCATAGTGGAGATCGCTGGCCTTTTTCCTCAATAATTAAAATCCATTGGGTCGCTGTTGAGAAGCAGGACCAGCCTGCTGCTTTTCTTGTGCCGCACTGAACAGGTATGTTGTTCCTTTTGTGTGTCTCATGAATATATATATATTTTCACCAGTAGATAGCTATAGTTAGCACCTAGTTTCCATAGGAAAAGCGTTTTTTGACTTGCAGGTATCTTTGGCGTGGTTTGGCGAATCTTCACAACATTTTCCAAAAAAGTGCCCCGGTGATTCTTGTGGCACATGAAAAGATTTGGGGTGATCCGTCAAGCGGGGCCAAGAAAAAGGGGGGGGGGGTAAAAAAACATGCATTTCTCATGTTATTTCCCGTAAGACCTTTAGACACGGCAACAGCCTGAACTGTTGAATGGAATTACACCAAAGTTAGAAGAAAGGTAGATGTTGGTCCAGGAAAGGGCCCTTTTGTGATTTGGTGTAAATTCCTTTAGTAGTTTTTGAAGTATAAAGGAAAATCCAAATTTGTTTATATAGGGATGCAGAGGATCCGTGATCCCTCGTGATCTCGTGCTGAGATCTGATTGGCTGCCAACCCAGGAAGTGTTGGAAGCCATATTGGGACTCGGCTTGAGCTGAGTCCCAGAAAAAAAAAGAAAAGGGGGCAGGGTAGAAATACCCTGACCCCCTTGGCCCCAAAGCCATTTGGGGGGTCCCATAGGGATCCAGCAGGGCCCAAAAATCATTTTTTTAAACACATTGTCTGCTGGAGTAGCTTGTGATTCGCAGATTCCGCTGATTTTGTTTTTAAATGATGAGTGGGTTACTGCGCTTCATTAGTAATCGGCCGCCGGGTGGATGTGAATAAAGAAGGGGGCACATGGGACTCTCCTCCTGGGGCTTATTAATGCCCCAGGGACCACCACAACTTTTCTGTATAAATTAATGCGGGGCGGCCTGTACTGCCTCCCCCCGCTGCTGGGGACCACCACCTCTCAGGGGCCACATTGTAAAAACAAATTGGAGGGGGAGTCTTGGACCCCCGTGTTCCAGGAACCACCACCTCTGCCGGGACTAATGTATTTATGAGGGGGTCTTCTCAGACCCCCTACCCCCCGTTGCCCCAGGGGCCACCACCTCCCCAGGCCCATCTTCTGTATAAAAAAATGAAAGGGGGCTGGGGACTGCCAATTTCCTGTGGCAGGCCCTACAAATAAGAAGGAGAACCCCCTCCTGGAGCCTCAAATGGCACTGAGGGACCACTGCCACACAGGGCTAGCACCTGCTATGCCCCGAGTTGCCCAATCCTGGGACATAGCTGTTTGCTGTGGCTTGGCAGAAGCTTTACTGCTCCTGCCAAACCACAGAAAATGCTCCACTTCCAGCAAGCAAGATCATTAAAAATTCTCTTGATTGCTGGAAGCGGAGCAGAATTGCTTTCACACACAAGGAGCTGTGTTTCCAGCAGCTCCCTGTGTGTGAAAGCAATGATGGCTCCCGTATGAGGCGGGGAGCAGGCAGGAACCCTTGGGGTCTGTCGTCCCAGTGGAGAGTGGGTGTAACAAAGGGGCATCTCCCGGGGGATGGGGTCCCTGGGGCAGAAATCGGCCAGGGGAGGGGGTTGTGTTTGTTTGTGTGAGCATATGCATGTGAAAGTAAGTGAGTGTCAATGAAAGGTAGTGAGGGTCAGTAAGTGAGTATGAGTAAATCAAAGTGATTCAGAATACCTGAGTGAAAGTGTGAGTGACTGCAGGTGAATGAGTAAGAATGAGTGGACTGGTAGGAATAATACTGAGAAAGAATGAGTGAAAGAGAGTAAGGGTAAATGTGATTAAGGGTGAGTATGAATGAATGAGAGTGAGCGAGCCAGATTGAGAATGACTGAAAATGAGGGCATTAGAGAAAGAGTGTGTACAAGTGGCCAGTGAGTCTACATGAAAGAAAAAGTATGAGTGAGTTGATGAGAATGAGTGAATGAGTGGACATAAGAGTGCAAGAGAGTGAGTGAGAATGAACATGTGATTGTTAGTGAGAATGAATGAGTGAGAGTGAGTGTGAGTGAATGAGTGTGTGAGTGAGTGAGTGAGTGAGTGAGTGAGTGAGTGAATAGATGTAAGTGAGCATGAGTAAGAATGTGGTGTTATGCTTGAGTCATACTGAAGTTAATTCTTAAAGCCATATTTATGACCTGGTTTGCCATGATGTGCAAGAGCGACACAAACCTTGAGTCAAATTTTTGAAGGCATGCAAACCCACTTTGTGGGGCTCCAAAAATCTAAAGTAATGCAGTGCATCGCAGTGCAAATTGCTGCGTTGAGTTACTCTGCCCTGGGTAGGTGTTCCATGGGTGTTGCATGGGTATTCCCACACATCTCCCATGGCTTTTGATGCATTTCAAGATCTACAAGTCCTTGTAAACCTGGGAATGAGCCAAAAAGATAGGCCTCCGCAGATGAGGCGCAACGAGGAGTAATATCTTAATTGATCCTCGTTACTTTCTCTTTCTACGTGTGCTGCATTCAACAGCACACATAGAAAGAGAAAAAAGCCGCTAAGGATTGTTTCCCAGCACAAAAGCACTCCTACCTTCAAAACAGGCCCCCTTGCATTAGCGCTAGGGTGCCAGAACTGCGCTAGTGCAAAGGAAAAGGACAGGAATGTATCATATTGAAATAATATGGCACATTCTTGCCCTTTCCCTGTGATGCAGGGCAGCACAGCAAGGTGACTTGCTGCACTGCTTTGCACCACAAACTTCATAAATATGGCTCTTGGTTTATAGGGGTACCCATGGCAAAATAATGGTGCTGACATAATGCAGGCAATACTTAACATGAGAAGTACCTCTATCAAATTACTGACACTTCATAATTTGTGGCAGTGATAAAACAATAGCCCTGGCATACTAGAGGTAACTTTTAGCACCTACTGAAAAATGCTGACACTGGCATACTTTAAGAAATGATTGGCATGGGGACACTCATGGCAAAATTCTGACACTAGCACATTGGAGGTAATTCTGGACTTAATGGGAGGACAGGCATGACATTTTGGAAGGGGGCAAGCATGATAAAATGGTGCAACTGACATGTGACTGATAACTTTTCGCATGGGAGTCACCCATGATATATAAGCGGCATTAATGGGAAAATGCTGGCACTGACACATTGTCTATAAATTTTAGTCTGGCATATGGGGGCACCCATGATAAAATGTTGGCCCTGGCACAATGGAGATAAAGTTTGACACATGGGGCACCCAAAGCACATTCTGTAAAACATGGGGGCAACTTCTAGGAATTGCCATATTTCTTTGGCTCAACATATAATGAAAGGACTTGAATCCTTAATGAGCGCCATTTCAAAGCCTATGACTTTGTTGCAAATGCATGTAAATATTGTGCCTTAAAATGCACTATTTTCTCAAAATCTAATCGGGTGACACTCTTCCCTTACCCCAATCCCATTAGTTGAGATCAGGTACACTGGCTTTCCTCCCTACAATTCATGGCAAATATTGTGGCTCACCACTTTCAAAGGTCATGTCAGCACCTTATTGTAGCCACTATCTAAAATAAACATCTGTCTGTGTTTTGATGGTATATAAATGTTGCAGTTAATTATGGAGCTTCAGTAATGTAAATGTTTGTGATGTCGTCAGGCTTATGGCCATGTGACATCACTTTCGGGAACTAACAGGGTCAAAGGTTTTGTGATGTCATTTCCAGTGATGCCATTAAGGTCAAGAGTGTGTAATGTCACTTCCGCGACCCCAAGTATTTTGGTGAATCAACGTCTATGTCTGTTGCATGCACACATTGGGCTAATGAATGCATGAGATTGATGCCTGGGGTAGAATCGAACAAAAGTAAGACTGAGGGATTTTGTTGCTCATAGCTGGAGCATCCAGAGAGTGAATTAGTTTATATTTTGAGGTGGTCTGCCTCTTACCTGTCTGGTCTTCCTCATATCATATGGTTGGCAGGAGCCCAGTTAGGTCCTGTTTCGTGCTATTTGGGTTCTTCATGGTTCCATAGTGGCACCTATGCTTTTCAATTTGTATATGGAGAAACTGAGAGACTGAATGGATTTACTAAGCAACTACATGCATCAGTATGCCTGTGACAGACATTCATATTGAAAGTGTCAACTTTTTAAGATAAAACAATACCCAGGGCAATGTCTTACAGTTCTTGGGAACTATATGGCCCAAGCTCGAATATTGTACCTTACATCGCATGTGTTTACAACGCATTTGATTATAACGCGGTCGATACAAAGACCGCGTTGTTACATCGCAGTACATTACAACGCAAGTCGTTACATTGACTTGCTGTAGAAGGCGCGCTGGACTTAGGAATAGTATAATTTACTATTCCAACTCCAGTGTGCGCAACAGTAGGGAAGGTGAGGGAATAGTAAATTATACTATTCCTTAGGTTAGCATGCCTCCTACAGCAAGTCGATGTAACGACTTGCGTTGTAATGTACTGCGATGCAACAATGCGGTCGTTGTAATGACTGCGTTGTAATCGCATGCGCTGTAACGCATGTGATGTAATGGCTGTTTCTCCCCAAACTCATACTGATCATGTGCTCTTGGAACTTGTCGGAGTCGCAGAACGTACATTTTGGCTGGTCCTCCAAAGGTGAAGGGTTAATCTTGCCTCTGATATCATGCGAAAAACGAATTCAAGTCTTAGGTCTGCAAGTGTGTACCTTTTCATGTAGAGGAAATATTTCATGTTTTTCAGAAGAAGGATTTCGTAATTAATTGCAGTTTTTGATACTGCTTCACCTGTATCTAGCAATGCAGTTCTACTCGTCCTCCCAGCACCTCCTGGTGTTACAATCAAGGCAAAGTTTGCTGAAACCAGACTTTTAATGGTACATGACAGCCACTGCACAAAGTATTCTCTAATTATATTTCGAGAAATAGTAAAATTCAAGTTAGTCTAATTATCACTAAAGGCAATTAAGGCTGATAATTCATTGTACCATTCTTGGACGTTCAACGTCTAAAGACGCTGCAGGCCATGGATAATCAGACCTAGCCTTTGGTTAGAAATACCAGCATTTTGGTATGCCAAAACCCTGAACCAATCTTTTAATAAGTTGTCCACTCCCCCACAGAATGCCTATCCTGCCAGTTGAATCTCACATGAAGCCGTCACTGATTTTTATTTTTGCGCAAAAAGGTAAAAATACCATCCTGTTTATTTCCATCCAATTGTTGTACAACCCTTCTTTTTTGACCATACAATTGTGTTGGAAGTTATTGCTGCTGAAGGGTACTTTTAAGTTTGTCAGTGCTTCATTTCTATTTTTCTAAAATCCTTTAAATTTATTTTGCTATGATAAAAAAGAATGAAATCATATGTTTGAAGCAAGTTAGTAACCATCCTTCCAACAGCAATGTTCTGGGTTGGCTTACGTATCTTCACCAGTACAATCCAAGATATTTCTTTTAGTCAAGTAGGGTTGCTGTAAGGCAAGGAAGGGAAGGAGCGGGGAAGGTGCATGTGATATAAGTTACAAGAGAAGATAAATATGGGTCCCTGGGCGCAGTTTGTGTCTATACAATAGCTTAAATATCTGCCAAGGACCTGGAATGACAACACTCCTTGTGTGTGGCTATAACAGCCAGGGAGAGCAGACAAATGACCAGGTTTTCTGAGGCTAGGGACCCTTGATGCTAGTTTGACTACAGGGCCAACCCCCTCCGCCCTCTAATAAGTAAAAAGTATTTATCTCTGGGATACTTCCAATACACAGCAAGTACACTTATCTTTCTGGCATGCTCAAGCTCATGTTTTGCATGCTACACATCCACGTTTAAAAATGACAGGAGTGTGTCACTGGGGGATGTTTCTCTTTTTTCTGGTATCGCTCAGAAGAATGCCCAGGACCTCTCTAGGCCAATAGATTAGGGCAGAACCATGTTGGTGTTTTATGTTAGGGTCATAGGACCACAATACCCTGTTTATTCATAGTTTTTAACTATTCCCCCTCAGCCCATGAATAAAGGGATACCTTGTGGTGAATGAGGAATTCTTATATCTAATAATATTTAGACCCCAAGAAAAAACAAAACTTCTCCAAAGAGCTCCCTGGAATATGGCCAAGCCCACCCTGAGCTTTAGGAGTTAGGGTGAACCTGATGATGAAGCATGCCACTACTAGAGTGGATGAGGGTTATATATATATGAAAAAGGTTTTTCCTTTCCCCACCACTGAGTGAGGTGGAGTACAGGTGTATTTCTATCTCCTTGTTACACTGGTTTATAAGGGATGATACTATTAAGGTTTTGGTTATGACAGGTGATGAACATATATAGACCCCTTTGCTTATATATTGTTCTTTGTTTCTCTTGCACATTTTATTGTGTTCAATGTCACCATTTATATGTTCTGCTTTGTAAACCCGTCTTCTCCATTCGAGTGCCTCAAACGACAATCTGTTATTGATTCAAGTTGGTAACCCTGCACAACCTTCAGAAAATTAGTGATCCAGTGTTGGCATATTTGACAGAAACCACTTGAAATACAAATGTCAAATCCAATTTAGCTGTTTCCCATTCTATAGTTAGCCCTTGAGAAAATACAAACTCTGCTTGACAGAATCAGTTCATTTGTCCCCTTTAAGTCATGCCTTAAGTTTTAAAGAGAATCTGGCTCTTTTAGCCACAGATCCATCACCGCTATGAAAAATGTGCCTCTTTAGCCAGAGGCGGATTTATTTAAGAAATTTCTTACAGGGTTCGACGTGGCAGCACGGAGATAAAAGAAAAATATACTCTTAACTGATAAAAGAAACATTGAATAAATTGGCGATATTTAGATGGCATTAATTCACAGTAAATCCCTGGTTTGACAAGAATAAAAGCCAGTTACTTTGATTTGCTGAAAGATACTCTCAGTTGTGCAACTCGGCTCTTATTTATTCACTGCAGCATAAAACCATGTTTCATATGAGATAACATTGTCTAAGTCAATTAATTTCAAAACAGCACCGAAACGATACTTTATAAAACTCCTCTATATTTACATTGCCAGCGATGCACAGTGCAGCCCTGCATGGGATTTTTTATGACATATTTTTTTTCGAGGATGATTTGCTTTATTTTTGCGGAAGGTTCCTTAATTGCCGCTATATTGCACGTTTCTCTGCCAGGAGCAATCACACACGTCTCTTCTGGGATGTAGATCATTCGTACTCATTTGTTTTTATAAATCAGAAGATAATTGGAAGTGCACGTGCAGGAGCAGGTGCCTGAGTCCAGCTGAAGCCAGTTCAAGTTGAACGTAATGCCTGCAACCAATGCATGAGTTAATTTGTCTGAGGGACCTGCCATCTTTGGGACAAGAGTGGAGTCCTGTGGGCGTTATGTGGTTATAAGTGAGCCGGCAGAGGATGCCATAATTATCGCAACTGATAAATTCGAAGGATTCTGAGTTCGGATTTTATTAGATACAATAAGTATTGCCTATTGTAAGTTTTACCCTTAAAAAAATGGGAATATCATCAAAATCTGCTTGTCACAGTATTTATCGCCCCTTACCCCAACCCCCTTTACAATTTCAGAAGTTTCCATCTGTCGAGTTACTGATTTTATCACACCTGGTAAATACTGCGCATGATAAATCCGTAAAAATTGCTGCACAAATGGGGGTTTACACCAGGGGCGGCTGCTCCATTAGGGTGGAGGGGCATTGCCCCACTGCTTTCTCGCAGTGCGAGAAGCAGAAACATAAAATGGTAAAACTACCATTTTATGTTTCTGCTTCTCGCACTGCGAGAAAGCAGGAGTGCCTGGTTGGTGGCCAGTGGGTGGGCGGGTGGGCTGGTCTGCTGTAAAGCAGGGGAGGTGTGGCTATGCCACTGTTGTGGGCCCTGACTGTTTGGTCAGCCCTCTGGGGCCGACCAAAGCAGTCATGTGCACTCTCCCTTTTTTCTATGTAGGCTGCATGCAGCCTGCATAGAGAAAATGGCCTCCCTACGGGCACCCGGCTGGGCGCCGTCCGCACCAATCACAACGCTGCCAATGCAGCATTGTGATTGGCTTAGGGGAGGGGAGGGTGGCTGCCTGTGGAAAACGAACAGCAGGAGCTGAGGCAGCGGCAGGTAACCCGGGGGAAGGTAAGTTGTTTTTCATTGTAACCCGCTCGACCCCCCCCAATCCCCGCAACCTCCACCCTTCCGCCCGTCATGCCGACCGTGACTGGTTTTTACATGTGCTGGAATTTTCCAGCCCCCTCATTATTAGGGCCAACGCGTTTATTGTTGTTCCTGGGGCTTTAAGTGGGCTGTCTCCCGCCGGTGCTCAACACCGACAGTTCTAAGAAGCAGTTGCTGAGAGGGGTCTCTGTTTTTGCCCTCGCTTTCAGGGTGAAAAAAAAACCTTCTCTCTGCAGCAGTATCAGCCTTTATTGCCTTTGAGAGAACTTCAAAGTGTCTCGTTATAGTTCTTTCACCCTCTCATCATTTCATACCTGAAGCATTTTCATATTATATACAACATAGCCATAGTTGTTGCTTATTTATCTTATGCAACTAACAACCATTGACAAAGACTATAGTCCTGCCTTGTATAAAAGTTATTTATCTGGATGCAATGACAAAAGCAGCAAAATACCAGTCGGGCAGCAAACTATGCCAAGAACAGATTTTTAGCATACATGTTTTTAAGCCACGCCCTTAATGACATTTGCCACGCCCCTTTAGGGACCACTTAGGTTTTCATCCCACTTAAAACCCTGGTTGTTCCATATTATTTTGGTCGTTTTTGTTAAATGAAGGATGCTGATCTAGAGGAAGGCAGTAACAAAACGTTTGCTAAAAAATTATGGCAGCCTTTCCAAACATTGAGTTTGTGGATGTAGATGCCGCAAAACATTATGTCAGAGTTGCACTTCATGTGCTGGTATGGCAGGGTTCGCCCATACAAGTGTCCGTGATGTGCTGGGAAAAAATTCCTATGGTATTATGGACACTCTTCATGTAGGTACTCTCAATGTATGCCCACTATGGGGGTTCCTTCTCCAGTACTTTTTCAGCGCTGTAGCTACTATTGGTACAGCAGGTGCAGTGGAACCGATGCCCAGAGCCCTGTGGGGCCCATTGAACCCTGATAATTGCAGTATTTACTACCCCAACAACAAGCAAAGAAGCTATTTCCCTTGTTTGCACCAGGTCCCATGGCATCCTTACCACAGGTCTGGTACTCATAAAAGGTACCTGCAGTTCCACCACGCCACACAAGAATGTTGGAATTGCCACCAGAGAATTTCCCCACAAGACAGCTCCCACAATGGCTGTGGAAATTGCCTCAGCATCAAAAACCCTGCCAACATGACATTCTTGTTCTGAGTGCCATACTTCACCACCAGTGTGATGGATAGAAAGCCTGCAGTATAGACATTTAATTGAGGCCCTCAGTGAAATGAGTGTGTGTTCTTCATCTCAAAATTGTAGCAGTTCCTATTTTATACTTGGAGACGTGTTGTGTTTTTCGATTTATGCTCACTTTGCCTTTCCAGTCCTAGCATTTCACTTGGCCGAGCCCATTTTTGACCCCAAAGTCGTACAAAGGTGGCAAGCATGATACATATCTTGATGCATTGTAATTCTAGGAAAATCTTATAAGAAAAGAGATGAAATAAACTGCATCGTTCCAGTGTGCTAGCCTTGAGTTAGTGGGCAGCATAGAAAGTACAGTATGTGTTTGCTTGGGCATAATCGGTATTGCTCTTTTCTGTTCTGTACGTTTAGATCCAAAAGGGTTACCTTGTTTCATAAAGCTTTTAGTCTATGTATGCCTTAACTAATTACACTTCTTAGCAGATGTCTGTTGATGGGAGTATGCCATTATGCAGTTGATGAAAACTCATGTTTCTTTGTTTCTTTCTATTTTCTTCTATTTGGTCCAGAGTTTCATCAATGTACTAATTAGGTCAAACCCATTTAAGACACTTTTAGAGTCTCACATAAATTTGGACCTTCCAGAGTGTTAGAAACAGGGTCTCTAGTTGGTAGTTGTTCGTACTCTGTCCAAGTTGGGACCCTCACTCTAGTCAGCATAAGGGAGTCACACAGCTAAGATAACCCCAGCTCACCCCCTTGGTAGCTTGCCAAGAGCAGTCAGGCTTATCTCAGAGGCAAAGTGTAAAGTATTTGAACGCACACACACAGTAACACAGTGAAAACACTTCAAAAGGAGTCCACACCAGGTTAGAAAAATAGCCAATGTTTATCGGAAGAAAAGAAAAAAATGACAAACATTCAACATACACAAGTCAAAATGTCACTTTTAAGAGATTAAGCAAGTTTAGGCCATAGAAACCAATGGATAAGTTTGTTATAGCACAAAGTACCTTAGATGAATCAAAAATGAAAGATGGTGCAAGTCGCAGGGGAGGGGAAGTGCCACAAAAGCAAAGCATTGGTTCCTCACTAGACAGGGGAGGTGATGCGTCGGTTTGTTTCTAGCAGGAAAGATGATGCATCAGTTGCAGGACATGTGGCCTTGGTCCCTTACTGTGGTGCGGTGATGAATCGGTACCAAGGGATGATGTGTCAATAATCTATATCTTCTGCGTCAATATGATGGCAGCGAAGCAGGCACTGTATCGATTTCACAGCTACCAAGCAGGTGCTGCCTCGATTTTTACAGCTGCAAAGCGCGTTAGAGTGGGTGCTACGGATGTTGGTGACACAGTGCTCGGGACTCATGTTGCAGTGACTTTTGGGACACACTGTGATGGCACAATGGGGCCTGCGGTGAAAGCTGTTGTTGATGGGTCAAACGGGAACCCCCCTTCAGGCCAGGTAATGGCCATCAGTCAATCTTTTACAGAGGACGTCGATAAAACAGGCGCTTGGAGTCAATTAATTCATTTTCTCTTAAGATCACCAGGTTGCACCTCCAAGGGCTCAGGAACCGTAATTGGCACCACTTGGCAAGTCAGGACTCTCAGCAGAAGAACCTACGCTCTGGCAGGCTTAGTCTTTGATGGCCCTAAGACTTCTTACCAGGAAGCAAGCCCACACAAGCCCTTGGAGAACCTTGGAAGTAGGATACAGAAAAAAAAGTCCATCCCTTTCACTTCCACGACAAAAGGAGCAAACAGCAGGCCAGCACAAAAAAGCAACAGGCAGAGTGGCAGTTCCTCCTACAGCATCCAGCTCTTTGTTCTGGCAGAATGTCCTCAGTCCAGAAGTTCTCTGATTTTGGGGCGTCAGAGGTCCCATGCTTATATACCCTTCTGCCTTTGAAGTAGGCAACCTTCAAAGTAAAGTCTTGGCAATGCACAAGACTGTGCCTTTCCCTGACCTGGCTTCAGACATACTACAGAGGGGTAGAGACAGCTTTGTGTGAGGACAGGCACAGTCCTATTCAGATGTTAGTGACAACTCCTCCCACCACTCTAGCTCAGGAAGGCCCATAAGTCTGGTGAAGGCCCATTAGGATATGAAATGCACACCTCAGCTACATTTTGTGTGACTGTGTAGAGTGAATGCATATAGAGTGAATGCACAATAGCCCAACTGTCAGCCAACCCAGACATGTATTCTACAGACAAGCAGAGGCACATAATGGTTAAGCAAGAGAATGCCCACTTTCTTAAAGTGGAATTTTCAAACATGCAATTTAAAAACAAACTTTACCGAAGGATGTATTTTTTAATTTTGAGTTCAGAAACTCCAACCCCCCTCTTTATCTGCTCCTAATGGAAAATTACACATAAAAGATATTTTGAGGCAATCCCTATGTTACTTCATGGGAGAGATAGTCCTATCAATAGTGAAGAATGAAATTAGTAGCATTTTACTATTAGACCATATAAAACACACCAGTACATGTCCTACCTTTTAACTACACTACACACCCTGCCCATGGGGCTGCCTTGAGCCTACCTTAGGGGTGACGCACATGTAGTAAAAAGGAAGGTTTGGGCCTTGCAAGTGGGTGCACTTGCTCAGTCTAAATGGCTGTTTAAAACTGCACACACAGACACTGCAGTGGCAGGTCTTAGACATGTTTGCATGGATACTCGAGTTGGTGGCACAATCAGTGCTGCAGTCTCACTGTTAGCATTTCATTTACAGGCCCCGGGCACAACTGGTGCACTTTACTTGGGAATTACTAGTAAATCAATATGCCAATCATGGATAAACCATTCAACAGTACATTTTACACAGGGTGCACCTGCACTTTAGCACTGGTCAGCAGTGGTAAAGTGACTTGAGTCCTAAAACAAGCAAAAAAGGAAATGCAGCACACAGTCAAAAACAGGAGGTCAGAAGCAAATAGGGTAAATCATGCCAAAAGATTCTAAGTCTAACACAAGGTATGAGATGAACTCAAGGGTTGAGATGTGGGTGTCTGAATATTTTGCATAAGAGAATTAGAAAGTTAGGGGCATATTTACAAGGGCGTTGCGCCACAGGAACGTCAATTTTAATGACATTCCTGTGGTGCAATGCTCTGCTCCATATTTACAATTTGGCGTTAGCCACTTTTTGTGGCTTAACAACGATTTGTAAATATGATACCCTTTCACGCAGGTATCTGCATGAAAGGGGCGTACAATGGGTGTTGCTGTGGTCGTGCCACCACAACATCCATTGCGTTTTGACGGTGCCCCAAGGATGGACAAGGATGTGTATATCTGAGACTGTGCCAAAACACTAACGTCATGCAAGAGCAGGCATTGGGATGGTGAAACGAGGAGAAATACATTTATTTCTCCTTGTTTTAGCTTTTCAATGCATGCTGCATTCTGCAGCACGCATAGAAAAAGCAGAACACAATGAATGATTGTTTATGTGCAGGAAGGGACACCTTCCTGCACATAAACAATCATTCCCTGCAATTGTGTCTCCTTGCACTATGGTACAAAGGTGCCTGCATTGGCGCTAGGCAGACAATTTTAGCGCCAGCGCTAGGGAAAACACAGGGGCGTGACATATTGTTGAAATACGGCGCATCCCTGCATTTTGGAAATGTCGAAGTGCGGCACTGTAAAATTTGGTGCAGCTCCACGCTCCAATATTTCATTGTACATATGCCCCTAGGATGGTAAACTTGATGGGGAGGGGGATTTTTTAACTTTCAAGACCTGTTATCATGGACAGTTAGGTGCACTGATATCCATTCAGGCAGAACCTAGATTCTGTTGACGCTGTACCAATGAACAGAGCAGGTTCCACGTGAAAATCCTAGTGGAGAGAATGAACTACATTCCTGAAGCATGACAGTTGGATCACTCTGTTCCTAAACCAATCACACAATCTGCATTCAAATCTAGCAAACCTGAATTTTCAAAGGGATTTGGCAAGTGAACAGTGCTTGTGGCCTTCATAAAGCCACTCAACAAAAATGACAATTGTTTTAGGTTTAACTCAACATAATAACCAATTTCACCAACAAATCCTTATCAAAAGCCCAATGGTCCTGGAACTGACATTTATATGAACAATTAATGTTTCCTTTTCAATCTGTCAGAACATGGCGAATAAAACACAACAATTACATATGCACACAACAAGTTATAAGATGTTTATTCAATACTTGCAGGATCCAAAGTGAAAGCGCAGATTTTTGCAAAGAAATTCTTGCTTGGTTTCCTTATGAAGGATGACAGTTTCTACAATTACGTACTTCGATTGTTTTATAATGGTTGGGACTAGAATACAAATTGTCCCACTGCCTCCCTCTCTTTGTTCAGAAGGCATGCATACAAACACATGACTCGCATAGGTGCATCGGTTCTCAAGGACAAAAGTTTACCTGATGTCCACGCCCTTTTTAACTACAACGGCAGCAAGAACATGCAAAAGACAAGGCCATGAGTGTGATTTCCCATGTCAATGGTACATGAAAGGCAGAGTCATCTACCAGAGTTCATCTCATGATGTGTTAAGCCACTACCATGGTTGCCCGACCAAACTTTCTCAAGTCCATTTGCCTCAAATTGCCTGCCTTCAAACTAATAATGCCCTATGCATCACATTCTTTACCTCCTTCATATGCACCACTTCTCTATGCACGAAAAATGCAGTTCTCTATTGTTTATTTGCAGGAAAGTGGAATATTATGTGGTGTGGCTGGGTGGACTTACTGTGTGATATTCTCACAATACCTCAAAGATGGTCCTTGGATTCACACTAATAAATCCTTAGCTTTGTGCTTGTAGTGTGGCAAAGAGCATTTGGGTTTTACTAGAGGAACATGTGTTAAGCATTTCAGAGTACTAACATGGACAATAAGTAATTGACACGAATTGAGAGACATCCAACACTAATTTTATATGAATAGAGTATATTTTAGCCTAATTAAGACACCAAAACAAATAGCATAGAATACATGTAACCAGAATTATAGATTTTTGAAGCAATTATAAATCAGTGCAGTAAAATACAAAAATACAGAGACAAAATTCCATTGCGGTCAATGGCAAAATCCACTAGTGACAATTGGTCACTTGCAGGTCGAGTTACTTGGAATCCTTATAGGGATGAGGTCATGCGGGCCCCAAGACTAGGACAAAAGAGTCAGGTCAATTTTACCTAGCATGTGGAGTCCGAGTGCAGAGTTGTTCTGAGTGTCCTTGGTACTAAACAGGAGCAGCAGGTGATGATGGTTTTACCACTTACACTGTGCTGCAAGAAACAAAATGCAAAAACACAGCCGGTACACAGCTGCTGATGTCAGATGAAGGTTTCTCGATGTTCTCTGTAGGTACAGCGTCAAGTGTGGCGGTCGGTTACCGGACTGGTGACCAACAAGCCTTGGCAGCAGTAAGCACAACAAAAAGATTTGGGAACTTCACTGGGTCCAGAGGAGGGAACGCAGCAGCCTGAGACGTTGGGGCAGGCAAGACTACAACTTCCACAATGCACTGGACCACCTCAATTTTGCAAATTCCTTGGATGGCCTGATGGCCAGCAATTCTTTAGTTCCAGTGAGTGTTTTTACCTGCAGTTTGCAGGAGATTAGTGCCACTTGCCTAGGAGAGACTGAGGGTGTTTCTGGCTTCCACAGAAGGCCCTCTCTTCGGGAGTGTGGAGTTTTAGTCAAGGACGAGGGTCGTTCACTCAGTTCCAAATCTATTGCCTCAGGGACAAAGTATACCTCTTTTACGCTGTGCAGGTGGACAAAATACTATTGTTGGTGACACAGGTCTCCTCTTGGTCCTTCCTTCAAGTAAGTTGTAAAGATATGAGGTTCTGGTGCCAGGGGGTCCCTTAAATCCTAGATGTAGGAGATTTATGTGTGTGGGAGCTGGTAGCCAATGGGCATCTATTCCCTGCACCTAGTCCATACCTGAGGTGACCACATTCAGTGGTGCAGGTCACCTTTTCTACCCAGAACCCACTATAACTGCCCCTCTAAAGATGCAAAATTCAACTTTAGGTGTCCCGACCAAGCTGCCCACCCTAGAGATGTGGTCAGCCTTCCTGGGAGCTAATTTCCTGCCTTGCTCAGGTGCACACATGACTGGGGCAAGCAAGGACTGTTTCCTCTTCAAGGAGACAGACCAGATGCATATCAGAGGCGGCATAGCATTTGAAGCTCACCGCTCTGATGTGCCAATTCACTAGCTACCTTTGGAGGAGGGAGGTGCGACCTCCTTCCTGTCAAGTCTTTATCTCTGACTCCAGGTAGTGATCACACTGCCAGGCATCTGGTCACAATCCTGTCTTGGCTGCAGCAAGTGCAGGAATGCGAAGTTTGGTCAGCCAGGGCACAGTAAAACTGTGGGCAGCCAGGGGTGCGTGGGTCATCCAGGATGGTACAAACTCATGCTGCAGCCCTGTGGACCCCTTTTCCACCAATGCCCTATGGTTGCATGCCACATCACCCAGGCCATGAGAATCATGTCAGGGGAGACAAGGCAAGTTGTTTGATATCAAACATGACTTATTTTAGTGGCACCATAATGGAGCTGCCAATCTCGGGGTGCCCGGTTGACAGCCATTTTATCCAATGGATCAGCAACCGATAAAGTGGCTTCCAATAGGGAACACCACAATAGGGACATATAGGCGTGCACTTACATGTCCACATCTTTTTTATAATGCACCCTGCCTCCTATGCTGATGAGTCCTTCCTTAGGAGTGCCTTACATACATTAAATGCAGTGTAGGTGACTGTTTCACTCATTGTGAGGGCACAGTTGAGTTCGAGCAGTTTGCACTGCTCCTGCAGTCTGCAATGGTAGGCCTGCTGTCAGCAGGTTGCGTGGGTCATCCAGGATGGTACAAACTCATGCTGCAGCCCTGTGGACCCCTTTTCCACCAATGCCCTGGGTACCCCTAGTGCCATAAACTTGGAACTTATAAAGGGGTAATGCTTTTTCTGATTTGGGATAACCAAGTTGAACATAACAGTTTTTAGGAGATAGCACAGGCACTGGGATCTGGGCAGCAGACTCCAGTGCACTATCTGAGTCAAACCATCATCATTTGGAGCAAAAAGTGGGGGTAACCATACAAAAAGGGGCACTTTCCTACAATATGCCAAAATTACTCTGACAACCCACTATCATCTCACACACTATCATACCATACTCATTCAAGCATAATCTTGTAGACTTTGCCACATCTCACACATTCTAAGACAAATGTAGGTATTGTAACATAAACAAGGCAACCCAGCACATGCTTCTACCCACTATTCCTCCCCATACAACACACACAGTCAGTCCCAGGACACATGGCCTATGATACATTGTCTACTTCTTTAGGGGCAAGATATATGATGGCCAAAATAGCGCCTATCAAATTGCGAGTCTTTTGCGACTCGCAATTTGCGAGGCGCTATTTTGGATGTACAACAGTGTGTAACACACTGTTAGCGATTCCCAATGGGGTCGCAAATAGAGAGGCTCATGAATATTAATGAGCCTCTTGCAATTTGCGACCGCATTGGGAATGGCAGGCCCTCCCAGCTATGGTGGCCTGCTCCTCAGACCACCACGTCTGGGACTGCTTTTAAATAAAGCAGTTTTTTAGGTCTCGCCTGACCCAGCGCATGTGCTGGTCTGGCGAGACTTTTTGTGAGGGCTCAAAAAAGTGCTACCACTGTAGCCTAGAGCTACAGTGCATGTGCGCGGGCGCGCGCGCCTCACTTTCGCGGCCGCACTGCCGCTTTGATGTTTGATCGCAATTGCGATCGCTTTCGCGGCCGCTTTGATGTGCTCCGCTTTGATGTGCTCCGTGAGCCGGCACTTTTTTTTAAAAGTCACTTTTGATCGTTTACCATAGAAACAATTTACTTTTGTTGACATGTAGAATTATGCAGCAGAGGTAGTAGATTAAGTAGCAAGTGCTGTCAATCCATGATTATGTGGTAAATGCTGTTGACGCCATATCACACAAATCCAGAGCCTTCCATATACCGATAGCTGTATAATCCACTGCTACTCAGACATAAACCGCATATTATAACGGTAAATGACCGAGTCTTTACCAGCGCTGCACCATCTGGACACGGAAATAGACCATACAGTAGAAATGATCCAGTTCTACAAGGAAAGACGTCCGGAAGGAGGACCGGAGACAGGGGTGCCCCCATCCATTGCTAATACATCACAAATACAAAGGAAACCATGCCACGCACCGCAGACATTCGGGTCGCCTTTCTTTTTCAATTGAAACAAGCATTGGCATTGCCAATAGGTCTCGCTTTTGGGACCTTATAAGTGTTTAGCCATGCAACAGTTGATGTTGTTGCACCAAGGATATTGTGCTGCATAACTAAATACTTAAAAGGTCCCAAAAGCGAGACCTATTGGCTATGCCAATGCTTGTTTGAAAATACAGCCCGTTTTCCTTGAAGGAAAATGGAATGCATTTAAAAAAGAAAAAATGAAAGGTTTTTGTTTCATTTTTTTAACGGCAGGCAGTGGTACCTGGGACCACTGCCTGCCCTTAATAAATATTTTTCCCTCTGTTTACAAAGGGGAAGGGGTCCCTTGGAGACCCCTTCCCTTTTACGACCACATTACCACCCTCTTGAAGAGGGTGGTAATTTGCAAGTGTTTTGCGCCCGCAATTGCGGACACAAAACATTCTTACATAGGGTTGCACACGCTATTCAGAAGGGAACGCCCCTTCCTAATAGCGAGTCGCAAAACCCTATTTTGCGAGTCGCAAAATAGAGTTTGTACATTCCCATTGCGCATGCAAAAAGTGTTGTACATCTGGCCCTTGGTCTATAAACGATGCACCACAAGCCTCTTTGCACCTCTATTTGCTCATCAGCTGACAGGTATTTACAGCTAAGCACACAAATCAGTATCCAATCATACCAGTAAAGCAGCGCTCACTAATCCTCACTGTTGGAAGGCAGACCCCGAGGAGTCGGTGAGACCACCAAGGGGGGGGGGGGCCCTCACCTGCACGAAGTAGCCGAGCGCTGTCGAGAAGCCTCCTGAGAGATCCTTCTCCTATCACGTACTAGCACAGTAACACCACCACACAGGACTCAAGGAGGTTGTCTCAAGACGAGCAATTCTTTATCAGCATTTAAAGGTTACGAGATCAATATTTACACGAAAGGGATCGAGGGATCCACCAAAAGTCTCAGTGTCTCTTTGGAAGGGTAGGGGTAGCAGGACAGTCCTTGGCAGGAGCTCGGTACGAGGGTACCTGGGGCCCAGTTCTTATCCTCAAGCTGGAGGACCTCCGGATCTCGGAGGGGTCGAGCCGCGACGGCGTCAGCAGGGCTCTGGCGTTCAGTTCGTGGGGAGCCGCGATCAGGTCAGCAGGGCTCTCAAGATGGTCTCTGCTCAGCTCGAGCCGCGACGTCGTCAGCAGGGCTCCGAGGGAGGTTTCAGCGAGGTTGGGCCGCGACAGCGTCAGCAGGGCCCCGATGTTCCGGGGGGGCTTCAAGGTGTTCACAAGAAGGAGCCGCGACGCAGTCTGCAGGGCTCGTGATAGTTCAAGCAAGAGTTCTCCTCCGTAGGGTCGGCCGCGATTCAATCAGCAGGGCTCTCGACTCCTGGATACAACTGCCGATCTGTGGCGGGGTCGCCCCAGATATAGGTCTGGAGCCCTTTGATGTCCGGACCCTGGCGCCCGGGGGGGGCGGAGAGGCCGGGTGGAGGTGGCCAGACGCCCAGCAGGAGAGGCGCCCGGCCCAAGAGAGTTGCAGGGCGATCACACCTAGGGATGGGAGGACAGTCGGGGGTCTCATCGATACTGTCCTCCGCCGGGGGCGGTGAATGGTTCATGTGGCACCCCCTGGCCAGTTCTTGGTGCCTCGATGTCGGGGCTTCGCCGGGGCCGAGGCCGGGTTGAGCGGGGTCGCGCCGGCTGGCGCACAGAGTCATGTGGATGCCAACAAGATGGCGGAGCCCCGAGGGGTATGTGACCTCGTGCGGCTCGGAATGAGGGGTCTCGGTGCAGTTCGGAAGGGTGGCCCGTGAAGGCCGGGGCGGGGAACGGGCACAATCCACGGGGGTAAGGACCACGCCACGAGGCCGGGTCCAACACTCACCGAACCCAACATAGTTCAATATAACCCCTCCATTGCATACCATACAGAAGAAAATGTGAACCTTTGTGCATTCGGCTGCACACATTCGATTCCCAGCATCCTCTGCACAACACATTGTCACTCTCCTACATTAATTGTTGGCCCAGAAGAGTGGAACATGAAGCTTATCATCAACAACTGCCCTGGGCTTGCCTCCATAACCCAACTTTATTCTCTCAATCCAGCCAGTTATACCCAACATAACCCAGCACACGCCTCACCAACCCTGCATACCTGACAAAATACAGACAGAGCCATTGTAAGTTGTTGGAGGTAATGTCCCAGTGGTATGAAAGTTACATTTCATATTTGGGCTGCAGTGTTAATTAACAATACCTATGTGTATGACTAAAACGGTATCCGCAGGGAACACAATTGTGTCCTGGCTGGCTGTACTTTAAAACCACTGGATTACCAAATGTCAATCAACTGTTCTAGGTAATGTGGATAAAGTGACATTTATACATTAGCTAGTTTTTCCCTAAAATGTACCCTGTTTTAGTGATTAATATATAAACGTGAAGCATGTTAAATATTAAATAAAAAATATGCGAACAGGTGTGAAACAATTCACTGACTTCTGAAGGAAGGAAGACTGTTGTGGGGCAATCAATGTACATTTAGCTGGGATACCCCATTCAGAAGCAGGAGAACAGAAACAGATTGTATAAAAAAGAACCAGAAGAAGAACTTCCCTGTTCACATGAAGAGACCATAAACAGACACAGAAAGGACAATCACACACAGAAAGGATTTTGGACGAAGGATGCGGCGCCATCTTGATTTTGCTAAACCGATCAGCAGCCTTCAAAACACTACTTAGATTGAAGGAGAGTGGTGTCGGAGGCTGGGCTTGGCAGCAGGTAGCCTCTTATCTTTCTGTCTACAGACAGAAGGTAATAATCGAACAAGCATTTTCAGAGGAATTTCCTATGAAATTTAGATTAACGCATTACTCCTCTTTGAGCTCTATGCTTTTTAATATAGATGTTACTCAACTGGCAATGTCTAGAAGATCTTTTAGATTCTACCTAATGATGTATGCAGATGACACCCAATTGGTGATCAGGTTAGAATGAGATGAAAATCAAAAACCTTCAGAGCATGTGTGCAGGAAATAGCTAAATGAGCGGGAAGGAAGAACTCAAACTGAAGTCTCATAAAACAGAGGGGATGGTCTTGGGACCTTGGGTGTGGCTCCAACTCCCAAGACAGGGATCGAGGATCTGGGAGTATACTTTGATGGAAAACTTTAATTCCAATTTCATATAAATAAAACAACATTGACATGTCTGTCCTACCTCAAGATGTTAAAGAAAATCCTCCCTTTTCTCCACCTTAGGGTAGGCAGCTTGCAGCACAGGCCTTGGTTTTATCCAGGTTAAACTATTGTATTGTTCTTTTCCTGTGGATAAATATGACAGAGATCAGCTGACTACAAGTCATTCAGAACTTAGCAGTACATTTCTTATTCAGGCTCCCTAAGCAGACCAGGAACTCTCCTTACTGGCCACTAGCGGAGAAAAGAATTTTGTTTAAGACTGTATGCTAAGTTTTTTTAGCTTTTTTTGATTTGTTTTATATAGCACGAACTAGACCGAAGGTATCAGAGCGATATACATGAACACCAGTTGCATTACAGATGATCAGATTTTTTTTTTTTTTGTTAAGCATAGGGAGATTAAGGTACACATGCATCAACATCTGAATTTGCTATTACCGAAGAGCGATTTTTAAGTAGTTGCTATTTGGTAATCGCAAAATGCAATGCATCAAAGCAAGCTGCAAATAGCGATTCTCTAATAGAGATTCCTTAAGAATCACAAACACAATTAGGGAATCACTATTTCCTACTGTTACTCCATTCTTTCCTATGGGCCTCAATCCCCATAGGTGGGAATCGTCTTGCATTGCCTAAATTGTGATTACCTAATTGGTAATCGTAAATTAGGTAATGCAAAGGCAAGGGTGCCTGGGAGCCTAAGGCCTCCCTGAGGCGTCCCTGACAAAAAAAGGTGCACATGTAAGGCACACATATGCCCTAGGGGCATGTGTGCCCCACATGGCACTTTGAAAAATGCAGTTTTGTGCATTTCTCAAAGTATGCACATATTAGCATCAACTTGAAGTTGATTCTAGTTAACGTTTCCTTAATGCACAGTTCACATTTAGGAAAGGCTTCTTGCATATGCATTAGGGAATCGCAAATTGCGATTCCCTATTTGCATTCGCAATTTAGGTAATCACAAGAAATTGCGATTACCTAAATTGTGAATGCAAACTTTCATGTATTGTAATAGGCTGTTTTACGATGGCAAATGGCTAATTTATGTGAATCGCACTGTTTGCGATCGCAAAAGACCTTGCCGCATGTGCCCCTAAGTGTTTTGCCAAGAAACACAGGATGTTGGCGTCCCTGCTGAGACTCGAACCTGGTTCCCCAGCTTTGAGGTCAACCGCCTTAGCCATTTGGCCACATCATCACCCCAGCTTTGGAGAAAACAGATCAAACATACCTCCTGAGAAAAGTATGGATATGCATTCCAACACCCTGACTTCACTCAGCTTCAGACAATATAGATAGATAGATAGATAGATAGATAGATAGATAGATAGATAGATAGATAGATAGATAGATAGATAGATAGATAGATAGATAGATAGATAGATAGATAGATAGATAGATAGATAGATAGATAGATAGATAGATAGATAGATAGATAGATAGATAGAGATCTATCTATCAGACAATAATTTGTAATCCCTCATTATAAACTGGTCCATCAGAGTGGTTGCTCCTTTAGTTTTTGGCAACTACAGCTTAGAATGCCCTTTCCTGCTATTTGAAGAGAATTAAGGCTTATTCCATCTTTTGAAAGCCTCTGTAAAAACAACTTGTTTCAGTGATTTAGAAGAAGTATAGCATTCATTTTTATTATTTCTGAATGGTTTAACTATCTAAGCCCTTTCTGGGCAACATATTAGTACTCTATAATACGTGATAAGATAAAATAAGATAATCTGAAATAAACTGAACAAAACTAAGGTAAACATAACTAAAGTAAACATAACTAAACATAGCTAGACTAAACATAAACATAACATTCATCTATGCCCACAGTAGGAAGGGATATTGTTCCCAGAACAGGAAGAGACTAGGGACCCAATTTTTATTGGGCTGGATCTTAGATGGGATTTGGCTCATGAGAAGAAAGTCTGTCTTTTGGATCTTGAAAAGAAAACCAACCTCTTAGAAAGAGGTTTACAATCAAGAGAGACAGGAAGTGCTAAAGAATGGCTGTGTTTGGGTGAAACTGCTGCAAAAATTGGGCTGAGGGAGGTCTCAAAGCACTGGCAAGAACCCTGAATAAAAATGGCACCTCGCCATCAGCACATCAGAGTATACCTGGAACAAAACATGCAAAGGAAGTTCAATCGTGGATGACCTACTGAGAAGAAGCCTGAAGGTCTCTTGCTGTACATTTGTCCCTATGGACTAGAACTTTTCTCCGAGGGTCTGTTGGCTGGCCTTTACTTCACTGCTTGAGGGAAACAAAAGGCTTAAGAAGGACTCTGTCCTGTATGGGAGAACCAGGTGCCCATTTGGGAGTGGACTGCTATGAACCTTGCCCTGGCTGGAGAGAGATCTGGACCCTAGAGACCTTTACTTGTGGCCTGATAGCCTTGGGATTGACCATGAGTGACTTTTCCAGCATCTTAAAACAATAGTGAGTCCTAGGTGTAACCGAATCAAGGGTTGAGGGCTCTGTCTCTTTCTTGACTTGAGCCCTTTATAAAAGAACATAGAACATTAAAAGGTTTAGAATGTGACAGTGTGCAAGGTAACTGACTCTCTGTCTGACATTCCAACCTCTGTGAGGCAAAACAGTGGTAACATTCCCTTGTTTTCATTTCTGATGCAGGAGTTGCACCGTCGTCCTTTTTTTAATGTATATAAACTGACAGTGAATTTACACCCTCATTGTTCCAACTAACCCAAAAATAATGTGTTCATGATTGTCTACTTGAAGACACCTGTCAAGCAACCCTTCACTTCTATTTATTGGCAGAGAGCCATTCTCATTTTCTCTGCCACCAGCACCACACAACTTACAGTGCTCAATGTAACCCATATCCACAAATTGCACGCCCCTTGCTCCCTCAAAACAATCACTAAACTAACAAGCTATCTGCTTCTACCACACACACACACCACGATGTACCCATAATCCACACTAATTAGTATTCCTCTCAGTGACAACATCACACAACACTTTAGTAGTACCGGGAATCTGTTGCCCATTAGAGATACCATCTGCAAGCTAGTCAATATCTGGTCAACAAGAATTGCATGGACATTATGATATCCTCACCTTGAAGAGCCTAGATTTTATAGTCATACCTAAAACTTGGTTCACAGAAAATACTATACTAATAATAGAAAGGTTAATGCCTTAAAGCTAAAAGATAAGTTATGTAATGTCACGTCTTAACACATTACATCAGATCACGTTATGTTATGTTATGTTATGCTGTGGTACATTTTGTTATGTTATGTTGTGCTATGTTATGTTATTGTAGGTTATGGTATGCTATGTCAAATTATGTCATGTTATGTTAATCCAGAAATGTTGTAAAGCACAATAAAAATGGCCCAGTGCCATGAGGGTAGGAGGGAACGCAAAGGAGAAGAAGGGAGCAGTGTAATCCTGAAACAAAGATACAAGGACAGAGGTAAACAAAAAAGATGTGTTATGCGGTTTTTCCAGAACTTGGAGGAGCAAACTATGGATCTGAGTGGAAGGGGCAGATTGTTCTAAAGTTTGGTAGTCACGTAAGAAAAAGAATGGCACCCCATCCGTAACTTAGAAATGCAGGGAATGACTATTTGTTTATTTATTTATTCATTCATTTATTTATGTATTTATAGAGTTTTATATAGCACGAACATGACCCTTGGGTATCAGAGCGCTTCACAATTACATGAGGTAGGATTGCGATTTAGTAAAGCAGCAATAACATCTATGTACAGTTTTGATAGCAGGAGTGTCTTATCAATCTGAGATTCCTGCACAAGTCTTTCTACTAGAGAAGCAAATGAGATTAGCCCAATTAGACCACCAGGAGTTTTTGCTAATTGCTACTACGTTTTTGGACCTTTTCTGTGAGACAGTCTCACTACGTGAGTCTTACTCAAAGTAAATTCACAGTAATTGGATTGAGCGTGCTTACCGCCACTGTCTATCTTTCAAGACAACGTCGTTGCTGTGTAACTAGAAAGAGGCACAGAGCTGGTTACATGTGAACTTATGTGCACGTGCATGTAATTGCGCTCAGGTAGCCTGGTGCAGAAGGGACTCTCAAGCATAGGTGCTGACCTGGGGAGGCCTTATAAAAATAGTGGGCATTCACAGATCGGTCTATGGTGCTTACTGGGAAATTTTCATTACTTTCGCTGTATTATACATATATGTGAAATGTGCCCTAAAGTGTAGTTGTGTTCCACTTTGGCCTACACAGTTAGTAATGTGTCAAAATGGAGTAAAACATGCATGTTGAGTTTGATTTTGCAGTCCCCAACAATCAAATCCACTACTCATCGGACTTCAGGACTTACCATATTTCTCTGGCTCAGCTCAGAATCAGATCCCATGCCTTTCACCCCCATACTGGGTCAAGTAAATTACTCTACTCCTCAGCAGAGGGAACAAAGGCTACCCCACCCAAAGAATGCAAATATCAATGACCGACCCAGTTCCTGGGAGAGGAAAGGAGTGTGGGGAAAATCTGCATCTAATAATTAGCTTCTCACACTCTACCTGGGGCTGGGACAACCCAGACACACTAGAACAACAGAGGAGGCCCAAACCTCTGGAACCAATGCAGAAGGGGCTCTGAAAGTGATGCTAGCTGGGGGGAGGAGCTGAGGCTCTCAGAGCAGCTCTTCCCATGGAAGAAAACCTGAAGTTGCCATGACAGATTGTCACAGAATGCTGGGCATGAGTGTTGGGATCGGGGTAGATTGATGATGAGGCCTAAGGATTCTCCTAGGGTGCCTGGCATTTAGAACTTTGTAGCACCTTCTAGAATCTGGTGCTTCTCTCCTGGTAATGGGGGCTAAGCAAGATGCCCCCACCAGTAAGAGAGGAGCACCAAAAGTCAAGCAGAGGAGATGGCTGGCAAAGGGAGCCAGCACATTCAGTTCTCTGCAGGATACATCCCATTAGAGGCCAGAAGGTTTGTTGCAAATGCTTCTTGTAGCTAGATTTGACCACCAGGAGTAAGAGCCTTGGATGAAGCAAACTGGCCCAACTGGACTAGAGATCTTCTTCATCTGCAAAGCTTTCCCATTTAAAACTGAGAAAAACAAGACATGGAGCACGTGGGTCTCTGTCGATATTCCTTGAAATCCACAGGGGTGGGCCAGATCCTGGGGTAGCTATTAATAAAATTCCTATTTGGAGGGGTCGTGCGTGGGGACCCCTCCATAGCTAAGGGTAGCCCTCTGGGGTCCCATCTCCCCAAGGGCCAGCACCAGGACACTCCAAGAAGGTGCTGCAGTGCAGTATTCTCACTGGTGTCCAGAATTCCCAGGGAGAAAAGACCAATCTGGATGGATGCGCAGGACCAAGTTGCTGCTGGTGCTGTGAGCGGAAGAGCTGAAGGAAAAACAGCTACCACCACATGAGTAGGGAAGGAGTTTCTCCCACTGTGGCGGAAGGCACAAGGATGATGCCAGCTCCCACGCAGCATTGGAACTGCACACGTGGAGCAGGTGAGGCCACAAGAGCCATGGGCTACCCCTAAGCCCCCCAACTAATGACTAAGTCTGTGAGTACCCTGGGTGGGACCTGATCACACAAATAAAATAAGGAAACCAAGAAATGAACATGGCACAAGGCTGCTTAAAATCCTGAATGAACCCGCTCATAACATTTTGAAGAGCCCCAAGCAAGGAGTGCCCCATAATGCCTGTGCTAGCTAATTCCAAGATCCTTTTGGCTTTTGTGGTTATTTTGAAGTGTTTGGGGTGGCTGCAGGACCGCAGCAGCCTCCTATAAAAAATTGAACCTCAGTTTCCTTGTCCCTAGTAAGGATGACCCCTGACATGCTTACTTGATTTTCAAGTATTCCTAAAGCTGGAGCTTCTGCCCTTTAGTTTGGGAGTTTGGGGACCCCTTGTGGCTGGTCCTATGCCTACATTACATGGCCTTAAGTAGGTGAAGAAAGAAAGATTCTGACACATATGTTTGGGGTGGTGGTTTTATTGAAAACACTGGACTGCATGTCTTTATTATGGCTGCATTTGAAGATGGTTATTGTTCCCATTGGTTTAAAGGGTTATATATTACTAAAGTATAACATGAGGTTATAGTTATTAATGTAGTGACACCCTGATAAAACCTGTAGGCCTGCCTTTTATATATTAATATTGCCTCCTTGACAAAACCATCATGCCTGTATATATTATTGTGGTGATCCATTGACAAAGCCAGTAAGCCTGCTTTACGTCTAATGACACCCCCTTACATTATGAGTTTGTATTTGATATAGGTGGGGGTATTGTGATTATGGGGCAAAGTGTGATATGAGGCTGTTACCAAAGGTACTTCCATCTACCTGAATATGTAATTTGGTGCATAGTCTTTAGTAGTATGTGGGTAATAAAAGTACTTTTCCTTTTTAAAAGAAAAAGCACTGATTCAACAATAATTTGGATGTGGTTGTCTCGTGCCAGTAAACTGAGATTGCTAGCTCAGATCGCAAGATGGCAGTCACCACCTAACAGTGCACCCATGCCCCCATCAGTCATCCGCCTAATCCGAGCGCCGCTCGGACACATCCAGACTCCCCGGTGTTATTGGATCTCCAATATGACCATGAGGGCAAATTGAGGTGCTGTGGGGGCTAAGAGGGAGCCCCCCTGGAGTGGGGCTGAAGATGCTGAAGAACCACCGTGGGTGTCAGATAGCACTGGGGTTGAGCTGATTGGGGGGCTGGAAACACCCCAGTGCTCCCCAACAAAGCAGCGGTGACTTTCCTTCAACCTTCCTACTAACGGGGGACCGGAAAGAGATCCCGGACCACAATGCGGAAACGGGCCCTGGGGCCCTTAGGTGAGGAGCGGCCCTGGGGGAAATTGTAAAATGGTTGAGGGATGGTCAGAGGTGGGCATACAAGCCCTTCCACCACTGCCTTTTGGACGACCCCTCCCAATTTGAGGTACGGAGTCTTGTGCCCGGTGAAGGGGCCCTCTGCTGATTGATCGGTTGCAGGGAGTATGCTTTGCGACCCCTTTCACTGCAATTCCTGGCAACCTCCTTGGGTGGGCACTCCCTGTGCCTGGAGAGGGAAGAGATGGGGGTCCTCGATTGTGTGATGTGGCACGCTTGCTGTGGGGCACACCGAGGGAGAATTCAACTTATCCCCTAGTGGCCGGCGAGTCAACCACCCCTGAGTCCTTGGCTGCTCGTGCCACCCGCCCTTTAGTGGGTCTGGGGCCTAGCAGGTCAGTGGTTCATGTTGGGCCCTTGGTGGGTACACCCCCTGCTGACATGGTGAAAGACAAGCCGCAGTCACGACAGGGCAAGATAGATAGATAGATTTGCCACCGCAGGGATGAGACAAGGATTTTTAGGGGGGTGGAATCCCACTCCAGTACGGAGGCCAATCTAAAGGCAATTAAATCATCTCACCTGCCCTGGAGACCAAAATTGGGGAAGTTGAGGCAGATGCATCTCTGCTCCGACAAGACCTAAAGAAAGCGACGGGTAGGGTGTTGGTGGCTAAGATGAAAATTGCAACATTGAGGACATGATGAAAGACCTCACCTAGGCAGTACAGAAAATGAGAGCCCTCTCTGGAAAATTGACAGTAAGGGTTGAAGATGCCTAGAGGCGCTTGAGATGAAACAATGTGCAATTCCTGGGGTTCCCAGAGGGTGCAGAGGGCCCCAGACCTGAAAGTGTCTTGAACAGTGGCTGAAATCCTTTCTTTCAAAAGACCAGACCACCCTTGTTTCCTTGTTGAGAATGCACACCGGGCCCTTGTGAGGAAACCTCCTCCGATTTCCATGTTCACACGCCTGCTGATGTATAGGGACAGAGACTTGGTACTTCGCACGGTCAGGGGCTTGGGAGGAGTGAAATATGAATTTTCAAACTTTACTAAGCTAGTTCAGTAACAACAGAAAACTTTTGAGGGGGTGAGGCAGAGACTGCAGGGGTTGGACATGCTGCATATGATGTTGTACCTAGCTAGGCTTATAGTGGTTTTCCAGGGTAAGGCCTTCCTGTGTGACCATCCGTACAAGGCCTGGGAGTGGTTGGAAGAGTGCCTACTGAAACAACTGGGTGGGTGTACCCCCTCCGGGGAGGGGGTGCAGCAGCTGAAAAGACCCCAAGAAGGGACAGGCCCACTAGATGATGATCCTGAGGAGGTAGAATGGGAAGGCTCAAGGTGCTCAGAGGAGAAGGAGACTCCACCATGGGGGGATAAATGTTGGAGGCCCACCTGTCAGATACAGACTTTGGAGATGATCCTGTGGCTCCTCTGGGCTCTCGGACAGAGATGACTGAGCTACACCATTCAATACCTTGCATTATCAGTGTGTCAGGATTGTGTGAGTATTAAAGGGGTAAAGGGGGCTTGCGCTCACTGTTGTACACGGGATTGTTTAAAGTGTTAATCATGAGGAGGTTGGGCAACAGGTATTTCCCGAATTGGGGTTGCGGGTAGTTCTGAACCCATGTCAGGGAAAGGTGGGGGGTACAGTTGGGGTTGATTTGTTTATCAGGTACTGGGGGGACAGGACAACATGTGCTCACAAGACACCATCACTACACACAACAAGATAGATGGCAGTCATGCCCTGGGTGGGCCTTCCCGGGATATTCCTTTTTTATTTCAATGTTACCCATGACACCATCTTCCACTGAGCTGCTGACAGTTCTGTTGTGCAATGTAAAAGGGCTGGGTTGCATTATCAATAATCTGTCAACATGCCCCAGACCTGGTGCTCCTACAAGAGATGCATCTATGAGAGAATACCTGAAAATAACTGCAGAGAGGCAGGTACCTAGTGCTGGCCCATGCTGGCTATATGGGTGGCTCCCAGGAGGTTATTACCTAGACTTAATCCCGCTTTCAGGTGTTGAAGACCTAAGCTGACCCTAAGGGCTGCTATGGGGCAGTGAGGGGCAGATGGCAGAGGAAAATGTATTTAATCGTGAACATGCATTCCCCCCTAGGTTATTGAGCTGGACCCTAGCTGGATTGAGCCTTTTTCGACGAGCCCCTACTAGCAAATTACACATCATGGGAAGAGACTTTAACAAAGTCTTAGACAATGGGTTAGACAGACATACACCTCGGGCGACACCTCCTGGCTGGGCCATGGAACTCGATCTCTTTGTGCATGTCCTGGGACTCAGTGAGGCTGGGCGGAGTTGTCACCTGAGCGAAAGGACATTCTTGTTCTATTCGGGCGCCCATAAAATGATGTCAAGGTTGGATTATGTATTTTTGCCCACAGGCCAGATTCCCTGGGTTAGAGATGTACAAAACCTGGCCGCTGGATATCTGACCACCCCTCACTGTTGCTCAAGTTGGGCGCCTGTCAGTCTCAGTCAGGTCTCCTGGAAATTAGATGCCTGGTCCATGAGGGACCCAGAGGTGGTGGGAACTCTTAGAAGAGAACTAGGGAATGATGTCCTCTGTGGTTACCCTGTGGGATGCATATAAAATGGTGCTCAGGGATTGAGCTCAGAACACCTTCACCATACAAAAGAGACAGAGGGAGATTGCCTGGGTGTGTGGGGGTGAGTAAGCTAATCATCGCCTCTTGGAAGAGATGAGAGATCATTATTAGAACCTGGTGACCAACACAGCTAGGCAACATTACCTGGGGACCCAGAGACACCTGTATGACGTGGGTGAGAAGGCATACTGACTTCTGGCATGGTTGGGGGCAGGAGGAGAACGCAAGGTGGGTGGCCGAAGTGGTGACAGTTGACGGTGACATGGCCTGTATTGTGATATTGCCCAGGTCTTTGCTCTGTACTATTGCGGGCTCTGTGAAGCTAGGGGAGACTGCATGGACCAGTATATAGCGGAGTTCCTGGCAGAGATTCCATTCCCAGCCTTGGGCGGGGTGAGCAGAGATGTGCAGAAAGCAGTCCTGACATTAGATAAGGTGGGGGAAGCCTTGCAAGCCATGCACCCACGCAAGGTACAGGGTGCCAATGGTTTTCCAATAAAGCTCTATAAAAGCTATGCAGAGCTTCTCCACTCCAGGCTGGCATCCTGACAATGCAGACATTCTCCCCCAGTCAAGAGATCTGGGTTAAATCCATCGTTCTTTTGCCCACTACGCCACCCCAGTTCAGACATGGCCATATGCAAATCAGTCTTGACCCTGTGCCTCATGGGAACAGTCCAGCCCAAACTGCCAAGCCATGTCTTCCCTGGACCGGAATCAAGCATCCTAGGACTGGTTTCTGGCTATCAGCCGTCATCAGCCAGGATAGCTTGACTCCAGTGGCGTAGTGAGCACGGGTCCCACGTCTGGTAATACCCATCCCACTTAGGGCGAAAAGCGTTACAACAAACAAATGATGGACGGAATGCTGACAATGCAGACATTCTCCCCCAGTCAAGAGATCTGGGTTAAATCCATCGTTCTTTTGCCTACTACGCCACCCCAGTTCAGACATGGCCATATGCAAATCAGTCTTGACCCTGTGCCTCATGGGAACAGTCCAGCCCGAACTGCCAAGCCATGTCTTCCCTGGACCGGAATCAAGCATCCTAGGACCGGTTTCTGGCTATCAGCCGTCATCAGCCAGGATAGCTTGACTCCAGTGGCATAGTGAGCACGGGTCCCACGTCTGGGAATACCCATCCCACTTAGGGCGAAAAGCGTTACAACAAACAAATGATGGACGGAATCCTGACAATGCAGACATTCTCCCCCAGTCAAGAGATCTGGTTTAAATCCATCGTTCTTTTGCCCACTACGCCACCCCAGTTCAGACATGGCCATATGCAAATCAGTCTTGACCCTGTGCCTCATGGGAACAGTCCAGCCCGAACTGCCAAGCCATGTCTTCCCTGGACCGGAATCAAGCATCCCAGGACCGGTTTCTGGCTATCAGCCGTCATCAGCCAGGATAGCTTGACTCCAGTGGCGTAGTGAGCACGGGTCCCACGTCTGGGAATACCCATCCCACTTAGGGCGAAAAGCGTTACAACAAACAAATGATGGACGGAATGCTGACAATGCAGACATCCTCCCCCAGTCAAGAGATCTGGGTTAAATCCATCGTTCTTTTGCCCATTACGCCACCCCAGTTCAGACATGGCCATATGCAAATCAGTCTTGACCCTGTGCCTCATGGGAACAGTCCAGCCCGAACTGCCAAGCCATGTCTTCCCTGGACCGGAATCAAGCATCCTAGGACCGGTTTCTGGCTATCAGCCGTCATCAGCCAGGATAGCTTGACTCCAGTGGCGTAGTGAGCACGGGTCCCACGTCTGGGAATACCCATCCCACTTAGGGCGGAAAGCGTTACAACAAACAAATGATGGACGGAATGCTGACAATGCAGACATTCTCCCTCAGTCAAGAGATCTGGGTTAAATCCATCGTTCTTTTGCCCACTACGCCACCCCAGCTCAGACATGGCCATATGCAAATCAGTCTTGACCCTGTGCCTCATGGGAACAGTCCAGCCCGAACTGCCAAGCCATGTCTTCCCTGGACCGGAATCAAGCATCCTAGGACCGGTTTCTGGCTATCAGCCGTCATCAGCCAGGATAGCTTGACTCCAGTGGCGTAGTGAGCACGGGTCCCACGTCTGGGAATACCCATCCCACTTAGGGCGAAAAGCGTTACAACAAACAAATGATGGACGGAATGCTGACAATGCAGACATTCTCCCCCAGTCAAGAGATCTGGGTTAAATCCATCGTTCTTTTGCCCACTACGCCACCCCAGTTCAGACATGGCTATATGCAAATCAGTCTTGACCCTGTGCCTCATTGGAACAGTCCAGCCCGAACTGCCAAGCCATGTCTTCCCTGGACCGGAATCAAGCATCCTAGGACCGGTTTCTGGCTATCAGCCGTCATCAGCCAGGATAGCTTGACTCCAGTGGCGTAGTGAGCACGGGTCCCACTTCTGGGAATACCCATCCCACTTAGGGCAAAAAGCGTTACAACAAACAAATGATGGACGGAATGCTGACAATGCAGACATTCTCCCCCAGTCAAGAGATCTGGGTTAAATCCATCGTTCTTTTGCCCACTACGCCACCCCAGTTCAGACATGGCCATATGCAAATCAGTCTTGACCCTGTGCCTCATGGGAACAGTCCAGCCCGAACTGCCAAGCAGTAAGGGAGGAGGGGTGCCTACCTCCGGATATTAATCATGCCATAATTGCGGTCATACCTAAGGAGGGGAAGCTGCCAAGTCATTTCCCTTCATACGGCCTATCTCCCTGTTAAATATTGAAAGTAACATTTTGGCTAAAATTCTGGCTACTCGGATTAAGGGAGTGGTAGCCGACTTGGTGCACACTGATCTGACAGGCTTTATGCCCCAGTGGGCCACAAGACTAAACCTCCAATGTTTACAATTGTGGTTGGACTATCTGGAAACGGATGAGACCCCCGGGGCAATAATGTCACTCGACGCTGAGAAGTAGTTTGATTTCATCGACTGCTGCTACCTTGCATTGACCCTGATGGAGGTCATCCAAGGGGTGGGGGGATGGGTGGGGGAAGCTCGTGAAGTGGCATTTTGGGGATCTGTCTGAGCATATTGCGCATGTCCTTTTTTTTCCCACCTTATTACCGGTCCTGACGAAGCGCTAATGGATCCCCTATGGACCAACAGTAAAGCGCGAAACATGTTGACCCCATTTCTGTAGGACTTTCACTCACCACTACACCCATCCTGAGAGCAGCGGTAAGTCATACATCTGCCCTCTACCTTTTTTCCAAAGAGGAGCTCCAGGATTAATTTAAATTTTTGCCATACGGGACCCGTGAATAAAAACTCTGGTTCTGGGTTCCATATAGCAATTTTAACCCACCGATTCACCTTCCCTTTTTATAGGCCCACACATCCCCATGCACAACTGCGGCGTCTCCATAAAAGATCTCCGATAAAGAGCCCTCTTGCGGGGCCCGTGAGGGTCTGCAGCGCCACCCCCACGAGGAGCAATGCCCGATGATGAAGCATGACACTCAAAAGGGTGTGTGAGGGCACTATATTCTGAAGAAGGATTTCCCCCACACTCACTTTGACCCAACCGCGCGATAAGCTCACACACCAACTTTTTGGTACACTCTCTATTCTCTGAGGAACAGCTACCCTCCTAGTATATACACTGTATTCTGAGGGAGCACGGATACTGGACCTCCTCTTCCAAACTACGCTCCCGGTCCTCCCACTCTCTTTGTATCACGATTAATAGAACGGCAGTTAGCCGTGGGACAATTCTTTCTGTATCTTCCCCTCTCTGAACCTTGTTATTATTAGCAGCACTCTCCAATTCTACACTACTCTGAAAGTCATTAGTAATACCTGTCACCACTATCTAGAATGGACACCGCGGGTCTAAGTTTCAATGATGACACAGTAGCAGAGATTCTCCGTGCACCATCACTCCTGGCAGATGATGGTTGTACAGCCACAGGTAGTCGAGCAGACGACTGGAAAACCTTACAATCACTAAGAAAACTACAGATTAAGACAGCCCTACATGGCATAATAATGACGGAGTACCTCAGGGCCAATATAGCACCAAATGGCCTTCTGGTTACCCTCCCTCCCAGAATCTTCTTAGAAGACTTGACCTTTCGCACAAAATGGTCACAAATGGCATGGAAATGCACACAAGACTGGCTCGTGTTAATCATTAACATGGCCAAAAGTCTCTCAGACGAACTTCTCATACAGATCACGATAGCTGAGAACGGTCTAAAAACAGGGATCTCTATCACCTCTTTCAAGTCCAGGCTAGCAGAAATTAACAATGAAATGAACGAGCATAAAGATTTTCTTACCAAACAGAAGATCACAAAATTACAGAAGGACATGAAACGTTTCAACAAAGAGAAGGTGTACCCCTACACCAAAGAAATTATGTATTCCAGAACTATGACACCTCCTTTGATGAAGGGAGCAGCAATCCATCGAGTAGAACAGGATCCTTTGGCAGCGACTCAAGCCATGAAGGGCAACGGTACACACCACACGCTAGAGGGACGCAACAACAAACACGTCCTCCATTATTTCAGAACCTTCCACCTCAATCCTTTTCTCATCAATCCTTTCAACCACCAGTCTACCCAGGGCAATGGATGGGACCTCCACCGATGTGGCACATACCCCCGACTCATCATCTTCAACCGACACATTTCCACCAATTCCCTAACCCCCCTTTTCACAACAGAGGGAGGGGCAAAGGAAGAGGCAGAAGAAGAGGAGGTTACAAGACGGTGCAATGGCAAGACCAAGAACCAATGACACTACGGAGCCAGACGAGGGGTCAGAGACCCTGGTGGTCAATCTATCATCAAGACAACGTACGAATGGAGAGAAAAAACTTTTGGAGAAAGGTTTGGGATTTGTCCCAACACCGAAGGAAGATCCTTTCAGGTTACATCAAGAACTACATCAATTTTTTCGGAAAGTCAGACTCAAAGCCTTTTTTCAAGGCAAACCTGACACTCCACCGACAGAGACTGGCCTAAAAAAACAATCCAAGTTCACCCCCACAGCGGCCATGACACCACATGAGATCCTCACATACGAACAAGCCGTCCTCAAAGACGTGGGAGCCATGAACCAGAAGCGACCATTCAATAATCTTTCCAAAGAAGAAAGAACTATCCTTCAAACCATCACGGAAGACACTGACATCATAATTAAACCAGCAGACAAAGGCGGTGTCATTGTCATTCAGAATCTGGATACCTATGACACAGAATGCACCCGCAAATTGGCAAACACTGCATACTACGAACCGATTACAGAGGATCCTACCAAACGCCTGATCACTCGTATAAAGAGTATGATCAGCGAAGCATCTGCAGAAGGTTGGATCTCACACCAAGAAGCAAACTTCCTTACCAATGAAGACCCACGGACACCTTATTTCTACACACTACCCAAAATTCATAAAGGGATCAATCTCCCACCGGGTCGCCCGATTGTTTCCAGCATTGACTCTGTCTTGGAACCACTCAGCAGGTTCTGCGATTTTTACCTACGCCCCTTGGTGAGCAAAACCCCATCTTATCTCAGAGACACCACTGAGGTTCTCAACCTCATAGAACATTTTCCTGAGCCTGACAAGATTGACTTTCTAGTGACCATGGACCTAGAAGGCCTTTATACACACAATCCTCAGGACACCACACTAGAGGTACTAGAAAATACTCTCCGCAACATTGAACCCTGGCCCTATTTGACACCTATCTCATTCATCTGCGACTGTGCTTCCCTAGCTCTTAAAGAGAATTTCTTTGCCTTTAAATCGCAACTCTTTCACCAAATACAAGGTACCAGCATGGGGAGTACATTCGCTCCTAGTCTGGCCTGCCTGTACATGGCCCATTTTGAAGAACAACATATTCTTGGAGAAACCAACCCATTTAGCCAACATATTTTACTTTGGCGTCGTTATATTGACGACATTGTCCTGTTCTGGAAAGGGGACGAAGAACATTGTATCTCGTTCTGTAACTGGGTCAATACTCTTAACCCCTTCCTAAAATTCACGAGTACAAGATCCCGACATGAAATTCCTTTTTTGGACCTTCTCTTCTCTTTGGATAATGGCTACTTATACACCACCAACTACAAGAAACCCACAGATAGGAACAGTCTCCTGACTTATGATAGCCACCATCCCAGGGCACTTAGGAACAATCTACCGGTGGGCCGATTCCTACGTCTTCGCAGGAACTGTGACACTGTCATGGAGTTTGAGAAACAGTCCATCTTTCTCAGGGACAACCTCAAGAAACGTCACTATCCGAGCAATATTATTCGCCAAGCGCAAAAAAGAGCTAGGAATAACCCTATGGCCGCCCTCCTCGAGATAAAGGAGAAACCTAAATCAGACATCATTACATGTGTCATCACATTTATGCCCAGTTCAAACAGAATACAAAAAGTCATCAGAAAATACTGGGACATATTGAACTTAGGCACTTTCAAACCGGGCCCCCCGCCACTCTTTGCATTCAAACACACACAAAATCTTAAAGACCACCTCGTGCATACAAGACCCAAACCACAACTAACACGCCAGCCTACATTATGGGCTTTACCACCAGTAGTAGGCCATTACCCCTGTGGCTCCTGCTCAACATGTGCAGAAACCACGACTTCAAAAGAAATCGACCTGGACCTGACAACACCCTGGCGCCAAACTAGACACACAAATTGCAATACCACTAACTGTGTCTATACCATACTCTGCCCCTGCAACAAAAGATATGTGGGCATGACCACCAGAGCAGTCAAGATATGCATTGGTGAACATAAGAGCACTATAAGGCGAGGCAGAACAAATACCAAACTACTCACACACTTTTCAGAGCAGGGACATACTGCGAATAGCTTGAAATGGACCATCATTGTTTCCAATCCCAATTGGACTAAACGCTCTCTGTTCAAGCAAGAACAGCGATGGGTCCATAGATTGAAATGCGACACCATGGGCCTCAACGACGAAATCCCATGGGTCGAATTAACCTTTTGACACCAAATACAGAGGTACTCCCTCGTATTATCTAGAAATGACCCAATACACTTTGGTTTGTCCTACCCCCTATTCTAGCACCACTATCCTGCATAGGGAACTGTATTCCCTCCTTTTTTCCTCATGGTTCTTGCAAATAATTACTGGTACACAACTAGAGAGCTAATCATCTTTTACTAATCACATGTGCTGCCAACAGCTGCACTCTAATATCAGTGTTAGTAACCCACATTTTTTTTAAAAAATACATAGTTTTTAACAAATACACTGTAAATAACCTTACGATATGCAATTCCTGTTTGACAGTCATTTTACAACTAACTCGTCCATTGCATATTGACACAGGGCTTTTTCCCTTCCTTTTTTTCCCTCTGTCTGCCTTTCCGTATGACTACGGTTTAATGGCATTAATAGTGTATGCAATCCAAATGTATTCTGTCCCCTGATCCCGAAAACCCTTCCAATATGGCCGCCGTTTCCCCACCACATCCATACGGCAGTGCCACCGACATAATACGGGAGACTAAACACACACGTCATCGCGTTTCCTCTAGATGCCGAGACCTGCCCAAATCACCCGGTCAGTATCAATTAAGAACCATATTTAAAGACCTACTCCCTACCCCTCCTCACCAATCCCGGCACACTACGGAGGAGGGGTAGGTTTCCACACCCTGAGCAGACGAGCACTCGTGAGTACCTTTGTAACTGAAGCGGTTGTCTTTTCTTCTTTTTACAATACCATTTGAGAACGGCGTTTACCCGTCAAGGTATTCTGACACCGCATTCACTCTCCTTAGTTTCTCGACCTGCTACCTCCGAGGCGCCGATGGAGCCCATCCCCTGAACTAGAAGGGTAGGCGTGCTGCTAGATCTTGAGAAGATTATGCATGAGTATCAATGCAGGAATGTTTTCCTACATAGCCGTTACCTGCACGCATTACTTACACAGTAACTTTCGCACTGTCAACTTTCGAAATGTTAACGATATGCATACCCATTGACAGCTCCGCCATCACACAAGTTCTTGCCTCTTGAGCACAGATTTGGACAACTCTTACCACTAGTCTCTACCATTGAAAACGAACCCCCCACTACGTTCTGTTCTAGATGATATTCTACATTCTGCTGGCCATATGCGGGGGTGTTTTTATATGGCACACGATCACTGATAATCGCCTATAGAACATGTACCCCAGCACAGCGGTCAGTTGCACAGGGATAATCACGCCTCGGCACAAGGTTGATTTACCTGTATGGTTATGCTGTGTGCATGCCTGATTGATTGAGCACACAACTGTGTTTACTTGTAATATGAACACAACATGCGAGTATTATTTGACCATCATTTCAAAAGTGAATTTCATTATGTGTTTTGTTTTGTCTCTTTTCTCTCCATACTTGTTTTTTATTTCACCAGGTTGGGCATAGGTTCCTAAAGAAAGAGTTCCTATCAGCGCTTGGACGCTTAACCCCTTTAATATTAAGGTACTACAGGTTCACAGTTCTTTGCTTCCCTGGAACCTGTTTCAATTTTTTTTTCCCACCTTATTACCGGTCCTGACGAAGCGCTTATGGATCCCCTATGGACCAACAGCAAAGCGCGAAACTTGTTGACCCCATTTCTGTAGGACTTTCACTCACCACTACACCCATCCTGAGAGCAGCGGTAAGTCATACATCTGCCCTCTACCTTTTTTCCAAAGAGGAGCTCCAGGATTAATTTTAATTTTTGCCATACGGGACCCGTGAATAAAAACTCTGGTTCTGGGTTCCATATAGCAATTTTAACCCACCGATTCACCTTCTCTTTTTATAGGCCCACACACCCCCATGCACAACTGCGGCGTCTCCATAAAAGATCTCCGATAAAGAGCCCTCTTGTGGGGCCCGTGAGGGACTGCAGCGCCACCCCCACGAGGAGCAACGCCCGATGATGAAGCATGACACTCGAAAGGGTGTGTGAGGGCACTATATTCTGAAGGAGGAATTCCCCCACACACACTTTGACCCAACCGCTCGATAAGCTCACACACCAACTTTTTGGTACACTCTCTATTCTCTGAGGAACAGCTACCCTCCTAGTATAGACACTGTATTCTGAGGGAGCACGGGTACGGGACCTCCTCTTCCAAACAACGCTCCCGGTCCCCCACTCTCTTTGTATCACGAGTTTCCCAGCTGTACCTGTACGATCATAAATAATATGCCTGATACACTGGGGAGACTGCGAAAGAGGTGGGAGGCAGATATGGGACCCCTAGAGAATGTGGATCTGGAGGCTGGGTGGATGTACCCTAGAAAGGTAGCCATCAGGACTAGGTTCTGCCTGATCCAGTTGAAAATACTCCATCGGTCCTATTATCACAGGTCTCACCTTCATAAAATGGGTAAGGCGGAGAGCCCCTTGTGCCTTCGGTGTGCTAGAGGGGATCTCCCTTCATACGATCTAGGGATCTTCAGGGGTGATGTGATATTAGGAATCCATTATTACAGAACTTGAGGCGGTGGTGGGCACTGTTGTTCCTAAGACACCTCAATTTATCATTCTAGGCTTACCAAATGATTTGGAAATCGCCAGGAAGCAATTGCAGTTTTGTATGCTGGACTTGGCTGTTGCCAACAGAAATCTGGCCAGCTTCAGGAGGGGGAGGGGGAGCACTGTCCCAACGTGAGAAATCTGTCAGTAAGGCATGAATCATTGCATGAAAGCAGAGAGGGTGATGTATGACAACAGGGGCTGTCTTATGAATTTTGAAAAAATTGGGATGATTTGGATGTTATATCATATGATGAGACTCCAACTTGATACTCGATACTGAACATAACAAGGTGAACCGAGTCATGGTCTCTGTGCTGAGATACTTACTGGGTGCTGATGGAGGTCATCCAAGGGGTGGGGGGATGGGCGGGGGGAAGCTCGTGATGTGGCATTTTGGGGATCTGTCTGAGCATATTGCGCATGTCCTTTCGTTTGTTCCTAAAATCAAACAAATATATTTAAAAAGACAAATAAAGAGATTGCTAGCTCACCTGACTAGGCCTTCGACTGTTCTGCTCTCTTATCTCAAAACAGTCAAGTCCTACAGTGGGGTACCTGGGTCCGAGTAAAACACAATTACACAATTACACACTTATTACTTACGCAGGAATCACATAATTTGCAACTAATAACCTAGTTTCTTACAACCACTTGCTTGGCTCAGAACTGCAGCCTCAATCACGAATTAACATACAAAGAGTAGCTCTAGGACTGCTGAGACCACATTTGCAGCAGAAACAATGCCCACTTCTCATCTTAAAAGCCACAGCTGTCTGCCCACTAAATAAATTTTCAAGATGACCGGAGATCAAAGGAACCTAGCAACATCGATTTAGGGAACTTTAGTTTAGCATGGGGTAAATAAATCCTGTTTGAAGAAGCCACAAATACATAGTGAACTGCACATCTTAGTACAAATACACAACTTGACAAAACATTTAAACAGAAACATGCCATCCCATTTACTAGCAGAGACAATAGTGTCTCTACTACCACCCCACTCGAACTAAACTGGTCAGATCGCACGGCAACTGTTCAAACTTAACACGTGAGTAAAAATTGGAAGGAACTTTTAAACAGTGGCTGCTTCTCCGCAATAACAGAGAAGCGTCGCCCCACTGCCGGCTCAGAGCCAGCAAATGTAAAATAAAATTATTTTCTTGCATCGATTTATTTTGCATTTGTCAGCTCTTAGCCAGCGCAGTAGGGAGGGGCGGTCTGAGGCATGGGCAGTGGGAGAAGGAGTCCTGCGTGCACTCACTCCCTAAGTGCTCATATGTGTTTGGCCATCCATCTCAGGCTGACCAAAACACACATGCGCACTTCGGTTTCTCCAGCCCGGCTGCATTGAGCAGCCAAGCTGGAGAAACCCCCACAGACTCCCTGGCCTGAGTGGAGTGTCTTTCTAGCTACTCAGGCTAATCCCGGCGCTGCTCTGCCTCACAGGGATTGGATGGGAGTTTGGCCCAGGGGCTGCTGGGACCCAGGAAGAGGAGAGGCGGTGCTACACTGGAGGCTGTCAGCGGCTAAAGTTAGTTTTTTTTCAAATCTATTGTTTCTAACGACTCCCGGACGACTCCTTCTGCGTTCACTCCACCCACCACCTTTATTTGTGGCGGCCGCCACGGCTTATAAACATGCTCACAGCCTAACAGAGACAGAATAGAAAGACATACGTTAAGCCACGTCACCATGGAAAAGATATCACCACATTTTTGAAATGCTAAATAAAATCACCAAGGAGACTTCAATATAAATGACCCGAACTTCTTTCTTCGTGAAGCAGTTTGCTTTCCTCAACGAAAAAGCCTTGGAAAAGTTCATATATATTAAACAAGGGTACTTAGTGGAATAGAGGCAACATATATGTTATTCATAGCATGCAACAAACGAGTCAGTCAACAACAAAATGACATTAGGCATAACAGTATTTATATATCATGAAGTGTAAATGTCCATAACGACTGCTCGGTGCTCAAGGGATCACACAGTGCAGGAGAAAAACAGCAAACAGAGGGACATATCTACAAGGAAATAGCACAGTCCGGAGGCAAATTTTGCAGTTCCGCTAGGCGACATTTAAAAAATGCAGGGATGCCCCGTATTTAGAACAATAGGGCCCACTCCTGTGTTTTTCCTAGCACTAAACATAGCTGTCTAGCGCCAACACAGACATCCCTGCTGCATAGTGCAAGGGTACCTGCGTTGCAGGGAATGATTGTTTATCTGCTAGAAGATGTTGCGTCCAGAAGATAAATAATCAATAATGGTGATTTGCTGCTTCCATGTGTTCTGCATTCAGCAGCATACATAAAAGTAGCAAATCGCTGTTAATTAATGATTGTTCATGTGCGGGAATGGACACCTTTCTGCACATAAACAATTATTAAAGCCGTTTTGCTCTATGTGGGATGTAAAATGTAGCACACATAAAAAAGCAAAAACGAGGCGAAATGAAAGTATTTCTCCTTGTTCACCAATCTAACATTTGCTTTTGCATGGCGTTAGTTTTTGGGGATGTATGACGTTACAACGCATACTTTTACAACGCATGCACTTACAACGCAATTTTTACAACGCAACATCCACTACAACGCATTCCATTACATCGCATGACACTACAACGCATTTTTAAAAAACTACCTTTACAACGCATTCCATTACATCGCATACTACCTTTACAACGCATACTATTACAACGCATAATATTACATTGCATTTACGGTAGGTATTGGAAAGTATAGGGGTAAAAATTACTATTCTAACTCCAGGGGGTGCAACAGTAGGGTAAGTGTTGGATAGTATAGGGGTAAAAATTACTATTCTAACTCCAGGGGGTGCAACAGTAGGGTAAGTGTTGGATAGCATAGGGGTAAAAATTACTATTCTTACTCCAGGGGGTGCAACAGTAGGGTAAGTGTTGGATAGTATAGGGGTAAAAATTACTATTCGAACTCCAGGGGGTGCAACAGTAGGGTAAGTGTTGGATAGTATAGGGGTAAAAATTACTATTCTTACTCCAGGGGGTGCAACAGTAGGGTAAGTGTTGGATAGTATAGGGGTAAAAATTACTATTCTAACTCCAGGGGGTGCAACAGTAGGGTAAGTGTTGGATAGTATAGGGGTAAAAATTACTATTGTAACTCCAGGGGGTGCAACAGTAGGGTAAGTGTTGGATAGTATAGGGGTAAAAATTACTATTCTAACTCCAGGGGGTGCAACAGTAGGGTAAGTGTTGGATAGTATAGGGGTAAAAATTACTATTCTAACTCCAGGGGGTGCAACAGTAGGGTAAGTGTTGGATAGTGTAGTGTAATATTATGCGTTGTAATGGTATGCGTTGTAAAGGTAGTATGCGATGTAATGGAATGCGTTGTAAAGGTAGTTTTTAAAAATGCGTTGTAGTGTCATGCGATGTAATGGAATGCGTTGTAGTGGATGTTGCGTTGTAAAAAATGCGCTGTAAGTGTAGTGCGTTGTAAAAGTTGCGTTGTAAAGGTTGTTCCCCGTTTTTGGTGCTGCCTCTGATTTACAGATCTTTACAATTCTGAGGCAGTATCAAAAAGCAATAGGTGTTGCGGTGAAACGCCTACAGCAACACCCATTGCGCGCCCCTTTCAAGCAGATATCTGCGTGAAAGGGTACCATATGTACAAAGCGTTGTTCAGCCACACAAAGTAGATTAACGGCACTTTGTAAATATTGTGCAGGTCATTGAGCCACTAAAACGTCATAACATGCATTGGCATAGCCAATAGGTCTCGCCTTTGGGACCTTATAGGTGTTTAGCCATGCAACACTTGATGTTGTTGCACCAAGGATATTGTGCTGGATAACTAAACACTTATAAGGTTCCAAAGGCGAGACCTATTGGCTATGCCAATGCTTGGATGCAAGTGCAAATGCAAATGACCACACCCATCTGTATGTGCTTACAGGCTCTAAATGAATCACTTGTATCTGCTAATCTTAGGTCATTATTAGCCTTATCATCTGCATTGTTTGCATCATGAAAAGTGTGTGTGTGGAGGGGGGTGAAGAGAAATTTAAAAAAAAAAAAAAAAAGTTATCTGAGGTACTCAAATCCACATCTCGGAAGGCCCTCCCCCCGGATCGTTGGTCCTGGCAACTTGAAGAAATGCTAGGTTACAAAACCCCCTTTGTTGAGCACTGCACACCATTCTATATAACTAATACTCTATTCCAACAATATTAGGGTACCCGCACCCTATTGGGAATGGCAAACTCACACCCTAGATGACAGGATAGTCTATTCATCCTCGCTCTAACAGACCCAATCGACACCTCAGACCCTGACAAGAGGAGGCCTGCTAACCTGCCCCCCACTTGCCAACTTAAGGAACCCCGTTATTCCACACCTCTGCTATTGCTCCAGTTAATATACAGAGTGCGCATGTCTCTCTAGAAACCCATACGACCATATATACATAGTGACCGTCCCCACTAGGATCAGCGCTAGTGGCCAGGAGTAATGGATGTCTATGGTCATGAAAACCTCATACGCCCCGCAATGAACCATGGACCTACCTAAATGTCTGAGGTGAAGCCATTGGATGACCCTGGAGAGGCAACATGCCCGAGACATCGGATGCCACAAGCAGCCCTCGAGTTTAAAAAGGTCCATCCGCTCCAAAAACTGCACCTTAGAGGCAATCAATCAATCATAGTACTTATAGAGCGCACTACTTACCCGTGAGGGTCTCAAGGCGCTGGAGGGGAGGGGGGTGCCGCTACTGCTCGAAGAGCCAGGTCTTGAGGAGTCTTCTGAAGGTGAGCAGGTCTTGGGTCTGCCGTAGGTGGGTAGGGAGGGTGTTCCAGGTCTTGGCGGCGAGGAAGGAGAAGGAAGGATCTTCCGCCGGTGGTCTTTCGTTGAATGCAGAGGATAGCGGCGAGGGCGAGGCTGGCGGAGCGGAACTGTCGGGTGAGGGTGTAGAAGCTGAGTCTGCTGTTGAGGTAGGCCGGTCCGGTGTTGTGGAGTGCTTTGTGTGCGTGGGTGAGTAGCTTGAAGGTGATCCTCTTGTCGATGGGGAGCCAGTGGAGGTCTCTCAGATGGGGGGTGATGTGGCTGCAGTGGGGGAGGTTGAGGATCAGTCAGGCGGAGGTGTTTTGAATGCGTTGCAGTCATCGTAGGTGTTTGGCCGGGATACCTGCGTAGAGTGCGTTACCGTAGTCCAGCCTACTGCTGAGGAGGGCCTGTGTCACGATGGGGATCCACTTGTAGATTCTGCGAAGCATGCGGAGGGTGTTGTAGCAGGAGGAGGAGACGGCATTGACCTGTTTTGACATGGAGAGGGAGGAGTCGAGGATGAATCCTAGGTTGCGTGTGTGGTCGGTGGGTGTCGGTGCTGTTCCCAGCGTGGTCGGCCACCAGGAGTCGTCCCAGGCCGAGGGGGTGGGTCTGAGGATGAGGACCTCCATCTTGTCCGAGTTCAGCTTCAGTCGGCTGTTCCTGATAAATTCGGCGACGGTCGTCATTCCCTCATGGAGGTTGGTTTTGGCGGTGTGCGGGTCCTTGGTGAGGGAGAGGATGAGCTGGGTGTCGTCGGCGTAGGAGATGATGTTGAGGTCGTGCTGGCGGGCGACTTGAGCGAGGTGGGCCATGTAGATATTGAACAGCGTCGGGCTGAGGGAAGATCCCTGGGGTACGCCACCGATGATGTCGGATGCTTCGGAGCGGAAGGGAGGGAGGCGGACACTCTGGGTTCTGCCGGTGAGGAAGGATGTGGTCCAGTCCAGGGCCTTTTCTTGGATTCCGGCTTCTTGGAGGCGTGTCATCAGCGTGCGGTGGCAGACCATGTCGAAGGCGGCTGACAGGTCCAGGGGGATGAGGGCCGATGTTTCACCGTTGTCAAGTTGGGCCCTTATGTCGTCTGTGGCAGCGAAGAGGGCTGTCTGAGTGCTGCTGTTTCTTCGGAATCCAGACTGGGACGGGTCCAGGATGTTGTTGTCCTCGAGGTAGCGGGTCAATTGCGTGTTGACGATTTTCTCGATGATCTTCGCCGGGAACGGGAGCAGGTAGATGGGCTGGAAGTTCTTGCGTTCTTTGGGGTCCGCCTTGGGTTTCTTGAGCAGGGCATTGATCTCGATGTGTTCCCAGCTTTCCGGGAAGGTGGCTGTCTCGAAGGAGGCGTTGATCACTTTCCGAAGTTGGGGTGCGATGGCTGAGTCGGCTTTGTTGAATATGTGGTGAGGGCAGGGGTCGGACGGTGATCCTGAGTGTATGGAGTTCATGATCTTGCAGGTTTCATCGTCGTTGACGTTGGTCCAGGAGGTCAGGCGGTTGATGCTGTTGGAGTTCGCGAGTGGGGTGGGACTTGGTGTTGCCGTGGTGGTCGTCGTGCTGAAGCTGTCGTGGATGTCGGCGATCTTGCGGTGGAAGAAGGTGGCCAGCGAGTCGCAGAGTTCTTGTGAGGGCGGGATGTCGTTGGCATTGGCGCTGGGGTTGGCGAGTTCTTTCACGATGCTGAAGAGCTCTTTGCTGTCGTGCGCGTTGTTGTCCAAGCGGGTTTTGAAGGAAGATCTCTTGGCAAGTCTGATGAAGTGGTGGTGGTGGCAAACCAAGCTGACCCCAAAATCAGCTTCCACCTGGTCCTGAACTGAACCGGCTGCATCCCTTTTAGGATTACGATATATGTGCTTCATATTTGCTGCTTTACTCTAAGTGTGCCCAGTTCATACACTGCTACTTCTTTACATTTTCTTTTCTACCTGACTGCAAAATGTCCAGAGATTGGAAGCACCAATCCCAATGTTAAAACTAAAATGCAAGCAGAACTTATCCGGGGACCTAGCCTCACATTCAAACCCCCTTCTTAGAAGAGCAGCAAATGAAAAGCAGAGTTAAAAGCCCCTTCATTTAACTTGAGCTTAGATGCACCGGTACTAACTGCACCTATTGTTAATAGGTGGCCTAGGTTGATGAATTCAAATAGCACCCGACAGAAAACTTGGTGCACTGTAGCTGCCCCAAACCCCTGATTTGATGACATGACGTGGTTGCCGGGCACTTGGAAAGGGTCCCCCAACAAATCTTTCCTAGGTATAGGCAACCGATGGGGAACTGTACCCAAAAGCCCAAACATCTATGTTCTACCTCCGGCCCTCTTGCAACTTCACTTGCGTGGTTAACGAGGGGTGAAGGGCGGAAGAACCCCCAGAAGCACCTAATAGATGGGATCAAAGCATGTCTCTACAACTGGCTACCTGCCGGTAAGAGATCGTCCTGACATGCCCCTCGTGGCCTTATGATTCTGACCTCCAAACACCTGCTCTGTCTTGGTCCTTGAATATAGAGCCACTGAGCTCAAATCTTATCTGTGACCCATGTACTAGCATTCTATGTAATGTAACTGGTTATATATCACCGCGCCTGACACCTACCGGTGAGGTTTGCGTTAAATGGCGTCGCAATAATGACCGATGGTTGGATTATCTACCCAGTACGGTAATGCCATGTGAAAGTTCCCCGCCCAACACCCAGCCACAGAGCTGCTCGAAAAAGGCCCACACCGTAGGGCACCCAGACATCTACTGCACTGTCCAACAGGCTCTGAAACGTGTCCTGCTGTTCTTACACTATGTTACACTTTGTGGAGGGTGCTAAAGTGGCCTGTGAGCTCCGAGTTCTTAGCTTGTCCACATCCTTGCATGATTCCCCTCTGCGGATATTGCCCAGAGCTCCCTACTACAAGAAATCCACACCTGCAAGCCAGCCTTAATGGGCAATCATTGCTCAAGTCAATAATCCCAACTGTGACTCCTGAGGCTGAAAAATGTGCATAGCTCCATGTGCCGTCGACAGGCGATTTGCGGCCTCTGACCTGGCACACGCTACATAATTCAATTGCGTTTTAGCAACGTCTGTGCACCAGGCGGAGATGACTTACAGACGCAAAAACATTCACGCAATAGCCCCCCCGATGCAACTGCCTGGCCCGGCCCGAAAATTTTCATTGTCACCATATACTCACACGTAACATTACACCAACAGCAAGCCAGGACTATTCTCATTGTCAATGGTTATTTGAGCATGAGTTAAATAAGAACAACTATGGCTTCATTGTGAGAATATTGAAAACGCTTCCAAGACGGAGATTTCAAGCACCAAACAGTGACAAGCACCAGGAGGGTAAATCCCCGGCTCAACGACCCCGAGCTCACTTCGAAAACACCGAAGCTGCCAGCAGACACCCGAGCGTAACACGACATTGTCAATTGATCAGCAGGCAACAACAATCCCGCGCACATCCTCGACCGCGCAATGACGAAAACATCATAGGGACGCAAATTGTGTCTGGGGGTGTCATAACAGGCTGTTTGGAAACGCCGGAACCGAAACCTGTTTCAGCCAGGCACACGCGAACATGCGATCAACACAACATGACCGCCGGGGAGGAGCACAATAAAGGCCATGCCACAAATACGCCGTCCCGCCCACCAGCACAACCTGCCCCATGAGGCCAGCGGCTCCCAGGGGGAGGAGGGTCCAAAGTGGCCAACATGATCTGCCTGCCACAAGGAACGCGGCAAATACCAAATGAACTGTGCTTCCTCCGTTTAAACCAGGGAGGTGAGCACACAAGGCAAACCTGGACACCACTGCCGCCCCCTGCCCTCCAAGATCTCATCGGGCCCAAAAGCACCAGCTCCACCCCTTCTCACCATTGGAGCAAGCTGGCATCAGTAGGCTAGAGAACCTGTCCCAACGCTGCCTGCAGTCACAAGGGGCCGTGAGTAAGCGCGTCGCAAGGCACGCTGACACCACAAATCCAATACCCCTTCCCATCGGCTGCATCCCCTCTGCCACGCCCTCTCAAGGCATACTAGCATGCCAAGATATGAGTTGTGATCCATTCAGTGATTGTACCTCACAAATTGGCTTTGCTAGCACCATCGCTAAGCAACTGGCCTAACCCTCTCCGATACGTTCATCTCAGGGCACCAGCTGACTCCGCAGGCCACCTGGCCTCCCGCAAACCTGTCGGTCCCAGGCCTGACCAAGCCACGGGCCCACAACAAACAGCTCTCCTTAACCCCCATAAACCAGGGAATTAGGCGGCATACCGACGCCCCAACTGCCGGATCGGCCCAGTTTCTCTCAACAAACGGGTCAGGAAACCCTGGCAGCCACAACACCCGGACCGCCCACAACAAGGAGGCTAATCGCCCCAAACTTAGGCCCCTCCTGGCCCGCATTCACTTGCCTAAGACTACTGAGGCTAGAGTGCTCCTTTCCAATTTCTTCCCCATAGCGCATGGCGAGGCACAACCCCACGGTGCCCGGAGGCAGGAGCCACTGGCCACGTTGGCGCTGCACGGGTCCAACAGGAAGAAACAACACTAAACAACCCATAACAAAGTTCGACCTCCCGCAGACCCGCGTGCCTTGTAAACAACCGGAGGCTTATTAGGTCACACACCCAACGCACGATAAAGTTTTTAATAAACAAAATCACGCCTCCGTTAGATGTCAGTGGCTACGATACTGCCACTGTGCATAGCTACCTCCAAGTCGCCATAGTGGGGTCTCCGTCGCACTGAAGCTGCAACCACCCCAGAGCAGTTAGACTTTTCCCAGTCACAATCACGGAAGGCGCAAAAGTTGCGAACTTCTCAAGGGTGGGTATTAGATTGTGCACCCAAAGAGAAAAGAAGAGCACATTAGGGCTTGCAGTAGCGTCATGATGTCAAATGGTCACCCCCCCCCCTCGCCACGTGGCAATGAGAGCCAAGAAAGCTGCCGCTGGGCCTACTGGCGGCCCCAGCCTGCCCCCGCATACTAGAGCTGTTTCCTCCTCGGATGATTGTGGTATTTCATCAGCTCACAGTACCTCATAATATTAGGCCCTGGCGGGCCGCGGCTTCAGAGCAATATGGGCAGGGTGGGCAGGGTGGGAGGCTGGCTACCACCTACCTACCCAGGGCGCGGCGACTGTGAGGGGTGTTAAAGGTGGTTGGAGGCACCTAAGACTGAGTGCTCCAAGGTCCTCCGCATGGAATCGGAGGGAAGTACAGCCTCCACCGCACATTCTCGGTGCTCGGCTACATACCAGGCAACCGACGACTGGGAAACGGCTAATTTAAATGTCAAAACGAAACCTATAAGCTACCACAGACAGTCTTAATGAGCATTGCACCGCACGCCGGATGCAGACCCTTCCTGCCTCCCCGCTGGACATTAGACCGGCACCCAAACCTATGGACCATCTGCTAGACTGGTCCCAATTGAGGAAGGTGGGCACCCCAAACAACCGACACCCCGCGTGCCGATCCGCAAATCCACTCAATCCCGGGACCAAAACAGACACCCTGCCCTACACACCACAGGATGACAGGAGGCCCACGACCCAATGAAGGACAAGGGCCAATCACAACAAAAGGCCCAAGGGGCCATCCCATCCCAAAACTCACCGCGACAGATACCACTCGTTCGAGACCGGGGATGTAACCGGCACACCCCCGGCGCCAAACCAGAAACGCGTGCCATTATTTGCGTACGTCTTAAAGGTTTGTAAAAACCTCCGTCGCACTATTACCAAGTTGCAGTTAGCGCCCCATCCCTGAAGGAGCAGCATTGCTCCATTCCTGCAGGACAAGCCGCATTACGCAATCTTCCTAAAAACCAATCAAAGCCCATCTGAGCACGGCACCCGCCTTTGCTCTCTGCCCGCCTCCACGACCCCGTCATCCGCCCTACTGCAGCCGGGGTAACCAGTCGAGCATTGCAAAAACCGACCTCCGCAAACCACGAGGCAAGGGCTAGGGGAGAACCCTGAGGGGCGCTCACCTCGCCACCCCCAACACTGCAACCACAAGCTAAAAGAACTGCCCTGACTCACCGCACCAAACACCGACTCGACCTGCGGCACGCAATCCGGCCCTGGAGCGCGCGCCTCAGAACTGCCGCGGGTTTAAAAAGTGGGAGGCACACAAAGCATTTCCCTTGCGGGAGCGAGCCAGGGGCTAATTGTTAATTACAAACATATGGTGCCAAGCTCACTCCCGCAAGGGAATCGCCACGCGTGCACATGTTGCCATTGAAGGCAAAGGAACTCGTGCACGTTTTTGGCTGAAAAACCAAAGCGATAGCTTAAGGTCTTTTGCCTAGGCAGCGCATGCGCGCTGCTAGGCGAGACCTAAAAAGTGACATTCCGGTGGCACAGTCCTCTTGTAAATGTGCCCCAGAGGCTGAGTGTGGATGACACAACTCTGTTTATACTTCTACTCCTGCACTGTGGGATCACTTGTGCTCGAATATATTACCACCTATCCCTCTAGAAACCAAAGTTTAGCATATTTCTATTTCCTCTGGTTTCAGCTGGTCCTTAAGAGCTGCACCTGTTGATTATGTTAGAAAAAAAGTTGCAAACAAAATTGAAACCTTCTAAACTATTGTACTCACTCCAACTAGAGCAAAAGGAGAGTAATGAAAATGGAAAAGAAATGCAGATATTCTCAGGAACAGGAAGTCCCACAAAATCCATTATTTCAGAATAAAGATTATGGAAATACATTAGCTACAAATTATGGAACCTGTTCACAAAGGCAGTTTGAGTATTTATAATGGTACTCCTGTAGTGCTCTTTTAGGTAATTTGCCTGTTTTTACACTCTAATGTTTCTCATCTGATTTATTGAATTTACAGTGCACAGGCTAAGGGCTGAGGCAGGGAATGGAGAAGACATTACTATCAAGATAAAACATAACATTGTAACCTGTCCAGATGCTGAAGGGCTAACGCTGCCAAGTAGGACATTGCGATGGGGGAGGAGATTTACCAAAAAGTCACGCAACGTAGCGCAGCCCCCCCGCGATGCTGCGCTACGTTGCGCAACAGGGAGGGAGCAGGTGAGCACTATATCTTCAGAGATATGGCTATATCCTCCTTTTTCCCTTGCGCCCGCGCTGATTACAGCTTCCGTGCACCATGCACACACATTAGCAACATAGTCTAGCATAGGTTTGGTACAGGAAGTGTACCCTTCCTGTACAAACACGATGCAAAGCTTTTACCACTTTGTATGCGGGTTGCACAGTGCAGCATGCATGCAAAGTCAGAAAAGGAAGGAGAAACAAAAGCATTTCTCTTACCTTGCACCTACTTGTAAAGGGCGCAGTTTTCTCACATTAAATTCAATCACTTTATTTTGTAAATTGGGTTCAGCCTTAGAAACCTTGGGTGGTTGCATGGGAATGCCCATTCTCCACCCTTGGTATGCCCCCATGGCACAAAGTAATGAAAAGCAGCGATGTGCGCTACTTCACATTACTTTTCCGTTATTTCCATTGCTAAACAAGTTTAGCACTGGAAAGTAAATCGGGAAAAAAAGATTTTGCGCTGATTTGCGTCACTTTTGTGATGCAAACATGGCGCAAATTCTTAGTAAACATCCAGTAGTGTCCTCGGTCAAGGACAGCTCGTGTTTGCCATATAATCGAAAGGTGACCGTACAAATGCTGGACTGCGAAACATGCTTTCAAGATTAAGGATTTACAAAATTTAGTTGAAGATACTAATTGAAATAATCTCAGGTATTTTCCAACTTTGGGCAAGTCTGTAGTTGTGCATTATCACTTTGCCAATTTCCTCGCTCTGCAAGTTCAAAAGCTGACATTGTAACTCCAAAATGTTCTGGGAGGTCACCTTGCGAGGCATCCACAGGAGCTCCCAGGATTCTGGGGGGCATATTTCTCAGTAGATTGTCAATCACCTCATAGTTATCTCCATCAGGGCATCCACAGCAGCACTCTGAAAAGATTCCAGCTCCTGCACTCCATTGGCAACCCCATTCAAATGGCCCTCTAGGGCATTCATAGACCAACCCAGATCCTCCTGCACCTTCTCCACCTCCAACCTCTACTGGTTAGGCTCGCTAATGGAAATTCTTTCCCATCTCTGGATCTCCCAGGAAGGTCAGTTTTTAACTCTTATAAAGACTGGAGGTAGGCCTTCCGCCGTGATGACTATTCAACTTCTGCTTGTAGCTCTGATACAGGGTTCTTCATGTTACTTTTTGATTTCCCCCCATGCGAGGAGAAGAAATCATCCACTCCCACATTTTTCCCATTCATATTGGGCTCTGTTAGTGTAAGGGAAGCACCAATTCTCTGGCCTCATGGTCCACATGGCAGCTCTGTGCACTTCCCAAGCGCCACAGTTGGGCAAACCTAAGAGCGAAGATGATGCTTACAAGGTCAAACCCTGATGGGAGGGAATGGTGGCTCTGTTAGCCACAGGGATCACTTGCATCTCTCCAGTACACTCCATCATTCCACGCATGGTCACACGCCTCTCCAAGGAGGGTACGGTCTAGGTTAAACTGTTGTGTGCTGGTGTCTTCATCACCTCCATAAGCCCCCAGCACACTCCAGAGTCCAGTGCCCCCAAAACTGCGCATTCCCCGTTCATGTGGGTGGCCAGCACAGGATTTCCAGTACAGCATAGTCACCTTCATGCAACAACTCAACCCAGCAGGAATGATCTCAGAGCAGCAGCAGACTTGGAACGTCAAGATTCACCCTTCGAAGGGACGACCCCACCTAGTCCTATCTCAGCACTTTGTCCAAGGATGACCTCCAGTACCTGCAGACAAACAAGGGAGTGGTTGAATGGGGGCTCGATCAAGAGTCCTCTGTGGGTGTGATCCTCTTGGAGCCCGTTTGCAACCCCCCAACACATTTTCATCTGCACTGTAAGATCTTTATCTGTTGAATTGTTTCACTCACAGCCCATCACCTCTGACAGCCTTAATCTTGTCAGTCTCTGCCTCCTCAACTGTGAGTAAAAACAACCAGCGCGGTTGGTGGTGCAAAGAAATGGGAAGACACACTATCTGTGACTAGTCTAAACATGGGCCTAAGAATCCAGAGTAGTGCGATTTGACAGTTTTGAACCAACATTGTTGGGTTTGTCAAAAAATGTGCTCTGGTGGGTTTCTGTTAAAGTGTGTAAGGCCATGCATGGACTTGGTTAACTGGGTGAGACTTAAACCCTAGTGGGCTTACTTACAAGCCCATTACGCCGCTGGTACGTCACTTTTCCCACATTAAAACTGATGAAAAGGGGGGGCTCTTGGCCCCCCCGCCTGCATGGCGGTGCGGCGACCTCCCCCGTCCTTCCGGATCTCTCGGTGGTGGGGCATGTCCACTGGGGCGCGCCCTGCCACCGATTGGCTGCCACCGTGACCCGGATGTCGTTAATCGATGTCCGGGTCGGAGGGGAGGGGGGGCGGGCCACTGGGGGGATAAAGAGGCGGGGAGCGCCCAGGTGACCCCCTTGTTGCCTGGACGCTCCCCCATATCGGACGTGCCCCGGCGTTCCACTGCGGCGTGGGTGGCCAGGGCTTGCCCGGGTTCCACAGTAGTTTGGTCTCAACTTATCCCTCGGTGGCAGTGGCGAGGGGGGGTCTCGGTCAGGGCGTTGAATCACTCGGTACGGAGAGTCAACACACAGTTGGACAAATTATTTCGGACCCCGCAGTTGCAGACGATTCCACATGGGTGTATCTGGGGCGAGCATTTTTACTTGAGGGACGGGGTGCACTTGACTGAGGCAGCGAACTTCTTGTGGTCTAATAATGTCTGGGCCTGGTTGGAGGGATTTGCAAAGTAAGCGCGCTCCTGGTTTTAGGTCTAGGTAAAGGGGGAGGCCAGATCGTCGGTTAACAATGCTGGCCTGTGGCGGTAAGGTCATGACCGGTGAGCAACTATTTGAAGGTCTAAGGGGGCGGGCATAATCCTACGGAGGTGCCCGCCCAGGGGGAGGGGCCATTGGCCCCTCCTAGAACTTCAGGGGCAAGGTAACTGGTGCTTCAAAGGGGCGCGGGTTGGGGAGTCACGCTTTCCTTAGGCTGGTAGCCACCCCGCGCGCGCATACTCATGACGTCACCGGATGGCGCAGAGTAAGGGCCCTCCTTTAGTGGGTAAATGAAGTTCAGGGCGTGGACCGGGTAATTACCGGCCCGGCTGCGCATGCGCACACCTGTAGGGGAGGCGCAGCTAGTAGGACCTGACACCGGTAAGCGACCTTGCCATATGGCCCAGAAATGTTAGTATACAAAAATGCAGAGGAGGATGTTAGACTCGGTTAGGAAACAATCTGTATTAGAGTCTTTGTTAAGGATAGTCACTTACACCTGTTGACAATAATGTATCTAATGTCCTGCTGATTTTTGTATAACTGTTTATCATGCAAATTATAAAATTTATTGTTTTTTAACTTAATAAATACGGCCGGGGGGTCTCGCGACCTCCCGCCTTCCAAAGATACCACGTCTATGTTCTGTGTCCGGGGGTGGTGAGGTCATAGGGGGAGGGCGGTAGCCAGTCACTGACCATGTGCACCGGAGGCGCAAGGGGCTTGTAAATAAGCCCCTATGAATGAAAACACAGTTGTCTGAATTTCGTATTGCTTGGCTATGCAAGTGAATTGTTCAACTGTTCCTTATTGCGCAAGGGAGAAAGTGTGGTCAACTTCTCATTCAGATGCCAAAAGGGTATTTTCTCCTTTAGGCACATCCCAGGCCTGTTACTTACTACTCTTGACTTTTCTCTGCGGTTCAAGGCTTTACCAACAAACACACTAACCCAGAAATAGGACTTTCAGGAAATCTGAACAATCAGACCCACCAGCTATATTACTCAGTTCGACCAGTCAACCGGGTTGACCCTCGTCCGTTCTTACCCCCACCCAATTTGTCCAACCGCTGCTCATTCAGTGGACCTCACTCTGTGAACGCCCTGCAGTGCTTAGAAGTCGCAGGAACGCTTTGCAGAGAGCTTTACAAACATCTCAGGCAATTAATGGATCCACTTTGTTCTCTTAGGGCTCTTTTACACTAAGATATTTTTTCGTTTCATTTATAAAACTTGCAGTGCACGGAATGGGCTGAGGCGGACAGGACTTTACTGTCAAGATAAAACATAACATGCTATCATTGTTACCTGTCCACACTGTGCAGAGCTAAGGCTGCCACGCAGAACAAGCTCTGCCCTAGGTCAAGGACACCTCGTAGATGTCACATCAAGGTGACCGACCAAATCCTAAACCAGGGACCGGAAAACACGCTTTCTGCAGCAATGTTTAACGTGAATTGAAAATACGAATTGGAATCAACCGCAGGTCTAAGAGATGCGCCCTGTGTCGGGGATAAGAGCACTGGGAGCTCGCCATCGCCCCCAGCTGGACAAAGATACACCACCCCTCGTCTAAAAGCGTCACCACAAATCAGGGTTTTGTCTGAAGTATGAACAGCGTAGCGATTAATGGGACATGACTGAAAACGGAAAATGCTTTGATTGTTTTTGGCAATTTATTGCCAAAAAGAAACATATTTATGCTTTTGCATCCGTGTTTCATATGCCTCTGTGCATTCTGAAAACATCTAATTTGCTGATAAGAGGCCCCTCCAAGCTTCGTCAGGCTGGGAGGACCATTCGTCGTCGCTCTGCGTCCTCGTGGGCCTATGGATACACGATGTGACATTTCTGCACAGCAGTCTAGAGAACTCAGCCAGTCAGCCGCCCTCGTGCCTTTCAGTGTGGGATTAGGGAAAGCCACACTGGTTTGGGCGCGACCAGAAACCCATTGTTTACTCGGTCACAATTTTCACTTGGTTGAGTTGAGGCCTATTTCACCAGGAGCACAAAATGGATGCGTGATGCTGAAGGGCGTATTAGCCCTGCTTCAGATGAGGCGGCTGTAGTACTGCGTAGTGGGACGCTAGGCAACAATTAACTGCACTGTAACATGCTAATTTCTCTTTCCCGCGCACCACCCCATCGTTCATCCTCAAGGCTATCACTGGTACAATTTGCCTTTCGCTGCCTCCACCATATTAATTATTCTTTATTGTTGTCTGTTTTCTGTAGCACGACTCAGGCCTTTCAAAGCACTTCCATATTGCAGTGGACAATGCACTTGGGTAAACCGGGTCCGGTGACTTAGTGGACTGATGCTTCCACTGCAGGGGCCTGTGTTTGACCTCATTGTCACAGGTTGAAAGCCCGGCAGGTCCACTCAGCCTTTCCTCCTTCTGAGGTCGATAAAATGAATACCATTGAGTTGGGTAGCGATAAACATTTGTAATTCAGCACCAAGATACCCTTGGGTGAACGAGCACTTTGCAAATATGTTATGTTAAAATATAGGGCCTGACTACCAGTTCTTCGATGCAGAGGGAATAGAATTACCATGGCTGGAATTACTGAGACTATTAGAGAGAAGTGTTAGTACTCTCCTACTACAAATATTCCACACTTCCTCAGAAGTATGATCCCTTTTAAAATAAAAAAGTGCAGCTACTCAATAATACCAGGCAGGATATTTCTATTTGAAACCTGGAAAGACCATGGTTACATGCGTCAGTCTTCTTTGTCTCTCTGACAGGTCAACTCTAGTTGAACCCTCTGCCTGATGTTGGGCCTTGGCTTCTCTCTGTCATGTAGGAATGAGTGCAATATAGAAATCCTTCTACAACCACAGTACCATGTTTCCATCTACCTGGAAGCCAGACAAGATTATTTCCCAGTCCATGTTGGAGACCATGGCGGCAGTGACTGTGTGGGGGCACATGCCAGCCACTCACATACACCAAGAAGCCTGGGTGCATGAGCCGGTAGGGGGGGACCGGGACCACGCAGGGGGAGCAGCTCATACAGTTGCTTAGGCCGGCTCGCTTTCAGCTTGCAACACTGAGTTTAGATCTGTCACTGGTTCCCACCAAGGGAAACAACCCAGCGCTTTCACGTGACAAGCGTTTTAACCTCTTCAGTGCCCATGACGAGCTGGACTCGTCATGGGCCGCGGTTGCGCTGTGCCCATGACGAGTCCAGCTCGTCATGAACCCCGCCCGCTAATGTAACGGCCGGCACAGGGCGGGGAAAGGGCGTGGCACTGAAGGGGTTAATAAGTGTTATTACTTTTTTTATTTTATTATTATTTTTATGTGTTTAGCTAAAGCATTGCCCTGTATAAATGTGCGGGGTTATCACATTGCATTTTAGTGTACTGTATGAAGAGAGTGTGCCCCGCAGTATATCTTTTGCACAGCAGATGCCAATCATTTGGGGTCTCATCGTAGCTTCAAATGGACTTGTACTGGAGAATAAGGAACCCACTTTTTAAGAGCATGTCCCTGGTTTGTCTGTGGATATGGGGCTGTACAGGACTGCCACAGTTCCAACATCCCAAAGGTCAACAGATGAAAACATACACAGCACCAAAACACTCATAGACCCAAACAGAGACAACTACACAGACACACACCGATTTGGATGCAACTTTACACCCGTACAGCTAGTTTAAGAGGTACACAATGGATCCCACAACCAAACACACAGTCATTGGCAAACACATGCAGACATAGGCACACTCACACACAGACACACACACATAGACCATGCCCACACACAGTTCCAAATATCTACAATACACACAGAACACTCCAGTGTGGAGTAATCACACTAGACACAAACGAGATGAGCATGTGCTATACAGAACTTGCGTCTTCTGAAATATTCATGACATAAAATGTTTATTCTGGTGCTCAATGTCTATCAAGAGATGTCAGGAACTTAAATAGGTGAGACAGTACCCCGGCTGAGAGTAAACTTGACACCCCCACCAAAAGCCGCTTAATGAATGCAACAGATGGGCACAATATACTGTGAAACAGTACTAAAACATAAACGACCACCGCATGCATTACTGTCATTGCCAGACATTAATCACCACAAAACCACAGTGAAAAATGAACAAGACCCTTTAAAAGTAAAAAACATTGTCAAAAAAAGGTTGGAAATTCATAAGGAGATGTGTGCATTAGTGTCATTCAACAGACATTAATCACCACCAAACCACTGCGAAAAATGAACAAGACCCTTCAAATGTAAAACAAAGGTAAAAAAAGTTTGGAAAGTCATATTCATTTCTTCCAGCAGAGACTTCCATACTAAGGCAAACATGAGTGAAAATAGAGATTATGCCAAACAAAAATAAAAATAAAGTGTACTCAGAAGCACTGTTCCCAATAAGGTGAGCGCGTACGCTCGCGCGCACTTCTATTACCTGTAGCGCGCAGTGCTGTGTGTGAAGTGCGCACATACACAGAAAATCCAGCGAGAGCGTTCGCGCCGCTGCTTTTAACAAGCGAGCAGCGCGAAAAACGGGTGTTTCCTGGCAGAGCGGCGGAATAGACTGACATCAATCGAAGGCGAGGGAGCGGCAGGAAAGTCTTGGGCACTTGGTATCTTCTTTTATATGTAGAGCCCGGCTGCGGTGCCTACTGTGTGCTTTTGTTTAAGTATTTATGTTAATTACAGGGCCATCACGAGCTGCGATTAACATGAATACTTTAACAAAAGCACACAATCAGCCCACAGCCGTGCTTACGTAACAAAAGAAATTCAGCAAGTTTACAAACACAGCGTCTAAAGTTCACGCCGTTTATGTAAACTTGCTGAATTTCTCTTCTTAACAGAGCTGGGCTACGGGGTGATTGTCTGACTTTTTAAAAGTTTTCAGGTTAATTGCAGCTCCAGACGGGCGCTGAAAACCCGCCCTGAAAACTTTAACAAAGGCACACAATCACCCTGCAGCTGCGCTCTAGTAAGAAAAGAAATGCAGCAACTCTACAAACATGGCATGTAAAGCACACGCCATGTTTGTAGACTTGCTGTATTTCTCTTCTTAATACAGCTGGGCTGTGGGCTGATTGTGTGACTTTTTAAACTTTTCTGTACTTGGCATAGTGTGCCCTGACTTGTATTTTCCTGTTTCTGTCATTGCATCCAGATATATGATACATCAAGTAACATGGTACCTACAACAAGCCGGACTATTGGCTTTGTCAGTGGTTGTTAGTTGCATAAGATAAATAAGAAGCAACTATGGCTTGTATATAATATTGAAAAAGCTTCCACTTAAAGCCCTGGTGACACCACGACAATGTTGCTGCCCCTGAGTTTGAAAAAGAGAAGGGAAGCGAGTGTTAGTGAAGAGAATACTCCCGACAGATTAATCAGTCATTTACACACTTGCAGCTGCCATTTGCTCAGACCTACATCTTGGCAAGATTAAAAATCTTGGCAAGGCCTAACCAGCCTCCCACCCTTCTAGTTTCTTCAGGTGAGCACTGTTACATAGAGAAAGCATTTAGAAATCACAAGATGGCAAAAAGGCTCCTTTTAGAACCCCCCCAACGTCGATATGCAGAGACGCTACTTCTGAAGCATTGCCATACCACACTCGCTGTCTTCTCTGACATATCTTTTGTCCTTTTTTCTTCCACTCCCCAGCTGCTCTCGCTAGCTCCTTCTCTTTTCTTCTTCCTCAAATCAGTCCCACTCCACGTTTACCCACTTTCCCCTTCTCCCCCATCCGATTCTTGTCTCCATTTCCCTCTCACTGCCTGTTCTTTGCTTTCTCTCTTACCGGTTTTCCATTCTCCGTTCTCCCTCCCCCTAACATGGGTTGTACGTGTGGAAATGCACCGTCTTTTCAGTTTTTTAACCAACATTTTGTAGTGATATTTGGCGCTGCGCACAAGCGCGGTCTGGATCCTGGTGCACAGTGCCATGGCTGCAGCGCACAGAGACGCTACACTGCCACACACAGAGGAAAAAAACTAGAGGCAACATTGCTCACAAGGTAGTTTTAAAATGTCCATTGGGTGTTTGGAGCAGGCATCAGGAGGGGACTCTGGGATGAGAGAAAAAGAGGAAGAGGGGATGAGGTCAAAGTATGGTACTGCGCAATGGGAGGCTGTGATATTAGGGGCATTGTTTGAAGGTGAGCTGTTAGTCTTCATGCTTGGGGTTGGAGGCCGAGCCCAGGTGGTGATCGAATTGATATGTCACAGTCAGATAAACAAAAGGGGCTCACTGGCGCCAGTCTCAATCTCTGCTATATGCTGCTGAACGAGCCTCCTTGGCGCAGCTCACAGACACTGCGATTTGCATATGAAAAGTGAGATTAAGCCTAAACCAAAACTAAACTAAAGTGCACTCACCAGTGAGTTTTAAACATTACGTGAAGTGGAATAAAAGCAAAAGTATTGCTTCACCCAAAATGGGAGCCCGTTCATTAACGTTATGAGGCGTTTCAGGGAAGGACTATGATACATGTTACTAAGCGTGAAACAATCTTTAACTAAGCTGTCTCTTTGACATTACTATGTTGAGGATGTGGCATAACATCTAGAGATGCCGGCTTTGGAACTGGGGATCCGGGTTTGAGTCTCAGTGTCACCTCTCCCCATGCCTTAAAAAAAACAATCAGTGTTGTGGGGCGGGGTTGCGGAGCCAGGTAAAGGTGCTGTGCTGAGGCAGGAACAACATAACGCAGTAGAGCTCAAAATAGAGTTACTGAAAGAATCAAAGAGTTCCTGAAAAACATCTGAATAAAGGTGAAAGCGTAAAAATACAGGAAGTTAGGCAATACTCTATCGGAGGATACAAATGGCAACAAGGCAGGATAAACAAGAAGGATTAACGACTAGTGAGTAAACCTTTCTGTAAGACAACGGAAGTGAGGAATAAAAAGTCAGTGGGCAGGTTGAAAACCCACAGAGTGAATACAGCATGTCTGGAGAGACAGAGCATGCGCTGCCTAGGCTTGACCTAAAAAACAGCAACCATAGAGGGCTCTTATAGATTTGTTTAATGTGGGTTTCAGGTGCTGCTTTCATGGCACTGAGACCAGTAAAGTGAGACAAGCGATAAGAAGGGCACAACTTACCGACTAATAAAAAAACATGCCAGTGCAAGCAGCGGGTTATGCCTGGCGACCCGTACTTATTGTTCATGGCTTCAAAAGAGTCAAAAGAGGGATGGGTTTAGAGAAAGGAGGACATCTTTAGAACGAATTAACCCTAAATATAATAGGCACAATGATCACTTATTCTGTGCAGTTAGTAACTTTTTTTATATAGGGCTTAATTCTATTGTGTTTGCTAACTTCTAAGCACTGTAAATAAAAGGCAATATTATTGTACACGTTTTTAGTCCTCAATTTATCAACCTCAGAATAATGAAAGGCTGGTCTGTCCTTGTCAAGATTTAAATTTGTGACACCTGGTGATTACACAGATGTCAGCATTTAACTCAATATCAATAAGCTCTAAGAGAAGCTAGGCTAGATATGATAATGGTATCAACCAAGAGGGAGCAAACAGATCAACTGCACTAGAGATGAGGGGGGGGGACAGAAGAGGGATCAAGTAGCCATGGAAAGCTCTGGAAAAGCTCATGGGTAAGAGAGATAAGCCTGGGAAGATCCGGTGACTGCCCATCAGTAATCACTCATTGGTAACACCTGCAGTTATCACTTTGTAGAGTAGATATGATGGGGTGAGGTGGAAGAAAGACAAAGCCCAATGAGTTCCAAGTTTAGATGTGCGCCAAACATCTGTGGGTTCTGCCTAACACTGCAGATTTGTTCCACACTGTACCGCTGGATATTATGGTTGAGGAGGAGGGGTCTGGTGACTGAGTTAGGGCCAATTATCATGGGTTTAGAGAGTGGGTAAGGGGCAGGGGGAAGTGACAAGTTATTTGAAATAAGGTTGTAGTAGGCATTGTAAAACGCATGAGTCATATGCGGACCACTATGCCATATAGTGGCATGATGAGTGATGCAGAACAGATGGATACTAGATCAAGAGCAGCTGTCGTGAGGATTTGTCAGACAGTCTGGCAAGGTAGAAGTCAACGCTGACCTCAGATAGCCCAGATATGTACCTTTTCAAATTGTCAATAATTGTTACAGGCCATATACAGCTAAAAACAGAAAGATGTAAAGATCTTTCAGGAAAAGATTAACAAAGACTCACATTGCAGCTCCAGTAGCACACAGATCCATATTCTTGGGTTATTGTCTAAGAAAGATTATTGTTGAATCCTCTCGAATAGGAAAACTATGAGAGGAGGGTGGGCGCACACTGCCTCTCATCCCAGCACTCAGTTTTCCCCTGAATAAGGACAACTATCCTAAAAAATGTGTCTAGAGATACACAGCACTGGCTGCACCAACAAATGTGAAAAACTAAAGCCTGTCACCAAAGTAAGTGTTATCATGCACTGCATTTACTTTGATGCATCGGGGAAAACTGAGTGCTGGGATGTGAGGGAGTGTGCGCCCGCCCTCCTCCTGTTAGAAAAGGCTCACTTGAGCTTATGAGTTGATGAGCTCTTGTTGATGCACCTGCACACAGCGAGTAGTACAGAGACCTGAGAAGACTTAGGCAGCAATTCCAGCACCCCAAAAATAATGTGTTGCTCTCTACTGAAGAAGGACAACTATCCTGAAACGCGTGTCTAGAGATACACAGCACTGGCTGCACCAACAAGGGGGAAAAACGAAAGCCTGTCACCGAAGTATGTGTTATCATGCACTGCATTTACTATGATGCATCAGGGCAAACTGAGTGCTGGGAGGTGAGGCAGTGTGCCCCCATCCTCCTCACATTATGGGAAATATTGCAATAGTTTAGTTTCAGAAACATTTTACTGGCAACATCTCTTCAAATACATGCTAAACTAGGTGCACTCAGAACAATGAGCCTGCAAAGTTAATGAAAACATGAAAGAATTTGACAAGTATTGGCAAAGCAAGTAAGTCCATCTCAGTGGCGGCTCCACAGCAATTGCGGAAGAGCATCGCCCTATTGCTTTTGAGCAGTGCAAACCACAACACATAAAATGATAATAATTTTGCGTTATTATCATGTTATTCTTCGTGCTGCTTTGCAGGTGGGCGGGTGGGTGGGGCTGCTGTGCTCTGGGAGCTGGGCAGGGGAGGAGTGCTGTGCCCACTCCTAAGTGAGCAATAACTGTTTGGTTCTCCCTCTTGGGCCACCCAAAACAGTCATGCGCACTTTCAGTGTTCTCATGACCACATGACAACATGACAACATGACAACATGACCACCCCTCCAGCCCCTGGCTGAGCGCCGTGTCACGGTGCTCAGACCAGACCAATTACAATGCTGCATTGCAGCATTGTGATAGGTGAGGGGAACCTGGGTGCTTACAATCACAATGCTGCATTGCAGCGTTGGGATTGGTCAGTGGGGCCTAGGGGGGCCTAGCTATGCTTCCTGTTTGAAGATGAGGAGAACAGGAGCAGAGATGCAGGACCGGCGGCAAGGTACTTTTTACATTGTTTTATTGTGCACTGGACCCACCCCTCGCTTAACTACCCCCACAACACCACCCCCACCCGCCCGGCCACACGCGAGCTATGCAGGTCGCCACTGGTCCATATGCAATACCGGGACGCAGACTTTTTGCCATTGGCAATGCTTTTTTGATTTTTCCAGATGGCCTCTGTGCGTGTGCATGGATGGCAGCCATCTTGGAATGCTTTTTCTTAAGGTTTATAAAAAGTACTCCAAGGTGACTGCAATGCGTGCATGTGCATGAATGCGCACACACCACCCCCATAATGCCCTGATTTTTCTTAAGCTTCATGAAAAGCCATGAGATTAAGTCTTGTGGTCGAAGAGGTTAAGGAGATGCATAGCCTCCATAAATAAAATGATTGGGGCCTCTTTTTGGGTCAAAGATTAAAACAAATAAGAAGTCAGTAGCAATGTGCTCTATACCTTAGTAAATTGCATATACCAGGAGTTCTGTTTACTCAGTAACAGACCACATTACTATTTCCTTCTTAAAACTTTTGATCTTTAACCCAAGTGAAATGATGGCCACTTCGACTTGAGCTTTGAAAAAGTCCAGGCTTACCAGCCATGTGGTTGAAACACGTGACGACAAAGACACAGGGTTGCTAAGACAGCGCATAGGTTATGAAAACTGCCTAAGCGAGTGATTGTCTTGACCTATAGGTCACAATACCATCTCTAATATATATATATATATATATTAAAACGTGGGTGGGGCAGCATCCTGTTGAACAGCGGCATCCGAAGAAGACTGTTTGAGCCGAAATGCATCATGCCTTATGCTGTGAAATAAAGGCTTCTGAAGATATTCCCTGTGTGGCCTCTACCTTCCTTGACTGGAGGGGTTTGGTGCATGTTTTCACGTCAGCCAGAGGCGTGTTTTAGAGGCCCCGTTCCGTAAGTTGGCTGTAGCACTGCTGGTCTCTGCTGTTGCAGTTTTGTGTACTCCAAGGTATTGGATTTGCTTCAGCCCGCCTCGACGAGTGAGCAATGCAAGGGTTGCTGTGAAGTGCAGCTCGTGACTTCACGAGGAGCTGGATACATTGATTTTCCGGGTAACAGCCCGGCGGATACTCAGTTCCCGAGGCTGGGACGTTAAGGGGACTCAAGGAAGCACTTTTGTTTTATTATCCATCAGGACTTTTACAATCGGACACACCGCGTTTTGTCCTGTCAAGCACCAATCCATTTGGACTGCCATTAACGAGTCCATCCCCACGCAGCATCTGTCCCAGTAAGGTGAACTCTGGGAGTTGCAGTGCCTACAACACTGCCTCTGATGTGCGGTCATGTGACTGGGGACTGCAAGTGCTTCCACCAATGGGATGGTACAGGACTATTTAAAACGTGGGTGGGGCAGCATCCTGTTGAACAGCGGCATCCGAAGAAGGCTGTTTGAGCCGAAATGCATCATGCCTTATGCTGTGAAATAAAGGCTTCTGAAGATATTCCCTGTGTGGCCTCTACCTTCCTTGACTGGAGGGGTTTGGTGCATGTTTTCACGTCAGCCAGAGGCGTGTTTTAGAGGCCCCGTTCCGTAAGTTGGCTGTAGCACTGCTGGTCTCTGCTGTTGCAGTTTTGTGTACTCCAAGGTATTGGATTTGCTTCAGCCCGCCTCGACGAGTGAGCAATGCAAGGGTTGCTGTGAAGTGCAGCTCGTGACTTTACGAGGAGCTGGATACATTGATTTTCCGGTTCACGGCCCGGCGGATACTCAGTTCCCGAGGCTGGGACGTTAAGGGGACTCAAGGAAGCACTTTTGTTTTATTATCCATCAGGACTTTTACAATCGGACACACCGCGTTTTGTCCTGTCAAGCACCAATCCATTTGGACTGCCATTAACGAGTCCATCCCCACGCAGCATCTGTCCCAGTAAGGTGAACTCTGGGAGTTGCAGTGCCTACAACACTGCCTCTGATGTGCGGTCATGTGACTGGGGACTGCAAGTGCTTCCACCAATGGGATGGTACAGGACTATTTAAAACGTGGGTGGGGCAGCATCCTGTTGAACAGCGGCATCCGAAGAAGGCTGTTTGAGCCGAAATGCATCATGCCTTATGCTGTGAAATAAAGGCTTCTGAAGATATTCCCTGTGTGGCCTCTACCTTCCTTGACTGGAGGGTTTGGTGCATGTTTTCACGTCAGCCAGAGGCGTGTTTTAGAGGCCCCGTTCCGTAAGTTGGCTGTAGCACTGCTGGTCTCTGCTGTTGCAGTTTTGTGTACTCCAAGGTATTGGATTTGCTTCAGCCCGCCTCGACGAGTGAGCAATGCAAGGGTTGCTGTGAAGTGCAGCTCGTGACTTCACGAGGAGCTGGATACATTGATTTTCCGGTTCACGGCCCGGCGGATACTCAGTTCCCGAAGCTGGGACGTTAAGGGGACTCAAGGAAGCACTTTTGTTTTATTATCCATCAGGACTTTTACAATCGGACACACCGCGTTTTGTCCTGTCAAGCACCAATCCATTTGGACTGCCATTAACGAGTCCATCCCCACGCAGCATCTGTCCCAGTAAGGTGAACTCTGGGAGTTGCAGTGCCTACAACACTGCCTCTGATGTGCGGTCATGTGACTGGGGACTGCAAGTGTTTCCACCAATGGGATGGTACAGGACTATTTAAAACGTGGGTGGGGCAGCATCCTGTTGAACAGCGGCATCCGAAGAAGGCTGTTTGAGCCGAAATGCATCATGCCTTATGCTGTGAAATAAAGGCTTCTGAAGATATTCCCTGTGTGGCCTCTACCTTCCTGGACTGGAGGGGTTTGGTGCATATATATATATATATATATATATATATATATATATATATATCATGTGATCAAGGTCCAGGAGGGACAGAAACGCGTCATGGCCGACTCGCAAAAATAAATGAATCTGCACAGAATCGTGGTCCGTGCCTGCTTTTGTATCTCGGAGATTGGGGAGCGAAGTAAGCAGCAAACTGGATATATATGTGTATATATATATATACATATATATATTACCTACTGTCGCCAGTAGGTAGTTATAGTTAGGACCTATTTTCCATAGGAAATCTGCAACATTCTATTTGGAATAACGTTGGCGCCAATTGACGAATCTTCGCGAACTTTTCCAAACTTTTGACCAGCTCCGGTCCGCTCCTATCCTGAAAATTTCACGGTGATTCGTCAAGCGGGGCTCGAGAAAAAAGGGGGTCCCAAAACGCATTTTCCCCTTGCATTTTCCCGTAGGACCTGTTGACGCAGCTACAGCCCGAACTGCTGAACGGAATTACACCAAATTTGGCAAAGAGGTAGTCCTCGGTTCAGACTCATGCCTTTTGCTTAAATGGTGTAAATCCGTTCAGTAGTTCCTGAGAAAATTAGAGTTAAAAAGATAGATATATCTGGGTGGAGCCTAACCACACATCTCCTCGTGAGATCTGATTGGCTTTCAGTACTTCATCCAAGAAGTGTTGGCAGCCATCTTGGGACCAATATACATGATAGCACCTCATTAAAAAGCATTGCAGTTAATAGAAGGTTTTAAGACTTTAGTTACATTATAATCATTTGTTGATGGCACCATACTCATTTTAGGAATTGTGGTGTGTTCTAAGGTGATTTTACCATGTGAAAAAGCCTTTTGCTGTGATATCATGAATCATGTTTGAGAGAAAACTATTTTCTCATGCTTTTCCCACAGAGGTTTGGAAGGTGATCTATAAGCTAAACTGAGAGCATATTTTCTGTAAATTCACATTATCTTTCGCAGTCATGTGAGAATGAAGTCTGACATTCTCAGTAAAACATGTACATCCAACAAGGGCAGAGACTGTCAGTTGATTCCTTTGTGTTCTACTGCAGCTTCCCAGAGTGTTCTAAAGAACAACTAGAGTGCTAACAGTCCTACTTATGACAACCGTATTGCACACCTGAAGCCATCTTGATTGGAATAAAGTGGCAACTCTTAAAACATTTAATTTAAAAAGGAAAAAGGAGCAAAATGAGGGGGTTCATTTTGCCATTGAAAGTATGATTAGTGCTGCAGAAAGAAAAAATAGGGCACATTTTGAGTGACTTCTCAAATCCTCTTCTATTTCATTAAAAAATTCTGATATGCAGACTGAAACATGCACTTTCAATACCAGCAGCAGACTTCCCTGGTGAGCAGTAGCTTTACTACAGTGATATAATAAGCAACTAGGGTGCTAACATTCTGAATTTATGGCAAATGTGTGACACATCTGAATGCCTTCTTGATGGAATCAAAGTAAAAACTGAAAGTATTTCCTAATGAGGAGACTGTAATAAATGAGGAAATTAGGAAGCTTCATAACAAATAAGTCTCCCAAAATGGCCACCAGAGACAAAAGAGCCCAAATGTAGCACAAATATCACCCAGATGTAGCCTAAGTATAGCCTAATGACAGAATGTCCCAGAGTGTTCTAACGAACAACTAGAGCGCTAACAGTCTTACTTATGACAAAAGTATGGCACACCTGAAGCCATCTTGATTGGAATAAAGTGGTAACACTTAAAACAGTTAATTTACAAAGGAACAACATGAGGGGGTTCATTTTGCCATACATATTATGATTAGTGCTGCAGAAAAAAAAATTAGGACACATTTTGACTTCTCAAATCCTCTTCTATTTCATAAAAAAAAAATCCTGACATGCAGACTGAAACATGCACTTTGAATACCTGCAGCAGACTTCCCTGGTGAGCAGTAGCTTTACTACAGTGATCTAATGAGCAACTAGAGTGCTAACAATCAGAATTTATGGCAAATGTGTGACACGTCTGAATGTCTTCTTGATGGAACCAAATTAAAAAACTGAAAGTATTTCCTACTGAGGAGACTGCAGTAAATGAAGAAATTAGGAAACTTCATAACAAATAAATCTCCCAAGATGGCCACCAGAGACAAAAGAGCCCAAATGTAGCCCAAATATCACCCAGATGTAGCCCAAGTATAGCCCAATGACAGAATGTCCCAGAGTGTTCTAACGAACAACTAGAGCGCTAACAGTCTTACTTCTGACAAAAGTATGGCACACCTGAAGCCATCTTGATTGGAATAAAGTGGTAACACTTAAAAGATTTAATTTACAAAGGAACAAAATGAGGGGGTTCATTTTGCCATAGAAATTATGATTAGTGATGCAGAAAGAAAAATTAGGGCACATTTTGAGTGACTTCTCAAATCCTCTTCTATTCCGTTTGAAAATTCTGACATGCAGACTGAAACATGCACTTTGAATACCAGCAGCAGCCTTCCCTGGTGAGCAGTAGATTTACTACGGTGATCTAATGAGCAACTAGAGTGCTAACATTCAGAATTGATGGCAAATGTGTGACATATCTGAATACCTTCTTGATGGAATCAAAGTAAAAAACTGAAAGCATTTCCTACTGAGGAGACTGCAGTTAATGAGGAAATTAGGAAACTTCATAACAAATAAATCTCCCAAGATGGCCACCAGAGACAAAAGAGCCCAAATGCAGCACAAATATCACTCAGATGTAGCCCACATGTAGCCCAATGACAGAAGTGTGCAAAACACTTATTTTTTGTGTATTTGCAGTTTATATAGTGCAGACTTGTCAGGTATTGGAGTGCTTTACATGAGCATTGGTTAAATCACACAAGATCAAATTCATTTGGGTTGTAGACATGGGGAGATTAAGTGATTTGACCAGAATCACAGAATGGTGAGCTGAAGCAGAAACTCCAACCTGGTTCCCCAGTTGCAAAGTCTGCAGCTCTGGAAGTAACACCACATCTAATCAAGTGGTCAACTGGATAAAAAAACAGAAAGATTACAAATAATTTAAAAGTTCTTTGTCGCTATTTGAAAACTCAGAAAATATGTTCTCATTTTAGTTTTTTAGAGCACTAATCATAATTTTGATGCAAATAAGACCCTCTCATATATGTAATTTCTAAAGGAAATGCTCTATGTATTACAGTTTTGATTACATCAAGATGACGTCAGGCGTTCCACACTTTTGTAATAAATATAGAATGTTAGCAATCTAGTTGTTCATTGGGATACTGTTGAGAGGCAGAGGCCAGGGGCACGGACTCTGAAAATTGAAGGCAGGTAGGAGAGTGCAGAGGCAACAATTTGACCACACTGGGCAGGCAGGAAGGGCAGTGGCAGCACAACAGACTATGGAGGGCAGTGGAAAGGGGGGCAGGGGCAACAAACCAACAATACAGGACTGGCAAGAGAGGCTGTGGCAATATGAGAGACCATTCTGGGCAGAAGGAAGAGGCAGTGGTAGTACAACCATACATACCAACAGAACAGTTTCAGCCAGGAAACGTCCAATGTTTTTAAGCTCAAATGGGCTTCATTTGATCTGTTTCCCTTTCTACAATCTCCTCTTTTTCAATGTAACTCAAAGGTGAAAATCAATACCCCAGTTTCTTTTCAAAAACTCCCTCTTACCAAGTTCAAAATGTTCGCAAGTATGGTACATTGGATCATGGTAGGCAGGAGGAATTGGGGTAGGGACATGGACTTGGATGACAGAGGACAGGAGGGACATGGAGAGGTGCACCAAACTGACCCTACAGGGCAGGCATCAGGGTTTGCAGCAGCACAATACACCACACAGGGCATGCGGGACGGGAGTGCAGCACAACAATCCATAGAAAGCAATAGGGAGGGGACAGGACCATGCACATGGACAACAGAGAACAGAGGGGAAAGAGGCAATGGTAGCTAGCTGACCATAATGGACAGACAGGAGAGAAAGCTGCAGCATACCAGACCATAAAGGGCAGGAGGGACGGATCAGGGGCATTACAATGGGACAGACAAGCCAGGAGGGAGGGAATAGGGGTCTGCACATGGAAACAGAGGGCTGGGGGCAAGGGGGCAGGGCAGGAGCAGCAAGATGACCATGGAGGTCAGGCAGGATGGGCACTAGAAACAAGACACACCATGGAGAGCAACAGTGAGACTATGATGGCATACACACAGACCATGGAGGGAAGGTGGGAGGGGGTCAGGGGCAGCTAGCTGACCACACAGGGAAGGTGGGAGGGGCCATGGCATCACGGAAATCCATACATGGCAAGCGGGAGGGTTAGTGGCAGCACAATGGCTATGATGGGAAAGAAGGAGGGTGCAGGGGCATGCACAAAGGACCATGGAGGATAGAAGGGAGGGTCAGGACCTGGGCACAGACAAGAGAGTTCAGGGGAAGGGGCCTCACAACAGACCGCGTGGGGCAGGCAGGAGGAGCAGTTGCAGCACAACAGACCAGGGAGGGCAGAAGGGTGTGGCAGTAAAATGGACCATGGAGGACAGGAGGAAGGGGATAGGGGCATGGCATGTAGACAGGCAGGGTGGAGGTGGCAGGGACAGGTTACAGTCATCTGACAATGCTAGGCAGGTGGGAGGGGAGTGGCAGCTCAACAGAACACTCAGAGTAGATAGGAGTGGCAGGTCCATGGAACATGGTGGGCAAAAAGGATGGAGCAGGGGCATGCACAAAGACATCGGAGAGCAGGGGGAAGGAGAATAGGGGCAGCACTCTAAGCACAGAGGCTAAGCAGGTGGTTAATGATGGGCCATAGAATTGGGCAATGGATTGCAGGAGGAGTGGACTGGTACATCATGCTAAATGGAGGGCAGTGGCAGCACATCAGACCATGCATGTTAGGAGGGAGGAGGCTAGTCCATGGATTCGGACAACAGAGGATAGGGAGGAGAGGATAGGGAGGAGGTGGATGGGGCAGCTAGCTAACTGTTCAGACAAGGTGGGTATTAGGAACTTTATTGTTTTTAAAATGTGTGTCTGTGCGAACTACTTAAAATATGAACAAGTATGCAGCATAATCTCCCTTTTATTCTGAAAGAAGAGGACGTTTGTGATTGTGACTCCAGGCTCACTTGGCAGAAACACCACCTGACCCTCCACCCCCATCGCAAAATGTAATGCCCGTGAAAAGGGTAGGTGGACGCAGTGTTATATAGAACATAGTCCTGAGAGCACGATTGAAAATGAAAACTAGATATAGTATATGGTATAAACTATGCACCAAAAAGTGTGATATAAGATGAACCGGGGCGTGAAATATAATATGCAATACATTGTGCACAATGACAGATTCATTGGAGAGTGCGAGATAGCACAGGCACTATCGCGTGCTATGCGATATGCGCCTTGGAGTGTAATATGCACAGGGCAGTGTTGTGTAACCTAACTAGTCTCTAAAGTTGTAATATAAAATATGTGCTGGGGAGTGTAACATTGCATATGCACTGTGACAAAGATGTGGATTCCAGATTGTAATAGGTATGGCATTGCGCTGTGCGTTAGAACATAGGCATCGAGGAAGGCACATTAGATGGGGCAATATAACCCGTGCGAAGGCAAGTGTGGCATGACATTTTCACGGGGTGGTGTTACAGTGCACATGGGCTAGAGAGTGTCATAGCATACGCACTAGCTGGTGGAATACAACACAGAGGTGTGTGGCACTTGGTGGGCACTGGTGGGTGTAACACAGCATTGGGCTCCGCCAGGAGCACACTGTGACTCTCAAGTGAGGTTCGTCTCCTTTCCAGAGAGTAAAATAAAAAGTATTACACATCCAGCGGTGGATGTGTGTTTTATTAACCGTGAGGGGGGTTTCTTGCACAGTTTGGTCGAATTTTTGTCGAATCCCCTTTGAATGGCTTGGTGTGCGTGTGTATTAAATGTGCCCGTCAATAGCTACCCATGTTTGTATAAATAAACGACAAGGGTGTCTACTTGGAGAGTACCCACCGGCGGGGGCGCCGGGATTAGGCACGGTAGGGCGTCAGACAAGTCAGAGCTTCTCTAGCGGTGTAAATACATTCCACGTGGATTCATTGTATGCATAGTCGCCTTTTAATGAAGATCACGCAAATCGTCATGGTGATAGGTACATATGGTTTGTCCAGCATGTTCTAGTTGTTTCTATAAATATATTTCTTTTAAAAATATTAAAAAACAAAGGCTGGCCCCGGGGGATGGGGTCCCCGGGGCCATAAGTGGCCTGAGGAGGGGGGCAACACAGCCCCCCTCCTAAAGATTTTTTTTTAAAAAGGCCATGACCCGAGGGTTGGGGTCCCCGGGGCCGATTAAGGCTTTGAGAGGGGGGCCACGCGGCACCCTTCCAAATTATTTTTTTTCAACAAAACAAATTAGGGTGCAGGCCCTGGGGGATGGGGTCCCCAGAGCCAATAAATTAGAAAAAGAAGGGGGGCTAGACAGCCCTCCTTCTTAAAAAAAACATAAAATAAATAAAAGGCCGGCATCGCGCCGGAGGCCACGCCCCCTCCTTGCAGCACTCTGCAAACGCGCCCTCTGGCCAGTTGTAAGTTGGGGAATTAATTCTCCTTCAATACTGAGGGTCCCTGAGGACCAACTAGCCCAACAGGTATCTCCAGTATGAGCCAGGGAGCTGCGTTGCAGACAGGTGTTCTGAGGCCACGCCCCTTTTTACACCTCTATGCAACGCAGCTCTGTGGCGCTTACTGGAGGTACCTAGTGGGCTAGTTTGACCCTAGGGACCCTTAGGATTCAAGGAGACTTAATCTCTCAATTTAGAACGGCCACAGGGCGCGTTACCACAGTGGTGAAGGGAGGGGACAGGGCCTGAGGTGACGTGTGCAAACACGCCCTGTGGTGCGTTTTAAGTTGGGGAAATAATTCCCTTTGAATCCTGAGGGACCCTGGGGGCCAACTAGCCCACCAGGTGCTTCCAGTAAGCGCCACTGCTCTGCGTTGCAGAGAGGTGGTGCAGGCCGTGCCCCTTTTACACCTCTCTTCAATGGCGCTTACTGGACGTACCTAGTGGGCTATTTTGCCCCTATGGACCCTCAGGATTCAAGGGGACTTAATCTCCCAACTTAAAACAGCCACAGAGCGTGTTTACACAGTGGGGAAGGGAAGGGACGGGGCCTGAGGCGGCGTGTGCAAACACGCCATATGGCGCGTTTTAAGTTGGGGAAATAATTCCCCTTCAATCCTGAGGGACCCTGGGGGCTAACTAGCCCACCATGTGCTTCCAGTAAGAGTCACTGAGCTGCGTTGCAGAGAGGTGGTCCAGGCCGTGCCACTTTTTGCACCTATCTGCAACGCAGCTCTGTGGTGCTTACTGGAGGTGCCTAGTGGGCTAGTTGGACCCTAGGGACCCTCAGGATTCAAATGAACTTAATCTCCCAACTAAAAACGGCCACAGGGCATGTTTACACAGTGGTGAAGGGAGGGGACAGGGCCTGAGTTAACGTGTGCAAACACGCCCTGTGGCGCGTTTTACGTTGGGGAAATAATTCCCCTTCAATCCTGAGGGACCCTGGGGGCCAACTAGCCCACCAGGTGCTTCCAGTAAGCGCCACTACTCTGTGTTGCAGAGAGGTGGTCTAGGCCGTGCCCCTTTTTACATCTCTCTGCAACGCAGCTCTGTGGCGCTTACTGGAGGTACCTAGTGGTCTAGTTGGACCCTAGGGACTCTCAGGATTCAAGGTGACTTAATCTCCCAACTTAAAACGGCCACAGGGCGTGTTTACACAGTGGGGAAGGGAGGGAACGGGGCCTGGGGTGACATGTGCAAACACGCCCTGTGGCGCGTTTTAAGTGGTAGTTTTAATCCCCTGCCCTATTATATACTAGGGGCTTACAGAGGAGGTCATGCTAATCACAGGGGGACCCCAACGCATAGTGTTCCCTAGTGTATGTAGGTGTTTTCACTGTATTCTGAGTGTCTTTTAACAAAGCACTGGCTCTAGGACTGGTTAGTCAGACTCAGTTACCACCAGTATCCGTCTGAAAAAGTTGAGGGTACAGGATGATTTTACGACAAGGCTTCTTTCTGCTCTTCTGTTTGTTCTTTCTGCACGTTATCCTTCTTCCTGCACTTTTCTTCGTCTTTGAGGACTTCTGTTGCTTCTTTCTGCATTTCTTTTTTTTCTTTCTGTGCGTTTTTTCTTCTTTCTTCACATGTCCTATCTCTGTAGGCATAGTTAGAAATTAGCATTTAAAAAACCTTTGAAATTCACTGAAAAAAACCATAGGTTTCAGGCACGTTATAGTTAGGAATTAGCATTTAAAAAACCTTAAAAATTCACTGAAAAAACCATAGGTTTCAGGGGCGTTATAGTTAGCTGGACTTTTCACTCATACAAAATCATTGAAATGCCCCCGTTATAGTTAGTTCACCTAACTATAACTCGCGTGCCCGCAATGCACTGCTGATGACGTCACATATTACATCACTCATGACATGGTCAGTGACAACACTCATGACATCACTGATGACATCTCAAATGACATCACTGATGACATCACTGATGTCATCATCCTTGTGATAGAGTGGCAGACCTCCTCTCCCCCTAATATAACCTTTGATACACACATTCAAAAATAGAAACTAAAATTTTCAAAACAATGGACATACCAATACCAGTTACAACAACCTATTCAGTAATTCTAAGATCCACATACACATCCACTCATTCACCAACAGTCCTATACAGTCACTCATACATGTACTCACTCATCATATGTACTCATACACCTGTACATCCTGTTACACAACGCCACTCATCCATATAGTTACTCACACACATAGTCACTCATGCTAATAAAGAATCAAACATCCATTTACTTGCATATACAGTTATACACACACCACCACACTTACTTCTACAGAAACTTACACATACTTAGTCTTTTACACAATCACTTATAGAAACACATACTTATTCATACAGGAACTCTTCCAATCTCTCACTCTCACATATACTCACTTATATACACCAATTGTCACATATACTAGCTTAAAACATATGTAGTTACTCATAAAGACACTATTGAGACAGTCATTCACTCACTACCACACCCATGCACACACTCATTCACCCATACAGTCCTGCACACATGCTGTCTTCAACACATACAAACAGTGAGTCAATTATTCATGCACCGATGCATTACGTAATACCCCCCACCGAACCATATAGACACTCAGACACTCATACTGATACTCAAAAAAACAACTAATAACCTATATAGACACTCATGTAGCTACTCACCAACCCATGCAGCCACTTATACACAAAGTGAGAGACTGATACAGATATTTACATATGTAAACATTACTCACTAAACCATGTATTCACTAAAATACACTTAATCAGTCAGTTATACAATCAATTTTTCAAAAACAAATCATCCATGTAGACACTTATATACCCATTTATTCTTCCATCGACCTTGAGATATACATATATAAAACATATGTAATTTTCAGAAAAACACACATTCACTGGATGATGTCATCAGTGATGTCATCAGTGATGTCATTTGGGATGTCATCAGTGATGTCATGAGTGATGTCACTGACCATGTCATGAGTGATGTAATATGTGATGTCATCAGCAGTGCATTGCGGGCGCGCGAGTTATAGTTAGCTGGGGGAATTTCAATGGTTTTGTACGAGTGAAAAGTCCAGCTAACTATAACGCCCCTGAAACCTATGTTTTTTTCAGTGAATATATATATATATATATATATATATATATCCACAAAAACTCCGTAACTCATTCCAAAGTGCTGGGACCCTCGGAGGGTGGTGTACATGCCGGCGGAGCGTGCCGGCAAACGTATTCCAATGCAACAAAGTTGAGTTTCGTACGCTCTCAGGATAAGAAGCAGGACAACAATCTGATTAATCCAAGTTTAATCCACAGCGCGTTTCGACTGCTGACAGTCTTGATCACATCAAATGAACACACAAGAAATGGTAGCTAATAAAGTTATGCACAAGTACAATACATAAAAATAGAAAGAGGACATGTCTGTGTCTGTGGCGGCCATGTTGTAGAAGTATAAAAATCATAGTTAAATGCATAGGGTAGTGAATTTCCCAATAGTGTGCACAGATAATATACACATGTTAATAAGGCATAAAAAATAATCTGGCAAATGAAACATGATTATAGTAATAGCGCAAGTCCCAATTGCAATGTATCAATACATAATTATGTAACAAGTGAATCCTGCAGGACTAGACCATATCCATAATAGAAAAAGGACATGTCAGTACCGATGGCGGCCATGTTGTGAGGGTAAAAATATCATTGCTAAATGCATAGGTAAATCGGTAACCCAATTCAGTACATCAAAAATATGCAGATAATCCCCATGCGTAAAAGTGCTAAAAAAAGGCATAAAAGAGGCTAATCATGCAAAAATTGTACTGTTAGTACAGGTCACGATTTGCAATATAACTGTATATCTCTGTCTGTCAAGTGAAACACACAGGGTTAAATAATATCCCACATTGTGTGTACAAAAGGAGAACAATAAATGCATAAAATACCGATGCCCAAATGCGCAAGTATTGCATAATAAACAAAATAATGTTATTCGCGCTAATCTCAAATACGATATGAATGTACAATACATCTATTCAGAGTTAGACGCTTGGGGCTAAACAATGTCTCAGAAGTCTATTGTGGAAATAAAAGTAAAATGCAAATTACTGTCGTGGTGACAATTCTATCCACTAGACGTGGTAAAAACAGGTCAAAATGTACTTAACTATATACACAGAACTGTTAAATACAGCTAATATATAAAAAAAACTGTTATTCCACATAGCATAACATATCCCATGTAAAATACATTGGCAAAGTTATTCCCCATCAGGTCAAATACGAGACCTACACTCGTAGAATCTAGTATCCAGTGCCATTACCAATAACCCCCATATGGATCTCATATCCTAGATCAAGATATTAGGATAATTTGTATAACATGACAATCATAACAATTGTAAAATGTCAAGCCCTAGCAGATATGCCCAGCCACACACAGTACATGGAATTAAAGTCAAAATGTCTCGTGTTGCAACATTAAATTGCTACCAAAACAACTACTTAAGTGAAATTACAAAGGTGAAAAGTGAGGTGGCGGATAAGAAAACGTTGAAAAGGGTAGGTTGCCCGTGTAGGTGAATACCAGTGAGTGGGCCCCTTCCTTTTCGTCTGCAAAAGATAAGAAAATAAAAAGAAGGTTAAAAACAAGTGTTAACAGCATATAACAAAATATCTAATAAGACTAGCTTGGTAAGTCTTAAACATAAACTCTGAACCCCCACAGACGGGGGAGGAAGCGGATAAATTAATTAAAATCCAGTAGCCTAGAAATTCTGAAAGGAGCAAAACATTCTTATAGTAGGTGAGAACAGAAAAACACTGGGCAATTAACATCTTACCCTGAGGTGTATTGCTAATTCCTCGTCCAAATTAAGCCCACCCGAATGTTTAGTTTGGAACTCAATAATGTATTTAGACTCACGTTGTCTAAGAGTGAGCACCCTGTCTCCTCCCCTCGGATTCTTAGGAATTTGTTCGAGGATCATGTAGCTTAATTCTGCTGTATAGGAGAAATGTTTGTCATGAAAATGGCGTGCCACTGGATACTTGGGGTCAATGTTGTTGATCGCCCTAAGATGTTCAAGGATCCTTTTTTGTAGCCGCACACGTGGTGTTCCCAATATACCAAAGCTTGCAACTACATTCAATAGCATAAATCACAAAGGTAGTGCAAGTGAGGAATTGGGTGATTTTTCTTTTGACTCCCCCATACTCAATACTCCCTGAATTTGCTGTGCCTGCATGCTTTACAGTGGCCGCAAGGGAAAAACCCTATGAGGCCAAGACTAGCAGTACTAGGATAGTTGGTGATATCATTCTTAACTACCAGATCTCGGATGTTTCTGTCCCGTCGGTATGTCACATTGGGTCTCTCTGTCATACTGTTACCTATGGTACCATCACTCTTCAGAATGTCCCAGTACCTAGCTAGGATACGTTTAACGTTCTGTGAATCAGAATTGTATGTTAGAATTAACCGTGTGTTATCCAACCCAGATTCAGCCTCCGTACCTGTTCTATCCTGTAGGGTCTGGGTTCTCTCAACTCCCGCCGCCCTCTCCTTGGCTTTCTTCAAGACCCAATTAGGATAACCTCTGGTTTTGAAACTACAGATGATGATCTCACTTTCTTTCACATAGGCAGCATCGTTGTTACAATTCCTTTTCGCCCTCAGCAGTTCTCCATACGGTATACTCCATTTAAGTGCCTCTGGGTGGCTGCTGAGGGCATGTAGGACACTGTTACCTGCCGTTGCCTTACGAAAAAGAGAAGTACATACTTTCCCTTCTTTTATAGTAAGGCAAACATCAAGGTATTCTAGTTTAGTCAATTCAATGCTACCAGAGAGGAAAATGTTGTACTTATTGGTGTTCAGCTTCTTGATGAAGTCTTCAGCCTCATCTCTAGATCCCCTCCAGATGATGAAAAGGTCATCAATGTAGCGTAGCCACATGATGACTTTCTGGAGGTCATTCTCGAGAGTGCTGCTAGAGAAGATCTCCTCCTCCCAGTAGCCCATAAAAAGGTTGGCAAAACTGGGAGCGAAGCAAGAACCCATCGCAGTACCTGTGGTCTGCCTATAGAGGGCGCCATTAAAGGCAAAGATGTTATTCTTGAGGCAGAATTCCATCATTTCGATGATCATTTTGCTGTGTTCACGGTACCTTAATGATCTTTTTTGTAAAAAATTATCACAAGCATCTAGTCCTTGCTGGTGATCGATTATAGTATAAAGGGACTGAACATCAAGGACAATCATAAAATAATCATGATTCCAGGTTAAGTTTTCAATTTGACACAGGAAATCTTTCATGTCCCTTATGTAGCTTTGTAATTGCATCACAAAATCCCTCAAAAAACTAATCGACATATTTGGAAATATGTTCAGTGACGCTCCCTATTGAGGACACAATGGGGCGCCCTGGTGGTCTCACAGCATCTTTATGAAGTTTGGGTAGGAGGTATAGGATAGGGAGTATGGGGTGATCATTCTTCAAATAACAAAACTCCTCCCACACCAAAAGACCCTTATCTCTCCAAGTTATCAATTTATCCCAAATTTCAGTGATACTCTCATTGTATGTTTTGTGGGTGACCTGCATATAAAATCTGTTGTCCTCAAGTTGTCTAGAGGCCTCACTAGTATAGTTGTCCCTATTGAGGATAACCACATTGCCACCCTTGTCCGCAGGACGGATGACAATGTTGGGGTCCTCAGTGAGATCCTTCAAAGACTGTCTCTGTGAATGAGAAAGATTATTGTTGGTGTATCTACGCTGTTTAGTGGCTTTAAGTTTTAAGTCTCTAAGTACTTTAACAGCACAGTCTTGAAACGTGTCGATGTTATCATGTGGGAGTAGAGGTACAAAAGTAGACCTGACCTTAAAGTCAGTACGTGCACTGGACCCACCCCTCGCTCAACTCCCCCCACAACACCACCCCCACCCGCCCGGCCACTCACGAGCTATGCAGGTCGCCACTGGTCCATATGCAATACCCGGACGCAAACTTATTGCCATTGGCAATGCGTTTTTGGTTTTTCCAGATGGCCTCTGTGCGTGTGCATGGATGGCAGCCATCTTGGAATGCTTTTTCTTAAGGTTTATAAAAAGTACTCCAAGGTGACTGCCATGCGTGCATGTGCATGAATGCGCACGCACCACCCCCATAATGCCCTGATTTTTCTTAAGCTTCATGAAAAGCCATGAGATTAAGTCTTGTGGTCGAAGAGGTTAAGGAGATGCATAGCCTCCATAAATAAAATGATTGGGGCCTCTTTTTGGGTCAAAGATTAAAACAAATAAGAAGTCTGTAGCAATGTGCTCTATACCTTAGTAAATTGCATATACCAGGAGTTCTGTTTACTCAGGAACAGACCACATTACTATTTCCTTCTTAGAACTTTTGATCTTTAACCCAAGTGAAATGATGGCCACTTCAAATTGAGCTTTGAAAATGTCCAGGCTTACCAGCCATGTTGTTGAAACACGTGACGACAAAGACACAGGGACCGATGTTAAGACAGTGCATAGGTTATGAAAACTGTCTAAGCGAGTGATTGTCTTGACCTATAGGTCACAATACCATATCTAATATATATATATATATATATATATATATATATATATATATATGTGTATATATATATATATATAGATATGGAGGCAATGAACCAATGATTCCTGATGTCGGCCTCTGCTGAGAAGCACGAAGGCTTCGAAACGCGTAAGGCCAAGGGAGTACACAACGGGATGGAAAGCTACATGTTTTATCAATAAAGCGGTTGTGAATCTACCTGACAGCAGAGTGCAGCATTATATCTGAGCGCCCTTTGGATATTATATATATATATATATATATATATATATCTGTATATATATATATCTATATTACCTACTGGCGGTCGCCAGTAGGTAGTTATAGTTAGGACCCCTTTTCCATAGGAAATCCGCAACATTCTATTTTGAATAACTTTGGCGCCGGTCGACGAATCCTCGCGAATTTTTCAAAATAGGTGGGGCGCTACGCTCCGCTCCTACCCTGAAAGTCTCGGGGGGATTCGTCAAGCGGGGGCTGAGATAAAAGGGGGGTCCCAAAACGCGTTTTTCCCATGCATTTTTCCATAGGAGCTTTAGACAGGGCTACAGCCCGAACGGCTGAACAGAATTACTAGAAATTTGGCAGAGAGGTAGTCCTCAGGTCAAGGAAGTGCCTTTTGTAGGTTTGGTGTAAATCTGTTCAGTAGATTCTGAGAAAATAGCCTTTAAATCAATATATATATCTGAGCCAGCTTACGGTGCGCTTACGGTACGCTTACCGTACGCGTACGGTGGCGTGCGCGAGCGCAATTCTGATTGGCTCTTAGATCTTAGTAAACATTCGAATTGGCCGAAACCAGGAAGCGGCGGCCGCCATTTTCTCTCTCGCACTGAGAGTGATGTTTAAAATATAAAGCACAAAAACATGTAAAGGGGCTGTTTAGACAGCTCCCACACACATAGCAATGTTGAGGGAGTCCCCAAAGATCCCCCAAGGCCAAAAACGGAATTTTTATTTTTTCGCTAATTTCGCCGATTACGCTTACCGTACGCGTACGGTAAAAAATGTTTAAAAAAAAAAAATATCCACACTCTCCCCACCCCGTGTGCAATTGGTGCCCGAAGGGCACGAATTGTGCATGGCTTATTAAAGATGAGTTAAACTAAAACATTAAAAAAAAAAATAATAAAAAAAAAAATTATCCACACTCTCTCCACCCCATGTGCAAATGGTGCCCGAAGGGCACCATTTGTGCATGGCTTATAACATATACGAAAAATTAAAATATTACCTTTCAAAACGAAGTGCATCATATGTCCTCCATGTGCGCACGGTGCGCGAAGCGCATCGTGCGTACATGGCCCATCTAGCGTAACGTGGGCACGCGGTGCGCGTAGCGCACCACGTGCCCACCGTGCGTGCACGGCACTAACTGCGTAAAGTGGGCGCGCGGTGTGCGAAGCGCACCGCGTGCTCAATGTGCGCGCACGGTGCGCGCACAGAACGAACTGCGTTAAGTGGGCGCGCACGCCACGAATGGCGTAAAGTAACTTACCATTTAAAAAAACGTACAAATTCACTGAAAAACCCATAGGTTTCACACACGTTATAGTTAGGAATTAGCATTTAAAAAACCTTGCAAATTCACTGAAAAAACCATAGGTTTCACACATGTTATAGTTAGCGGAAATTTTACTGATAAAAAACCAATGAAATTCCCCCGTTATAGTTAGTGCAGGCAACTATAACTCACGCGACCGCAATCTTCTGCTGATGACATATGTGTCTTTATGAAAAAAAAATATTTGTAATATATGTATAGCTAAAAATGTATGGAAGAAGACATGGGCAAATATGTGTCTAAATACAGTATTAGCATCAGCAGAGGATTGCGGTCGCGTGAGTTATAGTTGCCTGCACTAACTATAACGGGGGAATTTCATTGGTTTTTTATCAGTAAAATTTCCGCTAACTATAACATGTGTGAAACCTATGGTTTTTTCAGTGAATTTGCAAGGTTTTTTAAATGCTAATTCCTAACTATAACGTGTGTGAAACCTATGGTTTTTTTAGTGAATATATATATATATATATATATATATATATATATATATATATATATATATATATTCACTGAAAAAACCATAGGTTTTAGGGAGAGTTATAGTTAGTTGGACATTTCACTCGTATGAAACCCGTGAAATTCCCCAGTTATAGTTAGTTCAGCTAACTATAACTCGCGCCCCCGCAGTGCACTGCTGATGACGTCACATATTACATCACTCATGACATGGTCAGTGACATCACTGATGACATCACTGAAGGCATCTCAAATGACATCACTGATGACATCATCCAGTGAATGTGTGTTTCTGTAAAGTTTAAATATGTTTAATATATATAGGGAAAGGCGTATTGAAGAATGAGTGGGTGTATAAGTGTCTGAATGGATGATTTAGTAGGTGCGTGACTGACTCAATAAGTGAGTGATTAAACGTATCTTACTGAATGCATGGGTTAGTGACTAAACTGTGTGAATGTCTGTATCCGTCTGTGTGTTGGTGTGCAAGCGGCTGCATGGGTTTGCGAATAGCTACATGAGTGTCTATATGGGTTATTGATTGGTTGTCTGAGTATCTGTATGGGTGCCTGAGTGTTTGTGTGGGTGGGGTGTGTGTGACTCTGTGCATAGATGTGTCAGTGGGTGATTCATTGGGTGCATGGTTTGAAGAGTGCATCTGTGATGGAATGTATGGGTGGGTGAGTGTGTGTATGGGTGTGTTAGTGAGTGAATGTATATCTCAGTGGTACTTGTGTGAGTAACTACATATGTGAAAAGCAGCATATATGTGTTTTGGAGTACGTAAATGGCTATAAGTGAGAGTGTGTGATTGTGAGAGTGGCTGTATGGATGAATATGTGTTTGTATCATTGATTGTATAAGAACGTAAGAATGTGCTAGTGTTTGTATGAGTAATTGAGCTGGTGTGCGTATAACTGTATAGGTGAGTAAATGGGAGTGTGATTAATTATTTGCATGACTGACTAGGTGTGTGAGTACCTCTATGAATGAGTGGTGGTGTGTGAGTGTCTATATAGCTGTATGAGTGCATATGATAGTCCTGTACTGAGTGACCATAAGTATGAGTGACTGTATGGGTGAGTGAGTGGATGTGTGTGTAGACCTAAGAATCAGTGAGTGGGTATGTAGTTATTGGTGTTGGAGTGTTTATGGTTTTGAGAATGGCAGTCTGTAATTTAGAGTGGGTATATCTAAAGTTATATTAGGGTGAGAGAAGATGCATGAAATTATCACATGGATGATGTCATCAGTGATGTCATCAGTGATGTCATTTGAGATGTCATCAGTGATGTCACTGACCATGTCATGAGTGATGTAATATGTGATGTCATCAGCAGTGCATTGCGGGGCAAACAAGATATTCAATATCACCAACTCATGAAAAAACTCAAATCCAAGCCAGAGTTAATAATCCGAAATGCAGACAAGGGAGGCAATTTGGTAATCTGGGAAAAAGCACAATACATCGAAGAAGCCATGAGACAACTATCAGACCGCAAATGCTATGGCCGAAGTGACAATATAAGTTTAAAATCAACTTATAATTTGTACTACACAAAGTTATTATCTTGGAAAAGTGCGGGACTCATTTCAACTGACGAATATAAATACCTCAAGAATGACACACCTACCACTCCAGTCCTCTACTTTCTACCCAAACTACACAAGGATCCGGTCCGACCACCAGGAAGACCCATAATCTCCGCACGAAATAGTCTAATGGAAAAAACGTCACAGTATATAGACTATTTATTGCAGGAACATGTTCGAGGACTGCCGTCCTATCTTAAAGATACCAGTGACTTCCTCCTAAAAATGAATGACTTCATCTGGCAAGAACAATTTGTACTTATGACAATGCACATTACGTCACTGTACACCAGTATCAATCATCAAGATGGGCTAAGGGCCATTCAATTTTATCTAAACAGAAGACCCCCAGAACAAGATCAACATAACAAAATGCTTGTTCAAATGATTGATTACTGACTGCATAACAATATCTTTCTCTTTCAGAGTTCTCTATTTCAACAAATTCGAGGAGTAGCTATGGGGGCCAGCTTTTCCCCCAGCTATGCTTGTCTACACATGGGCTGGTGGGAAGAGCTGGTCCTCAAAAACAAACATGAATCTATTCTTCGCAAAAATGTGAAACTTTGGCTGAGATATATAGACGACTTGTTTGTAGTGTGGGATGGGACCATAGCAGAAGCTAATGAGTTTGTCAATATTCTGAATACTAATGATCTCAACCTTGAATTCACTGCGAATATAAATCCTGAAAAAGTCATTTTTCTTGATGTGGAAGTCTACATCAAAGAGGGGACTCTGGTAACGAAAGCATACAGAAAACCCACAGCGGGAAACTCTGTGTTACATGCCTCCAGTGCCCACCCCCAACATCTAATCCAAAGCATCCCCTATGGTGAGATGATAAGGTTGCGGAGAATTTGTAGCAACTCAAATGATCTACTGGCAGCACAACAAGCTAGCAAAGATAAATTCCTAGAGAGGGGTTATTCTCAGAAATGTATTACTAAAGCTTTACAGAAAAGCATGAAGCACACCAGGGCCCATTTGCTCCAAGCGAAACCGCCCTCTAGTGAACCCGACCCTGCATCTCCAAATACTAACCCCCAAACAGGGGATTTCAGGATGATTTTGGGCTACAGTCAGCAACAAAAAGAGATTTATCAAATCATCAAGAGAAATTGGCCTATCCTACTCAACGACCCTGTTATAGGTCATCTGTTGCCCAAAAAACCGACCATTACATACTTTAAAGCTCCTTCAATGAAGGACGATCTAGTACAGAATAATCCCATTGACAAACCACCATGCACCTGGCTTTCCAGTAGAAAAGGTTTTGTCAAATGTAAAACTTGCAAGGCTTGTCAGAATGGTGTAAACACAACATCATACACCACGCCCTTCAATTCACAGGAAATCAAAATTGATAAAGCCCTAACATGTAAAACAGATCACGTAGTATATGTTCTTGGGTGTCCCTGTGGTTTGAATTATGTGGGCAGCACCAAGCTGCAGGGACACAAAAGAATATTACAGCACATGCGGGCTATCAAAAACGCCAACCAGACATATCCAGTGGCCCGCCACTTCAAGGAGAAGCATCATTCCGATCCCAAGTTTCTAACATTCTATGTGATTGATGCTATCCCCATCTCCAAAAGAGGTGGCGACAGAGAAATGGCACTACGCAGACTAGAAACCAGATACATTTTGGAACTAGATTCCAAACACCCGGGAGGCCAGAACATGACTGAAGACTTCCATACATACCTCTAGTTAGAAGTAAGCCCGACTAAAACCATTCGGTATTACACCTATAATCACAAATAATTGGTTTAGACATCAAACATTTCGGCAGCTGACTCCCATTATCACGTACTATTTAAACCACTATGGTATTGATTCAATTATGACATGTTTTTAAAATTCCATTTTTTTTAGCAAACTATTCACATAACAAGGAATAGCTGCTTTACACTTACACGTTTTTTATCACTTTGAATCTTTTTAGCACCGTGATTGGGTGAACAACAATGCCTTTTTAATTCTACATTTACCTTGACAACCAAGTAGTGTGGTGACCCCTGACCTAAAATCCCAAGACCATTTCTATAGGGTAGTACTTCTAGGTTCAACAAAATTCATTTTAATTATTTAAAAGTGGTTTTTAACTGAATATCTTTTTAACCAATTAGAAGACGTACCTATTTTTACATCAAGTTTTAAATCATTTGGGGATAATATCAAGTTGTTTTTTAAGGCATTTAAGCCACAATTTTAATAGAAACAACAATTCAAGGTCATCCTGTTTTATTTGCCATCTTTGCACAGTGGAACTAATGGTATTTGCACAATATATTTATTCTATTTGTACTGTTTTGCTATTTTGCACAAGATAGGCGATGTTGTTACTGAATTGGTAATCAACAGTTTACAATTATTTGGGTTATCCAACATTGGTATTAGGCTGTTCTGTAGAGATCTAGCGCGTTGTTGTTATTGTTACAAATTGGTATGAAGCACTGCCACTTTAAATTCGCTTGCACTTATAAGGAAAAAAAAGCAAGGAGAGAGAAAAAAATGGTTTAAAAGTCATGTGATCGTTTTTGAGCGCGTCATGTGATCAAGGCCCTCCGGGGCTGAAACCCGTAATGGCTGTTCCATCGCTGTGTTGAGGAAGGAATAAACTATTTTACATCGCTTAAACTGTGTGGTCTACGCTCCTTGTGCCAAAAGGATTGGAGAAACTAATGAGGAGTTCGCATTCTATATATATATATATATATATATATATACATGCGCCTTGTGGCGTATTGGATGGACATCGTTTTTTGCATATATCTCCTACATACACACAGGATATTGATATAATTTATGAGAATTGTGCTCTGTAAATACCTAACTTTGTAGTCATAATTTTATTTTCTGTACTTCTGCCTATCCCGATTTGGTAGAAAACACCAGAAGACAACAATCCACCTATTTGGGAATGCAATGACATGCACTCACTCCTCCCTTAGGGCTCATGAACCAATATAGCGCACAAATAAAAAGATGCCTAGATGAGGTAACCATTTCTCTAACATGGTGGCTGACGGCCCAACAGATTAAAAAACAAAATCAACTGATAAATACATTAGTATTCAGAGCCGGAAAACTATTTAAGAAACAAACATTGGAAAGAGCCTCAAGTATTTTAAACTCCCCAAACTCCACTGCCCTTGATACACTCGCTAGGGAGTTTATGGCTAATTAACTAGATGAACACGTAGTTGACTTCACAAGAGCAAATGACTCCACTTCCTCTTTAAAGCAGCGCTTCACAAAGGTGTACGTGGGAGAAGGAAGACATGAAAACTTAATGCTCCCCTTGGGTCTGAATAAAGACGGGTCAAAAATCTAAAGAAAGAGAAATGAAAGCTAGCGAAATGGTGTGTTATTATTCATAATGCAAGGTGCGGAGAACATAATTTTTCATATTGCAAAGATGTCACTCAAGACTAAATTAACAAAAAACGAAATATTAAAGAGGGGAAGCAAATGTTCCATAGCCCGAGCGATTAACTGTTTAAATATGGGATTCGACTACACGTCTTCAAATGCGTCTTGGTGCAAAAAGTAGAACAACAATAAACGCAGAGTAATTAAGGAAACGTTCACACCTTTATTAAAGCTGTTCATTTTGTTTGCGAATGAACCGCACGCGACAAACCTACTGAACACGTCTACACCTTTTCTCATCTACCAGGGCTACTCCATCATTGCTCAGGGTAGTAAAAAACTGATACTTCAGGGTCCTTTCTGAGGCCGGGATAGAGACCCGGTGTTTCCCCGGGGGCGGGAGGGGTGGATGAAGGTTATGTTGCGGTGGGGTCCGTTGTTGTCACTGAGGGGCGGTTTTGCAGCAGTGCTGCATATCAGCTCCCTGTAACAATAGCGGTGCTTCTTGCTGGCCCACTGGAGGGCTGTAAAACTTATCCCGTAGGTAAAATAATGCAAAATTAACTACATACCCCAGCATGCATTGTGATAACCAACTTGATTGCGAGGGCACACCGGAAGCCAATGAAAGTAATTTAGCACACAAGAATCAAACCCACTGGAGGGTACAATAATGTAAAATTAACTACATGCCCCAGCATGCATTTTGATAACCAACTTGATTGCAAGGGCACACCGGAAGCCAATGAAAGTAATTAAATAGCATGCAGAGGAGATATGGAGGCAATGAACCAATGATTCCTGATGTCGGCCTCTGCTGAGAAGCACGAAGGCTTCGAAACGCGTAAGGCCAAGGGAGTACACAACGGGATGGAAAGCTACATGTTTTATCAATAAAGCGGTTGTGAATCTACCTGACAGCAGAGTGCAGCATTATATCTGAGCGCCCTTTGGATATTATATATATATATATATATATATATATATCTGTATATATATATATCTATATTACCTACTGGCGGTCGCCAGTAGGTAGTTATAGTTAGGACCCCTTTTCCATAGGAAATCCGCAACATTCTATTTTGAATAACTTTGGCGCCGGTCGATGAATCCTCGCGAATTTCTCAAAATAGGTGGGGCGCTACGCTCCGCTCCTACCCTGAAAGTCTCGGGGGGATTCGTCAAGCGGGGGCTGAGATAAAAGGGGGGTCCCAAAACGCGTTTTTCCCATGCATTTTTCCATAGGACCTTTAGAACGAGCTACAGCCCGAACGGCTGAACAGAATTACTAGAAATTTGGCAGAGAGGTAGTCCCTATGTCAAGGATGTGCCTTTTGTAGGTTTGGTGTAAATCTGTTCAGTAGATTCTGAGAAAATAGCCTTTAAATCAATATATATATCTGAGCCCGCTTACGGTACGCTTACCGTACGCTTACCGTACGCGTACGGTGGCGTGCGCGAGCGCGATTCTGATTGGCTCTTAGATCTTAGTAAACATTCGAATCGGCCGAAACCAGGAAGCGGCGTCCGCCATTTTGTCTCTCGCACTGAGTGTTATTTATCAAACATGATGCCCAAAAACATGTTACGGGGCTGTTTTGACAACTCCATCCCACATAGTCATGTTGAGGGAGTCCCCAAACATCCCCCAAGAGCAAAAACGGTTTTATTTTTTTTTCGGCAATTTCGCCGAGTACGCTTACCGTACGCTTACCGTAAGCGTACGGTAAAAAATAGAAATAAAAAAAACACTATCCACACTTACCCCACCCCCTGTGCTTTTGGTGGCCGTAGGCCACCAAATGTACAGGGCTTATTACATCAGTAAAAAAACTATATTTTGACAACATGAAATTATAAAATCGAAATAAAAAAAACACTATCCACATTGACCCCACCCCCTGTGCTTTTGGTGGCCGAAGGCCACCAAATGTACAGGGCTTATTAAAGTTGATAAAAACCGTGCACGGAACGCACTGCGTTAAGTGGGCGCGCACGCCTCGAATGGCGTAAAGTAACTTAGCATTTAAAAAACCGTACAAATTCACTGAAAAAACCATAGGTTTCACACACGTTATAGTTAGGAATTAGCATTTAAAAAACCTTGCAAATTCACTGAAAAAACCATAGGTTTCACACATGTTATAGTTAGCGGAAATTTTACTGATAAAAAACCAATGAAATTGCCCCGTTATAGTTAGTGCTGGCAACTATAACTCACGCGACCGCAATCTTCTGCTGATGACATATGTGTCTTTATAAAAAAAAATATTTGTAATATATGTATAGCTAAAAATGTATGGAAGAAGACATGGGCAAATAAGTGTCTAAATACAGTATTAGCATCAGCAGAGGATTGCGGTCGCGTGAGTTATAGTTGCCAGCACTAACTATAACGGGGCAATTTCATTGGTTTTTTATCAGTAAAATTTCCGCTAACTATAACATGTGTGAAACCTATGGTTTTTTCAGTGAATATATATATATATATATATATATATATATATATATATATATATATATATATATATATTCACTGAATAACCCATAGGTTTTAGGGAAAGTTATAGTTAGTTGGACATTTCACTCGTATGAAACCCATGAAATTTACCAGTTATAGTTAGTTCAGCTAACTATAACTCGCACCCCCGCAGTGCACTGCTGATGACGTCACATATTACATCACTCATGACATGGTCAGTGACATCACTGATGACATCACTGAATACATCTCAAATGACATCACTGATGACATCATCCAGTGAATGTGTGTTTCTGTAAAGTTTAAATATGTTTAATATATATAGGGAAAGGCGTATTGAAGAATGAGTGGGTGTATAAGTGTCTGAATGGATGATTTAGTAGGTGCGTGACTGACTCAATAAGTGAGTGATTAAACGTATCTTACTGAATGCATGGGTTAGTGACTAAACTGTGTGAATGTCTGTATCCGTCTGTGTGTTGGTGTGTAAGCGGCTGCATGGGTTTGCGAATAGCTAATGAGTGTCTATATGGGTTATTGATTGGTTGTCTGAGTATCTGTATGGGTGGCTGATTGTTTGTGTGGGTGGGGTGTGTGTGACTCTGTGCATAGATGTGTCAGTGGGTGATTCATTGGGTGCATGGTTTGAAGAGTGCATCTGTGATGGACTGTATGGGTGGGTGAGTGTGTGTATGGGTGTGTTAGTGAGTGAATGTATATCTCAGTGGTACTTGTGTGAGTAACTACATATGTGAAAAGCAGCATATATGTGTTTTGCAGTACATAAATGGCTATGAGTGAGAGTGTGTGATTGTGAGAGTGGCTGTATGGATGAATATGTGTTTGTATCATTGATTGTATAAGAACGTAAGAATGTGCTAGTGTTTGAATGAGTAATTGAGCTGGTGTGCGTATAACTGTATAGGTGAGTACATGGGAGTGTGATTAATTATTTGCATGACTGACTAGGTGTGTGAGTACCTCTATGGATGAGGGGTGGTGTGTGAGTGTCTATATAGCTGTATGAGTGCATATGATAGTCCTGTACTGAGTGACCATAAGTATGAGTGACTGTACGGGTGAGTGAGTGGATGTGTGTGTAGACCTAAGAATCAGTGAGTGGGTATGTAGTTATCGGTGTTGGAGTGTCTATGGTTTTGAGAATGGCAGTCTGCAATTTAGAGTGGGTATATCTAAAGTTATATTAGGGTGAGAGAAGATGCATGAAATTATCACATGGATGATGTCATCAGTGATGTCATTTGAGATGTCATCAGTGATGTCACTGACCATGTCATGAGTGATGTAATATGTGACGTCATCAGCAGTGCATTGCGGGGGCGCGAGTTATAGTTAGCTGCACTAACTATAACGGGGGAATTTCACGGGTTTCGTACGAGTGAAATGTCCAACTAACTATAGCTTTCCCTGAATTTCTACGGTTTTTTAAATGCTAATTTCTAACTATAACGTGACTGAAACCTATGGTTTTTTCAGTGAATTTCAAAGGTTTTTTAAATGCTAATTTCTAACTATAATGTGCCTGAAACCTATGGTTTTTTAAGTGAATTACAAAGGTTTTTCAAATGCTAGTTTCTAACTATGCCTACAGAGGTAGGACATGTGAAGAAAGAAGAAAAAACGCACATAAAAAAGCAAAAGAAATGCAGAAAGAAGCAACAGAAGTCCACAAAGACGAAGAAAAGTGCAGGAAGAAGCAAGACATGTGCAGAAAGAACCAACGGAGGAGTAGAAAGAGGCCTTGTTCCAAAATCATCCTGTGCCCACAACTTTTTCAGACAGGTACTGGTAGTAACTGACTCTGACTAACCAGGCCTAGAGCCAGTGCCATGGTAAAAGACACTTAGAATACAGTGGAAACACCTACATACACTAGGGAACACTATGCATTGGAGTACCCCTGTGATTAGCATGACATCCTCTGTAAGGCCCTAGTACATAATAGGGCAGGGGGATTAAAACTACCTCTTAAAACGCACTACGGGGCATGTTTGCACAGTGGTGAAGGGATGGGGGCCTGAGGTGATATGTGCGCAAACACGCCCTGTGGCCATTTTAAGTTGGGAGATTAAGTCCCCTTGAATCCTGACGGTCCCTGGGGTCCAACTAGCCAACCAGGTACCTCCAGTAAGCGCCACAGAGCTGCGTTGCAGAGAGGTGTAAAAAGGGGCGTGGCCTGGACCACCTCTCTGCAACGCAGCGCAGTGGCGCTTACTGGCGGTACCTGGTGGGGTTGTTGGCCCCCAGGGACCCTCAGAATTGAAGAGGAATTAATCCCCCAACTTAAAAAGTGCCACAGGATGCGTTTGAATGCTTTTCACATCAGGCCCACCCCCTCCCTTCACCACTGTGCAAACGCGCCCGTGGCGTGTTTTAAGTTGGGAGATTAAGTTCCCTTGAATCCTGAGGGTCCCTGGGGTCCAACTATCCCATGAGGTACCTCCAGTAAGTGCCACATAACTGCGTTGCAGAGAGGTATAAAAAGGGGCGTGGCCTCTGAACACCTCTCTACAACGCAGCTCCCTGGTGCATACTGGAGGTACCTGGTGGGCTAGTTGTCCCCCAGGGACCACCAGTATTCAAGGGGAATTAGTTCCCCATCTTACAACACGCCAGGGGGCGTGCTTGCAGACTGCTGCAGGGATGGGGCGGGGCCTCCGGCACGATGCTGGTCTTTTTTTTAAATGTATTTTTTTGAAGAAGGGGGGCTGTGTGGCCCCCCTTCCTTTCATATTTTATTGGCCCTGGGGACCCCATCCCCCAGGGCCTGACCCCTATTTTTTTTTTATTTAAGAAAATTGGAAGGGGGCCGCGTGGTCCCCCTCCCGAGGCCATATTCGGCCCCGGGGACCCCAACCACGGGGCCGGCCTTTCCGTGTTTTTTTTTATAATGGGGAGGGGGGCTGTGTGGCCCCCCTCCCGGACCACTTTTGGCCCGGGGACCCCATCCCCCAGGGCCTGGCCTCTTGTTGGGGACTGTGGGGGGTTCCCAATTTCCCCACGGTCCCACCGGCTCCCTGCCTCCTGCGGGAGCCGGCATTGCTTTTCCACACAGGGAGCTGCTAAGATGCAGCTCCCCGTGTGGAAAAGCAATGTGGTTTGGATTTTGAAAGTGAGAGGAGGTTTCCTGCTCTCCCTTTCAAAACCCAAACCAGAGTTTGCAATGACAGGGCGGGAGATGCTAGGCTCCCACCCTGTCATTGAAAACAGCAGTGTCCCGAGGGTGGGCATCCCGGGAAACTGCAGGAGCCAGCCCTGGGGGGTGGCGGTCCCCAGGGCCATCACTGGCTCCAGGAAGGGGGCCGTGCGGCCCCCCTCAGACATTAGCAAAGCCCTGGGGATGTGGTGGTCCCCAGGGCTCGGGGGTCTGTAACAGACCCCCAAATTTGCATAGTTAGTGCCCCGGGGAGGTGGAGGTCCCTGGGGCGTGTGGGGGGCTTGTGCCCCCCCACACAGGTAGTTTAAAAAAACAAAAGCCCCGGGGGGTGGCGGTCCCTGAAGCTGTGGGGGGCCATGTGCCCCTCGCAAATATGGAAAGAAAGCCCCGGGGGGGTGGTGGTCCCTGGGGATTGGGGGGCCTTGGAGGCCCCCCACCCATTTAAAATACAAGCCCCAGGTGGTGGCGGTCCCCGGGGCTGCGTGGGGGCCATGAGCCCCCCACAAATATTTTAGAAAAGCCCTGGGGGGTAGCGGTCCCTGGGGCTGGGGGGTCCCTTTGGGCCCCCCATTACAATATAAACATTGCACCCGGGACTTGGCCCACCCGGGGGCTAAATAATAATGAAGCGCGAGAGCCCGTGCTTCGTTTTTTTTATTTTCGCGGCCGGATCCACGCACCCAGCGCAAATTCGGCCAATGTTTTTTTTTTTTTAATGCTTTTTTTGGCCCTGGGGTCCTTGTGGGACCCCCTGAGCAGGCCTAGGGGGTCAGGGTGTTTCTACCCTGCCCCCTTTTCTTGTTTTGCGCCTTTGTTTTTCTCTTTTCTTGTACCTCGGTTCTACCGAGGCACAAGATGGCTGCCAACTCTTCCTGGTTGGAAGTGTTGAATTAGAATGCAGCTCGTAATCGGCAGGGTGCGCGGATCCACCACGGCCATAGATATCGAAACATTTATTTTTTGATTTTCTCAGCAACTACTGAACGGATTTACACCATTTATAAAAAAAGGTCTCTTTCTTAACCAAGGGCTACCTTTTTGCCAAATTTGGTGTAATTCCGTTCAGCGGTTTTGGCTATAACTGTGTCTAAAGTTTCCTATGGGAAATTGATTTTTTGACTTCTATTTTTTGAATTGCTCAGGAACTACTGAACGGATTTATACCATTTAAAAAAAAATTCTCTTTTTGAACCAAGGGCTACTTTTTTGCAAAATTTGGTGTAATTCCGTTCAGCAGTTCGGGCTGTAGGCGTGTCTAAAGTTTCCTATGGGAAATAACATGGAGAAAACGCGTTTTGGGACCCCCCTTTTTTCTCGGCCCCCGCTTGACGAATCACCCCAAAACTTCTTTCAAAGTAGGAGCTGACCGTAACGGGCCATAAGTTTTGAAAATTTCGCGAAGATTCATCAACTGGCGCCAAAGTTATTGCGAAAACAAAAAATGCTTTTTGAATAGAAACATACTATACTACTATAACTATAACTACCAACTGGCGACCGCCAGTAGCTAATATATAACAAGTATATATATATATTTGTTTCTTTAAGTGAATATATACACATACACACAAACATATGTATAAATATATATATGTGTGTGTGTATACATATATATATATATATCTGTGTATATATAGTCACTGAAAAAAACAAAGGTTACAGGTTACAGGTTACAGGTATATTATAATTAGGCTCAGATTTCACTCGTACAAAACCAGTGAAATTCAGCAGTTATAGTTACCTGAGTTAACTATAACTTATGCCCCATAATGCACTGCTTATGACCTCACATACTACATCACTCATGACATGGTCAGTGACATCACTCATGAGATCACTGAAGGCACCTCAAATGACTCACTGATGACATCACTGATGACCTCATCAAGTGAGTGTAAGTGTTTTTAAGAGTTTATGGGCCAGATGTACAACTGTTGTTTGCAGTCGCAAAAGGGAAATCAAACCGTTTACGACCGCAAAAAACGGTGGAGGTATGTACAAACGCTATTTTGCGAGTCACTGACTCGCAAAATAGCGTTTTCTACTCGCTATTAGGAAGGGGCGTACCAAGGGTGTGCCTTCCTAATAGCGAGTCCAAATGGCATGTACCATGGGGTCACTTATATGTTTTGTTTTAAAAAGGAAGGTTTTGGCTTGGCAAACGTTTTTTTTTGCCAGGTTGAAATGGCAGTTTAAAACTGGACCCACTCAGGCTGCATTGGCAGGCATGAGACATGTTTGAAGATCTACTTAAGTGGGTGACTCAATCTGTGCTGCAGTCTCACTAGTAGCATTTACATTACAGGCCGTGGGAACTTACAGAGCCTGTTTTCTTGAGACTTCTGAGTAGATTAAATATGTCAATTGGGTATAAACCAATGTTACCATGTTTTAAGCAGAGAGCATAAGCCCTTTAGCACTAGTTAACTATGGTACAATGCACAGAGTCCTACGGCCAGCTAAAAAGAATTCAGCAAAAAGTGGAAAGTACAGGCAAAACGTTCGGTGGTGTCACTGCAGAGAGGGTCAGGTCTAACAATAATCAGGAATTTCTAAGTCACCTTCAGATGCCTGTAATTGGTGCTTATTTAATACCACTCTATGTCTGTCAGCATTCCAGATCAGTGATAGCAAAATGCCTTCTATCATTTTGAATATCGGTAGCCTCATTGATAGGATACAAATTGTCACAAAATTACCATTTTCAATGATGCTATTATTAACATCATTGACAAGGGGAGTGACCTCCAGGAGGCACTTTATCTCTGAGGGTTGGCAACACCCTGTCAGAAGTATAGGACTTAAACCAAAATCTCTGAGCCCTCAAAATGTCTTCTATCTCTGGGATGTTCCATATTCCAGGAATCTTGTTTTGCGTTAATTTACCTTTTCATCATCAGGTTTGTAGGAAGAACAGTATATTGTACACTTGTAATGAAATCTTATGCCCAATCCCCTCTGTGGAGATACCATGATGTATTCTCTTCAAGCACATCATGTTTGCTAATTGTTCCATGAGCAATACAAAATAGCAATAGGGATGATGAACTTCCTTGACATTTGCCCTTGTAATTTGATACTGATCTGATATTATGAGACTCATTTAGACTTTATTTGTTATTACAGCATATAGTAACATCAGCTATGTCATCATGTATTCCTCCAGAAGCAGTTTTTGCAAAGTCACACACATTTACTGCCAGCTAATCATTTTGAAGGCTTTCACCAAATATACAAACTACCAACTTCAGCGCTAGTGCTGCCTTCAGAGTATATTGTAAGATGTGAAATATTTGAAAAAGTGGTGTGGACATGTACAAACCTACTCTGCTCTGGATAAATCATGAGAAGAACTATGTTAAGCACTTGATTAGCGAAGACTTTACCAAGTATTATATGTCTATGTTCAAGATCGATAAGTGTCTGTAAGAGGTCACATTTTGCATGTACCTGCCTACCTTTCAAAAGTTTATGATTAACCTCTCTTCACTTGAGCGTGGTAGTTTACCTTCAGTATTTGCTGCCATGTACTTCTCTGTGAACTTTGGGACCAGAATTTTTATGACTTCAATTGGGTAGTCCATTGGTTCCCAGTTTTACAGTTGCCAAAATCAGCAATTTCTTTTTCCTAACCTCTTGAACTGTTAGTGGTGTATCTAATTGTTTCAGCTATTTGGAAGGGGCTGGATCTATAACCATCTCGTCCAAGTAGTCCTCCACATTCCCAGATGTACCTAAATCATTAGGTTTGTAGAATAGTACTTTAAGATAATTTAATTGATTTCATGCTGTGTATGTTTGGCCTCTCCAGGACTGTATTGAATACTCATGATTGGATTCCCGCATTATTTTGCCTTGATCAGTAATGCCCACAGTCTCCCAACTTTATCCCGTACTTTGTGTTTTTTGCCCTCCACCTTAGAATAATACCAGCTCTAAAGTTTGCATAACCTTTTCTCATACATCCATTGCTTTCTTTAGGTACAGGTATGTACCATAGATGGTTGTAATGCAGATTACTAACTTAAAATCTGCAGTTGTTGATGCAGGCCCTTCAATATCCTTGAAAAATTCAGAATCTTGTTGATAGTGCTTCAAAATACTATGGGGCCTATTAGGATGGCGGTCGGGAATTCTCCCCGACCGCCATGGTAGCGGGAAAAGACCGCCCGCAAGGACCGCGGCATAACCGCCGGTCCAATTAGAATGCTTCGCAGTCGAAATCCGACCGTGGCGGTCAGATTCTGGCGACGAACATTGCGGCGGTTGCTGCTGTCAGCAGCACCACCACGGTGTGAAAAGGAGCATGTAATGCATGTCACTGCACTGCGTGGCAGTCACTGCACAGTGCCTGCCACCTGGTACAGGGACATGTAGGGGGTTCCATGGGTACCCCCAGTGCACCCACACACACCCCCAACACATTGGGGGTGCACAATGGGCCCCCGGAGACATTCCCTGCATGCCTTTCCATGGCGGTTCCACCGCCGCAGAAAGGCTGGCTACCCCCGGCATCATAATCATGCCGGCGGAGCCTGGCCCTGCACCAGCGTCATTGTAGCGGTCCAGTTCTGCCCCCTAGGCATGCGTGCGGACTGGTACTGGCGGAACAGTGGCAGGCGGAGATTCTCACCGCCGCAGTCGTCACCTCCATGCTAATGGGACCGGTGTTTTCTGGTTTGCAATTGTGGGCGTTTATCTGCCACCGGTCGGGCAGCTGCCACCGCCGGCCCGGCGGCGGCCATCCGTCCGCCATCCTAATAGACCCCTAAGTCTTCCAAGGCAGAACACTGCTGTGTCTAATTAGGAAAATAGGAATGGTGGATCTCTGATCTCCCTATCTACATCTCCCTAGCAGTGGGCTGTGGTCTTATATGGTTTTGCAGAGGTATTCCATCTGTGAATTTGAGGCATGCAGTAACAGGGAGCCAAATATTTTGTCCAGTCTGGAGTGAAGGCACTGAGCATGTGAATAATATGAAGTACTCTCTAGTGTTGGTGTTGAGTAATCTCCAGGAGTCAACCAGGTTCCAACTGTTTGCCCAACATTCTATGGTCTGTGCTACCCTATCAATGGTGAAAATGGCAGAGGCAGTGAGATCTGTCTTTATCCATATCACTTATTCCATTATAGTCAACTTGAAACATACCTGTAGATTTTCATTTTTTTCTTTGTGCAATGATAAAGGTTCTATGAATTGAGTTTGTTCACTTTTAGGGGGATGCACACTGACTAGCAGTAGACCCATTCCATCTAACTTGCACACCATTATATCGTAGCATCCTTCCTGATCTCATATAGTCTTGTGAGCTGTAAAAGATAATGCAGGTCACTTCCCAATGAATGCTTTTCTGCTTTCTGCAGAGTGCTTTGTGTAAAACAGCTGCCCCTCCATCTACTTTTTGAATATGAGCCCCTTTTATTTATTAGGATGAGTTGCTTGAAATAGAGCAATTTTGCACTTCTTCTTTTAACATGTGTATATATATTGTACTCTGTAGTAGCATTATTCATGCCCTGACATTCAAAGTAAAAATAATTGTCTTTTATGTAATGGGCCTTTGCAGTTTCCTCTTAAATAATGATAATTGTTTGTCTTTTATCTTTATATCACACAGGAGGAGAGGTGAAGGTAGGCCAACACACACCCTCCACAAAAACTCAAAATCAATACACACAGGGATGAAGACTACATTGGGATGACTTATTGTGGCCTATGCCATTATTATAACTCTACTTGTGTAATCGGGACTTCCCTTGCGAGATATCAATCTTGTTGGATAAGGAGGCCTCACCCACTTTTTGTGGCATGCTTCGTCATAAGCAACCTCCCCCACCATAGTTGGATGATACCTCCAGGGCGGACTCGACCTCGAAGTAGAGGAAGTTCTTAGATAAAGTTTTCCTGGAAAGAGAGGGATCCAGATAATTAAAAATAACTGGAGATGAACCTTTATCGGTGGGAACCTCTGATGCGGTTAAAATCACTACTGGGATGGAATGCAGGCTTGAGACAGCCCCACCATCATCAAGGGCGAGTTCACCCTAGTGGTATCTGTTTGTCTCTTCTGCACATACCACCATGTATGCTCAAGAATCTTAACTTTCCATTTTTGTGTGGACTGAACCTCTTAGGCAATTTAAACCAATCTCCAACTAATCTCCCGAGGTAGTAGAGCAACAGTTTCCTGCAGGATAACAAAAAACAATGGTATAAAAACAATGGTGTAACATAAAATCGGCAAAGTCTATCACATGTTGAGGTAGAGCTGTGGAGGGCGCAAGTCTTTGCTAATTGGTCTCCTCGCCAACCACTCCTCCATATTTTGCTGAAGATATTTCTCCCCTTCAACAAAGTGTTCCAGTCCATTCTGTCTTCCCCTGGGGACACCCAGATGGATTGAGGTCCAAAGCATGATGGGTGGTCAAAGTAAATCCTCTGCTGACCTAGGGATCACCTTTGACAGTTCCTCATCTTATCCCAATGTCCGTTCTGAGTCTGACTTAGATTTCATTGTGTTAGATTCTGATCCAGTATAACTTTTCACAATTCATCTCTCTTGGCTGGCAGTTACGGCTGAAATCACGACTCGCTGCCCGTCCAATGCCCAGGCTCAAATTGTTTCTTGATCTGACATGGCTTCAACTTCCTAAGGCATCGGAATTTGGAGCATAGGTGTCCTGCAGAAGAAGGCCCCCAATGACCAGGTCCAGAATCATCTGCCTAGCCCCAGGCCTCCATTGAGACAGAGAAAAAGTGGGTTTGACCTTTTATATACAAGAGAACGAGGCAGCCGGGTAGAAGAGGATTGCTCTGCCAGGACTAGTCACAAAAGTAACAGAATATTGACCACCTCAGATGGTCAGCTACCACATGACCACAAAGATAAACATTAATTCAAAAGGGTATGAGAGGCAATTTATATACAAGATAAATCATAAGTATGAACAGAAAGCAAAAAGCGGACTTCGACGTTGTTGTTCGTGATCTTAAGTTGTCTTTTATTGCAGATGCATTCAGTTTTCTTAAGTAGACAGCCAACGCGTTTCGCCCAGACAAGGGCTTCTTCAGGGCGGAGAGCACGTTGCCATAGACTAGCTGGCTTGTGACTAGGGTTTACTGACGGTTTTCCTGGTGCTGATGAAGAGCCATTTGAAGATCTTTTAGAGCATGCAGAGGGTGTGGAAGAATGATCAATCAATCAATCAAAGCATTTATATAGCGCACTACTCACCCAGAGGGTCTCAAGGCGCTGGGGAGGGGGGTCCGCTACTGCTCGAACAGCCAGGTCTTGAGTTGCTTCCTGAAGGCGAGGTGGTCCTGGGTCAGGCGGAGGTCGGTCGGGAGGGAGTTCCATGTCTTGGCGGCGAGGTAGGAGAAGGACCGTCCCCCTGTGGTGGCTCTTCGGATGCGGGGGACGGCGGCGAGGGCGTGGCCGGTCGATCGAAGTTGGTGTTTGGGAGCGTAGAAGTTGAGGCGGCTGTTGAGGTATCCTGGGCCTTGGTTGTGTAGGGCTTTGTGTGCGTGGGTGAGGAGTCGGAAGGTGATTCTCTTGTTGACCGGGAGCCAGTGCAGGTCTCTCAGGTGTCCGGAGATGTGGCTGCGACGGGGGATGTCCAGGATGAGTCATGCTGAGGCGTTCTGGATTCGCTGGAGTCTCTCCTGGAGTTTGCCGGTGGTTCCGGCGTAGAGGGAGTTGCCGTAGTCCAGACGGCTGGTGACGAGGGCCTGGGTGACCGTCTTCCTGGTCTCGGTGGGGATCCACCGGAAGATCTTACGTATCATGCGCAGGATGTTGAAGCACGACGAGGAGACGGCGTTGACTTGTCTGGTCATGGAGAGGGAGGAGTCCAGGATGAAGCCCAGGTTGCGTGTGTGGTCTGTTGGTTTGGGTGTGCTGCCTAGGGCGGGGGGCCACCAGGAGTCGTCCCAGGTGGAGAGTGAGGATCCCAGGATGAGGACTTCCGTCTTGTCCGAGTTCAGTTTCAGGCGGCTGTTCTTCATCCATTCGGCTACTTCTTTCATCCCTTCGTGAAGGTTGGCTCTGGCGGTGGCGGGGTCGTTGGTGAGGGAGAGAATCAGCTGGGTGTCATCGGCGTAGGAGATGATGTTGAGGTTGTGCTGGCGTGTGATGTCTGCGAGGGGGCTCATGTAGACGTTGAAGAGGGTTGGACTGAGCGAGGAGCCTTGAGGAACGCCGCAGATGACTTCGGTGGCTTCAGATCTGAACGGGGGAGGCGGACTCTCTGTGTCCTTCTGGCGAGGAAGGAGATGATCCACTCCAGTGCCTTCTCCTGGATTCCGACGTTGCTGAGTCGCTGCACTAGTGTACGGTGGCAGACAGTGTCGAAGGCCGCGGAGAGGTCTAGGAGGATGAGGGCTGCTGTTTCTCCGTTGTCAAGCAGTGCTCGGATGTCATCGGTGGCTGCGATCTGGGCGGTCTCGATGCTGTGGTTGGCCCGGAAGCCAGACTGCGAGAGGTCGAGGGAACCGTTCGTCTCGAGGAAGGCGGCCAGCTGCTTGTTGACGGTCTTCTCGATGACTTTTGCAGGAAACGGGAGCAGCGAGATGGGGCGGTAGTTCTTGAGGTCGGTGGGGTCGGCTGATGGCTTCTTTAGTAGAGCGCTGAGTTCGGCGTGCTTCCAGCTCTCCGGGAAGGTAGCGGTGTCGAAGGAGGTGTTGATGATGTCCCGCAGGTGGGGTGCGATGACAGCGTCGGCCTTGTCGAAGACGTGGTGAGGGCAGGAGTCGGTAGGAGATCCGGAGTGGATGGAGTTCATCGTGCGGACGGTGTCTTCGGTGCTGATCGGGGTCCAGGCGCGGAGGGTGGTGGTGGGGGGCGGTGGTTCGGTCGTGGCGTGCGTCGGTGGAGTGCTGAAGCTGTTGTGTATGTCCGCGATCTTGTTGTGGATGTAGGAGGCGAGGGAGTTGCAGAGGTCTTGCGAAGGGGTGATGTTGTTGTTTCCGGCGTTGGGGTTGGAGAGCTCTTTAATGATGTTGAAGAGTTCCTTGCTGTTGTGTGCGTTGTTGTCCAGTCGTTCCTTGAATGCGGTTTTCTTGGTGGCGTGGATGAGTTGGTGGTGCTTTCGGGTGGCGAGCTTGAGGCCAGTCATGTTGTCCGGTGTTGGGTCTCTGCGCCATGTTCTCTCGAGGGCTCGGCAGTTCTTCTTGGAGCTCTTGAGTTCGTCGGTGAACCATGGGGCTTTCTTGCTGCCGGGTCTGCTAGGCGGGGTCTTCAGAGGGGCAAGGTCGTCTGCGCAGTTGCTGATCCACTTCGCGAGGTTGGTGGCCGCCTGGCTTAGGTTCGTTGCGCTGGTGGGAGGGTTCATGCTCAGGGAGGTCGCGAGCTGGTCGGCTGTGATCTTGTTCCAGCTTCTGCGTGCAACCTGTTGCTGGTGGTGGTGGATCGTGGTCCTTCTGAAGCTGAAGTGGACGCAGCTGTGGTCTGTCCAGTGGAGTCCGGTGGCGTGGCTGAAGGCGATGTCCTTGCTGGATGAAAAGACGGGGTCGAGTGTGTGTCCGGCGTAGTGGGTGGGGGTGGTGACCAGCTGCTTGAGTCCCAGGTTTGCGAGGTTGTCCAGCAGGGTGGTGGTGTGGCGGTCGTTGTTGTTCTCCAGGTGGAAGTTGAGGTCCCAGAGGAGGATGTAGTCAGCGGAGAGGAGGGCGTGCGGGCTGATGAAGTCGGCGATGTCTTCGCTGAATTGTGTGCGTGGTCCCGGGGGTCTGTAGATGAGGGTGCCTCTGAGGGTGGTCTTGGGTTTGATGTGGACCTGGAAGTGCAGGTGCTCGGCGGGTGCGAGGGTGTCATCGGTGTTGGTCGTGATGCGGATGGTGTTCCTGTGGATGATGGCGATGCCTCCTCCGGTCTGGTTGATGCGGTCCCTTCGGATGATCTTGTAGCCGTCTGGGATGGCGATGGCGATGTCGGGCGCTGAAGAGGCGTTCATCCAGGTTTCCGCGAGGAAGGCGACGTCTGGTGAGGTTGTGTCGAGCAGGTTCCAGAGCTCGATGGCGTGTCTGTGGACGGAGCGGGTGTTGAGCAGGATGCATTTCAGGTGGCTGCTGCTGTTGCTCGTCTTGGTCTTGGTTGGTGCTGGAGTATTGCTGGTCCGGATGCAGGTGAACTTGCAGGCGTTGCAGCAGAAGGGTCCGTGGGTGCGTCTCGGGGTGGCTCGGTAGCATCCTGGGATTCGGCCGGTGTTGAGTGCGTTGAGGGTGGCGGCGTCGTACGTCCGGCGGGTGGGCTGGGGTCTGCGGGGGCCAGGGATCCTGGCGTTGGGCGCGGGCCAGGCGTGGACGGGCGCAGACGGGCTTACCTTTGGCGCACCTTCGGCGCTCAGTCGGCGCTCCCGCTGCGCGCGTCCGCTGCGCGGTCGCTCTGGGGGCGTCATAAGAAGGGGGACGAGAGGGCGGGTCAGCTGGGCGGCGGGAGCGGCTCGGCCAATGGGCCGGTGGTGGGCGGGGCCTGTGGCGAGCTGCGGCGGGAAACTGGCGAGCGGGCGGCTCTGCGGCAAGGCTGGCAGGCAGGAGCAGGAGGCAGCAGGAGGAGCAAGGGGGTGACCCGGCCTGGTGAGAGGTGCAGCAGAACATACTGCATTGATCTGGCATTTCATGATGAGTTTGCTCTCCAGGATGAAGCCAAGGTTGCAGGCGTGGCCTGTCAGTGTGGGTCTGAGTTCGGAGGGCCACCAGGTGTCATTCCATGAGGAGGTGATGTTCCTAAAAATCAGCACTTCTGTATTGTCCGTGTTGAGCTTCAGTCAGTTGGTATTCATACAAACGGGGACACTCGTCACGTAGTTCTGGAAGTTGCTCCTAGTGGTGGAGGGGTCTTCTGAGAGTGAGCGGATGAGTTGGGTGTTGTCTGCATAGGACATGATGTTGAGGCCATGGATTCTAAAGATGTTGGCTGGGTGCATCCTGTAAGTGTTGAACAGGGTGGCGCTGAGGGATGCCACAGACGGTGCTCCAATACAGAACTACCATTTTACTAAATAATGCATGTATAAATCCTGATCTACTTTTTACTTCACTTTTATAGTTCAAATCAGTTTACTTCACCATAATATCAACTAACATATGAATCACTAATTAGCACACAAAAATGACTTACAGCGATGATTATAACTAAACACACAGCAATTCCTTTTAATTTTTTTGACGAGAGATACCAAAATTCAGTGGAAACAACACCTCCTACTAGATGCAAGATTATGGGCGAGGGGAGAGACAAGGAGATATGAGAACTGCAGGGCGCTTTTCAACATGGTTGATAAATGTTGTGACCACTCTTAATGTAATGATCAATTCTAAATACTAAATTTTATCTACTCAGCCAATACATTTGGAATAACTTGATACTGCGCCCTTTGCAAGGCTATTCCATGCTCATTTCATACAAGATATGAAAACTCTACAGATTGCGACCCTTCAGGCATTCCCATTGGAGGCAAGATGTTAACTGGCAGTTTTGGTGTTTGTAAAGATCCTCGCCTTCCCTTCAGTGGACATAGAAAGCCAAGGACACAAAAGCCATGGAGAGTCATACTATATGCCATCACTTGATAATAGGTATTGGAAACACAAGAACCCATAGGACATGTGTATGGGCACTATGATGGAGTCATGACCATGGTGATGAAGATAACACATCATTTAACTGATGGACGTAGAATAGAAGGCAGTGGTAACATTATTGTAAATGGACTTGTATGGATGCTTAACAAACATACATGGTCATGGGAATCTTTGTGGTGTATCCTGCAGTTGTCATAACACCCTGAAGGGTGTCTAAAGCACCAGAAGAAATATACACATCTCGCTATAGATCCACTGAGTCCTGTACATAACAAAACATTTCAGTGGTGCCACATGTACATAACCCTGACATAGCTGAGAGGAATGTAGGGCGTGCGTTACCCACAGCCTGGAGGCCCCAGGGGGTCTCCCGCTCCAGGATCAGGAGGGAGATGAACCACCCCCGGTGGGTCAGTAGAAAGCCTGGATGCTCCGGCATCCTATGAACTCAGGACAGGGGTCTGTTCTATTATATCTGGAAAAGGTGGAGGGCTTGCAACCTAGGCCCACAGGTAAATAGTGGTAATCCCTCCGACAGGTAACCCACCAAGGGACTCCAGATAAAATCAAAGCTCTTGCAGGAGTCTTCAATAATATCTGTCATCCGTTCTAGGGCTAGGGCTTGCCATAAACAGGCATGCCATTGGGTTAGAGACTGGGCTTCCAGCTTTTTCCAGGCTGCTGCTATTGCCAGTTTGGCTGCCCCCAGGCATAGCCACACAATCGAGCGGTCTCCCTGTGTTTGGTGCTTCAGACTGGGGTCATATACCTCCCAGAGTGTGTGTTCTAGGGAAGCAGGGATTGGGTATCCCAGGATTTGTTTGATTTGGGAAAGAATCTCCGTCCAGAAGGGTTGAATAGAGGGGTAGTCCCACCAAATATGACCGAAGTCTCCCTAAAGCCCATAGCCCCACCAGCATCTTTCGGATGTGTTTGGGAAAATGGAGTGTAGTTTCTGGGTGTGTAGATACCATTCGTACATGATTTTATAATGGGCTTCTCTCAAGAACATGGATCTGTTATATTTGGCAATGTCTTTGTAGAGGGGCCCCCACTGTTTCTCTGTTATGGGAGTGTGTAGCATGTGATCCCAGAACCTTCTGTGGCACGGAGCTTGATGTGGACCCGCCTTGAGAAGGAGAGAGTACAAGAAGGATATGCAGCCTTTAGTTGTGTTGCCGGTTTGGACAAACCTCTCTATTGAGAGCAAATCCCTGATCGTGGCCAGCTGCTCCTGGGGTTGTTGCACCCAGTGTTTTAATTGGAAATAGTGCTATTCTTCTGTAGGCGGTAGCTTAAAGAGAGCAGCACAATCTGCGAAGGAGCGTATCTCTCCCATCTTGAAGAGATCAGATAACATGAGGCATCCACCCTCCCTCTACTTATCAAAGGGACCTTCTAGTAAGTAGAGTTGGAGAGAAGGTGGGGGTGAATTGGATAGGGGTGTGGGGGGAAGGAAAAGTCATTAAAGGCAGTGTCTTAGTTACGCTGTCCCACTCTTTTAAGGTGGGAGCTGTGGGAGTGCTCAAATAGGCATTGCTTGGCCTGTCTGGTTTCGGCTTCCAAGGTAGATCCCAGATAGTTCTTCCTGCTATTTGCCTATCCATATGGATCCAGTATTTATCTGAGGCTTTAAGAGACTATTCAGCTAAGACCCTCAATCGAGCAGCTCTGTAATACAGGAGAAATTTGGGAAGAGACAGACCTCCTTCCAGACATGGCCTTGTCAAGAGTCGCTGGGATAAGCAAGCTCTTTGTCCCTGCCAAATACATTTTGTGGTCACCCTCTTTCGCTCTATGAATAAATCTTTGTCCACCATGTTCGGGAGGCCCTGAAAGAGGTAGCGAAGGCGGGGTAGGACGTTCATCTTAATTACGTTTATTCAGCCTATCCATGTTATGTAGGCGGAGCTCCATTTTTTTAAAATCGACTTTGAGCTGTCGGGAGGAGTTAGCTTTGTAGCATTCTGTTAATTTGGGGATGATGTTAATACCCAGGTAGGAGATTTCTTGGCGTGCCCACCGAAAGGGAAAAGTATCCTCCATCTCTGTCTGCATTACTTGGGGCATTGTCAAGTGAAGTAAGAAATATTTGGAGAGATTAACCTTTAACCCCGCCACTCGTGCAAAGTGAATGAGTTTGGCTTGTATAGCCAGCAGGGAAGTACTAGGGTTAGTGATAGGTAACAGCACATCGTTCACGAATAGTGGGATTTTGTGTTCGTCTGGGCTGAATCTGATGCAGCTGATCCTTGGGTTGGATCTTATCCTCACCGCAAATGGTTCAATGGTTAATGCGAAGAGCATTGGGGATAAGGGGCAGCCCTGTCTCGTGCATCAGGATAGGTTGAAAAAGTCTGAGGTTACTCCATTTACAAGAACTTGGGATCTCAGGGAACCGTAGTTATCTTTCACCATTCCCAGGAAGGCCTCACTAAACCCAAAGCGGCGTAGGGAGTGGCGCCGCGGACAGGGCGACTGACTCCGGAATCTGGGGATCACGGTTCGATCCATGGCGCCGGCAGCAGATTAGCCCAGCACCATGTGACTCTGGGCAATAGCTTGCTTAATCTTCCCGACGGCCCCCAGCGCCTAGAGACCCTTACGGGTGATTGTTCGCGCTTTACAAATGTGGATTATTATTATTATTCATTATTAAGCAGGGCAAATAGATGCGATCGAAGACGCTCTCTGCATCTAGTGAAAGGACCGCAGCTGGGATACGTTTCTTCTCGACTTTGTCCATTAGGTGGAATATCCTGGGTAAGTTGTCATGAGTCTGGCGACCCTTGATGAAACCTGATTGGTCGGGATGAATGAGGGTAGGTAAGATATCGTCTAGTCTGCTGGCCAGTATATTAGAGTATAGTTTGGTGTCTAAAATTCAGTAGTGCTATGGGCCTGTATGAGGCAAAGGATTGGGGTCCTTCCCTGCCTTGGGGATTATCGTAATTCAAGCTTCCCCCATGGATGGAGATACTTGTTGGGTCGCTGCCATGGCATTAAAGAGGTCCGTTAGGTGGGGAGTTAGTACGGCTGCAAACGTTTGGTAAAACTGGGCATTATATCCATCAGGTCCTGGGGCTTTCAGAAGCTTAAGACTATCTATTGCCTTCTCAACCTCCTCCCTTGATATAGGTCTACTAAGCTCATCATTGGTGGTTGGAGAGATCTGTGGGAGCTCCAGTGAATCTAGGTACTGGTATTGGTCCTATTCTAGTATGTGATCTGCTGCATAGAGTGAGCGGTAGAAGTCACGAAAGGCCTTCGCCTTCCCTCCCTCACTAAGGTGTGTGGTGCCATTGTCGTTGACTATCTGTTTAACGTATTCTTTTTTTTGTTTCGCTCTAAGATGTCTTTCTAGCAGAGGGCCTATTTTGAGAAGTTTTTTATGTCCACAATCTTGTTGAGGTTTTTTTCAAACCTTTGAATGTTGCAAAATGTACATTTTCATAACAATTCATGCAAATATTGGTTTTGTGTAATAAATCACAGTAAAAACTTCCCTTAGTTTAAGAATTCTCTCACAAATATTTGTTTGTGATACACTTCTTGAGTAAGTGAAGTTTTGTAAGACTTACAAAACTTTGCAACTCTCTAAAATGGAAAGTATATAAACTTCACAAGAGAAATCTAGTTTTTGCCCACCCATAGAAAGTACTTGCTGAGTTCTCTTACTGTCTCATGTCACATGAATTCATTATACCCCTTTTTATTTCATATTTTTTATCTGTGTTTGGTGAATTTCATTTGCATTGCATTCATGCATGGAAGTAGAACTTCTTTAAATTTCTCGTTATAGTAACCTCTCTCGAAGTATTACAAAGAGCTGGCAATCTATTTACTTGGTTATTTAAAGCCACGACAATTGTTTTTGCAATTTTTCAGTTGTGCATTTAAAATAATTTACTTTTAACCAAAGTTGTTCAAAGTCAATCATCTAATTATTATCCATGAAGTTTCTAAAGAACATATTTTACACTTTGTGATAATTAAATATCTGTGTTTGCCAGGCTGGAAAGGGAAACTCATATGATTGGTGTACAAACTAAAACCTACACATTCATCCTTTTGCTAAGATCCAATTTGTAACATTCTTGTCAAATCAGCCCTTTATGTGTGCAGCATTATGCCCTCAATCCTCTGGATTACTGCACCGTTAATTGGCAGCTTGGTGATATAGATCAGGAGTAAAATGCTCCTAGTGCACACTTTTCTGTGTATCCTTTGAGTCATATGCTTAAATCCCAGTAATTACTATTTCAAAACACATAGGTAAAGCCTGATTTAGGCAGACAAAATATATGTGGTTGGCAAGTTTAGGGATACCATAAAACTATGATTACACTGAGAACTTTAAAAATGAAAGAACTTAGAATAACAATGTAGTTGTATACATTTGGGTTTTTTAAGTTCCTAAATTGAGCAAATATTTATAATAAAGTGTTTTTTTACTATGTGCGTACATCCAATTGATTTTCTTTCGATCTGAGTTTTAGTTTTAACTTTGAATCACAGCATATTGTCTCAATTTTACATCTTACAAAATGAGTATATATGACTTGAGTAATAGCTCTTGCGTATAAAGCTGTCTAAATTGACTTTGTTAAACATTTTTTCTTCATTTTGTTTCAAATTTACAGTCATATTTAATTCATTCCGAACATTTCCTATATCCAGTTAAAGCTCTGTAATAATATTGACTATAGACGCCTTAGTCAAAGTCTATGAGATTTGCCATTTCTGTTTGGTTTTTACAGCATTCTCTGCATCAATAATTTTGTGTGCTGTGCTGGCAATTCCTTTTAATTTATGTCTGCAGTTCATTTGCAGGATGACGCAGCAATCAAGAGCTTTCCTCTTGGGCATCTATTAACTTCTTTGGGATACCCAGCATATTGTGGGACCAGCTGCTTCATTTACATTATTAGTGTGATGGAAAAATGTGTCTATTTGTTGGGTAATGGAAACTGAGTGACTACAAGCTGGAAGTGCACCTATAGTGAGTCCCATCAGTCCCAAGTGCTTTAATATATATAATATTTCCCACTGAAGAATGTCCTCGGTAATCTAAGAACTGTGCTCTTCCAGATAACAGGATTTCAGCAAGACAAGGGCGCACTGATTTAAGCATCTTTGCAACCTCCCTTTTGAAATGTTTTTGCATTGCACACGTCCTATTTGTCATATAGTACATTAGCTTCATTTACCTCCTACTTTCTAGAAAGGAAGCGGTTTCACTTACCAGTGAAATACCTACATTTTTGTTGTAAAGGCATGCGTGGTAAAGGCATATGCTTGGTAAAGACTTGTGTGGTGAAGGCAATGCGTGGTAAAGGCATTGCATGCTGAAGGATGGATGGTAAGCATATTGGATGGTAAAGACTGTGTGGTAAAGCTGTTTCCTCTGCATGGTGCCGGGTCGAGATGAACACAGTGAAGTTTACCATCTTAGAACTCAAATTGCTTCCATTCAAGAAAGCTTAGGAGGATTTGCGTTGAGCCATTGAGTCTGAGGGTTATGTTTAGAGGTGGGAAGAACTCTCGGAGTATTGCTCCACAGAGTTCTGTCGAGTTTTCAGGTAACTCTGCGAAGATCTGCGAGCCGATGGAATCGGCACTGCAGATCAAGTCATGAGAAACTTCTCGATCATCATCTTCCTGGGCTACAACCTCCTTATCATGTCCGTGGGCATGATAAACTATCTGGTCAAGGACCGGTGGCCGTCCAACGAAGTGGAGGCGGCCATTGTCGGTCCCTACTGAGCACCCCAGGGCAGTAGCGGTCCGTGGAGGGAGTTCGGTGGGGCAGTGAGGCGGAGCGGAGGAGGAGCAGGGTGGGGAAATGTAAACACCGGAATATAGATGGACGGAGGTAAGTACACATTTAAATAAATAAAACGAATTCCTTTGCGCGTGCTGCATCGCAAAATGCGATGCAGAGCGCGCAACTAAATTCGTTTTATTTATTTAAATGTGTACTTACCTCCGTTCATCCATATTCCGGTGTTTACATTTGCCCACCCTGCCCCTCCCCCGCCCCGCCTCACTGCCCCACCAAACTCCCTCCACGGACCGCTACTGCCCCAGGGTCTGGAGGAGGCGATAGGAGGACGGAGACCTGCAGCTGGCTCTTGTGAGGTGCACTTTGCACCTGTGGCAACAGTGCGTTTGGAGGAGCTGCTGAGAGCTATGGACTCTCGGAGTCAGCTGTGCTGAACGAGCAGAGAGCAAAAACTTTCGGTGTGGACTGTGGACAAGCCTTGCTCTATTAATAATATCACAGAACATTTTTGAGTGGAGCAGCAAGGTCACTTGGACAAGCTTTTGCAGATTTGGAACTGTACAATTTTTCCTCATTTGTGCTACACAGCTCTGCAATTTTTCATACACCGCTCAATTGCATGGACAATAGTAAAGTTAGGCCTGACAGTATTTGTTGGAATTACAAAGAACATATTGTACAATTTATATTTACTTATTTGTTTAAAGAGCTTTATATAGCACTGGCTAGACCCGAAGGTATCAGAGCGCTTTACATAAGGTTCAACAATGTAACAGAAAAAGATCAACAATTACACATTACATCAAAAAATCTGCAATACATTAAGAGAGGAGAGAAAGGAGAGAGAAAAGTAGTGGAGGGGGGAAGGGGAGGTGAGAAAGGGAGGATGAGGGAAGAGACAACATATGTAAAGCATTTTGGGCCTTTGACTGACTGCTATTCTAGGGATGCGAAAAACGGTGCAGACACTTTGCTAATTTTTACAAGAAAGTATGCATCTTACATTTGCTAATTTTCACAAGAAATTATGGCTGTGAAGCGAATTACACTAAGGCGGTAGACTGGTGTTTACTGTACACAAGGTATGCATTTGCTTTCGAAAGTCATGTGAGATACCCGTTCAATATATTTTCCAAATGCATTCTCTAGTTCTGTTTTCAATGTTTCTAGAGTGGGACAAATGGCAACCGCACAAATCCAGATTCATAGAATACAGCAAAATATTTTCTGTACGTACTAGTTTCTTGGGCGTGAAAATTTAGCAAAAAGGCAGAAGCAGGAGAAAAACACAAAAAATGCAAAATACACAAATGTGATTAGAATTCACGCAAGATTATTCTCGAGAAAATAATGTTTCCTGGACTTATTGTAACCTTCCTTTACACACATTGTGAATTATTTAATTACCTATAGGATCTCAACACAACACTCCCACTCAACATCAAACAAAGTCAACTGCTAATCAAAGGGGGGCGCTTTGGGTTCTACTATAAACGTGAAATCTTTTGACGGCCCATATAAAGCTGTTTTCTAGGTGGTGAACCTATCACCGAGGCACACTCAGCGCACCTTTTTAAGTATCCATATATATATTTTCCAATTTGGAATCAGATTACAGAAGTAAGCATCTGGGACCATAAACTAAGATTAACTACTATGATTCCATATCACTGCACAGATTTAAAATGTGTGCTCTGGATATGGTTACATACCTTCATGTATTACCACTACACAGAAAAAATATATAATGACATAAAACATTCAGGCAGTCTTATAATGCTATATTTATTGCCATTGTCAAAGGATGGGCGGGGCTTCATGATCCACTGGAGGCAGGTGCCCTCTTGAGTCGTGGCCTTCCCCTACACTCAATAATGGAATAATGGAAGCCATACTTTGTCATATTTGGGAGAGGATGTGGTCTGACGGCTAGAGCTGCCGACTTTGGTGCTGGAAACCAGGGTTCGAGCTTCGGGGTCGCGTCCACATCCTGTGATTCTGGCCAATTCACTTAATCTCCCCGGCCAATTCACTTAATCTCCCCCTGCTTAAAAAAAAATAATAAAAAAAACAAAACAAACAACAACAACAAAAAAAAATATATATATATGAATGTGACCTTGTGTAACGTAACCGGTGCTCCTGTAAAGCACTCCAATACCTTTGGGTCGAGTTCGCGCTATATAAATCTGCAACAACAAAAAAATATATATTAGAAAGATTCAATAGGCTTTCTGTACGGTCCCTTCCTCAAGTGTATTAAAATATCTTTCTAAAATCAGCCATTCCCCTGCACAGTGGCCGTCATCGGTGCGCTGTAGTTTGATGCTACATTCAGACAAGTAAACAAGCCCTGTGGAAAGATGTCAAGTCCTTATTAACATACAATCAGGTTGAGCCAAAGAAGGCGCGCGGGTGAGAACCACTGGACCAATGCAGCGTCACGTTAAAGAGCGCTTTGTGCCTTACACCTTCAGACCAATTAACTCCACAAAGGATTAAATTGGAACTTTGGAAGGATTTTCAGATTGTCGACAGAGTATCCCATTTCGAAATTAGCAAATCCCATAGGTCGGAAAAACACAATTGTCCTAATATGGTATTGTGGAAAACCACCTTCCCAGCATTACCTATTCTTCTCAAGCTGCCTGTGTTCTTTCTCTAGTCTCAATCTGCCTGTGTTCTTTCCCTATTCTCAAGCTGCCTGTGTTCTTTCCCTATTCTCAAGCTGCATGTGTTCTTTCCCTATTCTCAAACTGCCTGTGTTCTTTCCCTATTCTCAAACTGCCTGTGTTCTTTCCCCCTTCTTAAGCTGCCTGTTCTTTCATCCAGCCTTAGATTTCCGTCTGTTTATTGCTTGTCGAGTGCACTGCTGTATGACGCACAGAGAAAAATACTTTTTTGGGATAAAATGTTTGATTGCGTTTTCACAACACCAAATGATCAGCACCTTTCGTCATTCTTCCAATCCCTTTTTGTCTGTTATATACATAGAGGAAAATCCCTCCCTCCAGTCACAGGAGAGAAAAATAATTCATGTGTGTATGATTATATTAAGTATTGGTGATGTGCCCAAAATGGCCACGTTGGATTTAACAACTAAAGTACAATATGAGATCTGAGCTACATGCATTTTGAAAGTTTGCCCTTTTTAATTCATTTCCGGTTGTCCGTGCTGCTGCTGGGCAGACCTATGACAATGGAAGTAAGGAGTCTCCACCATGTGTCTTGAGTGCTGTCTTGGAAAAGGGGTTTGTGAACAGCAGTTTTGGAGCCAATCAACGACTCTATTGATGACAGGCTCAGTGATGGGGAGGATCGAAGTGGCTCGGCAAGATAGCCCCCCAGTGCCTAATTTGTTAAACAATAAGAGCTGGGGCCCAAACCTTTGCCCAGAAGCTGCCACTGCTGCTGCAGAAGGTCGCGCCGAATACCAAGGCTGCGTAGTCTTGATTCCCCATGATGCATCTTCAATCCATCACTAGACACTCCCAGACCCCCAAACTCACTCCTATGTGTTCTTTTTAATCCCTGCTTTCTACTTTTGTCCAGGGACATCTTAAGGATTCTGGGGGCCCTGGGCCAAACATATTTTGGGGGCCCCTGTTCAGAACAGCTTTGAATTCATGATCCAATTTGAGCCCCTGTTTCCCACGCAGATTCCGCTTCCTCAGCTGCGTTAGCGATCCAGTTTGCATCATAGGCATTAACCTATATATTCCCGATGTAAACGGACGCGTGCAGCTGACAGCGGTAGGATTTAGTGATTTCTGCCCTGCTACTAGGTTTTTAATACTTTCAAAATTGTATATGTGTGGCTGAATTACTCTGTGCTTTTTAACAATTTCTCCTACCTACGCGCACTTGCACTTTACTTGATTCTGCTTGCGTACACCTCCTTAGCTGCTCCGATTCGCATCTCGCTTTTCCTCCAGTCCAGGTCCGCCACGGCTGATACACCGATTGTGCGGAGGGCTGGGGTTGCTATCAGGCTCCTCACTTCCACCCATGCAGTTTCTGCTTCCTCAGCTGCGTTAGCGATCCAGTTTGCATCATAGGCATTAGCCTATATATTCCTGATGCAAACGGATACGTGCAGCGGGCACGCCACTGGCCCCCCAAAGGCAGGCCCGTCTGTGCCCGTCAGCATCCCGGAGGCATCTGGCACCGGCCATGCTACCCAGTTCTCCTCCGGAGAGTTTCTTCCACTATATTACAATGGGGAAAAACTGCTTAGCCTTAGGCGGCTACCATTACGTCAGTGTACAGCGGCTGATCCGAGCCTGGAGGTAGACTTTCGATGCAAGAAGTGCAACTGGTCCCTCCTCCAGCCCAGGAAACTTGCACCCAAGATCTGTCCACGCAACAATAAGTGTAAAAACAATAAGAAAACAGATATCTTAAAGGCCACCCTTTTGAATTGTCGCTCTATGCAAAAGCAGGAGCCACACATGTGTCACCTATTTTTAGACGAACAGCCTGATCTTTTACTTCTCACTGAGACCTGGCTGTCTGAAGCCTCCAACCCTACTATCACCTCGGACATCCTTACAGGTTATAAAATCCTTAGGAGGGACCGACCGAGTGGTAAGGGGGGGCGGTGTCGCCATAATTTACAATAAAAAACTAGACTGCTCTCCCATCCCGATGGAAAACATCGAGGGTGCAGAGTCCTTAGGCTTCCGCTGTACCTTAGTCCCCCATTATAGCATAGCTGTTTTTCTGATTTACAGACCTCCCGGTGCAATTGGAAAATGTATTACTACGCTTAAGACAGCCACCACCTCCCTGGCCTTAAAATACAACAACTGCCTTATTCTGGGAGATTTCAATATATACATATGGACAATGGAAGAGGCCCTCAAACAATTTCCTTGTTGGATACGCTGCAGGCCTGCAACATGTTTTCATCTATTTCTTCGGCCACCCATGAGAAGGGCCATACCCTAAACCAAATCTTTCACAACTTTGACATATCTGTAAGCCTACCTCTTACCATTACCTGGTCTGATGACCTCATATTAAAATGTGTCATTCCCAACTCTGCCACAGCCCCTCAGGCTAACGCAGGGCAGAGGGTCCCTAATTACAGGAAGTTCCATAAAATATCCATCCCGATGTTAGCAGATGCCCTTGGTCGTTCCTCAACAGAGCTGTCTGGCTGCCTCGACTCTGACACCCTCTCAATAGATTCATGGTTCTGAACCAACATTGGTGCAGCGGTACCGGTTGTTTCCCGCTCCTCAAAGAGGTCGGCCCCACCAGCTACATGGTTAAACGATTTCCTCAGATCTTGCAAAACAAATTGTAGAAAAATGGAACGGAAATGGTGTAAATCCTATCGACCCGAGGACAAGAAGGTGTATAAAGACACCTTAAAAGATCATTACATTCTCGTGAAGGCAGCCAAGAAAAACTTCTTTCAAACTAAGATAGAAAATGCCCAAAATAGGAGTAAGGAAATCTTTAGCATAGTTAAATCCTTTACCTTTACCGCCCGAAAGCCAGCACAAAGGAAGGGCCATGCACGGAAGAATGGTATAATCAAATAGCTCAATTCTTCCACAAAAAGATCTCTGTGATCCAACAAGCCTTCACTGTCATCTCATAGGAAGAACTGACCTTATACCTTAGTTCTTCCAGCAAATTTCACCTCTTGGATGCTCCATCTTTACTAGCTTTCCCTGAGTTTCAGCTTGAAGAGTCACTGACCCTTCTCCAAAGCATTAAGTCTGGCTCTCCTACTGACACATATCAAGCGAATATCCTGAACCTATTAGTTCCCACCATAAACCCCATTGTGGTAAATAATTTAATTACCGGGACTTAATTTGATACAGAAACATAATAAAAATAGCTCAGTAAATAAGAGGCAAAATCCGTGGTATTAGAGGTTCGGAATGGGCTTTATTCCAATGGACGATTCGAATCGTTGACTCCAAGTTCCATCACCACGGAGGTTCAGGAAGTGAAGTACCTACTTTATTGATAAGTAATCACTTTTATACAATAGGCATTACAGTGAAGCAAATGCAGGAGGCGTAACAATTGATAGTGAAGATAAAACATACATACGTAGCAAAAGTGGGCGTGACTGGGTGTAACTTAAAGAACGTCATCAGGTGTGATGTCATAATAGGGTGGTTCCATGAAAGAATTTCGCAATGTCAGCAGAAATACTTGGCAGAAATGCGCGCGCAGCAGCATGACGTGTGATTGACGTGCAACTAGGGGGTGAAGGGGACTTGACATTTAGCTCTACATGTGGCGACAGAAGTCTGGAGGGTCAAGTCAACCTTAATCCTAAATCATATCTAACATCCTATGTTTAAAGAACTATGTTATCCAAAAGAGAGGTCTCTTAGAGTAGAATCTTATTCTATACTGACTATACTGACTGTTAGTGCGTGTACAAGCGTCTAAGTGTCTACACTAGATGCGAGGGCAGAAGTCTTCCATAATAATAGGGCTATGAATAACTTGCATAAAGACAGAGAAGCCGGGCCTTTGCTCGGTAACTGGAAGAATGTTTACTTAAACTACTAGACAGGAATGCATTGGGCAGGGAGCGGAGCAGATAATTTCGAAGGTGAAATACAGTTTTTGGCAGGCAACAGGCTGATGTCAGGCATCGTGAGCCGCGCAGGGAATGAGACAAAGTTCATGGTCACAGATGCAGGCTCAGACTGGAGCTTTCAGAGGCAGAAGGCAAGAAAAGCTTGATGACAGAATCAGGGGCCTACTTGCCTGGACTGTAAAATGGCATAAGTGAACCATATAAAGCCGGTGGCCTTTCATACTTAGGAATGGAATATCCGGCCTATTCATGGCGGATCTGAAAGAGGACATGTTGACGGTGGACGCACATGTGTTTGCGTCTTCATAACTGGAACTGGAGGGAACATACATGTACTTGTGATTCATACATGAAACCGTTGGGGTCCAAGATAGGGGACATAACTTGATCAGAAAAATCCATATTTCCACATTCCCTCCTTGTCCCCTACTTGCCCGTTAAGAGATATCAATCTTCATCAATCCGTTGATCTGTTCATATAGCATCATTTGTTCTTCTTTTTTCTTCTGGGATGAATGAAATCTTGGTGGTGGAATACACGATGTGGCACACAGACCACAGATCGCTGGTCCACATTGTAGGCATAGACAGCAACTGAATAGTATGAGAAGGCCAATACCTAGGAAGGATAGGACCTTCCATCCAAAGGTAGATAATACACTCCAAAACCAACCGGACCAAGTCCAGGTGCCTGGATTCTGGTGTATCTGGCTTACAATCTTATGAAGGCGAGTTATGGCTTTATATACAGATGGCGAATTTTCTGGTATGAAAATGCAACAACTTGATCCGATGACCCTACAAGCTCCGCCCCTATCGACCAGGATGACGTCAAGGACAAGACGATTTTGAAGCACAACAATCCGCATAGCAGACTGCTCTTCTGTTAAATTGCCTAAGGCGGAAATAGTTTCGTTCACTACTGCTTCAAGGGTTCTAGTTAATCTACGTATCAGCTTACTATTAGTAACGGTACCTATATAGGGAAAGAGACCTTTATTGAAATCTGTGTATTTTTCCCATGCTGTTTCAGTGTAATCGACTATTGGGAGATCTCTCCTTTCTCTATTGTGTACTAAATGAGTATTTCTGTGATAATCAGGAGGAGCTAGGAAAACAGGTGGCAAAAGGAATCCGATGTAGCAGGTACCATCCCAATCTAGAGGCAAACGTACATATGCCGTCTGACCACATATGAAATAGGAATGGCGGGAAGCTCTAAATGTAGACTTGCCTTGATCACTAAATTCTATTACAGTGGTGCATCTACTATGGCCCATATGTATGGAACCATTCTTTCTTACACATAATTCACCTTTTACTGGAAATATTGACATAGCGGGCAAAATTGGAGTAGCTTCGGATTCGACATTTAGGATCATAAGATTAAGCGTAAAATTACCTAATCCATATACTTCATTTTCTAGATCAGTTCCTGTTCTTTTGGGAAGTCCCTCCTTGTTAGGGTAGCAGACTTTAAGTAAAACTAAGTTCAAATTTCCCCATACCCAGTTGTCTTGATAAACTGCAGAATTCGAATCTAGGGAATTAATTAAACTAAACCATGCTCCACAGGAGCCGTTGTGTGTGAACGGGTATGGAAAGAGAGGTATAATTCCTTTATAATTCTGATAGGGAGGGAGTCGGCCACATATCCAACAATTTGTAGCATTGCTAACCTGATGGGAATGATGTAACATACTAATAAACGTGTTATTGCGCAGCGCAAATCTATAAGACAACTCATGCGGAGGTAATTCACTAAAAGAATGTTCAGCAGTGACATTATAAACATGTCTAGAAATAGGATAATATATGTGCAACAATATACTTGCAGTAATTATTAAAAGACTTAAGAAAAACAAAATTAATAACGTCACTGTGCAATAACTACGCAGTGATTTACAGTACGCATGTCGTTTCAACATTTTTCGGGTTTTTTCTCTATTCAGGTCTAAGGGATACATGTCAGAGACAAATTCAACCGCTTCACCTTGGAGAGGACTTAAACAATCAAATTGTCTGACTTATTAGACCTCAGTTTTAATTTATATAATTCCTGGTTACTTGGTTCAACCAAAGGGAGCTTTGAGTCAATGGGTGAAGACACACGAGGTGTGGTATTTACATCCGATGGTAGTCCATGAAATTTCTTGATATGACTTGAATGTACCCAGCCTTTTCTGCCTTCGATCTTCACGGCTGTCCTTGTGGTAAGCAAGACCAATTGCGGCGACTTCCACCTAGGATCCAGCTGAGTCTTCCGATCAAAGTTCCTCACTAAAACCAGATCCCCCGGAACTACGTCATGGGGTTTCACCTCAGTGTTGTCAGGAAAGGCTGCAGCTACCTGTGAACGACAAGATTGTAGTGCAGACATCAAGGAGGCCAAGTAATCTGTCAGCATATTACAGTCAATATCAGTTATTTTGCGTGGTATAGGCGTCCCCCACATATTTGGTGGTCTGCCAAAGATCACCTCATACGGGGATAGCCCTGTTCGAGAGGGTGCTACCATTCTTATGTAAAAGAGTGCAACTGGTAACGCTACTACCCAGTCGACACCTTTCTCTCTGCATATTTTGGACAATCTAATTTTCAGGGTCGGATTATGTCTTTCCACGAGACCTGCTGCCTCGGGGTGTCGGACACAGTGGAATTTCCACTGATAGCCTAACAAAAGTGAAACGTGTTTCATTAGTTCGGATGAAAACGGCTGGCCGTTATCTGAGTAGACAACACGTGGTAAACCGTATCGTGGGAAGAATTCTCGAACCAACTGTTTGGCAGTAGTCGGGGCAGTGTAATCTGAAACTGGGTATGCCTCTGTCCAACGGGAAAGAGCACAGACAACTACGAGAACATATTTGAATCCTCGACATCGTTCCATCTGGATATAATCCATCTGGAGGACTTCAAAAGGGTGATCAGGAGGCTGAAATCCACCCTGTTCTACGGGAATGCTTTTTCCTGGGTTAAACTGACAACAGATCATACAGGTACGAACTTTTTGTTTGGCTGCTGCTCGTAAATGTTTGTTGAACCAAATGTGTTGAATGCTGTCTAGCATAGCTTTTTCTCCTAGATGCGCTGGACTATGTACAGTGTTAATAATGACTTGGACCATTGAATCAGGAAGGAACCACACAGATTTTTCCTTCGTCATCCATCCTTGATCCGTTTGGATCCCTCCTAATTCAGTCCATTTCCTTATTTCGTCTGGTGTAGCATGTGTCTGTATGTCAATTACGTCAAGAGTGGGATCTTTAACCGTCATACAATGTGTTGGCGTCGGGACTATTGTCTTTGTCATGTCGGACGTTTGAGTTTGAGCAGTCTGTTTAGCTGTTCTGTCAGCCAGATCATTGCCTTGAGAAATGATATCAGTAACTTTCGTATGAGCTTTACATTTCATAATTGATATTGCAGTGGGTAGATGTATTGCATCTAATAAGGCATGAATGAGGGGTCCGTGCTGAATGTGGGCACCGTGAGAAGTTAAATAACCTCTCTCTCGCCACAGCACGCCGAAGTCATGTACAACTCCGAATGCATAACGTGAATCAGTGTATATGTTGACTTTTTTATTTGTGGCTTGAATACAGGCTTGTGTCAGAGCGATGAGCTCTGCGGCTTGAGCTGACAAGGTATTTATGCAATTTGTTTTAATGATTTCAGTGTCTGTTGTGACTGCGTAAGCGGCCACTAACTCTCCTGTACTTGTTCTCATACATGAACCATCTACATACAACGTCAGGTCTGGGTCTGACAATGGGACATCTGTCAAGTCTTGTCTGGGTTTCGTCGTGATTGTAATAACTTCAATACAATCATGAGCTAGTGGGTCTGTTCCGATTACAGGTAAAAGTGTGGCAGGATTCAATGTGTTACAACGTCTGATTTCTATATGTGGCTGAAACAATGTTAATTCATACCCTGTAAGTCGCGCTATAGTCAAATGTTGTGTTTGCGTTCGATTCACAAGAACCTCTACTGCATGTGGTACTTGAACTGTCAATGGATGTCCTAACACTATGGCATCGCTTTGTCTGATTGCTAAAGCTGTTGCTGCCACTGATTTTAGGCATGCAGGCAAAGCCTGAGCTACGGGATCTAATGTACTAGAAAAATAAGCACATGGTTTGTGTGATCCTGCTTGTTCCTGTGTGAGTACTGACAAGGCAGTACCTTCGCGCTCTGTAACAAAGAGTGTAAACTGTTTATTGTAACATGGTGTTGCTAAAACAGGTGCTTGGCATAAGGCTTTCTTTAGGCTTTCAAAAGCTTGTGCATGTTCCTGAGTCCAAGGGAGAACAGTCGATGTGGCTGCCTCCTGTGTTGTCAATTGAATGAGTGGTTTTGCTAGAAATGCATACTGAGGGATCCACTGCCTACAATATGAAGTGAGGCCTATGAAAGCCCGCACCTCCTTTTGTGTCTTGGGTATTGGCATATTAGCAATTAGCTGGATGCGATCTGGTGTAAGCTGCCTTCCCTCCTTGGACAGCGAGTGTCCAAGATAAACAACTCGCTGGACACAGAATTGCAGCTTAGAAGGGGACACCTTGTGCCCCTTTTCGGCTAGAAATTGTAAAACTGTCAGTGATGCTTTCTCACATTCAGGTTCGCTTCTAGCGGTGATCAGCAGATCATCGACATATTGAAGCAGGGCAGTGTTGACTGGCATGTGGATACTGTCGAGTTCTCTTTTCAGTGCTTGACTATAGATGCTGGGGCTTTCTGTAAATCCTTGAGGTGCGCGTGTGAATTTAAAGCTACGTCCATTTAAACTAAATCCGAACAAGTATTGGCTTTCCGGATCTATTGGGACGCTGAAGAAGGCATTCTTGAGATCAATTACAGTAAAGAATGTTGCTTCGGAATCAATAGCTGTCAGTAATGACGAGATATCTGGGACCACAGGGAATTGTGGCACAATGCATTTGTTCAATTCGCGCAGATCAATAACCAATCGATATACTGGCGGGGCCTTTGGATCTGTTCGTTTAAGAATCGGAATTATCGGGGAATTACATACATTGGAGTCTGTTTCCACAACCACTCCTTGGGCTATGAGCTCGTCAATGATTTGCAGTAAAGCCACTACAGCATCTGGTGGTAACTTGTATTGTCGCATTCGTGGTAGTACCACTCCTGCCTTTAGTGTAACTCGATATGGTGTAATATTCATGCAACCAACATCAGTAGGGCCTTGTGCCCATAAATGTGTAGGTAAAGTCTGCAGTCGGGGATCCATGTCTCGAGACACATAGTGATCTTTGAAATCACGTAAAAACAATCTTACTCCTTCCGGAGAACAACATATTATAGCTCCTAGAGCTTTCAGTGTTTTTATACCTAACAAGTTTTCTGGACATGATTTAGTAAGCAATAAATCTGTAGTTCGGGTCAAGGGTCCTATCGTAAGTGGAAGAGGCTGTGATACTTCATTAACAATAGGTTTTCCTGAAAAACCAAGGGAAATATTCTGTGAGCCTGAGAGGGGTGCCCCTGGAACTTCACTACGTTTTATGGTTGTTCGACTTGCCCCTGTATCAAGTAAAAATTTTCTATCTTGGCCTAATAATTCACTATGTACATAAGGTCCTTCTTGGTCTACAGGGACCTCGATAAGGGGTAAGTCAACTTCCCTCTCTAGGCTGGTTCATGCGTATCGTTGGTAATCAGGATAGTCGTACTGTGCGGTCTGGTACAGCTGTCGCGTCGTGGTTTGTGTGGCAGCAACAGGCAGCGCTGGTGCAGCTGGCACAAACTGTATAGACTGTTGTGGAGCTGGCATGGACTGTGCATGCTGCGGGGCTCCTTGTTCATTCTGATCCTGTCTAGGTGGCCGTGGTCTTTCCTGTGTTTTACCTGTGGCAATATTACGCTTCAGGACTGGGCAATCGTGTATGTAATGTCCTGGCTGTTTACAATAGTTGCATGTCCCTTTTACAGGTCCTGCTGAATCACCGGACTGTGTCGTACCCTTTTTATGACCTTCAGCTGGAACTGTCTGGGAGACTAGCATTTTCATTTTTGTGTCTTTCATGCGTCTTTGTTCATGTTCTTGTTCCTCTCTAATTCTATTGTGATGATACTGTAACATTTGTAACATTTGTGATGGGGTGTTACCTTGCCAGGTACTCTCGAATTTTAATACTCTATTCTTCACTTGGGGCAAGGAATTTTCAACTAATTTTGTCACAAACAGATGTGGGTATGATTCGCTACTTGCTTTTATGCCACTATTTATACCAAAACATTTTGCAAATCGGGCATAGAAATCACTAGTGTCTTCATCTTGCTTTTGTTTACAGGCTGAGATTGCACCCCAGTCTTCCTTTTTCGTAGTTAATAAACGTGGCAGTACCTGTACTAGTAAACCTGGTAGTGCTTTAGTTTTATCCCCAAGCCCTGCTCCTGCAGTTCGGGCCTTTTCTTCTGCTTCTAATGCTGTCCAGTCTATCTTTTGGTCTCCCACCTCCCACTCTTTTTCCTTGAGTTTTTCATAAATGCCAGCAGGCATTAATACCTTTAATATTGTCATAATGTCGGGATAGGTATACTCTCCCATGAGTAACATGTCTTTAATTTCTCGGTGGAAACCCGCTGGGTCTTTGTCATGACTGGGTACCACTTTCTTCATTTCTAACAATTCTATTTTCGATATGGGCGTATATACAAATACACGTTTAAACTCATTGTCCTCGCCTTTTATTGGGTGTACTTCTCGTAAGGGATTCTGTCTGTCCATGTAATGCGTCGTTCTTTCCTTGATGGGCAGTGAGACATGTTCTGGGCATACAAAAAGAATGTACTGCTTTCTTGATTCTAGTATTTCTCTAATTAACTTAGTACCTGAACCTCTCCATCTATTCGTGAGTAATTCAGTCAATATATCAGGTAAGGGACCAGGATCTGAATGTTGGCTTTTATATAGTATAAGGAGTTGTTGAATCATATAAATCCCAGCTAAACGCTGTTCATCTGGGGTGAGGTTCAAAAATGTGTGTGCTACTGTATCATCACCATATTTTCCGCGACTGTCAACCCAATGAACGGCTGACCTGGCTAATTCTTGTTCATCCATAGAATCGAGTAAATGATAACCCCTTCGTTCTCGGAGTAATTTGTCAGCGGCTTGGAACGAATGCTCGGGGGACCTTATATTTATTATAGGTGTTTGGAAATTCCTGTTATTATCTGGACATATCGGACGTATCGGGTCAGAAAAACATCTAGTACTATTACAAGATCTTCCTCTACCTACATAGGCTATGGTTTCTGACTGTCCTGTGGGCAGTCCTGATCCTTCCTCCTCCTCGCTTTGTTCGAACTGGTCTACCGCTAATCTCTCTTCGTGTAGGCGTTCTATTTCTTTACGGATCTTTCGGCACATGGCTATTATACATTTTTGCCTATCATGTCTCCCTTCTGATATATTCTGGCTCCATCTGGTAAGAGTTTCCATTGTTTCCGGATCTACCCCCGGTCGGTCTTGATTTCTGATCACACAATTTATGAGGAAACGTAACAGTTCCCCCTGTATCTCCACTTTCTGGTATTCCATAGCTCTGTTAATACATTCAGAATCTCGCCCTGTTTGGACAAAATGGTATATATTATCTAGATGCACAGTCATTCCTGGTAACTTCCCTAAATACACCGCAGCTCGTCTGATACGTAATGATGCCAGGATCATTTCGTCCTCTTTGCCGGGCACAGGGTCATATCTACAATCTACAAGAAGTTCCTTAAGCGTGCGGGAATTTATGAGTTTGGGGGTACGTGGATGTGCTGATTCTTGAAAGGTAAGTTTATTTATTCTGGGTGGCGTAGAAAAAATGTTGGTAGCACCTCCGGTAGCCCCATCTGGGGTATCGGGCGTGAAAGGATTCGTTGAACGCGATACAGCAACTATACGTGTGGACACAGCTGTAGAAGTAGCTGTAGGAACAGATGTGGAAACAGATGTGCTTGCCGGAACTTGTGTCAGGATTTGTTGCTGTAGAGATACAGATACAGGATCTTGGCGTTGAACTTCCCCGGCAGACGGTCTATGTGGGGCGGGGTTAGCATACTCGGGAGCTGCGTCATCTAAATATGAGGAAAGAAAAACATCTTCTGCTGTTCTAGGATGCCCCTTAGGATGCATTTTTATTGGGAACAATGGGGGTGGCAAGTCTTTTGGTATCTCCGGAGTAGCCTTAGGTAATCCCTCGGCCAGGAGGGGATACATACCATTCATAAGGGCATTTCTTTGTCTGTCTACTTGTTCTGATTTCACTCGTGTACCTTCTTCAATTAATAGATTTTCTCGGACTTTATTTGAATTCTCCTTATTTTTCTCCTCCTGTCGGAGTGCTTTTTCTGTACGTCTATGAGATTCTTTACGCCATAACTCAACGGCGTCTTTCTGTGACTGTCTGGCTTTCCTTTTCCATAACTCTTCCTCTACTTTCATGATGCACTCTGCATCCCAGGTCCCAGCTGCGGGCCACCTCTGACTTTCTGGTAATTCCTTGGTGTAGTCTACCCATAAATCAAGAAATAATATAGCGTCTAAGCCGTGTTTATGATACATGAAGTACCCTGGAGTGTCCCTAGGAGGAATAGGAACAGCTTCTTCGAGTACCCCTTTTCTAGTTGTGATCTGTCTTAATTTCGAAAAGAGCGGCATATTGAGAACTGATCTGATACTTGATCTTGAACAAACTTAATACAATAAACACAATAATGAACAGTCATTCACACCACAATATGCAGGACGTATTAACACATTTAACATTTAACATTTAAATGAGCAACAATGATGATGACGATCTAAGGAAACTTAATCACTAAACATAATACTCGGCATTAACTGAATTATTCTGAATTTATATACTTGATATACTAGATATACTGCTAAACAGTACAGATACACTGCTAAAACAGTGCAGACCGGATTTGTGTACCCAAACCCGTCTTGACCGGCACAACCTATGTGCACGTCAGAACGCCTCCCCAGTAATGGTACTCACCGGGTAGCTCGGAACGGAAGGCCTCGGAACGGAACTGAACTGGACCGGACTGGACTCGACTCGAAAACTTCGGACACTTCGGAACATCGGAAACCTCGGAACTTCGGAACTTCGGAACTTGGTGGGCCTCTGTATACCTCGGATCTTGCTCTCTCAGCTAGGCTCTGGTCGGGGTACTTCGCACTTCTCACCGCCTCGTCTGGGTGTTGATCGCAGCCTCAGTCGCCCCCGCTTGACCGGAGGGAGATACAGGAAATCCTGCTGGTACGCGTTGTTGTCCGTCCAGCTGTGGCAGGAGACCGGGCCTGCAACGCACCGCCGGCGCGTGAGATGAGAAAGTGTCCCTGTTCGGGCGCCATTCATGTGGTAAATAATTTAATTACCGGGACTTAATTTGATACAGAAACATAATAAAAATAGCTCAGTAAATAAGAGGCAAAATCCGTGGTATTAGAGGTTCGGAATGGGCTTTATTCCAATGGACGATTCGAATCGTTGACTCCAAGTTCCATCACCACGGAGGTTCAGGAAGTGAAGTACCTACTTTATTGATAAGTAATCACTTTTATACAATAGGCATTACAGTGAAGCAAATGCAGGAGGCGTAACAATTGATAGTGAAGATAAAACATACATACGTAGCAAAAGTGGGCGTGACTGGGTGTAACTTACAGAACGTCATCAGGTGTGATGTCATAATAGGGTGGTTCCATGAAAGAATTTCGCAATGTCAGCAGAAATACTTGGCAGAAATGCGCGCGCAGCAGCATGACGTGTGATTGACGTGCAACTAGGGGGTGAAGGGGACTTGACATTTAGCTCTACATGTGGCGACAGAAGTCTGGAGGGTCAAGTCAACCTTAATCCTAAATCATATCTAACATCCTATGTTTAAAGAACTATGTTATCCAAAAGAGAGGTCTCTTAGAGTAGAATCTTATTCTATACTGACTATACTGACTGTTAGTGCGTGTACAAGCGTCTAAGTGTCTACACTAGATGCGAGGGCAGAAGTCTTCCATAATAATAGGGCTATGAATTACTTGCATAAAGACAGAGAAGCCGGGCCTTTGCTCGGTAACTGGAAGAATGTTTACTTAAACTACTAGACAGGAATGCATTGGGCAGGGAACGGAGCAGATAATTTCGAAGGTGAAATACAGTTTTTGGCAGGCAACAGGCTGATGTCAGGCATCGTGAGCCGCGCAGGGAATGAGACAAAGTTCATGGTCACAGATGCAGGCTCAGACTGGAGCTTTCAGAGGCAGAAGGCAAGAAAAGCTTGATGACAGAATCAGGGGCCTACTTGCCTGGACTGTAAAATGGCATAAGTGAACCATATAAAGCCGGTGGCCTTTCATACTTAGGAATGGAATATCCGGCCTATTCATGGCGGATCTGAAAGAGGACATGTTGACGGTGGACGCACATGTGTTTGCGTCTTCATAACTGGAACTGGAGGGAACATACATGTACTTGTGATTCATACATGAAACCGTTGGGGTCCAAGATAGGGGACATAACTTGATCAGAAAAATCCATATTTCCACACCATGGTAAACCAGCTCATTAATGTTTCCCTCTCCTCAGGCAACATGCCGAAATTATGGAAGAATGCCAAGATTCTTCCACTGATAAAAAAGGCTAACGCCAAACCGACAGACCCTGCCACCTACAGGCCAATCTCCCTTCTTCCGGCCCTCTGCAAAGTATCAGAGAAGCATGTAAACAAGGCCCTCCAAAACACGGTTTTAGGGCTAACTACAGTACAGCGTACTCTCTGCTGGAAGTGACTGAATTTCTCAAGGGTAAGCTGGACCAGGGAGGCAAGGTTGTTGTGATAATGCTCGATCTGTCAGCGCCAATCGATATGGTCCCACATGAGAGGCTCCTGGAAAGACTTGCTAACATCGGCCTGGGGGAGGGACCGCCTTAATGTGGATGTCATCCTTCTTGGCAAATAGATCTCAAGACATCTGGCTCCCCTCTTTCTCATCCCCGGTTCTGGTCATGAATGTAGGTGTCCCTCAGGGCTCCATTCTCAGTACCCTTTTAATATATATCTATCCCCCTTGCATTTCTGGTAGAGGAAGAGGGCGCCAAAATAGTTTCCTATGCGGATGACACTCATCTGATTTTTACATGTGAAAAAGGAACCGACTTTGACGGGGCAATGATTAGGTCTTGCCTCACAAAGGTTTTTAACTGGCTTAAGATCAATCAGCTGAAGTGCAATCCTGACAAAACTGAAGTTGTTTTCTTTGGTTATCCAGAAACGCCTGACTGGAGCTCTTGGTGGCCAAAAGAGCTGCCACCCCCACCCGCGGAAAAGAAGAAAGTAAAAAACGTATGAATTGTCATAGACAAGACACTCTCTATGCACTTTCAAATCCAAAAGCTTGCTTAGGCATACTCTGGATGCCAAAAAAAAAATCCTGCCGCTGTTACCGCTTGAGAGCAGAACGATCGTGGTGCAAGCCCTGGTGATATCAAAGCTCGACTATGTCAACAGCTTCTACCTCGGTCTTCCCAAATCCCTTATACAGCACCTACAAGTGGTACAAAATGCGGCAGCCAAAGCCATCCTGAGATCTAAACACAGATCTAGTATGACCCCTATTCTTAAGTCTCTAAACTGGCCCTCCATAAAAAAACGGATCGACTTCAAAGTGATGACCATCTTCTTTAAAGCTTTCCACGGCTTAGGACCCGGCTACCTAAATGAGCGTGTTAATCGCTACACAACATCTAGACCCCTAAGATCTTCCAATGCCAACCTGGCCATTATGCCTAAAATATGCCGTGCCCCCACTGGAGGCAGATCCCTCGGCTTTCTAGGTGCAAAATTGTGGAATAGACTCCCTGAGTTTCTGAGACTAACCACAGACCTACTCTCTTTCAGGAAGAACTTAAAAACCTGCCTTTTTAATAACTGATGGGTCTTTTATGCACGTTTTCCTCCCGCTGTCACTCGCCAGGATACTGTAGTCTGAGTAGCTGCACGCTTTATTAAATACACTATTTCATTTGGCCCCTGACAGTGCAAAGGAACACTCGTCCAAATTCTAAGTACCTTATTTATGAGGCCTTGCTTTACTTTTATGCCGCCGGTGTGCACTGCAGCATAACAAAATGTGCCATGTTGAGCCCTATTTACAAAGTGACGCATCTAGGCCGATACATTATACCAGCGCCAGGTATATTGTATGCAGGGTGGGTGTTCCCCTTCAAAAAGCCTCAGAAATGGCGCATTGAAATCTATGAGAACTCAGTGCACCACTTCTAGGACTCCATTGCGTCAATATCTTACACCTGCCTCATGGCAGGTGTAAGACTGATGCATTCCCTTTCACGTGGGGCTTGCCCCATGTGAAAGGACACATTTCTGGAGTTGCGTCTATTTTCAGACACACCCCAGCAATGCATCACTTTTGCGCCGACAGATACGTCAGAAATACTGACGTATCTGTAACTCCTTGCGACATGATGCGTCATACAGTAAATATGACGCAACCATCATGTCGCAAGGAGGGCGCACTAAGAAGTGACGCATCCCTGTTTTCACACAGCGATGCATCACTTCTCATAAATAAGGCCCTAAATGTGTTTACATCTAATATTCAGGGATAGGTATGTGTGTTTTCAATATTGTAACAGCAGCAGCTCACCAATATTACTGCAAATAATCTCTGTGACGCCCTCCCATTTCTTATATGTTAGACCTTGTTTTGATCTAAAAGAAACTTTTTTATGTATATTGCGTGAAACATAAACACAACATTTCTCTGCAAAATGGCTGTACTAGACTCACACATCAGGTACATAAAAAAATAAATGAAAGGAAAACAGTATTTAAAACAATCTGTTTAAGAAATATTCAAAGGTCATTAGGGCAAAACACTGGAGAACGGAGCTGACTCTGTCAGGGGGCCCCTTGAAAGGCTGGGGCCCTGGGCCAGAGCCCACTTTGCCCATGCATTAAAACGTCTCTGCTTTTGTCAATGTTTTTCGGTCTTTCTCCTCCTCCTCCTTTCCCCCTTTTGCATTGTTCTTTCTCTTTGTCTGGGTCAAAGCCTGCTGAGGAAAAATAAGTGCTGCTGGCCAACAAAAAGTGCCAGTGCGCCTCACAAGCATTCACCGCCTCAAATTAAGCAATCAAGGAAATGCTATCAGTTTCCAAATTGTATGTATGCTACTTTCTGCAAGTTACTTCTGCAGACTATCTGATCTGATATGAGATTTTCTTGTGAAAGTGTATTAATTTGGCATTCTAGCACGGTCTTGTTATTTGATTTGATATTTGCCACTGTAGTTCTATATTTGGCTTACACCACTTCCTTTGACATATGATATTGTGATCGCAGAATCACCCTTGTATTTGTCACCTATGCTTTGTAAAAAAAACAAAAATCATTGAAAAATAGAGCTAAATTTGCCATCCCAAAACTATTGGGTTATTCTTCTGGTCCGGATCCTTTATTAACGGGACCACAATGCAGACAAGAGGGTCATCACACCAGGGACAATATATGTGTTATGCTTTTCCCAGATCACACTGTAGCCCTGCAGCAACAGCATGCATCCTTTTTGGGCATCAAGAAGCATCTCCCTGGATATGTTATTTAATAATCGATGCCTCAAGATCCTCCTCCTCCATCATAAGTCCTAATTTTCACTGACCCGGTGGGGGCTTGCGACCAGGTTGAAACCCAGGGACTCCTCCCAGGATAGCTTGTGAAATCCACAGGGCTGAATAGGGATGTGGAGGGCACTCATTGATTTAAATGGGGGAGACAAGACTCTTGCCGCCACCACTCCCACCCTCCTACCCTGACTCAAGTGCACGAGGATCGACAAGCTCACTGATGATGAGGGCCTCCTTCTGGGATTCCCCGGTCTCCCTGACCTCATCCTCAGCTGCCTCTTCGGACCACGAAGAGCTCTCCTCAAAAACATAATTCCAAGAAGACTCAGTGGTATCACTTCCGAGTGCCACCCCTTAAGCTGCTGATGACCTGGTGTTACCGTCCCTGAATTTATTTGTCTTGGCCCGCATTGCTGGAGCCTGGCTGTGTACTGGGGGAGTGATTAATAGCCCATGAGCGCTGTCCCCAGTTTCCTATTTCTCTTCGATGTGGACATTGGTATGTCTCACCCGACTAAGGGGCCGATTCCGATTCCGGCCGCAAAACGTACTGACCGACACGGACCAGCGCCGTACGACCCGTGCAGTACGATGCAACGCGTGTGAATTACAACCGTCACATACGGAATACAAGCCGTACGACCGAGCCGTAGGGAAAATAGTGATCCGGATGGAAAACCGACGCAAATTTCACCGACCGACACGAACCCGGAATGAACCCGACCGACCCGTACCCGCGACGTCCGATCCGCGCAGTACGATGCAATGCATAGAAACTCAGACCAACTCGCAAGGAGACCAAGCCGCACGACTGACACGCACAGAAAACCGGGCCCACCTGCAATAGAGACCTTCACGACCGACGCGTATGAAACACAGAAGATAGGCAGGGTGAACAAGGCGGAGAAGCCCGCACGAGACAACATCAGCGACCATATCCGTCAGATGAACGTCTCCTTCATGCCTACAAAACCCAAAGGAAAAAAGACAAAAAATTGACCAAACAAGCAATGACAAAGCCAATAAATACCAAATAAAAAAAAACCTGGGACAAAGACACACCCACAACTCCAAATATATAAAGGACTACAATCACTACCATCATCCCTTGCAAACAGGAGACACAGCCAGCAGCAAACACCATTACACAGCAACCACAGACACACTCACAACTCACCCATCCCACAACACACACCATCAGCATCTCATCCAACATCACACACACATACAGCCAGCAAATCCAACACCAACCCACCCTCACTTGCACCCTCACACACACATCCCTCACCACCACCACCCATCATCATGCCCCCAAAGAAGAATCCAAAGTTCAAAGATAGTGAGTTAGAAGTGCTGGTAGACGAGATCATCAGAGCAGAGCCACATTTGTTTGGTACATTGGTCCAAAGGACCCCCATGTCACAGAAAACAAAGATGTGGGCGAGGATTGTGGACAAGGTGAACACACAAGCACCAGCAAGGCGCACAAAGGATGATATCCAGAACAGGTGGTATGACGTGCGCAGGAGGGTCAAGAAACTCATCGAAAAAAATCACGCCCTGAGTCAGTGCACCGGCGGTGGCCCTCCTGCCAAACCAGTCTACTTCAGGACCTGGGAGGAGAAGGTGCGGGACATCCTACCACCAGAGAGCGTCCATGGGCTAACAGACATACCAGAGCCTGGTGAGTACACAAACAACATACCCAAGATTGTGTGGCAAGGGGACAGTGAAACCATGCACCGCAAGCAAAGCTACACTAACCAATAGATAATCAACCCAAGATGTGTATGCCAGTCAGACAAACACAATACCTGCCATCTCATAGTGACTTGGAACTGTGTCATGACATGCACCATCCTACAAACAAATATAGCAAGGCAGTGGCACAATGCTAAATAGACACTGCCAGACAGTTTCCCACCACAAACACACTACCTCACAGTGCAGCTGACTGACAGGAAGGAATTGTGGGGATGCAGGTGAACTGAGTGTATCCAAAAGCATGATGGGGTTTGTAGTCACAGATAATGCCCCCCCTCAAAATTGGCCCATCAAGACCTCACTGAAACATGCCCACATCACAGGGAGTGGAAAATGACTGACAAGATGGCTGACACTGGGTCCTGCTGTGGGAAGCACAAGGCCCTGCTAGGGCATGTGCGCAAATCAGAAGCAGGACACCACTGACTGACATCCTGAAAGACAACTTGCACGCCCTACAATGGAAGCACGTTTTATGGTGGGATGTTTGGCCGGGTGGGAAGGAGGACTGACAGCTCTCACCATACTTACCAGCATTTGGAAACAGACGACCCCCTCAACACAAACTCCACACAACTCACCGTGTAGAGTGCATTGACTCACACCTCTGTGAAACATCATCAAAAAACACCCCGTACTGGGTGCAGCTGTGTGAAGCACAGGGGCTCTCTATGGACTTGTAGCCAAACAAACACCAGGATTTCACAGTCAGCCATCTTGCCATTGCTGTCACACCCCCTCACAGGGAAGCAGAGTCAAGAGGGAGGAAGTATGGGCATGCTGGGAAGGAGGTGTAGCCAAGAGCATGATGGGAGTCGCAGTCACAGACAATCTACACCCTGTGGTAAATAATTTAATTACCGGGACTTAATTTGATACAGAAACATAATAAAATAGCTCAGTAAATAAGAGGCAGAATCCGTGGTATTAGAGGTTCGGAATGGGCTTTATTCCAATGGTCGATTATAATCGGTTGCTCCAAGTTCCATCACCACGAAGGTTCGGGAAGTGAAGTACATACGTTATTGACAATCAATCACTTTTATACAATAAGCATTACAGTGAAGCAAATACAAGAGGCGTAACAATTGATAGTGTGGATAATATATTCATACGTAGCAAAGATAGGCGTAACTGGGTGTGTTTAAAGAACGTCATCAGATGTGATGTCATAAGAGGGTGGTTACATGAAAGAATTTCGCAATGTCAACAGAAATACTTGGCAGAAATGCGCGCGCAGCAGCATGACGTGTGATTGACGTGCAACTAGGGGGTGAAGGGGACTTGACATTTAGCTCTACATGTGGCGACAGAAGTCTGGAGGGTCAAGTCAACCTAATCCCAAATCATATCTAACATCCTATGTTTAAAGAACTAAGTTATCCAAAAGAGAGGTCTTCTTAGAGTAGAATCTTATTCTATACTGACTATACTGACTGTTAGTGCGTGTACAAGCGTCTAAGTGTCTACACTAGATGCGTGGGTAGAAATCTTCCATAGTAATAGGGCTATGAATTACTTATATAAAGACAGAGAAGCCGGGCCTTTGCTCGGTAACTGGAAGAATGTTTACTTAAACTACTAGACAGGAATGCATCGGGCAGGGAACGGAGCAGATAATTTCGAAGGTGAAATACAGTTTTTGGCAGGCAGCAGGCTGATGTCAGGCTTCGTGAGCCGCGCAGGGAATGAGACAAAGTTCATGGTCACAGATGCAGGCTCAGACTGGAGCTTTCAGAGGCAGAAGGCAAGAAGAGTTTGATGACAGAATCAGGGCCTACTTGCCTGGACTGTAAAATGGCATAAGTGAACCATATAAAGCCGGTGGCCTTTCATACTTAGGAATGGAATATCCGGCCTATTCATGGCGGATCTGAAAGAGGACAGGTTGACGGTGGACGCACATGTGTTTGCGTCTTCATAACTGGAACTGGAGGGAACATATATGTACTTATGATTCATACATGAAACCGTTGGGGTCCAAGATAGGGGACATAACTGATCAGAAAAATCCATATTTCCACATTCCCTCCTTGTCCCCTACTTGCCCGTTAAGAGATATCAATCTTCATCAATCCATTGATCTGTTCATATAGCATCATTTGTTCTTCTTTCTTCTTCCGTGATGAATGAAATCCTGGTGGTGGAATACACGATGTGGCACACAGACCACAGATCGCTGGTCCACATTGTAGACATAGGCAGCAACTGAATAGTATGAGAAGGCCAATACCTAGGAAAGATAGGACCTTCCATCCAAAGGTAGATAATACACTCCAAAACCAACCGGACCAAGTCCAGGTGCCTGGGTTCTGGTGTATCTGGCTTACAATCTTATGAAGGCGAGTTATGGCTTTATATACAGATGGCGAATTTTCTGGTATGAAAATGCAACAGCTTGATCCGATGACCCTACAAGCTCCGCCCCTATCGGCCAGGATGACGTCAAGGACAAGACGATTTTGAAGCACAACAATCCGCATAGCAGACTGCTCTTCTGTTAAATTGCCTAAGGCGGAAATAGTTTCGTTCACTACTGCTTCAAGGGTTCTAGTTAATCTACGTATCAGCTTACTATTAGTAACGGTACCTATATAGGGAAAGAGACCTTTATTGAAATCTGTGTATTTTTCCCATGCTGTTTCAGTGTAATCGACAATTGGGAGATCTCTCCTTACTCTATTATATACTAAATGAGTATTTCTGTGATAATCAGGAGGAGCTAGGAAAACAGGTGGCAAAAGGAATCCAATGTAGCAAGTACCATCCCAATCTAGAGGCAAACGTACATATGCCGTCTGACCACATATGAAATAAGAATGGCGTGAAGCTCTAAATGTAGACTTGCCTTGATCACTAAATTCTACTACAGTGGTGCATCTACTATGGCCCATATTTATGGAACCATTCTTTCTTACACATAATTCACCTTTTACTGGAAATATTGACATAGCGGGCAAAATTGGAGTAGCTTCGGATTCGACATTTAGGATCATAAGATTAAGCGTAAAATTACCTAATCCATACACTTCATTTTCTAGATCAGTTCCTGTTCTCTGGGGAAGTCCCTCCTTGTTAGGATAGCAGACTTTAAGCAAAACTAAGTTCAAATTTCCCCATACCCAGTTATCTTGATAAACTGCAGAATTCGAATCTAGGGAATTAATTAGACTAAACCATGCTCCACAGGAGCCGTTGTGTGTGAACGGGTATGGAAAGAGAGGTAGAATTCCTTTATAATTCTGATAGGGAGGGAGTCGGCCACATATCCAACAATTTGTAGCATTGCTAACCTGATGGGAATGATGTAACATACTAATAAACGTGTTATTGCGCAGCGCAAATCTATAAGACAACTCAAGCGGAGGTAATTCACTAAAGGAATGTTCAGCAGTAACATTGTAAACATGTCTAGAAATAGGATAATATATGTGCAACAATATACTTGCAGTAATTATTAAAAGACTTAAGAAAAACAAAATTAATAACGTCACTATGCAATGACTACGCAGTGATTTACAGTACGCCTGTCGTTTCAACATTTTTCGGGTGTTATCTCTATTCAGGTCCAAGGGATACATGTCAGAGACAATTCAACCGCTTCACCTCGGAGAGGACTTAAACAATCAAATTGCTTGACTGATTGGACCTGAGCTTTAGTTTATAATGTTCGGAATTACTCCTTTCAACAAAAGGAAGTTTTGAGTCAATGGGTGAAGACACACGAGGTGTGGTATTCACATCCGCTGGTAGTCCATGAAATTTCTTGATATGACTTGAATGAATCCAGCCTTTTCTGCCCTCGATCTTTACGGCTGTCCTTGTGGTGAGCAAGACCAGCTGCGGCGACCTCCACCTAGGATCCAGCTGAGTCTTCCGATCGAAGTTCCTCACTAAGACCAGGTCCCCCGGGACTACGTCATGGGGTTTCACCTCAGTGTTGTCAGGAAAAGCTGCAGCTACCTGTGAACGACAAGATTGTAGTGCAGAGATCAAGGAAGCCAAGTAATCTGTCAGCATATTACAGTCAATATCAGTTATTTTGCGTGGTATAGGCGTCCCCCACATATTTGGTGGTCTGCCGAAGATCACTTCATACGGGGATAGCCCTGTTCGAGAGTGTGCTACCATTCTTGTGTAAAAGAGTGCAACTGGTAATGCTACTACCCAGTCGACACCTTTCTCTCTGCATATCTTGGACAATCTAATTTTCAGAGTCTGATTATGTCTTTCTACGAGACCTGCTGCCTCGGGGTGTCGGACACAGTGGAATTTCCACTGATAGCCTAACAAAAGTGAGACGTGTTTCATTAATTCGGATGAGAACGGCTGGCCGTTATCTGAGTGAACAACACGTGGTAAACCGTATTGTGGGAAGAATTCTCGAACCAACTGTTTGGCAGTAGTCGGGGCAGTGTAATCTGAAACCGGGTATGCCTCCGTCCAACGGGAAAGAGCACAAACAACTACGAGAACATATTTGAATCCTCGACATCGTTCCATCTGGATATAATCCATCTGGAGGACTTCAAAAGGGTGATCAGGAGGCTGAAATCCACCCTGTTCTACGGGAACGCTTTTTCCTGGGTTGAACTGGCAACAGATCATACAGGTACGAACTTTTTGTTTGGCTGCTGCTCGTAAATGTTTATTGAACCAAATGTGTTGAATGCTATCTAGCATAGCTTTTTCTCCTAGATGTGCGGGACTATGTACAGTGTTAATTATAACCTGGACCATTGAATCAGGAAGGAACCACACAGATTTTTCCTTCATCATCCATCCTTGATCCGTTTGGATCCCTCCTAATTCAGTCCATTTCTTTATTTCGTCTGGTGTAGCATGTGTCTGTATGTCAATTACGTCAAGAGTAGGATCTTTAATCGTCATGCAATGTGTTGGCGTCAGGACTCTTGTCTTTGTCATGTCGGATGTTTGAGTTTGAGCAGTCTGTTTAGCTGTTCTGTCAGCTAGATCATTGCCTTGAGAAATGATATCAGTAACTTTCGTATGAGCTTTACATTTCATAATTGATATTGCAGTTGGTAGATGTATTGCATCTAATAAGGCATGAATGAGGGGTCCGTGCTGAATGTGGGCACCGTGAGAAGTTAAATAACCTCTCTCTCGCCACAGCACGCCAAAGTCATGTACAACTCCGAATGCATAACGTGAATCAGTGTATATGTTGACTTTTTTATTTGTGGCTTGAATACAGGCTTGTGTCAGAGCGATGAGCTCTGCGGCTTGAGCTGACAAGGTATTTATGCAATTTGTTTCAATGATTTCAGTGTCTGTTGTGACTGCGTAAGCGGCCACTAGTTCTCCTGTACCTTTTCTCATACATGAACCATCTACATACAACGTCAGGTCTGGGTCTGACAATGGGACATCGGTTAAGTCTTGTCTGGGTTTCGTCGTGATTGTAATAACTTCAATACAGTCATGGGCTAGTGGGTCTGTTCCGATTACAGGTAAAAGTGTGGCAGGATTCAATGTGTTACAACGTCTGATTTCTATATGTGGCTGAAACAATGTTAATTCGTACCCTGTAAGTCGCGCTATAGTCAAGTGTTGTGTTTGCGTTCTATTTACAAGAACCTCTACTGCGTGTGGTACTTGTACTGTCAATGGATGTCCTAACACTATAGCATCGCTTTGTCTGATTGCTAAAGCTGTTGCTGCCACTGATTTCAGACATGCAGGCAAAGCCTGAGCTACGGGATCTAATGTACTAGAAAAATAAGCACATGGTTTGTGTGCTCCCGCTTGTTCCTGTGTGAGTACTGACAAGGCAGTACCTTCGCGTTCTGTAACAAAGAGTGTAAACTGCTTACTGTAACATGGTGTTGCTAAGACAGGTGCTTGACATAAAGCTTTCTTTAGGCTTTCAAAAGCTTGTGTATGTTCCTGAGTCCAAGGGAGAACAGTCGATGTGGCTGCCTCCTGTGTTGTCAATTGAATGAGTGGTTTTGCTAGAAATGCATACTGAGGGATCCACTGCCTACAATATGAAGTGAGGCCTATGAAAGCCCGCACCTCCTTTTGTGTCTTGGGTATTGGCATGTTAGCTATTAACTGAATGCGGTCGGGTGTAAGCTGCCTTCCCTCCTTGGACAGCGAGTGTCCAAGATAAACAACTCGCTGGACACAGAATTGCAGCTTAGAAGGGGACACCTTGTGCCCCTTTTCGGCTAGAAATTGTAAAACTGTCAGTGATGCTTTCTCACATTCGGGTTCGCTTCTCGCGGTGATCAGCAGATCATCGACATATTGAAGCAAGGCAGTGTTGACTGGCATGTGGATACTGTCGAGTTCTCGTTTCAGTGCTTGGCTATAGATGCTGGGGCTTTCTGTAAATCCTTGAGGTGCGCGTGAGAATTTAAAGCTACGTCCATTTAAACTAAATCCGAACAAATATTGGCTTTCCGGATCTATTGGGACGCTGAAAAAAGCATTCTTGAGATCAATTACAGTAAAGAATGTTGCTTCGGAATCAATAGCTGTCAGTAATGATGAGATATCTGGGACCACAGGGAATTGTGGCACAATGCATTTGTTTAATTCGCGCAGATCAATAACCAATCGATATACTGGCGGGGCCTTCGGATCTGTTCGTTTAAGAATCGGAATTATCGGTGAATTACATACATTGGAGTCTGTTTCCACAACCACTCCTTGGGTAATAAGTTCGTCAATGATTTGCAGTAAAGCCACTACAGCATCTGGTGGTAACTTATATTGTCTCATTCGTGGTAGCACCACTCCTGCCTTTAGTGTGACTCGATATGGTGTAATATTCATGCAACCAACATCAGTAGGGCCTTGTGCCCAAAGATGTGTAGGTAACGTCTGCAGTCGGGGATCCATGTCTCTAGACACATAGTGACCTTTAAAATCACGTAAAAACAATCTTACTCCTTCCGGAGAACAACATATTATAGCTCCTAGAGCTTTCAGTGTTTTTATACCTAACAAGTTTTCTGGACATGATTTAGTAAGCAATAAATCTGTAGTTCGGGTCAAAGGTCCTATCGTAAGTGGAAGAGGCTGTGATACTTCATTAACAATAGGTTTTCCCGAAAAACCAAGGGAAATATTCTGTGAGCCTGAGAGGGGTGCCCCTGGAACTTCACTACGTTTTATAGTTGTTCGACTTGCCCCTGTATCGAGTAAAAATTTTCTATCTTGGCCTAATAATTCACTATGTACATAAGGTCCTTCTTGATCTACAGGGACCTCAATAAGGGGTAAGTCAACTTCCCTCTCTAGGCTGGTTCATGCGTATCGCTGATAATCAGGATAGTCATACTGTGCGGTCTGGTACAGTTGTCGTGTTGTGGTTTGTGTGGCAGCAACAGGCAGCGCTGGTGCAGCTGGCACAAACTGTATAGACTGTGGTGGAGCTGGCATGGACTGTGCATGCTGCGGGGCTCCTTGTTCATTCTGATCCTGTCTAGGTGGCCGTGGTCTTTCTTTTGTATTACCTATGGCGATATTATGTTTTAAAACTGGACAATCGTGTACGTAATGACCTGGCTTTTTACAATAATTGCATGTCCCTTTTACAGGTCCTGTTGAATCACCGGAATGTGTCATACCCTTTTTATGTCCTTCAGCTGGAACTGTCTGGAAGACTAGCATTTTCATTTTCGTGTCTTTCATGCGTCTTTGTTCATGTTCTTGTTCCTCTCTAATTCTATTGTGATGGTACTGTAACATTTGTAACATTTGTGATGGAGTGTTACCTTGCCAGGTACTCTCGAATTTTAATACTCTATTCTTCACTTGAGGCAAGGAATTTTCTACTAATTTTGTCACGAACAGATGTGGGTATGATTCGCTACTTGCTTTTATGCCACTATTTATACCAAAACATTTTTCAAATCGGGCATAGAAATCACTAGTGTCTTCATCTTGCTTTTGTTTACAGGCTGAAATTGTACCCCAATCTTCCTTTTTCGTAGTTAATAAACGTGGCAGTACCTGTACTAGTAAACCTGGTAGTGCTTTAGTTTTATCCCCAAGCCCTGCTCCTGCAGTTCGGGCCTTTTCTTCTGCTTCTAATGCTGACCATTCTATCTTTTGGTCTCCTACCTCCCACTCTTTTTCCCTGAGTTTTTCATAAATGCCAGCAGGCATTAATACCTTTAATATTGTCATAATGTCGGGATAGGTATACTCTCCCATGAGTAACATGTCTTTAATTTCTCGGTGAAAACCTGCTGGGTCTTTGTCATGACTGGGTACCACTTTCTTCATTTCTAACAATTCTATTTTCGATATGGGCGTATATACAAATACGCGTTTAAACTCATTGTCCTCGCCTTTTATTGGGTGTACTTCTCGTAAGGGATTCTGTCTGTCCATGTAATACGTGGTTCTTTCCTTGATGGGCAGTGAGACATGTTCTGGGCATACAAAAAGAATGTACTGCTTTCTTGATTCTAGTATTTCTTTAATTAACTTAGTACCTGAACCTTTCCATCTATTCTTGAGTAATTCAGTCAGTATTTCAGGTAAAGGACCGGGATCTGAATGCTGACTCTGATATAGTATAAGGAGTTGTTGAATCATATAAATCCCAGCTAAACGCTGTTCATCTGGGGTGAGATTCAAAAATGTGTGTGCTACTGTATCATCACCATACATTCCGGGACTATCAACCCATTGAACGGCTGACCTGGCTAATTCTTGTTCATCCATAGAATCGAGAAAATGATAACCCCTTCGTTCTCGGAGTAATTTGTCAGCCGCCTGAAACGAATGCTCGGGGAACCTTATATTTATTATAGGTGTTTGGAAATTCCTGTTATTATCTGGACATATCGGACGTATCGGGTCAATAAAACATCTAGTACTATTACAAGATCTTCCTCTACCTACATAGGCTATGGTGTCTGACTGTCCTGCGGGCAGTCCTGATCCTTACTCCTCGCTTTGTTCGAACTGGTCTACCGCTAATCTTTCTTCGTGTAGGCGTTCTATTTCTTTACGGATCTTTCGGCACATGGCTATTATACAATTTTGCTTATCATGTCTCCCTTCTGATATATTCTGGCTCCATCTGGTAAGAATTTGCATTGCTTCCGGGTCTACCCCCGGTCGGTCTTGATTTCTGATCACACAATTTATAAGGAAACGTAACAGTTCCCCCTGTATCTCCACTTTCTGGTATTCCATAGCTCTGTTAATACATTCTGAATCTCGCCCTGTTTGGACAAAATGGTATATATTATCTAGGTGCGCAGTCATTCCTGGTAACTTCCCTAAATACACTGCCGCTCGTCTGATACGTAATGATGCCATGATCATTTCGTCCTCTTTGCCGGGCACAGGGTCATATCTACAATCTATAAGAAGTTCCTTAAGCGTACGGGCATTTATGAGTTTGGGGGTACGTGAATGTGCTGACTCTTGAAAGGTAAGTTTATTTATTCTGGGTGGCGTAGAAAAAATATTGGTAGCACCTCCGGTAGCCCCGTCTGGGGTATCGGGTGTGAAAGGATTCGTTGAACGTGATACAGCAACTATAGGTGTGGACACAGCTACAGAAGTAGCTGTAGGAACAGATGTAGAAACAGATGTGCTTGCCGGAACTTGTGTCAGGACTTGTTGCTGTAGAGATACGGGTACTGGATCTTGGCGTTGAACCTCCCTGGCAGGCGGTCTATGTGGGGCGGGATTAGCATACTCGGGAGCTGCGTCATCTAAATATGAGGAAAGAAAAACATCTTCTGCGGTTCTAGGATGCCCCTTAGGATGTACTTTTATTGGAAATAATGGGGTTGGCAAGTCTTTTGGTATCTCTGGAGTAGCCTTAGGTAATCCTTCAGCCAGAAGGGGATACATACCATTCATAAGGGCATTTCTTTGTCTGTCTACTTGTTCTGATTTCACTCGGGTACCTTCTTCAATTAATAGATTTTCTCGGACTTTATTTGAACTCTCTTTATTTTTCTCTTCCTGTCGGAGTGCTTTTTCTGTACGTCTATGAGATTCTTTACGCCATAACTCAATGGCGTCTTTCTGTGACTGTCTGACTTTCCTTTTCCATAACTCTTCCTCTACTTTCATGATGCACTCTGCATCCCAGGTCCCAGCTGCGGGCCACCTCTGACTTTCTGGTAATTCCTTGGTGTAGTCTACCCACAAATCAAGAAATAATATAGCGTCTAAGCCATGTTTATGATACATGAAGTACCCTGGAGTGTCCCTAGGAGGAATAGGAACGGCTTCTTCGAGTACCCCTTTTCTTGTCGTGATCTGTCTTAATTTTGAAAAGAGCGGCATATTGAAAACTGGTCTGATACTTGATTTTGAACAAACTTAATACAGTAAACACAATAATGAACAGTCATTCATACCACAATATGCAGAACGTATTTAGAACATTTAACATTTAACATTTAACTGAGCAACAGTGATGATGACGATCTAAGGAAAACTTAATCACTAAACATAATGCTCGACTTTAACTGAATTATTCTGAATTTATATACTTGATATACTAGATATACTGCTAAACAGTACAGATACACTGCTGAAACAGTGCAGACCGGATTTGTGTACCCAAACCCGTCTTGACCGGCACAACCTATGTGCACGTCAGAACGCCTCCCCAGTAATGGTACTCACCGGGTAGCTCGGAAAACGGAAGGCCTCGGAAACTGAACTGAACTTGAACCGGACTGGACTCGACTCGAACACTTCGGAAACCGGACTCGACTCGGGACTTCGGAAACTGGTGGGCCTCTGTATACCTCGGATCTTGCTCTCTCAGCTAGGCTCTGGTCGGGATACTTCGCACTTCTCACCGCCTCGTCTGGGTGTTGATCGCAGCCTCAGTCGCCCCCGCTTGACCGGAGGGAGATACAGGAAATCCTGCTGGTACGCGTTATTGTCCGTCCAGCTGTGGCAGGAGACCGGGCCTGCAACGCACCGCCGGCGCGTGAGATGAGAAAGTGTCCCTGTTCGGGCGCCATTCATGTGGTAAATAATTTAATTACCGGGACTTAATTTGATACAGAAATATAATAAAATAGCTCAGTAAATAAGAGGCAGAATCCGTGGTATTAGAGGTTCGGAATGGGCTTTATTCCAATGGTCGATTATAATCGGTTGCTCCAAGTTCCATCACCACGAAGGTTCAGGAAGTGAAGTACATACGTTATTGACAATCAATCACTTTTATACAATAAGCATTACAGTGAAGCAAATACAAGAGGCGTAACAATTGATAGTGGGGATAATATATTCATACGTAGCAAAGATAGGCGTAACTGGGTGTGTTTAAAGAACGTCATCAGATGTGATGTCATAAGAGGGTGGTTACATGAAAGAATTTCGCAATGTCAGCAGAAATACTTGGCAGAAATGCGCGCGCAGCAGCATGACGTGTGATTGACGTGCAACTAGGGGGTGAAGGGGACTTGACATTTAGCTCTACATGTGGCGACAGAAGTCTGGAGGGTCAAGTCAACCTAATCCCAAATCATATCTAACATCCTATGTTTAAAGAACTAAGTTATCCAAAAGAGAGGTCTTCTTAGAGTGGAATCTTATTCTATACTGACTATACTGACTGTTAGTGCGTGTACAAGCGTCTAAGTGTCTACACTAGATGCGTGGGTAGAAATCTTCCATAGTAATAGGGCTATGAATTACTTATATAAAGACAGAGAAGCCGGGCCTTTGCTCGGTAACTGGAAGAATGTTTACTTAAACTACTAGACAGGAATGCATCGGGCAGGGAACGGAGCAGATAATTTCGAAGGTGAAATACAGTTTTTGGCAGGCAGCAGGCTGATGTCAGGCTTCGTGAGCCGCGCAGGGAATGAGACAAAGTTCATGGTCACAGATGCAGGCTCAGACTGGAGCTTTCAGAGGCAGAAGGCAAGAAGAGTTTGATGACAGAATCAGGGCCTACTTGCCTGGACTGTAAAATGGCATAAGTGAACCATATAAAGCCGGTGGCCTTTCATACTTAGGAATGGAATATCCGGCCTATTCATGGCGGATCTGAAAGAGGACAGGTTGACGGTGGACGCACATGTGTTTGCGTCTTCATAACTGGAACTGGAGGGAACATACATGTACTTATGATTCATACATGAAACCGTTGGGGTCCAAGATAGGGGACATAACTGATCAGAAAAATCCATATTTCCACAACCCACCCACATCGCCCAGCAAGCATACACTGAACCATGCTCGCCTCACAGGGAGTGGGAAGGGACTGACAAGATGTCTGACACTGGGCTCTGTTGTGGGGAGCACAAGGCCCTGCGAGGAACTGGGCAACAACAAACACCAGGACTTCACAGTCAGCCATCTTGCCATTGCTGTCACACCCTCTCACAGGGAAACAGAGTCAAGAGGGAGGAAGTATGGGCATGCTGGGAAGGGAGGTGTAGCCAAGAGCATGATGGGCGTCGCAGTCACAGACAATCTACACCCACCCACATGGCCCAGCAAGCATACACTGAACCATGCTCGTCTCACAGGGAGTGGGAAGGGACTGACAAGATGTCTGACACTGGGCTCTGTTGTGGGGAGCACAAGGCCCTGCTGGGAACTGGGCAACAACAAACACCAGGACTTCACAGTCAGCCATCTTGCCATTGCTGTCACACCCCCTCACAGGAAAGCAGAGGCAAGAGGGAGGAAGTATGGGCATGCTGGGAAGGGGGGGTGTAGCCAAGAGCATGATGGGAGTCGCAGTCACAGACAATCTACACCCACCCACATGGCCCAGCAAGTATACACTGAACCATGCTCGCCTCACAGGGAGTGAGAAGGGACTGACAAGATGTCTGACACTGGGCTCTATTGTGGGGAGCACAAAGCCATGCTGGGACTTGTAGCCAAACAAACACCAGGATTTCACAGTCAGCCATCTTGCCATTGCTGTCACACCCCCTCACAGGGAAGCAGAGTCAAGAGGGAGGAAGCATGGGCATGCTGGGAAGGGGGGTGTAGCCAAGAGTATGATGGGAGTCGCAGTCACAGACAACCTACATCCACCCACATGGCCCAGCAAGATCAAACTGAACCATACTTGCCTCACAGGGAGTGGGAAGGGACTGCCAAGATGTCTGACACTGGGCTCTGTTGTGGGGAGCACAAGGCCCTGCTGGGAAATGGGCAACAACAATCTCAAACTCTGTCCGTGACAACCTGGAAAAAAGCAGTGTTCAGGAAGGCATCTGTTCGTACAGTAGAAAATGTCTTGTTTGTGAACGATTGATGCCTGTAGAAACATAACTCACATTGTGTGTCTCTTCCAAACACAGGTGGTGCTGGGGACCCAGCATCATATGAAGAGGATTCCCAGGCCCAGACTCTGGTGGACACTGAGCTCTCTGGTTTGACTCTGTCTCTGTCCTCTTCGGATGACGACGACCAACCTGGCCCCTCCGGTGTGAGTCATCATGCAGCACCAGCAGCATCAACATCTGCATCCCCTGTACCCACGCCTCCAGCATCTGGACACCGACAGGGCACCCCCGCCAACATGGACAGACCAAGGCCACTGAACACCCACAGCACAGGGACACCGGACCCCCCGGAAGCTACAGCAAATACCACTAGCAACACCACCCAAGGGGTCCCAGTGTCACCTGTGCGTCCCGCCGCTGGTCCTGCCCGAGTGGATAGGGGTGCTGGGAGGGGTGGGAGGCAGAGGGCGCGCCTTGCAGAGGGGTCTGGACTGCATGATGACCCCCAACTGGCACGCATCATAGATGCGTACCAGGATAGCACCGGAGGATTTGGCCAGGTAGTGGGGATCCTCAAGGACATGCAACAGGAGCAGGCTGACCACTATGTCCGCATGGAGGCCAAGTGGGATGCCCTTACTGCGGTGCATCGGGACATACTTCAATGCCTCCGCCAGATCAACACAAACCTGTCCACACCTCCTTGTGTGGCCACAACATCTGTTACAACACCATCTGCCAGCGTCACAGGGAGGGAAGAGGACTCTGGTGGAGAGTCCCCTGCACCGCAGAGGCCTGCACCTGAGGACCCCCCCCCCCCAGGAAGAAGAGGGGTCGTCCGAAGAAGGACATGTGAGAGGCAGATGTCCCTGCACATTCCCCAGGGCCTCTAAAAATTTTCTGGACAATGTTCTTTGTGCGCAACCCGTTCACTTGGCCAATCGCACACAACTCGCCCACATGACATGGAGGGTTCATGTTGGGCCAATGTAGCAGATGACTGTGGACTTCACTCTGGACATTTCATCTACCAGCACTTCCAACTCTAATGTGAACTTTGGATTCCAAAACCAATGTACAGCACCCACCATCCTGTGCACTTTCCACACACATGTTCGAAAATAAACTCACCAGTACACCATACTTGCCTCTGTTGTGATTCCAAATTGTCATGTGTCATGGAGATGTCGTTCTGCTACACAACACAGGGCATGCCAAATACTGCAACAATGTGACCAAGGTCAGGTGAGTTATGGTGACGTGACACATGTGAGGGAGACACATCACTATGGCACCACAACACATATTCACCATGTCCATGTTACTCAGCACACACAATGATGGTGACCTGAAACACATAGGTATGCACAACCACAACACCTATCCACAGTCAGTGGCAACAAGTCCACAGGTGAGGTAAGCAAATGTCAGTCAGATGTGGGAAGACAGACAACGCACCTAACAAAGCATAGCACAGGTTCATTACACATCAGCAACATGTTTATTCCACAATAGTTGCAAGGCAATTGTACGTTGACTACTCCTACACTGGTGTCGGATTCTGGGTGTTGGGGTCAGTGTTGAACAAACAACAGGCAAATTACCCTGTGAAGGACAGACACAAGACACAGTCAAAAGCACAGCAAAACAGGAGAGAAATGCAATACACATGCACCAAACATGTCATAATAAACCTACACAAAAACAAGTTAGCAGTACTACCCTATTGTAGAGTACACACCACCTGAATGGACACATCACTGCACGCATCCAGTCAAGTGGCACACAGACACACTCAGACAGCAACAGAGCAGCCACAACACATTCCAGGCTAACTCCATACATTGACATAACAACCCTGGAAACTCACATTCAGGTGAAGAAGTTGTTGATGAGCTGGGAGTGGACGTCACCCTCATCCTCATTATCACTGGCATCTTGGCCCAGGCTGGGATCCTCCACAGGTGCCGGAGGTTGGTCATCGTCATCCTGGATGAGAGGCACCTTCTTCCGCACTGCCATGTTGTGGAGCATGCAGCATACAAGGATTATTTTGCACACCTTTGCAGGTTCATATGGGAGGGCCCCTCGGGTCTTGTCCAGGCAGCAAAAGCGACTTTTCAGGAGGCCGAATGTCCGCTCAATCACCCTCCTGCTCCGACCATGTGCCTCATTGTAGCGCATCTCGGCTGGTGTCACAGGGTTCCTGAGGGGTGTCAGCAACCACGGCATATTGGGGTATCCGGAGTCACCTACACACACAAAAATGAACAAGTAGCTGAGTTTTGTAGGAGTGCGGAATACAACATTGACAAACACACACAATGATAAACAGTCAGTACACACCGACAAGCCAGGCATGCTGAGCTGGCATCTGTGACATCAGTGTTGCAATTCGACTACTCCTCATTACGTAGGCATCGTGCGCCAAACCAGGGAACCGTGCACACACATGTGTGATAGACATGTCTGTAAGACATACCACCAGAACATTGATTGAGTGGAAATGTTTCCTGTTCCGGTATGCCTGCTCATGTGCCTGTGGTGGTATCAGGGCCACATGTGTCCCATCAATAGATCCTATGATGTTCGGCATCCTCCCAGTGTATAAAAGGCATCCTTTATTTCCGGGAGTTCAGCTGGGATCGGGAACTTGATGTACAGGTCTAGGAAATGCAACATCCCCTTCAAGACATCGCGTAGCACCCAACTAAACATAGTTTGTGACATCCCACCAGCAGTGGCCACAGTGTACTGGAAGGTACTAGTAGCAAAGAAGTGCAGGGCTGCCATCACCTTCACCTCTGGGGTCAGTGCTGTAGGGTATGTCCGGCCAGGTAGCAGATGTGGCGCCAACTGCTCTGCCAACTCCTCAATCAGTGGCCTGGTGAAGCGGTACCGTTGGATGCAGTCCTGTTCCTGCATGGTTGCAAGGTCTGGGAACGGTCGATGGACAGCTGGTGCCCTGCAGAATACAGATGAACAAAGGAAGATTGTCGGTTCATCCACCCATGTGGCCATGACCAGGCTCAATATCACATGATAGATCATGACATTACACAATGTACTGAGGTGGGTGCTGTTGGGCATGGACACATATGTCACCTACATGACCATCACCTCACATCTCAATTCCATATGTCCACATGAGTCCCATGTAGTGCAATGGCCAATCATCTGGCTGTGTCACCCGACCTATGTACTGCTGTGATGTTACAAACACACACCACAGTGACAAGTGAGGCCTGATGTCGCCCAGGCATCACAGATCTTTGCCAGGCAGAAACCCAGGGTCCCTGTATTGCCACATCGACACTGGCATGGACATAGCGTATCACGTACACACCACAAGGCAAGCGTGAGTCCCACAGGTAGTGGCCACTGTTGTCCCTGCAGGCCCTACATGTACGTCTCTTAGACACACACACACCATCAAGGTTGATGCATATACCACACGGATGAGGAGACTGTCACCCATTGGGTACATTTGATCAGTCACATCTGAGACACAACATGCACACAGACTGTGGGTGCACATCAGTATTGTGGCTACAGGTCTCACTGTGATGTACATGCCATCACCCCCAGGACTCAGGGTGTATGTGACATGGCCCAAAAATATCCAACATGAAACTGTGTCCGTGACTCATGCCCATAACTGTACATTTGCACATCACAGTGGTAATGTGCATGACACACAAAGGATTCTGCCCCCATGTACACGTGCACAGCCTGGGAGTGGCTGCACAAAAGTGCCACTTAACAAACCAAATTTCGCCCCCCAAACACCCAGGGAATGCAGCCTTACATGCCATGGGACACTGTGTGGCCAATGCTGTAGTGTGGTAGGTGTGCACAGGTGTCCCTGGCAAGTAATTGTGTGTTGAATCCGTCAAATAGTCACACCAATGAGGTCCGACGCGGGTGACAATGCGTACGCATTGCCCGGTTTCTGACCGAGCCGTGCGTACGCTTTGCCATTGACTGCAATGAGGTGCGACGTGGGTGACAATGCGTACGCATTGCACGGATCATGACCGAGCCGTGCGTACGCTTTGCCATTGACTGCAATGCGACGAGGGTGACTATCATGCATACGCGTCGGGCAGTCATGGTCAGTGTGTGTGTATTTTCAAAATACGCGTTGTACAGTCATTTGACCGAGCCGGGCGCACCCATTGGCTCTGGACTGTCATGGAGACGAATGCAGATTCAAAACTTGAACAAGTTGTGTGCTGGAAATTCAGTTGGATGCCTACAACAATGTTGCAATTTCAAGTGTTTCATGAAGGTGAAGATTTGAACGATGTGGAAGGCATGTACGAGTCATACATTTCCATGGATTGGCCAGATTCATAGAATGCAACCGTGTTGGACCTATTACTTGGGACACATGGCACAGATTCTGCCTCTGCAGCACAGATATAAAGCTGGCTGGCCCCCAGGGAGCTCACTTGCCTGCACTACATGCTCCTGGACCACATCCCTGCTACCACTGCTGCTGTCTCTGCATCCTCTGGCTCCTGCTATGGCACGTACTTTGGAGAGGGCCCCAGCCTTCACTGAGGAGCATAACCAGGCCCTGCTGGACAGGCTTCTTCCACAGTACCACAAGCACTATGGGAATCCAGGGGAGCAGGTGAGTGTGCAGTCCACTGCCTTCCCAATTATGCATGTTTTCTGACTAGCAGTACTAGCAGTGTGTAAACCAGTGGCAAGCATTCTCAATGACTACTTTCATCACCCAAAGTGTTTAGGTACATGTAATGAACAGGTGTCCTGGTGCTAAAGTGCATTAGTGCAAGCTTAAACTACCCAGGCATTGTTAACATGTCAGACATGCAGGTGATTTGTCCTTCCCCATGGTTGCACTACCTGTATAACTCATTTCCCTTTGTGATGATGACATGTATTTCCAAATGTGTGCAGCACAAATATGGGGCATGTGTGTTAATGTACTTTTAACTTTGTCATCCTCACAGGTTGATGCCCTCCAGAAGCAGGAGATATGGCTGACCATCGCCCGGGCAGTTTGTTCGGTGGGGGTCTAGAAGCGCCGGATCCGCAACTGCCAGAAGAGGTGGCAGGACCTTCGGGGCTGGACCCGGAGGATAGCTAGAGTCCAGCTGAAGCTGTCACCTCCACGCAGGAGGGGCGGACACCGGACCCTGACCCCCCACATGCTCCGGATCCTGGCAGTGGTCTTCCCAGACCTGGATAGGCAGCTGAAGGCAAGACAGCAGCAGGAAGGGTTAAGCCCATGCCTAATCTGTGTACTATGTCTGACATGCTAATTGCAGTCTTTTGGCCTGGTCATACTTCCACATTACGTAGATCTTGTAGTCCAATACTCAGGTCCCTCAATTGTGTGATGCACCCTCCTCATCGGTTCCACAGGTGTGGCCCCTACAGTCTGTTGCTTGTGTCACTTGGGCACTGTGTCCCTGCAGCCAGCTATGCTTCAGCTACCGGACAGCATCTGTTCCCGTGACTCTGCTATGTGTTTCATGGGTGGGTCAATTGTTTGCCCAATGCCTGAGATCTGACATGTGATCTGTGTGTGCCCTTGAGATGTGTTCCAATTGCTGGTCTGACTCACCACATGTGGCTGGGGTATTCCAACCAAAACCCCTGCAGCAGGGGACTCCAATTTTGGGGCCTCAGGAGTATGTATATCAAGTATGTCACACTTGCTTAGCCACCTGACTACTGTCCAGGGCAAAACACTTTTTCATGTAGACCTGGGCAGTCATGCCTCCTCAAGGGCATTTAGAAACACTCTGTAATCCCACTGCTGTGTATCAAATTACAGGTTGTGCTTAGTGACATGTGCCTTCAGGTGTCTGCCTCTGTGTCATTATGGTGTGGCTTGTTGTTACATAAAACTGGGGTGTCCATAATTCAGAGGGTCAGCAGGACATCTGAGATATGACTGTGAGAGACAAGACCTGTGTGACATATAGGTGTGTGATCATCTGACAGCGCATAATGGTTTATGCAACTGTGTCCTTCAGGCAGCTGGGTTGCATGCATGGCAGACTGTGATGTGTTAATGTACAGGGAGTTGTGTTTGCAGAGACTCATGTCTGATTTGCATGATGTGGGGTCTTCTGGGTCCTGGATATATTGTTTGCAGGGGATGGGCAAGTGCACCGGTCATCTGCAGAGTTAGCTTTACACCTGAGCTATGATTGTGAGACCGTGCATACTGTTGTTGTCTGGATGCCCTGCCCCTGTGACAGGAGACAGTGTTGACTGACTTTCCAGGCATGCCAGTGCCATGGCATTTAACTTGCTATGAGTGATCCTGCATTGTGTTCAAGTGTGCACCATGCACCCCATTGCGGCATTGCCCATCAGGACATGAGAACATCATAGTGTGTGTTGCTGGCATGCATCACAAGCATGTGAAATGAGTCTCTGCCCATCCCTTAATCCGGACACCTGTACTGAGTCAGTAGCAAGAGATGTGCTGTGTGTATAGTGACATACTCCTACATGTTCACTTGCATGTACAACTAATGTGTGGGTGGTGCATGTCGGGCCATTGGGGTATTAGCATTCAACATGCAACAGACATATGTGTGCAAGTCAAGGAGGGATATGTGTGCCAAGGTTGATGTTGAGAATGACAATTGGCTTATTCTAAACAGTGTTGGCACTTTGAGCTGTATTCAGCTGATGATGCCAGGGCTTGCCCTGTGATGTGATGTACTCACTGTGGTGTGTGCAGTTAGTGCAGGTGACTGATGTTGTTCTCTTACTTTCTATTCCTATCCAGATACATCCACGGCCACAGGAGGGGACAGCTCCATGGACCAGGATGAGCCACAGAGCCTGACAGGGACAGAAGGAGAGGAGTCGGGGGGACCCAGTGGCATTGAGGGCGAGTGGAGCCACACAGAGGAGTCGTCACCACCACCCCCCCCCAGCTGAGGGCCACAGCAGCTCTGAGGATGGCTCCCTTGTGGAGGTGGGTGTCAGCAGCCACCAAACCCCAGCTAGTGAAGCTGTCCCCGCCACCGCCCCCACCACCACCATCACCACCCTCCCATCGACTCCCATCCCAGAGGTCCCTGTAGGCTCCCGTGTTCGGGAGCCTGTCTCCTTTGTGCCAGGCTCCGCACCCCCCTGCCCCTGTGTCCCCTACTTCCCTGAGTGAGGAGTCTGTGGACTTACTTAGACAGATTCATGTAGGGCAGACGTCTATGCTGGAGGTCCTCCATGCACACACAAGTCGGTTGACGCAACTTGTGTCGTTCATGGAGGGCATTTCCTCGGGCATGTTTGCCCTACAGAGGACCAATCAGTCCATGGCCTTCTCCCTGATGGCAGCAGTGTCCCTCCTCCAACAGTCTCGCACCCCTCCTACCCCTGCACCACCCACGATTTCTATCAGCCTACCTGTCCCAAGCACACACACACCTGCACATTTTCACAAAGCCACAGACATGGGCAGCACACAAACACCTAAACCAAGGGCTAGACGTGCACACAAGCAAGCGCAGGGGACTGATACCACACTCACAGGGGCTGGTTTGCAGACACACACACAGTCATCCATAACCACTCCGCAGTACTCCGAAACCTCTCCCTCCGAGCCCCCTTCCCCTGCCTCACCTGCAACCCCATCTCCACAGAAACTCTTCCTCTGTGACATTGGCCTCTTCCCCACCGACCCAGCAGATCCTGATTACAAGGTGAAGAGGAAGTCCCCACACACAGAAGGGAGTGCCCCTCACACCTGGACACCCTCCCCAGGCGCAGTCATACTGATACCCCCACCCACAAGTCCCCCCGGAGCCGGAAGAGCAAGACCCCACGGCCACCATGCAGCTCCAAGGCAAAGTCTCCGTCCTCCATCCCCCAGGCCACCACTACAGAGGTTCCCCCACCACTCCCTGCCCCGGGTTCCCCCACCCACAGATACACCATCCTCAAAATGCTGAGGCCCTCCCCCCTAACACTTGCTCCTCCACACCTGGACCGTGTCCCCCCTCTGTCCTGCCGGCCTCACCTTCACCCCATTCTGCTCACATGGATTTAGGCACTGCATTTGAGTCCACGACCACCCTGTCTGACTTGGGCACTGCAGTGGTGACCCAATCCACTCCATCTGACCTGCCCACTGGAGTTGTGCCGGCACCCACCCCATCTGACTTGTGCCCCACAGTTGTGACTGCACCCACCACTTCAGTTAGCTCCATTGCAGTTGCAAGTGTCTCGCCTACATCCACCACCTCTTCACTGCCTCCTTCTGCTGCGCCCTGATCCTGTCCCTGCAGTGCCTGGCCTGCCCCCATGTATGCCCCTCCGAGGGGATGTCCCCTGTCCTTAGCAGTGCAGGCAAGCAACATGTGACAGTTGTCACTCTAGTTCACTCCTTGGCATTTGGAAATGGACTGGTCATTAGCCTTTTGTTTGAACAGACGTCTAACTTTTAATATGCTGAATAAAGCTTTTTTCTTTATCCCTGTGAACTTGATTTAGCTGTACATTATGTTGATGATGTTTAACATGCCCTTGCACCTGTAATGCTTGGTTTCCAATGTTGAATACTGATGTGTTGATGTGAGGTACTCCATGTGGTCCATGAGATATGTGTCCTATTCGGGTGGGTATCCATGTCATCCTTTGCAGCTACCTGGGTGAGTCATGATCAACTATTTGTGGACATCTCTGCGAACATTTCATTTGCATGGTCACATCTCTGGCTTGCACTCATGCACATATGATGTGCTTCCCATTGTCCAATTTGTCAATTTCACAGACTTTGTGCGCATCACCACTTGACCCACAGGTGTGGGCATCATTGGTATAGGAGCAACTGGGTCCTCTGTGCAACTTGCTGTACATATGTTTTGAGTATGTGCAGATGACTTAGGGGAGACTCCCGTACCCAGGCTGTTGTGACCAGAGCCTTCATCGTGTGGTAACTGATGGCTGACTGTCCAAGTGTTCTGTTGACATGAGTGAGACATGCTGTGAATATGTTTGGCACAACTGGGCTTCCACAGGAGTTGGGTCCCCTCAAGTAAGTGTGTTGTCCCGTGATATAGCCTGGGCCCATGGTGTGTGTTGTATGAGCATGTGTGTGTGTCAACATCCCTTTTCATTCACAGGCAGTGCTCCCTTGATATGTTCCTGTTGTTGATGCTTGCTGAGTGGTACTGTGTTCATCCCACTACTTTGCCGTGGGCTACCAGATGTGTGGGTGCATGACACACTAGCGTTAATTGGTGTTTCATCATTGGGATTTGTCAGTTCTGAGTGGTGATGATGTTGTCAGACACAGATGGGACACAGTCAGGGTTCCCCAAGGCACTTGTTTATTTGCAATATCATGTAGTTGTCCCTAGGTGGTACCTTTCAGTGATTGAGACATGTGTATGTGTGTGTGACTGCTCCCACTTGTCGGGTTCAGGGCTGCTATGTTGGCAGGTGTCAGCATGTGTGCCTTGTGGTTCTCCTTGGCTTCTGCATTGTCCTGTGACTGTGGCAGGTATTGTGAAGGTTACGTGAGCTTTGACGTCATGGCCATGTACCGCATACTGTGCAGTATGTCTGTCATTCATCAGGGTTGTAGACTGTCCTTGTGTGATGAGTCTGTGCACCTTAGTTCCTCCCAACATTCCTGTGTTTGTCATGGGTGCATGTGCAATGTCATCTGTCCATGTGGGCTTCACAGATGCATATTGGTGCAGTTCAGGGTGTGTGAGTTGAGGGTGGACTGATGTAAATGTTTGCATGGATGGGCCCCTAGCTCCCGTATCACAGTTCGTACGACATCTACCTTTGACATCACAGTGGAGATGTCATGCATGCTTGTGTCACCCCAATGTCTGGTCCCTGGGGGTAGTGCTGTTGTGTGTCGGTCTCTTGCTGTGTTAGTTTGTGTTCATTCCAGCTTCTGTCACATGTGTCTGTTGTGCTCCCTCTCATCTCACAATGCCTGATTGCCCACTAAGGGTGTCCCAATGATAGTTTACTTTTGTATGGCACTGTGTCCACATCTGTGTCACTGTGGTTCAGGCCCCCCTCATGTGTTGTGTAGTTGCCTGGGGATACTGAAACACACACACACACATGTTGTGTTAGATGTGCAGTGTGAGGTTGCCTGTTTGTGTTTGTGCATCTGCATCAGTGCAATGGTATTGCTGTTGTGGGCCTTTGTCTGGATGCTGTTTCTGTGATTTTCCCTGTGTCCCTGTGAGTCATATCACATCATTGTGCAGATTCATCCTGGTTGTTAGGTCCCATTGCCTGCATAGAATGGGAGTTTGTGAGCTGACACCTACAGTCTACACAGGTTGCTTTGATTAGTGTGTCTATTTTCGAGATGTGTGTATGCTTTGTGATGGTCACTTCTGCTCTTGTGTCATTGTACACTGTATGCATTGTCAGCACCCATAGGTGGTGATTGTCTGCATATGGCCGAGAGTGTGTTAGGTTTTCACAGCACTGTTAGCCTCACCACATCTCTGTGGGTATGGGACACAACCACTAGTTTGCCCCAAAAGTGTTTCATGTGTTGGGACCTGGAATCATACATGCTGTTTGGCATTTGCAGCTTTGACTATGATGACACTTACCTTTTGGTCACTGTGATGAGGGGGGGTTTAGACCCCATCACCACAATGCTCGACATTTGCTGCAGTTTGGAACCCCACACTTAACTTTTGTTCTACACAGTGAGGGGATGTTATTTTTACATTGACACAGTGCTATTGTGATGCTTGCCTTGTGTAGGCCACACTCATTTTTTGGTCACACATGTGCTGGTAGTTACATTGTATGTTCAAAGTCATAATCACTGTTGTGGGCATTTGTCACAGACTACACACTGTTGTCATGATGTTAGGGGGGATGTATTTTGCTGACATACCTAATGTTGGAGTATGAAGGATGTGTGGCGCATCACCCATCCTATGGGTGGGGGTGGCAGTAGTGCTGGGCAACAGGTCCCCTATGACTGGGTGTGTCAGGGGTGATGGGCAACATAACCCCTATGGGTGGGGGTGGCAGGGGTGATGGGCAACAGGTCAACTATGGGTGGGGGTGGCAGGGGTGATGGTCAACAGGTCCCCTATGAGTGGGGGTGGCAGGGGTGATGGGCAACAGGTCCCCTATGGGTGGGGGTGGCAGGGGTGATGGGCAACAGGTCCCCTATGAGTGGGGGTGGCAAGGGTGATGGGCAACATAAGCCCTATGAGTGGGGGTGGCAGGGGTGATGGGCAACATAAGCCCTATGAGTGGGGGGCAGTAGTGCTGGGCAACAGGCCCCCTATGAGTGGGTGTGGCAGGGGTGATGGGCAACATAAGCCCTATGAGTAGGGGTGGCAGGGGTGATGGGCAACATAAACCCTATGAGTGGGAGTGGCAGTAGTGCTGGGCAACAGGTCCCCTATGAGTGGGGGTGGCAGGGGTGATGGGCAACCAGTCCCCTATGAGTGGGGGTGGCAGGGGTGATGGGCAACATAAGTCCTATGAGTGGGGTGGCAGTAGTGCTGGCCAACAGGTCCCCTATGAGTGGGGGTGGCAGGGTTGATGGGCAACATAAGCCCTATGAGTGGGGGTGGCAGGGGTGATGGGCAACATAAGCCCTATGGGTGGGGGTGGCAGTAGTGCTGGGCAACAGGTCCCCTATGAGTGGGGGTGGCAGGGGTGATGGGCAACAGGTCCACTATGAGTGGGGGTGGCAGGGGTGATGGGCAACATAAGCCCTATGAGTGGGGGTGGCAGTAGTGCTGGGCAACAGGTCCCCTATGAGTGGGGGTGGCAGGGGTGATGGGCAACAGGTCCACTATGAGTGGGGTTGGCAGTAGTACTGGGCAACAGGTCCCCTATGGCTGGGGGTGGCAGGGGTGATGGTCAACACGAGCCCTATGGGTGGGGGTGGTAGTGGTGCTGGCCATGCAACCCCTATGGTGGCCTGTTGTTAATGGCCAGGATGTGGATCCCCTGTGTGTGTACCATTTTGCGGGTACGTGTCGTTTGTTTGTGTGATAGGTGTCTGACTTACCGTCTGCGCCGTTGGCGTCGGTTCCTGATCCGGTCACAGATGTAGAGTACTGGTATGACCTGTGCGATGGGATTCATGATGTGTTCGTGTCGTACATGCTGCTTGTTGCTCCGTCTCGTACCCGCTGCAAGCTGGTCTGTCTCGTAGCCGTGGATTGAGTTGTGGCGCGAATCGTAGCTGATATACTTCTTTTCCAGATGCTGTGACGTGCCGTACGTGGCCACCCGTCCGGCGCGTAGGAAGTACGCATCGTACTTGTCAGGGCGGAAACTGCTGTGGATACTGCTTCCGGCCGACTCGGTTCGGTGTTTGAAGTTACGGCTCGGATGGAGAATGGAGCTTGAATCACAGCCTACGTGTCGGTCGTGTTTTTGGCAGTTATGCGCATCGTACTTCATCTACAGGACGGACCGACTACGGGTTTGTGTCGGTCGCACGGTAAGGCTATGGATAGCTCTTGGAGAGCTGTCCGACCCGGATCAGAATTGACCCCTAAATGATTCTGCATCCATTCTCTATTACTGTGCCGTACAGTCCATATAGCAAAGCTTTAGGAGACACAGATGACATGGGAGGAGAGTACAAGGCTCCACCAACATTGGAGGTGCCAGGTGTACATCATGCGTTACTCCTCTTCATCACAGGAGGTCTTGATCTGGAGAAGAGCTGGAGTCCCCGTTTCCCTTACCAACTCTATATTAGACCAGGACAGCAGGTTCATATTTCTTGATCGGAAGCTTGATGGTGTCATACTTGAGATTGACAATATTTGTGCCTCCCATGTCCACTAGAACCCATTCTTATCTACACTCTCTGCCTACCTACAGACTGAGCGACTGTCCTATGACTATTTGGGGGAATTTAGTTCGGTCTTTAATATATACGTTGACAAGTTCGGCCCACCCTCCCAAATGCCCAGATGGTTTCAAATGCTAAGACCATGGTCCTTCTCAGCTGTCTGGCAGGCACTTAATCTGACTCACAGATTTGATTCCTTTTATTCCCCAGTCCACAGTGTTTAAATGGGATTAGACTTGGTAGTCTGTTCTTTGCCCCTTTGCCAGCGCATCTCTCAGATAGACAATTTAGGTCAGGATATCTCAGATCACAGTCCGCTGCTTCTGGCTCTAGAACGGGGGACCTCACCTGGCGGTCCCAACCTGGCCACTCTTTGCCCTAATGCCTGAGGATATGCTCCTGTGATAGATCCTAGCTACTAGACAGGTCGAATGTTTTTGACCACAATGAACATAAAGCCTCATCGAGGGCCCTGGAAAGGGAAGCAATAAAAGTGATGGTCCATTGTCATTGTATTCAGGCCCGAGTGGGGGAGTTAGCCTCCCTGGAGTGGGAACTGCTCCGGGTTGAGAAGACTTATTTGGAGGCAGATAGCAGAGCAATAGAGGACCCTGAAGTGTGTGAAGATCTTGCTGTCCTTTCTAAAGAGGAGGCAGCCCTCATGGAAAAACTCTGTTGCATCGATCGGGCAGCCCCATGGCTAAAACCCACTTGGAGGCAAATACGTCAGCTCAGTTGCTGGCCTGGATTCTCTCAGAGGACCGACGGTGACTCCCCATCCTGGCGATCTGGGATAAACAGGGGGAAATCTCACCCACGTTGTCTTGCCTTTGTGTTGCCTTTAAAGGGATTCTCAAACCCAAACCTCCAGAGATGTACAGTCTTTCCTGGCAGGAACTACCTACAATCGAATTCCGTCCAACTTCTGTGAGAAGCTGGAGGGTCCTATCACCCTTCAGGAAATAAAGGTGGCACTTAAGGGCATAGCATCGGGGATGGCCGCTGGCCTAGATGACCTGCCTATCAAATTCTATAAAACCTACTCACCCACTCACTTCGCCCCCAGGCTCTCCCATTTATGTCAGGAAGCCCTGGGGTTGGACTTGCTCACTTCATCCCTCCAGGAGGAATCCCTGGTTCCCATTTTGAAGCCTCACAAGGACCCCCTGGGCCCTGTTTCAGACAGACCAATAGCATAATAGAATGCAGACTGCAAATTAGTTAGTAACATCTTAGCTGATATACTTAACGTAGTAATCCCCAACCTTATCCACCCAGACCAAAATGATTTTATACCAACCAGATCGACCTCCAAGAATATCAGACAGTTATTCAGTATCATGGATGCCATGCCGAGACAATGGCCCTTCTTGGTGGCTTTAAATCTTTTCCTTGGGAAAGCGTATGATACACTAGACTGGATCCACCTCTTCGATGTACTTCAAATTCTAGGCTTTGTAGTGGTAGGGTGGGGGCTTGGTTTAAAAAAAAAAAATAATAATAAAATTGCCCTTACCTGAATGGCTGCCGTCTCTCCTTCGCCTTCTTCCCTTTTCCCAGCAGCACGGAAGCAGACAGACCTACAGACTACCCTAGCAAATCACGATGCTGCTGTCACCAGCATGATAGCAGCATCGTGATTTGTCCGAGCGCCATAGTTCTATGCTCAAACAGGGATTGGGAGCCTGTGCATGTTCTCCAACCAGCTGTGCAATACAGCCGGGTGGAGTACATGCTAAGTGCGCATAAGGGTTAGGCCAGCCCAAGACGGCCGGCCACCCCGTCATGCACACTTAAGTGCACATTATTCCACTCTTCCTCCCGCTCCCTGTGACACAGCTCAGTCCTGCCGTGCCCTAATCTGGTTCAGACTCCTTACAGAAAAAGAAAATTATAATGATGTAATGTTGTGCTATAATCATTTTCTTTTTCCTTTTACGTTCAGTGGGGCGACGCTCCTCCGCCTTTCCGGAGTATCCACCACTGTATACGGGGGCAAGACTCTCAACGCCACTGTAGTTCTATATTTGGCTTCCACCATTTCCTATGACACATGATATTGTGCTCGCAGAATCACCTTTGTATTTGTCACCTATGCTTTGTAAAAAAAAATCATAGAAAAATATGTTTGAAGAAAATCATGGCTCCACCAATTTCCTGTATTCTATCATTTGCTATCAAGAGCTACAGCCAGTTTTATGAGCAGAGTAGAGATTGAATAATGCTGACGAATGAAATATGGATAGTTCTGTTCAAAGTTCCTGAAATATGTCACTGTAGTGCATGTATCTTTGAACACCAAAGAGCAACCCAAGCTTTTGTACATAGGTATGTGAGTCACAGTATTGGTGGGAGACTTAGTGTATAACTGTATGGGTTTCTAAGTGTGCATGTAACTCACTGAAACTTCAAAGTACATCTCTTACCTTTTCAGCACATAACACCCTACCCTATTGCCTACCTTAGGGGGACTTAGTAGTAGGGGAATGTAAGGCTTGGCAACAGGTTTTAAATGCCGAGTCATCCTTGCATTAAAACTGCACACACAGGCTCTGGAGTAGCAGGCCTGATACATGTTTATAAGGCTACTTGTCTGGATGGGTGATTTGGTAGTGTCAGTTCTTCAGTACATATCTTAATGAGTGTATCAGTCCCTCTGTAGGTATGTCACTGGATATGCAAGTTACTATGTTAGCATATGACAAGTTCTCTAAGTAACTCTATGGGTTTGTGAATGTGTATGTAAATGGCTATGTGGATTGATTACTCGCTGTGTTAGTGAGTGTTGGGGTATATAACGTTGTTAGTGAATGTGTAAGTGCATTTGTCGCTGTCTGACTGGGTGCATGCATGACTCTGTCGTATTGTAAATAGGTATATGAGTGACTGTGTGGGGGACAACTGCATATAAAGCTGGGAGTATGGCTTTACACATCTCTCACTAGCTGAGTGAGTAGTGGGTATATGAAAAGCTTCTGAGAGGATATAACAATGCCTGCATATCTGTGAAAATTAGTATGTAAGTAGATGTATTTGTGAATAAATAGTTGTCAATAATTTTATTTATGTCTCTCTCGGTGTGTCAGCGTCTTTCCATCTATATTGGTGGTGTGCACATAAGTATCTTCTTGGAACTATAACTAAGTGCAAGAGTGCCTACCAGACTGTGTATGTGGGTGCAAATTATGTACTATCACAATATATATTGTATGAAATCACCCACATCTACTTCCAGACACATTCATTCATTGGAGCTTAATAAAATAACTATATTTTCTCTTCAGACATTTGTATTCCTCTTTTGCTGCTTGATATGGTTTTTCTTAATATCATCATCTACTCCCCTTTTATTTCCCCATTTATTGTTGTGTATACCCTACATATTTTATTGCACTTTATATACACTCCTAACTTTTTATATACATATGCTTTTTAAAAGTACACCCTAATTGACATACTTATGAAATGTCTTTTCTGTTCTCCATTTCTTTTCTTATGTTCTCTTAGAAACCCTTTCCACTCTCCTTTCAGTCATACTAATATTGCAATAAAATCACAGCCTTCCTTTCATATTTAACTTTTGTTATACCATTTCTGAATGGTGTGTGTGTTTTTAACCCTTTTTAAGACTCCTGTTGAGAAGTCCAATTTGGTAGTGGTTTTGAGCAGATTTGCAAATCTGCCACGGCACTGAGAGCGACCCCACTGTGTAACATTGCGGTGGTCCCGCAAATCCACATTGGAGCCCATAAACCCACTTAACTATCTGCTGTTAAAGCATGGCATTCATACTTTACTTTGTAAAAAGTACTAAATTACAACCCAAACACCCGCTAATGATCAACATTTCCATATCACTCTGCTTCTCAGATTTACAATCTACTCTTTTTCGTTCCCTTCCCGGCAGCACTTTTGACTTCATTTCCATGGTAATCATGTTTAGAACACTGACTGCAAGCAGTAGGTCAAATGTTCACAACCCTTACTGTGACCACCATACTACCTTCAAATTGAACTGTAGCAGGTGTGGTTGACTGTTTAGAATTATAAGCGTATCCCAAACAGCATAACTTTCTATTAATGTTTCCAGAACCAATCACAGAAGTAATTACGCTTTTCTCAAAATCACTACCTACTTTTAGCTACCTGCATATTAACAGCATTCAATGAAATATGCTCTTTTCTTAATTTAGATGCTGTCCTCCATTTTAAATGCCTGTGGATTGTGGGCCAAAGGTCTGTGTTTTAGGCCAGAGAGAGTGCTAGAAAGAGTGGCATTGAGAGGGACTTGGGTTTACCTAGTCTAGACATTACTTGGTTTGGCCAGAGAGGGTTAAAGTGGCAACATTTCTGCCTTTGAAAACATTGCAGATTGCCAACATCCAAACTTTATGATTGTGCACTGTGGTGACAATGACATAGGCACACTTACTGAGGTTGAATTGGAAATGCTAATGAAGAATTCCTTTGGCACTTTTACCACACATTGCCTTGGTGTTTGCCAACATTTGCCAAAGGCAGAAGTGGAAGTGATCAAGGGAACTCTGTCCACAGATAGACAAATTCTGGAAACATGGCGATAAAATTGTTTGTGCGTTCCTTAGAGACCACAACATGGGCTCAAAATACAACAGCAATTTATGCTTTGATATGGACAGTATATATAGAAATGATGGAGTTTTTTTCACAGAGAAAGGCAACAGGGTGTCCCTCAACAACTTGAAAGACTTTATCATGTATTATGTGTAGTTATCAGCTACAGACCATATAAACAAAGGCTGTTTTTAGAGCCACCCTTTTTCCCAAACACTGGTTCATCTTCTTTTTAAATTGTTTTTAGGTCGAGCCTAGAGTCAGCACGCATGCGCTGCACTGCAAGACTTGCTGTACTGGAGTATGGAATAGAAGCCCCGCCCACTCTCCGCCCATTTTTGTCATTAGCTCCTGTCTTTGTCCTTCTTAAATGCTGGCTTCTGATTCAGTAATCGGCTTGTTAGTCCCTCCTTAGTACTGCCTTGTGTTCATTTGTAACCTCCCATGGCTATAGCCCTTTTACTTCACTTGTTGCATGGTACATGTTAATTAGTCTGTAAGAACTATTTTCTTTATTGTGGTTCTCTTACTGTAGGCAGGACGTGCACTGCTTCAGCTGGAACCACTTGTGTGGGGTTTCAGCTCCAGGCCCACACCCAAATCAGTCTTCAGTGAGCACTCTCCACTACCCACCTCCTCGGGCCCTGAAAACAACCTCTCGCCAGTTGCCCTACTCTATTTCACATGCGGGCTTATTGTTATCTGGGCTCCTGGCTGATGCCGGGAGGCGACTGCTCCATTTCCCCTGCATGTGACAGGCTGCCCCGACCAAGCCTCCTACAGCACCTCCAGCACAGAAAGAGGAAAGGGGGAGTTCCCCCAGATCGCCGATCGCAACCTTATGCACTCCCAAGGTTTTGCTTAGCTTCAGTGAGGGGGTAAGAGGGCCTCACTCACTTGTTGTAGCACCCAATGCATGATCTGGTTTCTCAGGTGGGCGGCTGGTAGGGGGGTGTCAGCCTTGAACTCTTCTGCCTCGCGCTGCTTCCCACCCTCCTCACTTAGGCAGCCATCGTCCGATGCCCACGCAGTCAGCGAAACATCGTTCCAGGCTCAGCATGGGGATCGTCCTTGCGACAGCAGCCGGCTCAATCAGTGCCCCTCTGCTCGGCTGGTGACCCTCTTTGCCGCAGCAATGGCGGTCTGCTCTTTGTTGCACTGGTGATCGGAGGTACTACTGCAGACCAGTTGCTGCTAGCCGCTATCTCTCACCGGTCCGCAACCACCATTTCGGATTCACCTCCTTGCGGTGCTAACTCTTCTTATCCACAGCCCCTAAGTTCCCCAATTGCCACACTCCATTACTCATGTGGGTACCAGGAGTGTCGGGAACTCAACACTATCATTTGGGGAGCCCAGAGCCAGCTTACCCAACGTTGTTCCCCACCGTCGCTGCCCTGCTCAGACATGGATACGAGGGACTGGAGGCTGCTAGACTATGTGTGGACTTAGAGGTGAGATGGGGTTGTGGTGGCAGCTCTTCGTGTCTTCCCTTCGCACCCCTCGCACACACAAACTTTTCCCGTTCTCCAATGTTTTAGGGAATGTGTGGGTTAAAGTACCGTGTTTCCTTTGTTTCCACCCAGGCATACTTCCTCCTCCCCGGCCTCTGTTTCAAGAGAGCCAGGGCTCCTCTGTCAAAATCTACCATCAATTAAAAACATAGAGCTACTCAGCCTAGCGACAATAAACACGACTGATAAGCAAAGCCGAGAACAAACTTTTATTTTACAGCAAGGCTCTGCTAGGAGGGAAGAAAAGCAGGTCCACTTTTCACGCCTGCTCTTTCAGGGATTGTTCGGGGAGCCCCATGCAGGCAGCGCCACTCTTCACAATGACTATCAACCAGTGGCAATCAGTTTTCTCGCTCTCCTTCTGCCAAGGTCCTAAAGCTAAGCTAAGCTGATGCTTCTCAGCTGTGGCAAGAGCATCAGCCCGGGAAATCAGGGTAAAGCTATTTTTAGGTCTCGCCTGACCCAGCGCATGCACTGGTCTGGCGAGACTTATTGAGAGGGCTCCAAAAAGTGCTACCAGGCCAGCCTAGAGCCACTTTTAACGCGATTACTTTCACTTTCGCGGCCGCTTTGATGTTTGATCGCGATCCCTTTTGCGGCCGCTTGGCATAGCCAATAGGTCTCGCTTTTGGGACCTTATAAGTATTTAGTTATGCAACTGTTGCATGGCTAAACACTTATAAGGTCCCAAAGGCGAGACCTATTGGCTATGCCAATGCTTGTTACAATTATTGACGGTATTATGCACTGAAAAATCAAGCACTTATGCCAACCGCAACTTGTGCCATTATTTGTTTTCAACTAACCCTTGGTAATACAACTTTTTATGGCTTTACCAGGTAAGGGATTGTGTTCACTTCTACAATGGCTTCCATTACACTCACTTTGCACCAAGGATTTAGAAATATATGACACAATGCCATTGAGTGCTGCAATGCTTCTTTGTGTTCTTAGATGTGCTTAGAAGCCAGGACTGTGGGTGGTGTTGAAGGCTTAAGTGAGGCATCCAGACCACCGCAAAATGTGGGTGCAAGCTTACTTGCTACTGAATTATGCATAGCACTGAGAGTAGTAAACAACAGTAGCAGTAATATCGGACCTTTATAATGTCACATTTCGCATTCTGAGAGGTCTAGGACATGATCCGCTTTTCCTATATCGTCCATGTTAAGTGCTTCATACCGTGTGGTTAGTCTTTATTTTCATTGAATGCGACGTCCTGTGGTTCATTTTTGTGACACTGTTCTACGTGGTATTTGATAAGAACCAACCGCGCATCGTGCTATGTGCTAGTCGTTTTGAAATGTTTCTCAATCTGTGCTGCAGGTGAAAAAGCTGTACATTCGTTTTTTTGTGCTCTATACAATATAAGTTGTGTGCAATTCATTTCTATTGAATAATAAGAACTAACCAAATCAGAGCCTTGGGAACTATTATCAATACCAGCTTACCCAATTCACTCATATGAACCTTACAAGAATGAAACCCAAACAGAGCCAAACCAAGATTTTAACATACGTGTGCAGGTATTGTTCTTGCACAATCGTGAGCTGGTCCTGCTGTGTCAAGGCAGTTACTCTCAGTCCGCTCTGTGTTATTAGACAACAACACCAATGGAAAGTGAAACTACAGCCCACTAGCCTAGCATGTTTGCTGTTGTTAAAAAAAAAAGATCTTCGCATCATACGTGTTGTAGTGGGGGAGGAATAGAGTTCTTTTTTTAAAAAATTTTTTATTGATTCCCACAATAATTTCGGTAACAATACAAATGAAGACTTTAGATTATAAAACACAAACAATACAAATTATATAGCATTGTTACAAGTTATACATAGACCTTATAATCAGCCACTGACAATTTTAGATTTTTTGAAACACTAAAAAAAAAAAATTACGAAAATGACTAAATACCATGAAATACTTCATGTCGTAAGATAATCTGACAAAACGCCCCAAGTTAATAATCCAATACATTTTTTTCTAACTCCCTTCAATGCATATAAACTCCATTCTAACTCATAAATACTATATAGATTGTTTCTCCAAAATTCAAATTTCGGAGCATCGGAGGATAACCAATCTGTTGCAATGCATAAACGTGCCACAGTCATAGCTAGAAAAATAAAATTCTTATGCTCCTTTAGAATAGTTAACTTTGGTTCAACTCCCATTAACATCAATGCTGATGATATCCTAAACGGATGATGTAATACTGCTGTCATAAATTCCTCAACAGCAGTAAAAAAAAACGTCAATTTATTACATTGAAAAAATATATGTAACATATCAGCTTCCAAATCCCCGCACCTAAAGCATTTCCCATCATATTTACTACCCCACTTTGCCATCCGTTTGGGAGTATAATATAAGCAAAAAACTGTTTTGTACACTTGAGCTTTCAAATTTGCAGCTAAACATATCTCTTTAGTGATGAGTAAAGTGTCCTGAACATCCAGTTCCGGTATTCCTAGCTGCCCTTGCCAGTAAATGTTGTATTGTTTCATATCATCCTCTCTATACTCCAACAATATCAAATAAAGTGAACCAATCCTTGAATTAGATCGAATCTCCTCATCTAATTTATTAGATAAGGGCATAATTTGTTTTTTTGAGCAAAAATTTCTAACTTGGAGATATTTAAAGAAAGAATATTGAGGCAATTGATATTTAGCTGATAATGCTGTAAATGTAGCAAATATTCCATTTTCATTATATAAGTCTCCAATTCTAGAAAGACCCTTTCTTGACCAACTCTTAGCGACATTATCCCAGAAAATGGAAGGGAGAATTTTGTCAGCACTGAAGGGAGTATAAAAAGTAATTCTGCCCAAATGTATTAATTTCCTGACACTTCTCCAGACTTGAAAAGCTAAAGTCAGCACCTTAAAGCGAGTATGCTTGTAATAATTACCCTCAAGTTCTTTTAATAAACACCCTTTGGCGTGTTCTCCTAATAACAAAAAGAATATCGAGGGTGATTCCGCTTCATCCTCCATAGGTTCGCCTGTCAACATATATCTCATTCTTTGTAAAAAACATACATAGTAATAAAATAAAAAATCCGGTAACCCACGTCCACCCCTTTCTTCAGGTAACGTTAACCATTTCATGGCTCTGCGTACTTTTCCTGGAGCCCAAAAATATTCCCCACAAACAACCTGAAATTTCGATATATATTTAAGTGGAAATTGCAGTGGTATACTCCGAAATAGATATAATATTTTAGCAAGAACCTTCATCTTAATGATGTTTCCTTTACCGATTATAGATATTTGCAATCGTCTCCATCTATCCAGTGATTGCTTAATTTGTAAAGTTGTCTCTTGCCAATTAATATCTACTATCTCTTGCATATGGGGTGTAATTTTTATACCTAAATATGTAACTACATTGGTAACCCGTGGATCTTTAAGCTGAATTTTTTGTGTACACAATATTTGGGTTTTTGCGGAGTTTAATTTATATCCAGACCTGCCACCAAAGTCTCTAGCTAAGCGTTCAATCTCAGTGATTGCCTCTCCTGGATCAGTCGTTACTATTGCAATATCATCCGCATATGCAAAGACTGAATAAGCAATATCCTTTACTATAAATGGTTTAACATGGGGCGATTTCTGAAGACTAATGATAAACGGGTTAATGAATAAAGCAAAAAGCAAAGGAGAACACGGACATCCTTGCCGTGTCCCTCTTGTTATAATAATCTTTTCCGATTTTAAACCCATAGCGGTTATTCTAGCATTGGGTGTTTTGTATAAAGCTTGAATTGAAGTTAAGAAAGCCTTCCCAAACCCCATCCTTTCCATTATTTCCCACAAATATGACCACTCCACCCGATCAAAAGCTTTCTCAGCATCAAGTAATATTAATGCTAAATCCCTGTTTTCCCCCTCTGCAATATCAAATAAAGTAATAACTCTATTTATATGAGTGACCGTGCCTCTTTTTGGGATAAAACCATGTTGGTTTATCGATACAAGCGGGGTTATAACTTTAGATAAACGATTTGCAATCATCTTTGAGTAGATCTTACTATCACAGTTAAGCAATGATATTGGCCAATACGACCCAGGTAGCTCCGGTGACTTCCCTTTTTTACTGAATACCACAATTGAGGCTTCATTCCATGTATTTGGAGCAGTCCCTTTTTGCGCCATTATGAAAATCTCTAGCATAACCTTTTTTAATGATTCAAAAAAACATTTATACACTTCGCCTGGAATTAGATCAGGACCTGCCGCTTTTCCGGAAGGTATACTCTTGACAGCTACCTCTAATTCTTCCATGGAAAAGGGGGTATCCAAAAATTCTGAGTCAATATTATTTAGCTTATTGAACATCCCCTCTTTCCATTCTTGATCTTCAAGAAAGTTGGGTTGATGAGTATATAAGTCCGTATAAAATTGTTGAAATATATTTAATATTTCCCCTTGATCCTCGTGAATCACCCCACCCTGATCCTGTAGTTTAACAATTGAGCGGGAGGTAGATTTAATTTTTAAACGTAAAGCCAAAGACCGGCCTATAGCTTCTCCATATTCATAAATCTGGCGTTTATATACTAAGTATTTCTGCGCAATCTCTTGGGTCCAAATTCCGGTTATACTCGCACGACATTGTGCGATTTTGGCTTCAGCCTCGTGTATAATGACTAAGTTATTCTCCTTCCCTATTACCTTAATCAGCTCTGCCTCCGCAGCCCTTAAATTGTTGTATAATTCTCTCATTTGAGATCGTACTTTGTTTTGATGATACAAACCATAACTTATAGTCTCTCCTCTAAAACAGGCCTTAAAAGTGTCCCATACGTTTAGAATATTAGCCGACCCAATATTGATATTGAGAAAATCTTATATCCACTTGCTCATATGAATTCTATATTGTTCATCAAGACATAATTTCCTGTCATATGAAAAATTTCTTAATCTATATATCTCTTCTGAAATTGAGATCTCAATTAGCAGAGGGGAGTGATCAGATGAAACTCTGGGAAATAACTGAATCTTAGTCCCAGTATGGATAGATGTAGACATGAAGAAATAATCCAGACGGACAAATTTCTTGTGTGGAGCAGAGTAATAAGTATACCCTGGGGACATCGGATAGTTTTTACTCCAAATATCCACCAGGCCATGATCAGCCAGTAAATCGTAGAAGGCTTTAAAAACTCGTGGTTTACGACCCCTATAATTTTCTAAACCAACAGCGAGTTCCACATTATTTAAATTAATATTAAGATCACCGCATATGATTAAAGGGGATCTCCATTTAGCGAGTTCTGTATTCAAATGTTCTAAAACCTCTGCTTCATCAGTATTAGATCCATAAATTGAGCATAAAGTAAAAAAGCTGTTTCCCACTTTTAATTCTGAGATCGCCCATCTACCCCATTTATCTGCTAAACTATGAACTACCTCACAATAACCGGGTTTTGACAAAATCATTACCCCTCTGGTGTTATTGGTTTGTTGAGTGGCAGAAATTAAAACATATCCAAAGTCTGCTATAAGTTTCCTATTATCCCATGCTAGATGGGTTTCTTGTAAGCAAAGGATGTCGGGTTGAATAAAGCGGATTTCAGCTGCAATTCTCCTTCTTTTATTAAAGTGGTTAAGCCCAGATACATTAAATGAGCATATTTTAGTGTTTCGTGCCATACAATGTTGATTTCAAAATTCTCAAATCAAAATAACTCATAATAGATATTAATCTCATTTTTCGACATAAGCTGATATATTTATATTTATACATTTCCATTAAATTATTGCCACCAAAAATTACCATGGTTTTCTCCCTTTTAACCCACCCCTCCCTCCTTCCCTTCCAAAGCCTCCCCCCTCCCTCAAAAGACATCCCCCCCAACCCCCCTGGGGGAGGAATAGAGTTCTGCAGTCATATTTTTAAACTAGAGTTTAAACTGTTTATAAGCACTCTCGAAGTTCGTCAGTAAAATATTATTACTTGCAAAAACTAAGGGCGCAGTCCCTTATGCGGCTACATAGAGGTCCCTTTACAACTCCAGAGGGACACCTAGTAACAGCCTGTGGTACTGGACCCTTTTCTTGCTTCGTGCACTTTATTTTAATTCTCATGCTACTGCTGGTATATTCATTCACACACAAAAATAGTAAAGATTTTCATTTACAACACCATCAGCTTAAAATGTCAGTAATGTGAGACCTATTGCGTTGCAAAGCTTGTTTTGCATTTTTCACTCACCTCCACAGATCCATTATGGATCCACAAACCAAAAGCACACATTCAATACAAAGCACCCCATTTAGGATTCACTTGTAATGGTTTGTGAGTAGATGTATGACTGTGTGGAAAAGTGAGTGGGTGAGTGAGTGCCTGTGTGGGTCTGTTAGTAGGTATGTGAGTGTCTCTGTGGATCTGTGAGTGGGTGTATGGGTCTGAGAGTGGGTCTGTAGCACCTGTGTGAATCTGTAAGTGGGTGTATGACTGCATATATTGGTTTGTGAGTGGGTCTGTAGCTGCCTGCATAGGTGTGTGAGTGGGTGTGCAAGTGCCTGTAAACATCTGCAAGTAGGTGTGTAAGCGGATGCATGGGTCTCTAAGTGAGTGCCTGCATAGGTTTGTGACTGGGTGTGTGAGTACCTGAATGGATCTACGAGTGGGCCCCTGAGTGCCAGTGTGGGTCTGTGAGTGATTTGTTAGTGCCTTCATGGATATGTCAGTGGATGTATGAGTGCCTGCATGGCTCTCAATGGGTCTGTGACTGACTGTGTGATTATGTGAGTGGGTGTGAGAGTGTCTGTGTGGGTATATCAGTGAGTGTGTAAGTGAGTCTCTGAATGTGTATATGAGTGTCTGAGTGGATCTGTAAATGGGTGTGAGTATGTGTGTGTGTGTGTCTGTGGGTGTATAAGTGTCTGTCTGGGTCTGTGAATGGGTGCATGAGTGGTGTTTGTGGGTGCATGAGTGAGCGTGTGTTTCTGTGTGGCTCTGTGAGTGGGACTGCTAGTACCTTCATAGCTTTATGAGTGGGTGTGTGAGTGCCTGTGTGGTCCTGTAAGTGGATGTATAATTGGATGCATGGGTCTGTGACTATGTGTGTGAATACCTGCATGGGTATATGAGTGTCTCACGAGTGCCTGCATAGGTCTGTGAGTACCTATGTGGTTCTGTGAGTAGAAGTCTGATTGACTGTGTGGGTCTATGGGTGGGTGTGTGACTGCCCGGGTGGGACTCTAAGTGGGCGTGAAACTGCCAGCATAGAACTCTGAGTGGGTGTGTAAGTGCCTTTGTGGGTCTGTGAATGGGTGTGAGTGTGCCTATGTAGGTCTGTGACTTGATGTGTAAGTGGATGAATGGGTCTGTGACAGGGTTTGTGAGTGGGCCAGTGAGTACATATGTGGGTGTGTGAGTTGGTCGGTTAGTGCCTGTATAGATTTCTGATTGGATGTGTGAGTGCCTGCATGTCTCTGTCAGTGGGTCTGTGAGTGCCAGTGTGGTTCTGTCAGTGGGTATCACAGTGCATGTGTGGATCTGTGTGTGAGTGGTTGTGTGGGTGTGTAAGTGGCTATGTGAGTGCCTATGTAGGTGTGTGAATGGCTCTTTGAGTGCCTGTATGGGTCTGTAAATGTGTGTGTGAGTACCTACATGGGTCTGTGTAGGAAGGTAGGATCTTTCTCCATAGTTTCCCCTATTTTTTGCCTGGTGCTAAGCTGGTTTTCCACTATTCTGACTGGGATCCTGCTAAACAGGACCCCAGTCTATCTGCTTTTCTCCCTAAACTGTTATGTTATGTACTTAGGTACACCCCAGATTGGATACGGAGGTACCCTTGTCAGTCCTTAGTATACGGTACCCATGTACCCAGGGCATAGGTACCCCAGAGGCCTCCCATGGGCTGAAGCATGTATTTTGCCACCCATGAGAGGCCATGCAAAATGCATGAGCAGATCACCCTTGCAGCCTATGGATTCCATTTTCCTGGGTTTTTAGTGCTACGGCCATTTACGACATATAGAGCGGTATTATGCGACCACGTGATGACTAACTCTAAAAAGGTTGAAAGTAGCCCTATCATGATTGGTGTTAAACATTGTGGAATCATACCCTCACACTGGTAACTGGTGTGGGAGGTATGATTCCACCCGTCAGAAACGAGCTTTGTGAGATCTCTGGTGTTCTCAGTACCAGCCTGCCGACCAGAGGCACATTTCTGCCCTCCTGCTGCTGAGCCAAGCTCGAGCAGGGAAAGGCAGAACAATAGGCATCATGTCACAGGGAGGTGTGACCACCTCCCAGACAGGATTTAGTGTATTAGGGCTGGGTGGGTGCGCTTGCCTGCGACTGAAAGTCTTCATACGGGGCACATTTGGTGTTCCTGTGCATAGTCCAGTTCAAACCAGTTCAAACCAGTCCTGGGAGCCGTTGGCTCCTGCTCTGGCACAAAACTAGACAAAGTACATGGGCGTAACCTCCCCATTGTCCAGACCCTCCCTTGGGAGGGTCCCCCGAATCTGTCCAACCCTCTCCATTGGGTATAAAAGGGCTTACCTGGCTGTAGGACCCTAGATTCGACGTGGACAAGATTCTGAACCAGAAACCACAGAATTTTGACCACCTGGACGCGCTGGACTTCATTTGGACCTGACTTTGTCTCACACGCCGTCCAAAGCATCGTCTGTGCCCGTGCACCATACAGGCTCCGTGCGGGACCTGTGGAGCATCAAGAACAACTAAAGATATCTCCCTTGGAGTGAAGGAGTCACTCCCCTGCAACCACAGGCACAACATCTCAATTGACCGGTCTGCTGCTCCTGAGCTCCTACGGACATTGAAGGCTCCAGCAACACAGGAGGTGGGTTTCCAAATTTCTCAAGGTCCGAGCTGCCCTCTTTCCGAGTTTGAAGTCTGAATCCCTTGTGGGGGCTGCAATACTCGTACCCCTGTGCACTGCATACTTTTGCAAGTTCATATGCTTCTTGGTATTTCCAAAACAATTGCACTAGGCTCCGAGTATCTCCAACCTCTGGCACTATTTCCTACAAAGAACTCTGGCATCCTTGCACCGAGTGCTCCGTGGTCTGCTTTCTGAAACTGCTCAAGGTCCCCTCATGTGCCTCCACCCTGTGGGTCCTCTTGAGGGTCAACACCGCTTTTCTTGGGCTCCCCTGGTTGCTCCAGGCTTGCCGTAACCTTTCTTGACCTTCTTTGTGGGTTGCCACTGCCAAGGCTTGTTGGTGCTCCCGCCAGACACCGAGCCCTCAGAACTCAACATCCTTTGTGGGACAGCTTGTATCCGGCTCCTGGTTGTCCTCGATGTCTTCTGGTCCCAGTGGCTGCAGAGTCAAGAACCCCCTCAATGCACCTGAAGAACCCGACATTGGTGGCCATTTGTCTACCGAGCCCCTGGTCACTCCTGAGTGACCCAGACTCTGTCCCCTATGCTTTCAGGTACTCTTCATCAACAATCCACCTTTGGAATCCGATGGACACTTTTTTTCTTCCCAGCAGTGGCTCTTCTTCGAAGCCCTCCATGGAAATCGATGGCGGTTTCCGATGCCACTTCAGACCTATGCACCCGGCACCCCTGGGATAGGTAACTCTGGTCCTATGGTATCCACAGGTGGGGTGGCTCTCCAACCTCCTAACTTCTACGGGGTTTCTTTGAAGTCCACTTAGAAGGATCCTTAAACTTTAAAACTGCAAATCTCCCATATAATTGTACGTAACACGCGGTTGTGTTCCCACACTGCACCCATCCTCCGTGGGGTCCCTACTTACTCACCTTGGGTGGTTCCTTGGGGTCCCAGCGATTCTACATCCTCTAGACTCTGTCTTGACTCGAGTTGTGGTTCTTCTACCACTACTTTAGTATATGGTTTGTTCTCCCCCCTGGAGCCCACTGTGTATTAGTGCTATTTACTATTGTTTCTGTGCTACAGTAGTGTGTGCTTTGTGATTATCTGCATGTAGCATATACCTTATCATACGCAGAGTGTGTTATATTAATAAATACATATTTCTGTCTGAGTGTCTGTGTGAGTGGATGTGTGAATGTCTGACTGGGTCATTGAGTGGGTGTTTGAGTAGGTCTGTCAGTGGGTATGGGAATGCCTGTGTGGATCTGTGAGTGTCTGTATGGGTCTGTGAGTGGATCTGTGAGTGTGTCAGGTGAGTGGGTCTGTGAGTGGGTCTGTGAGTTTTTGTGTGGCTCTTTCACTGGGTGTGTTAATGCCTGAGTGGGTCTGTGAATGGTTATGTGAGTGTCTGTGTAGGTCTGTGAGTGGGTGTGTGAGTGCCTGTGAGTTGGCATGTTAGTGTCTGAGTGGATCTGTGAGTGAGTGTCTGTGTTGGTCTGGGAGTGGATGTGTGAGTGACTGTGTTGTATTGTGAATGGATCTGTAAGTGCTTGTTTGGGTCTATGAGTGGGTGTGTGAGTGTCTGTATGGGTCTGTGAGTGGATCTGTGAGTGTATGAGGTGAGTGGGTCTGTGAGTTCCTGTGTGGCTTTTTCAATAGGTGTGTTAATGCCTGAGTGGGTCTGTGAATGGGTGTGTGAATGTCTGTGTCAGCATAGTATCTTACGCTGATGACACCCAGCTATCCGCTCTCTCACAAAGAACCCCGAAGACACCAGACTCAGCTTCCAAGAAGGAATGGATGAGCGACAGCTGTCTAAAACTGAACTCAGAAAAGACAGAAGTCCTCGTCCTTGGACCCTCCCTCACTGCGTGGGACAGCTCCTGGTGGCCCCCTGCCCTCGGAAACCCACCCCCCCCATGGACCACGCCCGGAACCTCGGCATCATTGTAGACTCCTCACTCACCTTGACCCGCCAGATCAACGCCGTCGCCTCCACCTGCTTGAACTCACTCTTCAACCTCCACAAGACCTTCAAGTGGATCCCCCTGAATGTAGAAAGACGTCACACATACACTCATAACCAGCAGACTGGACTATGGTAATGCCCTCTAAGCTGGTATCAACAAAACCCTGCTACACAAGCTCCGAACCATCAAGAACACCGCAGCCAGACTCGTCCTCGGAACCCCATGAAACGAGTACATGACCCAGCACCTACAAGACCTCCACTGGCTCCCCATCGAGAAGAGAGTAACCTTCAAGCTACTCACCCACGCCTACAAATCCTTCCACAACATCTGACCCAAATACCTGAACAAAAGTGTCTCCTTCCACGGACCCAAAAGGAACCTCCGCTCCGCCGACTTCGCCCGGGCAGAGACCCCACGCATCTGCAGAGCCAGAGCAGGCGGAAGAGCATTCTCCTACATCACAGCAAAGACCTGGAACAAGTTCCCAGTCAACATTAGACGCTCCCCCACTCTGCACACCTTCAGAAAGAGCCTCAAGACCTGGCTCTTCGACTGATCTGGAGCTGCCTTGAGACCCTCACGGGCGAGTAGCGTGCTTTATAAACCCCTGATTAATTGATTGATTGAGTGCCTTCATGGGTATGTGAGTGGGTCTGTGAGTGCATGCATGTGTCTGTGAGTGGGTATGTCAATGCCTGCATAGGTCTATGAGTGGGTGGCTGAGTGCCTATATGGGTCTGTGAGTGGGTCTGAGAGTGCCTGCATGGCTCTGTGAGTGGGTGTGTGAATGCCTGCATAGGTCTGTGAGTGGGTGTGTGACTGACTGCAGGTCTGTAAATAGGTGTGACAGCACCTATGTGGGTGTCAAAGTGGGTCTGAAAGTGTTTTTTCTAAAGTGCCTCAAAATTCACAGTTCCGTCACAGATTTACATGAGAGGCTGCACTGTGTCTTGTGGGGGATCTATGGATTCCCGAGGTGGGAAAAAAACTATATAACTCAAATTTGTACACAACATAGGTCCCTGTAACACACCTCAAACACACCCATGACCTCTTTAATTATTTTCCAGAAAAATGTTAAGTCCCTGGGACCATTCCCCAATACTTAAAATGGTGGTCGCAACCTCATGGTCAGGTTGTGGTTAATCAATCATGGTGTTCCTGGTGGCATGCGAATTCATAAATCCAATGTGAGGATTCCACGTAGGGTCCACAACCCTAGATATACAATTTTGGTTTTCTTTTAATAACTCCACAACTACTGAATAGATTTACACCAAATCATGAAAAGGGCTCTTTCTAGACCAAGAGCGACCTCTCTGCCAAATTTGGTGTAATCCCATCCATTAGTTAGGCCTGTAGTTGTGTTCATAATCCCTGTGCAAAAATGCATGGGAAACACAAATTTTTGGACCCACCCCCTTTTTTCTCGGCCCCCACTTTATGGCCCACTTCAAAATGTTCCGTGCCAAACTAGACATACCGTGCCAACTTTTTGGGTGAAAGTTTTGTGATGATTCTTCAAGCTGCAGCAAAGATATTTGCAAGTCAAAAATAATGCTTTTCCTATGGAAACTAGGTCTTAACAATAATTACCTACTGGCAACCTCCAGCAGGTAATATAAATACATATATATATATATATATATATATATATATATATATATATATATATATATATATATATATATATATATATATATATATATATATATATATATATATATACATATATATATATATATATATATATATACATATATATATATATATATTCACTGAAAAAACCATAGGTTTCACACACGTTATAGTTAGGAATTAGCATTTAAAAAACCTTGCAAATTCACTTAAAAAACCATAGGTTTCCCACATGTTATAGTTAGTAGGACATTTCACTCGTGAAAAACCAATGAAATTCCCCCGTTATAGTTAGTGCAGGCAACTATAACTCACGCGACCGCAATCCTCTGCTGATGACGTCAGATATTACATCACTGTATTTAGACACTTATTTACCCATGTCTTCTTCCATTAAGTTTTAGCTATACATATATTACAAATATTTTTTTTTTAGAAAAACACATATGTCATCAGCGATTTAATATCTGACGTCATCAGCAGAGGATTGCGGTCGCGTGAGTTATAGTTGCCTGCACTAACTATAACGGGGGAATTTCATTGGTTTTTCACGAGTGAAATGTCCGACTAACTATAACATGTGTGAAACCAATGGTTTTTTAAGTGAATTTGCAAGGTTTTTTAAATTTTAATTCCTAACTATAACGTGTGTGAAACCTATGGTTTTTTCAGTGAATTTGTACGGTTTTTTAAATGCTAAGTTATGTATTTTTTTTTTTTTTTGCCGTGCGTGCATGGTACGCGTAGTCGCGGAATCGTTACGCGAAGTTCGCGGAATTTTTCCGTTTACGCCGTAAGCGTACGCTACGCGCATTCGGCGATTTTTCGAAAAAAAATTACAATTAACTTTTGCCCTTGGGGGTCCTTCTGGGACCCCCTGACAAAGGCTTTCAGGGAAGGAGCGGAGCGGAGCGCCCCACCTATTTTGAGAATTTCGCGAGGATTCGTCAATCGGCGCCAAAGTTATTCCAAATAGAATGTTGCGGATTTCCTATGGAAACACGGTCCTAACTATAACTATCTACTGGCGACCGCCAGTAGATAAAATATATATATATATATATATATATATATATATATATATATATATATATATTACCTACTGGCGGTCGCCAGTAGGTAGTTATAGTTAGGACCACGTTTCCATAGGAAATCCGCAACATTCTATTTTGAATAACTTTGGCGCCGGTCGACGAATCCTCGGGAATTTTTCAAAATAGGTGGGGCGCTACGCTCCGCTCCTACCCTGAAAGTCTTGGGGGGATTCGTCAAGCGGGGGCTGAGATAAAAGGGGGTCCCAAAACGCGTTTTTCCCATGCATTTTTCCATAGGACCTTTAGACACAGCTACAGCCCGAACGGCTGAACAGAATTACTTGAAATTTGGCAGAGAGGTAGCCATAAGGTCAAGGAAGGGCCTTTTGCAGGTCTGGTGTAAATCTGTTCAGTATTTCCGGAGAAAATAGCATTTAAATGCATATATATATCTATATTCGCGCAGGATGCGCGCACCGTGCGAGCACCGTGCGAGCACCCTAACGTGCGCGAGCGTAATTCTGATTGGTGGTTACATGTTAGTCAACGTTCGAATCGGTCGAAATCAGGAAGTGTCGGCCGCCATTTTTTTTAAAAATCGCGGGGGTGCGCGCACAGTGCGCGCACCCTGAAAAACACAAAAAAAAATTATTTTTTTTTACAAAAAAAAATAATAATTCGCAGGGTGAAAACCAAAAAAAAAAAAAATAATAATTTTTAATACGTAGTTTATTGTAAAATAAATATATAAACAAAATACATAAATAAATTAGCATTTAAAAAAACGTACAAATTCACTGAAAAAACCATAGGTTTCACACACGTTATAGTTAGGAATTAGCATTTAAAAAACCTTGCAAATTCACTTAAAAAACCATAGGTTTCACACATGTTATAGTTAGCTGGACATTTCACTCATAAAAAACCAATGAAATTCCCCCGTTATAGTTACTGCAGGCAACTATAACTCACGCGACCGCAATCCTCTGCTGATGACGTCAGATATTACATCACTGATGACATATGTGTCTTTCTGAAAAATAAATATTTGTAATATATGTATAGCTAAAGATTAATGGAAGAAGAGATGGGTAAATAAGTGTCTAAATACAGTATTAGCATCAGCAGAGGATTGCGGTCGCGTGAGTTATAGTTGCCTGCAGTAACTATAACGGGGGAATTTCATTGGTTTTTTATGAGTGAAATGTCCAGCTAACTATAACATGTGTGAAACCTATGGTTTTTTAAGTGTATATATATATATAAAAATTATATATATATTATCTACTGGCGGTCGCCAGTAGATAGTTATAGTTACAACCTAGTTTCCATAGGAAATCTCAAAATTCTATTTTGAATAACTTTGGCGCCGGTTGACGAATCCCCGTGAAATTTTCAAAACTAATGGGGCGCTCCGCTCAGCGCCTACCCTGAAAGTCTCGGGGTGATTCGTCAAGCGGGGGCCGAGAAAAAAGGGGGGTCCCAAAACGCGTTTTCCCCATGTTATTTTTTATAGGACCTTTAGACACAGCTACAGCCCGAACGGCTGAACAGAATGACGTGAAATTTCGCAGAGAGGTAGCCATAAGGTCAAGGAAGTGCCTTTTGCAGGTCTGGTGTAAATCTGTTCAGTATTTCCTTAGAAAATAGCATTTAAAAGCATATCAATATCTATACGCGCGCACCGTGCGCGCACAGTGCGCGCACCCTGCCGTGCACGAGCGCAATTCTGATTGGTTGTTAGATGTCGGTAAACATTCGAATCGGTCGAAACCAGGAAGTGTCGGCTGCCAATTTGTCTCTTGCAGTCTGAGGGGGTGAAAAAAAAGGTGGAGAACGTGAAAAGGGGGCAGAGTGGACAGTTCCTTACCCCCTAGCCTTGGTCAGGGGGTCACAGAAGGACCCCCAAGGGAGAAAAAAACAATTTTATTTTTTTTAAAAATCGCGAGGTGCGCGCACCCTGTGCGCACGGCACGCACTGCGAACCGTGGGTGCTTGGTGCGCGAAGGGCACCGAGCGCCCACAGCGCGCGCACGGTGCGCGCACCTCGCGATTTTTTAAAAAAAAAACATTTCATGGTGCGCGCACGGTGAAAAACCTGAAAAAAAAATTAAGAAATACATAACTTAGCATTTAAAAAAACGTACAAATTCACTGAAAAAACCATAGGTTTCACACACGTTATAGTTAGGAATTAGCATTTAAAAAACCTTGCAAATTCACTTAAAAAACCATAGGTTTCACACAAGTTATAGTTAGCTGTACATTTCACTCGTAAAAAACCAATGAAATTCCCCTGTTATAGTTAGATCAGGTAACTATAACTTGCGCGACCGCAATCCACTGCTGATGACGTCACATATTACATCACTCATGACATGGTCAGTGACATCACTCATCACATCAATGATGACATCTCAAATGACACATTGTGCATTGCGGTCGCGCAAGTTATAGTTACCTGATCTAACTATAACGTGGAATTTCATTGTTTTTTTACGAGTGAAATGTACAGCTAACTATAACTTGTGTGAAACCTATGGTTTTTTAAGTGAATATATATATATATTTCCAAACAAATGCCCAAAGCTTTTAGGAACGCACTATTGAAAACAAATTAGTGACCAGCCCTTGGTCACGGAGGAGCACCACCGCCTGTGCCTCGTGGGTCCGTGTGCTGTTGGATTGATCAGCTACACGGAAGAGGCAATTCCTGTGTGGCCACTGCTACATCGGAGTTCCACCCCCAAGACCACGCGGGTCTGCTTGCTGTTTGGATTGCACAGTTTGAGTGGAGCGGGAGATGCCAAATATATTGTACAGTGAGGCGGACAGCACATTGTAATCCCACTTTGATTGTTTTAAGGAGTGATCCTCACCTACGGCCCATGAAGAAGGGCGTATCTGCACGGAATGCGTTGGCCAAAGTTAAGAGGTTGTGGCTGAAAAACCTACCTGTAATGAGGAGCGATCCCGAGTGTGCCCTTCACCTGAAGGGGCAACTATTGAAAACATATATATATATATATATATATATTCACTGAAAAAACCATGGGTTTCACACACGTTATAGTTAGGAATTAGCATTTAAAAAACCTTAGAAATTCAGTGAAAAAACCATAGGTTTCACACACGTTATAGTTAGGAATTAGCATTTAAAAAACCTTAGAAATTCAGTGAAAAAACCATAGGTTTCACACATGTTATAGTTAGCTGGACATTTTACTCGTAAAAAACCAATGAAATTGCCCCGTTATAGTTAGTTCAGCTAACTATAACTCGCGCGCCCGCAATGCACTGCTGATGACGTCACATATTACATCACTCATGACATGGTCAGTGACATCACTCATGACATCACTGATGACATCTCAAATGACATCACTGATGACATCATCCAGTGAATGTGTGTTATTCTGAAAATTAAATATGTTTTATATATGTATATCTCAAGGTCGATGGAAGAATAAATGGGTATATAAGTGTCTAAATGGATGATTTGTTTTTGAAAAATTGATTGTTTAACTGACTGATTAAGTGTATCTTAGTGAATACATGGCTTAGTGAGTAATGTTTAAATATGTATATATCTGTATCAGTCTCTCACTTTTTGTATAAGTGGCTGCATGGGTTGGTGAGTAGCTACATGGGTGTCTATATAGGTTATTAGTTGGTTTTTTGAGTATCAGTCTGAGTGTCTGCATGGTTCGGTGGGGGGTATTACGTAGTGCATAGGTGCATGAATGAGTGACTCACTGTTTGTATGTGTTGAACAGACCATGTGTGCAGGACTGCATGGGTGGATGAGTGTGTGTATGGGTGTGTTAGTGAGTGAATGACTGTCTCAATAGTGTCTTTATGAGTAACTACATATGTTTAAAACTAGTATATGTGACTATTGATGTATATATGTGAGTATATGCAAGGGTGAGAGATTGGAAGAGTTCCTGTATGAATAAGTATGTGTTTCTATAAGTGATTGTTTAAAAGACTAAGTATGTGTAAGTTTCCGTAGAAGTAAGTATGGTGGTGTGTGTATAACTGTATATGCAAGTAAATGTATGTTTGATTCTTTATTAGCACGAGTGACTATGTGTGTGAGTAACTCTATGCATGAGTGGCATTGTGTAACAGGATGTATAGGTGTATGAGTACATATGATGAGTGAGTACATGTATGAGTGACTGTATTGGACTGTTGGTGAATGAGTGGATGTGTATGTGGATCTTAGAATTACTGAAGAGGTTGTTGTAACTGGTATTGGTATGTCCATTGTTTTGAAAATTTTAGTCTCTATTTTTGAATGTGTGTGTCAAAGGTTATATTAGGGTGAGAGGAGGTCTACCACTCTATCACAAGGATGATGTCATCAGTGATGTCATCAGTGATGTCATTTGAGATGTCATCAGTGATGTCATGAGTGATGTCACTGACCATGTCATGAGTGATGTAATATGTGACGTCATCAGCAGTGCATTGCGGGCGCGCGAGTTATAGTTAGCTGAACTAACTATAACGGGGCAATTTCATTGGTTTTTTACGAGTAAAATGTCCAGCTAACTATAACATGTGTGAAACCTATGGTTTTTTCACTGAATTTCTAAGGTTTTTTAAATGCTAATTCCTAACTATAACGTGTGTGAAACCTATGGTTTTTTCACTGAATTTCTAAGGTTTTTTAAATGCTAATTCCTAACTATAACGTGTGTGAAACCCATGGTTTTTTCAGTGAATTTGCAAGGTTTTTTAAATGCTAATTTTTTTTTTTTTTTTCTAACATATTTTTAATTTAATTATCTTACCTTTTATAAAGACTATGATTAAATTTTTAAAATTCTTTAATATGTTTTTTTAAATATATTTTTTAAAATAAACATGTAAAATTTATTTGCAGTACTTTTTTAAAAAAAAAAATATTTTTTTAGTACGCGTACCGTAAGCTCACGGTAAGCGTACGGTTTACGCAACGTCCGTAATCTATCTACGCTGCTTGCGTATAGTTACGCACTTTGCGTAGCCGCGCGTACTGCGCGTGGGACGCGTGCGCGCTTACGCCACACGCGCACGTTACGCGGAAGTGTCGGGTAGTGACTGTTATGCGCATGCGCGCAAGCGCGTGTCTTTTTTACGCGCATGCGTACTTTTTGCCGTAAGCGTACCGTAAGCGTACCGTAAGCGTACGGTAGGTCATGTGATCATGAAACACAACTTTTGATTGGTTGAAACTACTTTCAGTTCTAAAACTCTCCTACACCACACCCATTCCCCTCATTTCTGCTTGTGATCCCTTGGGAGAAGGAGCTGGTTTGTCTTTGGGATACGATGGCAGAACAGCAGAGCTCTTCTGAGAGTGAGGCTAGCACTAGCAGCACTGTCTTGAGGCAGAGATCGAGGAAACAAAAGCCCTCTTATGTATGGGATTATTTTACTTTTCCTGAAGGCCAGCAAAAGGTAAATGCACCCTTAGTGACTTGTAAGCTGTGTAAGCGTGTACTTTCTAGAGGTAATCCTAACAGGAAGTATTCCTTTGGGAATCACACCATGAAGAGACACCTCCAGGATGTACACAGAAGGACACATGGTCATCTTTTTGGAGGTAACTCTTCAGAAAGACGAGCCAGTACATCCACAGTAGCTCAGCCTGAACCATCATCTGCAGGGCTGACTCCTTCTTCTGCAGGTCAGGTGAGCCCTTCATCTGTGGGGGGAGAATCTCCTTTTGCTGGCCCTCTGGAAATGAACCCTCGATTTCGGAAGGTTGATATTCATTGCACATTTTGTAAAGATCTAATTTGCCATAGGGAGACCAGTGTTTCCCTAGTGAACAACAAAATAGATCAGCACATTTGTCGCTTTGAATAATTTTCCCATGCTTCCTTTCCTCTGTCCCTGCATGAACACAACGGTTCTTTTAAGAGCCAACCTTATCTTTCATCTTTTTTTTACATATGTTTTTAAAAACTTTTTTTAATTTTTTTTTTACTGTACGCGTACGGTGCGCGTACTTTTTTTTTTTTTTTTTTAAAAAACACTAAAAATCATTTATCACATTACATTGTCCTTGAGAGACTACAATTATTATTATTGACTTACCATACTCACTGAAAAAATATTTATTCATTTGTTTTTTAAAAAAATAGTTTTAAAAATGTTTGTAGTTTTCGAAAATTTTCTATATCTATCTGGAAAAAAAGAAAAAAGTATTAATATTTTTAAAACATTTTATAATACAGTACACATATTTACATTTTTTTCCAAAAAATATTTTTGCCTTATTTTTGCTGTTTTCAGAATATATTGCATTTCACTATAAATTGTGAAAGCAATTGCATTCATCATTTTACAGCGGGCAAAAAAAAATACCAATCACAAAGATTGTATTAAAAATGCCCTGATTCTTTTTTTACTTAAACTTAACATTATAGAAATGCATAATATTGTAAAAAAATATCATCTAATACCAATAGTTATTTCTTTAAAATACCGTCTGATATGTTTGTTTCAGAAGTATAATCACAATATTATATCTCAAATAACTCCAAAAGACATCTGATTTCATTTCCTTTAGACCAAATAGTAATTTTAAATTTTTTTTGGGAATAAATTTCCAACGGTAATCCAATAAAATTCTAAAGTTTAATTTGTCCAGATCTCACCGATTCTCTGTAACATTTTGGTTCACGAAAATTTTTTGAATAATTTATTAAGTCCACAATAGAATTGGTTACTTTTCCACATGGCCAAATAGTAATTTTTTAAAACATTTTTGAAAAAATTTCCAATGGCAGTCCAATAACATTCCAAAATTTAAAATGTGCAGAAGTTACCGATAATCTCTAAATTATTGGTTTTTCAAAGTTTCATTAAAAATTAAAAAAGTCCACATTACAATTGGTTATCTTTCCATTAGGCCAAATGATAATTTAAAAAATCTTTTTTTTACAAAATTGCAATGGTAATCCAGTAAAATGGTAAAATTGTTTTGTCCAGATCTTGCCAAGTCTCTCTAAAATTTAGGTTTCAGGAAGATTAGATAGGAATTTGCTAAATCAAAAGGCAAACGTTGTTTGAAAATCAATTGGGAATCATTACACAGTGTCCAGCCTTTTTCACATTTAAGATAAACTGTGTAATGTCCAGAAGTAACAGTAGGTCCATCATGGAAAATTATTGCAACAGTTAAAAAAGTTTTTCCTGAAATTGATAATTGCTGTCCTGTAAACTTCTTTATTAAAGTATCCAATTTTGAACCATCAGCTCTACATCGTTGCATCATTAAAATTACATACTGTCCGTATTCCTTTAAAATTAATGTTGAAAACATGTCAGAATTACACTCACCACATTTCAAGCTATGATTAGCATCTTTAACTAATTTTGCAAAAGTGACTGTTTTACTCTCTGGCAATGTCAAATAAATAAACCTTTCATTATCAACAATAGAGCCACATATATTATAACAATTATCACAACTATGTTCCCATTTATAAGAGAGACCAAAAAAAATGTCAATGGGAACTCCTTCTTCTTCCAGTACCTGAAGAAAATACATCAAAAATTCATGTGCATCTTGCTGTTCATTTTGAGAAAACTGTGTTCGTCCTGAACATACATCTAAAAGTTTTCTAATGTCAGTAGCACTTTCTATTTGAGTTTTATCTTTACTCAGCTTTTGAAAAAGGAGACTCAGCTCTGAACAGAATCTTTTTCCCTGATTTACTATTATCTGCTCTTGCAAACTTTCCAGATAAAATGCAACATTCAGCACTACATTTGCGTAGCAGTTGACACCAGAGCTATTTTCAAAATGACATCCTACAACCTGTTCTTCATTTTCCTTTTTCTTTTTGCTTGCAATTACATCACTCCTCTTTTTTTTCCTCTTCTCTACATCTTCACTACAGATATTCTCATTTTTTCTTTTACGAGAAACTACACGTTTCTCCAACACAGGATACTGACCTAAATGAGGAGCATAGCTTCTTCTTAATCTATTATACTCTTTTACACAGTTTGTATCAGCACTAACTTTTGACTCATCAAAGTCTATCATGAATAAACCTGATAAAAATGACTTCATAAACACAACAGCTCTTTTTAGAGCTCCCTAATATCTAAACTCTTAAATCTGCTTTTCATTTATTTATTTTTATTTTTTTTTACCGTACGCTTACCGTAAGCTTACCGTACGCGTACCCCGTGATTTTTTTTAAAATCAATAAATGTTTTTTTTGTACTTTTCTGTCCTTCTTTGACCCCCTTACAAATGTTAGGGGGTCTGTAACTCTCCTCATTGCCCCCTTTCCTTGTTTTCACTCTTTTTTTTCAGAGTGAAATACACAAAATGGCGGCCGCCGCTTCCTGGTTTCGACCGATTCGAATGTTTACTAAGATCTAAGAGCCAATCAGAATCGCGCTCGCGCACGCCACCGTACGCTTACCGTAAGCGTACGGTAAGCGTACCGTAAGCGGGCTCAGATATATATATTGATTTAAAGGCTATTTTCTCAGAATCTACTGAACAGATTTACACCAAACCTACAAAAGGCACTTCCTTGACCTAGGGACTACCTCTCTGCCAAATTTTGAGTAATTCTGTTCAGCCGTTCGGGCTGTAGCTCGTTCTAAAGGTCCTATGGAAAAATGCATGGGAAAAACGCGTTTTGGGACCCCCCTTTTATCTCAGCCCCTGCTTGACGGATCCCCCCGAGACTTTCAGGGTAGGAGCGGAGCGTAGCGCCCCACCTATTTTGAGAAATTCGCGAGGATTCGTCAACCGGCGCCAAAGTTATTCAAAATAGAATGTTGAGGTTTTCCTATGGAAACGTGGTCCTAACTATAACTACCTACTGGCGACCGCCAGTAGGTAATATATATATATATATATATATATATATATTCACTGAAAAAACCATAGGTTTCACACATGTTATAGTTAGCTGTACATTTCACTCGTAAAAAACCAATGAAATTCCCCCGTTATAGTTAGTGCAGGCAACTATAACTCACGCGACCGCAATCCTCTGCTGATGCTAATACTGTATTTAGACACTTATTTGCCCATGTCTTCTTCCATTAAATTTTAGCTATCCATATATTACAAATATTTTTTTTTCATAAAGACACATATGTCATCAGCAGAAGATTGCGGTCGCGTGAGTTATAGTTGCCTGCACTAACTATAACGGGGGAATTTCATTGGTTTTTTACGAGTGAAATGTACAGCTAACTATAACATGTGTGAAACCTATGGTTTTTTCAGTGAATTTGCAAGGTTTTTTAAATGCTAATTCCTAACTATACCGTGTGTGAAACCTATGGTTTTTTCAGTGAATTTGTACGGTTTTTTAAATGCTAAGTTACTTTACGCCATTCGTGGCGTTGGGCGCCCAGTTAACGCAGTTCGTTCCGTGCGCGCACGGTGCGCTTCGCGCACCGTGCGCGCACAATGAGCACGCGGTGCGCTTTGCGCACCGCGCGCCCACTTTGCGCAGTTAGTGCCGTGCATGCACAGTGGTCACGCGGTGCGCTGTGCGCACCACGTGCCCACATTATGCGGGATGGGCCATGTACGCACGATGCGCTTCGCGCACCGTGCGCACATGGGGAACATATTATGCGCATCTTTTTGAAATGTATTCTTTGTTAATTTTACAACTGTGATAAGCCATGCACAAATGGTGCTCTACGGGCTCCATTTGCACACGGGGTGGGGAGAATGTGGATTTTTTTTTTTTTGTAAAATTTTTACCGTACGCGTACGGTAAGCGTAATCGGCGAATTTCCGAAAAAAAAAAAAGTTTTTTTTTTGGCCTTGTGGGTTGTTTGGGGACCCCTATATCAATGCTGGGTGGTTAGGATGTGACGAAACTGCCTCTTTAGCCATTTTTTGGCTTCGTTTTTGCTGCCCAACTCAGAGAGCGAGAGAGAAAATGGCGGCCACCGCTTCCTGGTTTCGACCGATTCGAATGTTTACTAAGATCTAAGAGCCAATCAAAATCGCGCTCGCGCACGCCACCGTACGCGTACGGTAAGCGCACCGTAAGCGCACCGTAAGCTGGCTCAGATATATATATTGATTTAAAGGCTATTTTCTCAGAATCTACTGAACAGATTTACACCAAACCTACAAAAGGCACTTCCTTGACCTGAGGACTAGCTCTCTGCCAAATTTCAAGTAATTCTGTTCAGCCGTTCGAATGTTTACTAAGATCTAAGAGCCAATCAGAATCGCGTTCGCGCACGCCACCGTACGCTTACCGTAAGCGTACGGTAAGCGTACCGTAAGCGGGCTCAGATATATATATTGATTTAAAGGCTATTTTCTCAGAATCTACTGAACAGATTTACACCAAACCTACAAAAGGCACTTCCTTGACCTAGGGACTACCTCTCTGCCAAATTTTGAGTAATTCTGTTCAGCCGTTCGGGCTGTAGCTCGTTCTAAAGGTCCTATGGAAAAATGCATGGGAAAAACGCGTTTTGGGACCCCCCTTTTATCTCAGCCCCCGCTTGACGAATCCCCCCGAGACTTTCAGGGTAGGAGCGGAGCGTAGCGCCCCACCTATTTTGAAAAATTCGCGAGGATTCGTCGACCGGCGCCAAAGTTATTCAAAATAGAATGTTGCGGATTTCCTATGGAAACGTGGTCCTAACTATAACTACCTACTGGCGACCAGTAGGTAATATATATATATATATATGAGTACATTGGTGACTGATTTAGAGTAGTTAGGTTTTATAAAGATCACTGTTCCCATATATTTGAAACAATGTTAAAACATTGAAAATGATCGACATTACAGGAGTGATTTGCTTGCACTTTGAGTCCTTCTTTACATTTCAAAGACCAGTGTAGATTTAAACAGCAGAGCAACTGACCACCTTATTTTGCATATGATTAAGACTTGTTCTGGTTAAAACGTGTCATGACATATGGTTCCTATTTGCAAATAAAACTGTTTGTTACCTGCACTCGGTTGGAGGGCTTGTTTTTCATGCTGTGAAAAGTGTGTGATTTTTCTTGTGCAATAATTGGGCGATGACGTTGCCACCAAGTTCTGACTCGACAGGGTGGGCATCTCTTTTCGTCACAGGTTCAAGGTCATTGGAAAAAAAATAATAATGAAACAAATATACATATACACAATTACACAAAATACATAAAAAATACCATAAATAATTTAAAAATAAAAACGCAATAAAAGTCCATCTATGGTTTCCACATTCAAGAACAAACACTCTATAAGAAGTAAGAATGCATCAATGTAACAAGAATAGGTCTCAAAAGCAGTGGGAAAAAATATTCCCAAAAAAGGTCACTGATAATAAAGGCTCAGTGCATTACTTTAGACCTTATACCCCATGCCCAGAAAAGATATTTTGATACTGCACAAACCACCACCAGAGAAGATTCTATACATATAATTCGGTGAGCGGCTTCGTGTCTACAGTCAAGTTGCTTGCATAATAGGATAACCCAGGCTTTCCTGGGTTGAACATACCCAGGGTAAAAGACGAAAAAGTGTGCTAGAGCTTCCTCAGACTGACAGCATGTCAGACATGCTGTGCTTGTACAGGTTTGTGGATTCCAGTGGGCAAGTAAAGTAGCTATTGGCAAAGTTTAAAAAATAAGTGCCTGGATGCTGATGGGATAATAAAATATAAAAAGGGCTCAAAAGAGGAGTGGGGATTAAAATCCAAAAATCTGCCTGCAAGACACCCCTCACTAACATACTTCATTTTAGTACCCTGCATGTAAACCCAGAATGCATCTTTTGAGGTTGCTCTAGGCAGATATTTCAAAGAAGAGGGAGAAGACCAAAAATCACCTAAACGAAGTTTAAATACAAGATTTCTGACTTTAGACAACCACTTGATTTTACAAATATTTTCCCAAGAAACTACATCTTGAAAAGTTCTGTAATAATCCTGAAGGGCCAAAGAATATTTTAACCAGTGCCAATATAATAAGGGCCTTAACTGAGCTTTATGGGTCAACGCTGCAATGCCCATATATTGCCGCAAGGGAATTGGAGGTGTGTTCTTGGGAAGGTTGGTTAAAACTCTTAAAAAGGAATTTTTAGCCACTTCCCAAGGGGCCAACACTGCATTGCTCCATACTTCTGCTCCACATAGGGTACTGTCCACAACTTTAGTCGTATAGATCTTTAAAGCGGGAGAGACACGCTTAAGATCTGAGGACCTATAGAAGCTCAGGATTGCAGCAGAGTGTTGTGTTAAACTCAAACTGCTCTTCTTGGCTTGAGACGTCCAGGACATATCACTAGATAGCCTTATCCCCAAGTAGTCAAATTCCAGCATCTAGTCCAAAGGACTAACTCCCAACATTATTGACCCCCTGAAGGATTTGTGTGTACTAATGGCCATAAATGTTGTTTTTACATCATTTATCACTAATCCACGTTCACATCAAAAAGTTTCAGACCAATTTACTAGATGTTGGAGGCCAGTAGGTGTTTTTGCGATCAAAAGGGGGTTGGCAGTAGATAGAAAAAGTGCTATTCTGTTGCCAGCCAACCTTGGGGCATCATTTAGACCATCCGCCAAGTAGGTGACTACATCATTCAAGTATAATGAAAATAGGTGCGAGTACTCACCACTGATGAACCCCTTTTGGATATCTCTATTGTCAGTGATTTCCCCTCCCTGACCCCATCTAACTCGGGCATATGTATTCTGATGTAAGTGGATCAAACCATCCAAGAGGTCAGGCAGGACCCCACTGTTCTCAAGAACTGCCCACAATTTGTCTCGGGGGACATAATCGGACCCTGATTTAAGGTCAACAAAGACCAATAGAGATGTGCTTTTTGGAAGACCACCTTTTTACAGTAAATGAATAAAAACCTAAAAACCTGGTTGATAGTACTAATCCCCCGTCTGAAGCCCGCCTGAAGAGGAAAGAGGGTCTGGTGGCCCTCGATCCAAGCATCCAATTTCCCCCAGACCTTTCTGGTGAAAACATTTTGGGCCACATCTCTCAGGTTAATCGGTCTAAAGTTTGTGGAAAAGTCCAGAGAGCCCTGTGTGTAAATCAGGACAATTTCAGCCATCTTCAAAATGGGGGGAAAAATTCCCCCCTTAAAAATAGAATTCACCAAATGATTAAAATACAAGGTCCATCCTTCAATATATGCCAGGTTTAGGTCGCCAGGTACACCATCTGGCCCGGAGGCTTTACTAGGAGCAATTGCTTTAAGTGCACTAGCAGCTTTACACAAATTGACTTGGAGTATCCAAGAGGGATTGCAAGTAATCAGGAAAGGATGGCAGTTTCCCTCATCAGCACATAGCTGGGGTTGACTATAAAGGTCCAAAAAATGAATATGCCAGGAATCAAGAGTCACAGAATCTGCCAATAACTTAGATGGACAGTGGTTGCCATTGGTTATCAGTTTCCAGAATTTCTTAACATCGTTATGTTTGGAGTCCCTGTTATGCCGGGAGTGGGAAGGACATGCCTGACCTGGAGCGGGAAGGAGCAGAAGAAGTTCTAGTGGTATCACAATTGCACGTGAAGCACTCTCTAAAAATTGTAAACAAGTCATCATTGATTTTAGTGATACTCTTTCTCCAGAGCGGGTCCCTGGTCATAGCAAGGTTTGCCTTTTCCATATTGTAAACTGCAATGTTAAGGGCCTGGTTGATTACGTCTATATGACGCAAATTGTCAACTACCTTGTTCCACTTGACCCATCGCCTATTGTTAGAGGTGGACCAGGTTGAAGCTTAATGATACTGCGGTGCTAGTCATATTATTAAACAGATCCTTTAGAGTACAGTGCACAGCATTATGATCACTGTCAGATTTGCTCAATATTTTTAAGAGCTCCCAAGGTGAACGGGGAATTAAAAAATAGTCAATTCTGATCGTACTATCCTACTGGTTGAAGGTTTATGGGTCAGATATTGAATTGCCATTACAACCCTTCAGCCCATGAGATAAAGTGAAGGACAATAGCTGATAAGCACCACTAGCCCAGCGCGTTACAGGTTCAGTGTTTAGAATTGGAATTCCCCATTCCTCATCCTCCTCAGAGGCCAATGAAAGAGTGCCCCCTTCCCAGGGTTCAGAGGTGGTGTAAAAGTCACCAACAGTTATAACTGAGTCATAGAGAGATTGATGTACACTCAAATCACACAAAACCTGGGACTCACCCCTCCTACCACACTATTATAAGTATTATATAGGTAGTAAGTGCTTCCTCCCTAGTGATAGATAGTCCCAAAATATCATGGGAAATAAAGGGAAGCAAAGATATTTTAGTATTAAGGGCTGTCTTTGCCCAGATTAAGAGACCACCAGAGGGGCAGCCCCTCCCTACACTACAAGCCACTATGTGGTAGGTTACATAGCCTGAACTATGAACTGGCTCCTGGGACCATGTTTCCTGAATGCAGCACAGGTCAAAGTGATCAATAAAACTTTCCCAGGCCGGGTCAGGATGTTTGTACTTAATCCCCGCTACGTTCGAGGACATGATGTTGATAAGAGGGATGGATCTAGAAGCAGCCTTTTCTGTAGTGGAGATGGAGTGAGAGACAGTACTTAAACATACTTCATCAAAACCAGATGAGGGCTCCCTTTCAGAACTGTCAAATAATTATGGGCCCAGGATGCCATCAGTCTGTCATAGAGGTACACAAGACCTCTTGCTAGTTAGACGATGTTTTATTATTCTGCACTGTTGAGCAACAGGGGAGTGGCGGATTAAGTTTAAACCTAATCAGTGTGGTGTGTGGGGCCTATCTAAGTAATTCATTGTTAACAAGGCCTTCTACCAAAAATTTGGATTTCGTCGCCAGTTTAATTATAAACAAAATACCCCAAGGGTTCCGAAGAGTCATGAAAACGCCTGGCTTACAAGATGTCCATTTGGACAACCAAATAACAACCAAAGACAGCCCGTATCTGATGTATACATTTTCTTTTAACCCCTTCGATGCTCATGACGGAGCGGTTCCTTCATGAGCATCGGTTGGGCTGTGCTTATGACGTAACCGCTCCGTCATAAGCACACCCCCTGGGGGAAGCGCTGGCGCTCCCCCCCTGGGGCATCGATCCTGCCACCACAGAGGGGGATGGCAGCGGAAGACTTTCCGCTGCCACCCCGAGCCCCCCCCACGCTTAACCATGACGTCAGCGCGCACAGCGTGCGCCGACGTCATCAGGAAGTGTTGGACGCGCTGGAATTCATTTCTTCCAGCGCGTCCAACGAAGGAGGAGGTAAGTTTTGCTGGCTGGTGGGGCCGCGGGGGTGATTTTGCTGACGATTGAGGCATCGGGGAGAGGAAAGAGTATTTTCTCTCCCCTGATGTCTCAATACAGGGCATTCCTGCAGCACGATCGCGCACAGCGTCGCGATCGTGCTGCAGGAATGCCCCCACTAGGCACCAGGGATGCTTTTTGTTGAAAAGGAAGCGACCCCTTGGGCAAGGGTCGCTTCCTGGGGCCCCATTTTTTTTAAGACTTTTCTGCCCCCTCTGGGGGCAGATCGGTTTCATTTTGTTGCCGTTTCCGCTCCCAGGGGGGCAGAAAAGCCCACTAGACACCAGGGATGTCTTTGTTGTTGTAGGAAGCGACCCCTTGGGCAAGGGTCGCTTCCTGGGGTCCCATTTACTTTTGAAGACTTTTCTGCCCCCTCTGGGGGCAGATTGGTTTCATTTTGTTGCCGTTTCTGCTCCCAGGGGGGGCAGAAAAGCCCACTAGACACCAGGGATGTCTTTGTTGTTGTAGGAAGCGACCCCTTGGGCAATGGTCGCTTCCTGGGGTCCCATTTACTTTTGAAGACTTTTCTGCCCCCTCTGGGGGCAGATCGGTTTCATTTTGTTGCCGTTTCCGCTCCCAGGGGGGGCAGAAAAGCCCACTAGACACCAGGGATGTCTTTGTTGTTGTAGGAAGCGACCCCTTGGGCAAGGGTCGCTTCCAGGGGCCCAATAATGTTGTTAAGACTTTTCTGCCCCCCCTGGGGGCAGATCGGTCGTTTATGTAGCCGTTTCTGCTCCCAGGGTGGGCAGAAAAGCCCACTAGACACCAGGGATGTGTTTTTTTGAGTAAAGGAAGCGGCCCCTTGGGCAAGGGTCGCTTCCTGGGGGCCCAAATATTTTTCAAGACTTTTCTGCCCCCCCCCGGGGGCAGATCGGTCTTTTGTGTAGCCGTTTCTGGTCCCAGGGGGGGCTGAAGAGCCCACTAGACACCAGGGATGTTATTTATTGCGTAAAGGAAGTGACCCCTTGGGCAAGGGTCGCTTCCAGGGTGCAATTTTTTATAATATGTATTTGGCCCACCCGCCCCAGGACAGAGTAGCCTTTTTTTTTTCCTGCTCTTTTCTACCCCACCTGGCACACAACCCGATTGACCAGTTGGGTAGTAACATAGCATGTTATAATGTTTATTGTTATATTTTTTGTGAATTGCAATTGCAATGTTTTTTTTTTACTTTTTTGTTCTAGGTGAAGGCTTTTGCTCTTTCCAGTTTGCCGTTTCGTTACTGGTGGTTTTGCTGTTTGTGTAGTTTGGTAAGAGACTTTTTTTTGTACAATGTAAATGTGTTTGATTTCTCTGCATGAATGTTTTTTTGCAAATGGTGTAATAATAGCAGTATGTTTGGTTTTTGAGTGTCAAAAACTGTTTGCATTTGTGCTCGATGTGTATTTTGTTGTCTTGTGAGTAATTTGTTTTTTTTCTTCTTTCTAGTTGGATATCGTTGGTTTTTGCTGTGTCACTGCAGAGTAGGTTCTGGTGAGTGTAGCTGTCTCTTGTAATTTAATTCTATAGTTTTTGAGTACATTGATCTTTGTGATAAAGGTACACATTTCTTTACTTACTTGGTTTGCACATTGTTGGTTGTTGTTGACTTGTTTGTGCAGTCTTCTATCTTAGTAAGTATAATGGCTAGCTGCAGGATTACTGCTCAGCAGGTTGTGGGTTTGCTTTTTGAGTCTTCCTCTGACCATGGTTCAGAGACTGACTCTGCATCTGAGGCAGAGGAGGCAGGGGACGATTCTGGCAGTGAGTTTTCTCTCCATATGGAGTCATCGGATGATGAAGATACTCTTAGTGCGGATGAAGTGCCTGTGTTAGAGGAGGAGACTGATGTGCCGATAGTGCGGCAAGAGGCATCTGGGCTGCAGCCTGGGGCTGCAAGGCTTCCCGTTGGTGTTGTGCGGCAAGAGGCTTCTGGGCTGCAGCCTGCAGCTGCAAGGCTTCCCGTTGGTGTAGTGCGGCAAGAGGCATCTGGGCTGCAGGCTGGGGCTGCAAGGTTTCCTTTTGAAAGTGATGACCTCTGGGTTGCCCCTGGCATGGTGCAGCCGGCATTGCCAGACTTTACTGGTGTTCCAGGGTGTACAGTGAATACTGAGAATTTTTTGCCGATAAATTTTTTTCAGATGTTTATGGACGATGTGTTTTTGGCAGAGATTGTTGAGCAGACTAATTTGTATGCCGAACAGTTTTTGAGGGACAACAGTGCCAGTCTTAAGCCGCACTCTAGAGCTACCCGGTGGACTCCCACAAATCTTGAAGAGATGAAGAAGTTCTTGGGTTTAACTTTTTTGATGGGCTTACTAAGGAAGCCATCAATGTCTTCATATTGGTCTACTAGTCCCTTGATGGCAACTGCTATTTTTCCGGCAGTCATGAGTCGTGACAGGTATTTGCTTCTTCTTCGGATGATGCACTTTGTTGATAATGGTTTAGCGTTGCCACGAGATCACCCTGAGTGTGACCGTATTTTAAGATTAGGCCTGTCCTTGATCACTTTGTTGATCGATTTTCTGAGATCTATGCTCCTGGGAAAGAAATTGCAGTGGATGAGTCTTTGGTGTTGTTCAATGGCCGCTTGGTTTTTAGGCAATATATTCCTAGTAAGAGGGCACGCTATGGAATTAAGCTGTATATGCTGTGTGACAGTAGGACTGGATATGTCTCTAATTTCAGGGTGTACACCGGTAAGGAATCCAGGATTAACCCCCCTGGTTGTCCGTCCACTTTTGGAGTGACTGAGAAAATTGTTTTTAACAAAGGCCACCATTTATATGTAGATAACTTCTACGCTGGTGTGCGGTTGTTCAGGGAATTGGCCAAAGTGGACACTGTTGCTTGTGGCACAATCCGCTCTAACCGTAAAGGTTTCCCAAAAGGACTGGTTTGTCAAAAGCTTGTGTGGGGACAGTGCAGTGCGTTGCGAGGAGCTTCTTGCTGTGAAGTTTTCAGACAGGAGAGATGTCTACATGCTGACTACCATCCATGATGAAAGCACTGCACCTGTGACTGTTTGGGGTCAGGTCGCTGAAGTGCGCAAACCTGTGTGCATTTTAGACTATAATAGGCACATGAGTGGTGTTGACAGAGTAGATCAGAGGTTGGAACCTTACGCTGCTCTTCGTAAGGCTTACATTTGGTACAAGAAGTTGGCTATCCATCTTTTCCACTTGGCAATGTTTAATGCTTTTGTTGTGTTCCAGGATTTTTGCACTGAGTCAAAGATGACTTTTGCTAAGTTTCAGGAGTCTGTAATAGGCAGCTTTGTTGTAGTGGAACTGGCAAGTGTTCCTAGAGTTGGAGTGGTGGAGGATGTTGATAGATTGAGAGATCGCCACTTTCCTGATCACATTCCTCCCACACCCTCAAAAGATTTTCCCAGTAGGAGATGTAGAGTCTGTTGGCGAAGAGGTATGCGGAAGGAGATTCGTATGTACTGCCCCGACTGTCCTTCTAAACCTGGGCTGTGTGTCCCGGCTTGTTTTAGAGCGTACCACACGCAAAAGAATTTTTGGGAGCATTCATGAGTGGTAAAGTGAACTGCCTGGTCTGTATTCTTTTGAAAATGTGATTCTGTTTCAAGGTTGGCGTTAGTGCAATGTATTTAGTTGGTGATTTTGTGTTTGTAGATTTGTATCTATTTGCGATTTGTTTGTGTTTTTATTTTTGTCTTCAAAAATCCTAAATGTGATGGCGGTGTGTGTAGGCTGGCGCTTGGCTGTTGGTGTGTGTGGACTGGCACTTGCTTGGCGGTGTGCGTGGAATTGTGCTTTGCTGGCGGTGTGCGTGGACTGGTACTTGGCTGGCGGTGTGTGTGGACTGGCGGTGTGCGTGGACTGGTGCTTGGCTGGTGGTGTGCGTGTACTGGAGCTTGGCTGGCGGTGTGTGTTGAATGGTGCTTGGCTGGCGGTGTGCGTGGACTGGTACTTGGCTGGCGGTGTGCGTGGACTGGCGGTGTGCGTGGACTAGTGCTTGGCTGGCGGTGTGCGTGGACTGGAGCTTGGCTGGCGGTGTGCGTGGATTTGCGATTGGCTGCCGGTGTGCCTGGACTGGCGATTGGCTGGCGGTGTGCCTGGACTGGCGCTTGGCTAGCGGTGTGCGTGGACTGCTGTTTGGCTAGCGGTGTGCGTGGACTGGCGCTCTGCTAGCGGTGTGTGTGGACTGGCGCTCGGCTGGCTGTGTGTGAGTAGTGACTTGCTGCTGGTCACTATACACACTGCTAAAATTGAGATTTGCAGGGGATTCTGGGTAAGGAATCGTTGGAGGATCCATGCAAGCCATACCTCCCTGGAAGCGGCCGGGTGTCTAGTTTTCAGAAATGCGTGGGTTTGGTAGGTATTCCTAGATGGCTGCCGAGCACCGGGCCAAAAACCCAAGTGACCCAACTTGCAAAACCAGGTGGTTTTGCGATAGGCCATTTTGATGTCGCCTCACTACGTTTTGGGCCCTTGCCTGCCGCGGGTACTTGGGCCTCCCACACAAGTGAGGCACCATTTTTACCGGGAGATATGGGGGAACGCTGGGTGGTGGTAAATTTGTGTGAGCCCGGTGATGCCACAACTTTCCCACACCAAAATGTGTGAAAAAAGTGATTTTTTCAGCCGAAATTGAGGTTTGCAGGGGATTCTGGGTAAGGAAACGTTGGGGGATCCACGCAAGCCATACCTCCCTGGAAGCCGCCGGGTGTCTAGTTTTCAGAAAAGCTTGGGTTTGGTAGGTTTCCCTAGATGGCCGCCGAGCACCGGGCCAAAAACCCAAGTGACCCCCCTTGCAAAACCAGGTGGTTTCGCCATAGGCCATTTTGATGTCGCCTCACTAAGTTTTGGGCCCTTGCCTGCCGCGGGTACTTGGGCCTCCCACACAAGTGAGGCACCATTTTTACCGGGAGACCTGGGGGAACGCTGGGCGGTGGTAAATTTGTGTGAGCCCGGTGATGCCCCAACTTTCCCACACCAAAATGTGTGGAAAAAAGTGATTTTTTCAGCTAAAATTGAGGTTTGCAGGGGATTCTGGGTAAGGAAACGGGGGATCCATGCAAGCCATACCTCCCTGGAAGCCGCCCGGTGTCTAGTTTTCAGAAAGGCATGGGTTTGGTAGGTTTCCCTAGATGGCCGCCGAGCACCGGGCCAAAAACCCAAGGGACCTCCCTTGCAAAACCAGGTGGTTTTGCCATAGGCCATTTTGATGTCGCCTCACTAGGTTTTGGGCCCTTGCCTGCCACGGGTACTTGGGCCTCCCACACAAGTGAGGCACCATTTTTACCGGGAGACCTGGGGGAATGCTGGGTGGTGGTAAATTTGTGTGAGCCCGGTGATGCCACAACTTTCCCACACCAAAATGTGTGAAAAAAGTGATTTTTTCAGCTAAAATCAGGGGATTCTGGGTAAGGAAACGTTGGGGGATCCACGCAAGCCATACCTCCCTGGAAGCCGCCGGGTGTCTAGTTTTCAGAAAAGCTTGGGTTTGGTAGGTTTCCCTAGATGGCCGCCGAGCACCGGGCCAAACACCCAAGTGACCCCCCTTGCAAAACCAGGTGGTTTTGCCATAGGCCATTTTGATGTCGCCTCACTACGTTTTGGGCCCTTGCCTGCCGCGGGTACTTGGGCCTCCCACACAAGTGAGGCACCATTTTTACTGGGAATCCTGGGGGAACGCTAGGTGGTGGTAAATTTGTGTGAGCCCGGTGATGCCACAACTTTCCCACACCAAAATGTGTGAAAAAAGTGATTTTTTCAGCTAAAATTGAGGTTTGCAGGGGATTCTGGGTAAGGAAACGTTGGGGGATCCATGCAAGCCATACCTCCCTGGAAGCCGCCGGGTGTCTAGTTTTCAGAAATGCATGGGTTTGGTAGGTTTCCCTAGATGGCCGCCGAGCACCGGGCCAAAAACCCAAGGGACCCCCCTTGCAAAACCAGGTGGTTTTGCCATAGGCCATTTTGATGTCGCCTCACTAGGTTTTGGGCCCTTGCCTGCCACGGGTACTTGGGCCTCCCACACAAGTGAGGCACCATTTTTACCGGGAGACCTGGGGGAACGCTGGGTGGTGGTAAATTTGTGTGAGCCCGGTGATGCCACAACTTTCCCAAACCAAAATGTGTGAAAAAAGTGATTTTTTCAGCTAAAATTGAGGTTTGCAGGGGATTCTGAGTAAGGAAACGTTGGGGGATCCACGCAAGCCATATCTCCCTGGACGCTGCCGGGTGTCTAGTTTTCAGAAATGTGTGGGTTTGGTAGGTTTCCCCAGATGGCCGCCGAGCACCGGGCCAAAAACCCAAGTGACCCCCCTTGCAAAACCAGGTGATTTTGCCATAGGCCATTTTGATGTCGCCTCACTACGTTTTGGGCCCTTGCCTGCCGCGGGTACTTGGGCCTCCCACACAAGTGAGGCACCATTTTTACCGGGAGACCTGGGGGAACGCTGGGTGGTGGTAAATTTGTGTGAGCCCGGTGATGCCACAACTTTCCCACACCAAAATGTGTGAAAAAAGTGATTTTTTCAGCTAAAATTGAGGTTTGCAGGGGATTCTGGGTAAGGAAATGTTGGGGGATCCACGCAAGCCATACCTCCCTGGAAGCCGCTGGGTGTGGGTTTGGTAGGTTTCCCTATGTGCCGGCAGAACTAGGGTTAAAAAACTACAGCTAGTCACTTTGCCAAAAAAGGGTCATTTTTCACTGCAAAATTGATGTGTGACCACGTTGCGTTTTGCGCCGTTTCCTGTCGCGGGCACTAGGCCAACCCGCACAAGTGAGGTACCATTTTTCTCATAGGACTTTGGGGAACGCGGGGTGGGTGGAAATTTGTGGATCCACGCAGATTCCAGAACTTCCCATCACAGAAATGTGGGGAAAATGTGTTTTTTTGTCAATTTTTTACGTTTGCAAGGGATTCTGGGTAGCAGACCATGGTGGGAGGCACTCAAGTCACCCCATCCTGGACTCCCCTGTGTGTCTAGGTTTCAAAAATATATAGGTTTGGTAGGTTTCCCTAGGTGCCGGCAGGGCTAGGGTTCAAAAACTACAGCTAGTCACTTTGCCAAAAAGAGGGTCATTTTTCACTGCAAAATTGAGGTGTGACCACATTGCGTTTTGCGCCGTTTCCTGTCGCGGGCACTAGGCCGACCCGCACAAGTGAGGTACCTTTTTTCTCGTAGGACTTTGGGGAACGCGGGGTGGGTAGAAATTTGTGGATCCACGCAGATTCCAGAACTTTCCATCACAGAAATGTGGGGGAAATGTGTTTTTTTTGTCAATTTTAATGTTTGCAAGGGATTCTGGGTAACAGACCATGATGGGAGGCACTCAAGTCACCCCATCCAGGATTCCCCTGGGTGTCTAGTTTTCAAAAATATATAGGTTTGCTAGGTTTCCCTAGGTGCCGGCAGGGCTAGGGTTCAAAAACTACAGCTAGTCACTTTTCCAAAAAAACGGTCATTTTTCACTGCAAAATTGAGGTGTGACCACGTTGCGTTTTGCGCCGTTTCCTGTCGCGGGCACTAGGCCGACCCACACAAGTAAGGTACCATTTTTCTCGTAGGACTTTGGGGAACGCGGGGTGGGTGGAAATTTGTGGATCCACGCAGATTCCAGAACTTTCCATCACAGAAATGTGGGGAAAATGTGTTTTTATGTCAATTTTTTACGTTTGCAAGGGATTCTGGGTAACAGACCATGGTGGGAGGCACTCAAGTCACCCCATCCAGGATTCCCCTGGGTGTCTAGTTTTCAAAAATATATAGGTTTGCTAGGTTTCCCTAGGTGCCGGCAGGGCTAGGGTTCAAAAACTACAGCTAGGCACTTTGCCAAAAAAGGGTCATTTTTCAATGCAAAATTGTGGTGAGACCATGTTGCGTTTTGCGCCGTTTCCTGTCGCGGGACCTAGGCCGACCCGCACAAGTGAGGTACCATTTTTCTCGTAGGACTTTGGGGAATGTGGGGTGGGTGGAAATTTGTGGATCCACACAGATTCCAGAACTTTCCACCACAGAAATATGGGGAAGAAGTGTTTTTTTTTGTCAATTTTTAGGTTTGCAAGGGATTCTGGGTAAGAGATCATGGTGGGAGGCAGTCAAGTCACCCCATCCTGGATTCCCCTGGGTGTCTAGTTTTCAAAAATGTATAGGTTTGCTAGGTTTCCCTAGGTGCCGGCAGAGCTAGGGTTAAAAAACTACAGCTAGATTCTTCGCAAGAAATTTGGAAATTTTCAGTGTGAAAATGTGGTGTGTTCACCTTTGGTTTTGAGCCACTTCCTGTCGTGGGCACTATGCCTACCCACACAAGTGAGGTACCATTTTTATCGGGAGACATAGGGTAGTTCAGATTTGTAAAACAACTGTTATTACCTATTGATTTTTGATGCATTTCTCCCTTCCAAATGAAAGACATTGTGTAAAAAAAAAGTCATTTTGAAAAATGACCAATAATTGTCATGCAAGTATGAGTATTCCCAATTTTGAAAATGTGCAAATATGCACTGTTTCTAAACTCTGTAATTTGTTCCCATTTCATAAATACATAGGTGTCTTTCATACCAATTTTTCCATGTATACATTTTCACACTATAATTGCTATATACCCGGAAAAAAAATAACAAAATTACAAAATGCTGCTCAGTTTTTTACTCTGGGTTCGTTGGGCTCTTGGTGAACCTACAAGTCCTATATATCCCCACAACGAGGAAGGTCCAGCGGATGTAACGGTACATTGCTTTCAAAGAGATGTCATAATTAGAAGAAGTTACAGGTGAAAACGTTGACACAAAAGGCTGCTTTTTTCAACTAATTTTTAATTTTTCCTATATTTAACTGATAGTTTCTATAAAGAAACCTTAATGGATCTACACAAATGACCCCTTGCTGAATTCAGAATTTTGTCTACTTTTCAAAAATGTATAGCTTTCCAGGATCCATTATTGCTTTTCTACCCATTTCTACCATTATCTGGAAGGAGGTGTAAAGCACAAAAAATTGCAAAAATAGGGTATGTCCCAGAAAAATGTCTAAACTGTGTAAAAAAAAGTTGTATTTCTGACAAAAATCTGTCATTACAAAACAAATGCCAACGTGCACACTCTTATGAATGTTCAATCAGGAGTAACACTTTTTTAGAATTGTGCTCAAAACGCCATTTCACCTATCCAATGGCGACTCCGGTAAACTGCCAGTCTATAGTGCAAAAAGGCTGTAGCATCAGCCATTCATGATTTCTCTCAATGAACTTGATGAAAATCATGAATGGCTGATGCTACAACCTATTGTTAAGTGCTCACGCCAGCAAAAGGTTTTTTCCTTTTTGCACTATAGCCTGGCAAAAATCTGTCATTCCCTAAAAGCTGGAGAAATGGTGATTTCAGCCCCAAAAACCCTTTTTTGATATCATTTGCAGAAAAAAATCCAGACGCTTTCATTTGCAGCCACTTTTTCCAAATTTTCACAAAAAAATCAAAATTTTGCTGTGTTTTTTACTAATTTCTGGGAACCCTCTAGGAGAGTCCACAAACCCTGGGTACCTTTAGAATCCGCATGATGTTGGAAGAAAAGGACGCAAATTTGGCGTGGATACATAATGTGGTCAAAAAGTTACAGGGGCCTAAGCGCGCACTACCCCAAATAGCCCAAAAAAGGCTTAGCACAGGAGGGGAAAAGGCCTAGCAGCGAAGGGGTTAAGAGACTCATCATCTTCATGGGCTTCTTTGGCTAGCATGGGGACCTTTATCAGGTATATTGGAGCCAAGTTGCCACCCAATAGATCCTCTCAGACCTAGAGCTATCACCAGCTTGGCCTTTCTTCATGCCAGAGCCAGGTTGGACTCGATCTATTGATGCTGTTGCCCAGGAGGACTCTATGCATGAACTACTACTTGGAACCCGACGTGCATGCCCAGTAGAAAAATATTGTTGTGGAGAAGGACAAGTTACTGGGTGCTTCATGCCACTTTGGTTTTTCTTACTATTTTCCTGCTCAATTAGCGCTACAGAAGAGGAAGAAAGTCCATCCAGAGTAGATCTAAGGGAAGGGGGTTTGACAAGAAGTCTTATTTCCCCTAATTCAGTTGAGAGCAGAGCAAATCTAAGATCAGATATCTCACCTTTAGGCTTTGGACCAAAGAAGTCATACAAGACAGACCCGTATCACAGCCCAGATTTGTATCAGTTACAGGTAACCCCCCACCGGAGATTGGGAGACAAGAAGGTAGTGAAGCTTCTGCAGGCTTTGGCATGAGGCAAGCAGCCTCCATGGGGTTGGAATGGTTGGGTAGTGATGCAAGGGGAAGGAATCTGTTAGAACACAGTACAGTAGGTGATAAGCGTACAGGTACATCATCGTCAGTAGGAGGGTTAAACAAAGTATTACTTCAGTCATTCCCTAGGTCACCCACATTTGAATCTTCAAATCAGGGACATAATTTGGATAATCCTGTATGACAGCGACTAATTTAGAATTACACTTCTTTAAAAAGCTGGGCGGAACTTTCTTGGGTCTAATACAAGGTTTGGGGTCAGTGGGTCCATTTCCTATATATATATATATATTCACTGAAAAAACCATAGGTTTCAGAGGCGTTATAGTTAGGAATTGGCATTTAAAAAACCTTAGAAATTCACTGAAATTCACTGAAAAAACCATAGGTTTCAGGGGCGTTATACTTAGCTGGACATTTCCCTCGTACAAAACCCTAGAAATTCCCCCGTTATAGTTAGTTCAGCTAACTATAACTCGTGCCCCCGCAATGCACTGCTGATGACGTCACATCACTCATGACATGGTCAGTGACATCACTGATGACATCACTGATGACATCTCAAATGACATCACTGATGACATCACTGAAGTTCATTGTTTTTTTCCTTCTGTTCTTTTTTTTTCCTTTTTATTTTGCAGAAAAACCCCAAAAAAACAAAATTGTTCAGAAAACCCCCCAAAAAATATAAAAGAAGAAAGAAGAAAAAAAAAAGTTCTTGTAAGAACTAACTTTCCTGGTTTAAAAAAAGAGCTATATTTGTTTGTTTATGTGTGAAAGTTTAGATGAATGTATGTGTAGTACGTAATTGACTGAATGAATGCATTAGTAGCGTATGGTGAATGTATAAGTGCAGAACTATGAGGAAGTGCTGCAGCATCACACAGTAACCTCTTTAACTGCAGTGTGCTGTAGTACTTCCGAAGCACAGGGATGCAACATATGTACATAAATATGTTGCAAATCTATGCTTCTCTCTGCACGGCTGCTTAAACTGCAGCCATGTGGTGACACAGGCACCCTTGCACCATAGTGCAAGGATATCTGTGTCATGTGCTGTTTGTTTTTGTGCAGGAAGACACACCTTCCTGCACAAAAACAATCAGTAAAGGCATTTTTCTCCTTCAATGTATGTTGAGCATTGTAGCATGCATTGAAGATATAAAAATGTGGAGAAATGAAAACAATTCTCCTTGTTGTGCTTTCCTACACCAATTTTAGAATGGTGCAGCATTCACACACATATCAAGATTTATGATTTCTGAAAAATCCAGAGATGTGTCTTGTTCTATGAGTATTCAGTGCAATCATGCACAACAACACTTATAGAACACCCTTTCAACGCAAAGTGGTGTGTATGATGAGGTTGTATTTACATGGAGTAGAAAAAGTGCACAGAGTGCCTTTTCCTCTCTTTGTAAATATGAAAGAGTGCCTTGCGCAATAACTATGTTACAAAAAGTGACATATTTCTGTTTTTAAAATTGCTTGCGAATGATAGAAGGTAAGCACAGACTTTTGTCAGCAAATATGTTCAAAGAATGAATATTATGAACCCCTCAAATCTCTTTTTTTGCAGGTCACATGATATCCGACTACGGTCAGATTTCAAAACTACATAGGTATAAACAGAATGTTTTTAAAAGCGTGTTTAAACTTTGTAGCTTCTTGCAGATCTCTCCAGTCTGCATATTGATACTTATTTAAACTTACCTTCACAGTAAATGCACACAGACTCACAGTGTGATTCTAGACAAGCAACACTATTCTTAAGAGTTTACCAAAACTCATCCACTACTGTGCAAGGGGTAAGGGGACTACACACAATCTACATATTTAAGTACTGCACTTTAGGGTCAAAGCCTAACTCATTTTATCAAAGCATAAGCAAAGACTAGCTTCTAATGCTACTAAAACTTGACAACATGGCAGGTTTTAAAACAGTTATCTGTTCGCAAATACATGATGTTCCCAAATGCTTCTCTCACAGTGGTTCCCAAATGCACACAGACTCACAGTGTGATTCCAGATACTATTCCTAAGAGTTTACAAAAACTCATTCACTACTATGGAAGAGGTAAGGGGACTGCACACAATCTACATATTTGAGGACTCCACTTTAGTGTCAGTGCCTGACACATTTAATCAAAGCATAAGCAAAGACTGGCTTCTAATGCTACTAAAACTTGACAACAATACAGGTTTTAAAACAGTTATCTGTCAGCAAATACATGATGTTACCAAATCCTTGTATCACAATCCTTACCCAAATGCACACAGACTCACAGTGTGATTTTAGGCAAGCAACACTATCCCTAGGAGTTTACCAATACTCATTCACTACTGTGGAAGGGGTAAGGGGACTGCACACAATCTACATATTTAAGTACTGCACTTTAGTGTCAAAGCCTGACTCATTTTAGCAATGCATAAGCAATGACTGGCTTCTAATGCTACTAAAATATGACAACATGACAGGTTTTAAAACAGTTATCTGTCAGCAAATACATGAGGTTACCAAATGCTTCTCTTGCAGTGGTTCCCAAATGCACACACACTCACAGTGTGATTTTAGACAAACAACACTATCCCTAGGAGTTTACCAAAACACATTTCTTAATCTACGAATACTACATTTTAGTGTTCAAACATGACTCATTTTGCAAATTCATAAACAATGACTGATTTCTAATTGTACCAAAATATAAAAACAGCACAGTTATCTGTCTGCAAACACGTGAAAAACACAAATGCTTATTACAGAATGGTTTCTACATGCACACACACTGTCAATAAGATTGTAGACAAAAAAAGTACTCCCTACACTTTAGCAGGATAAATACATTAGTCTGATTAAAATCAAAATAGTCTACATACATCCCCTCACAATTAAATAACTCACCTTTCAAGTTGTTTTGTAGATTAAGAAGTATATCAGTCACACACCAGATATCAGTCACACACCAGATTTTTTTATACAGAATCTCTGCACTGTGCACCTCTCATCAAAACCAAAGAATGGCAAAGTTTCCCTTTCATTTTCCATACTTATACATGTAAACATCAAATCACATTCCTTCCCACATAAATTCAAAAGCAAACACACATTTCTATTGATTAAATATTTCAACCCTTTCCAAATGACATAAATTTCAACCCTACTCCCATTCTGCCTTCTGCCTGTTACCATAGCAACAGGTCATGGAACACTGAACTGAGCACACAGGTCACAAGTTCAGCACACAATGTTGCTAATCAAAACAGCAAGTGTGCTTGACTTTTCAGCATATCAGCTTATCATATATAATGTTCCTTTCACGCACTTTTTGTTAACCAACAAGAATCTTGCGCTTAAAAAACAGAAACATGCACCGTACCTTTCAGTGTAGAAGGTTGTCAAACAACCAATGATTTCTTGTCTTTTTTCAAAACTGCATTTTAGCCACCATTTTAGACAAATCTTACTTTTCAAACTGCCATTTCATTTACAGAGACCACCTGAGTGCATCCAGACCTCCCCTCAAGATGCGTAGAGTGTGGATTTTGGGACACAGCTATATTTTCTGGAGCCAAAGGTATGCAGAAAACAAAGGCATTCACAAAGACCTAGGTTTGCCAAATGTAGACATTAAATGGATTGGACAGAGAGGGTTAAAGTGGCACCAATCGATGCCATTGGTAAAAACCCTTATGCATATCCAACACCCTGACCTCATAATAGTGCACTGTGGTGGCAATGACCTAGGCACTTTGACTGGGGTAGGTCTGGAAATGCTTCTGAAGGACACCTTCGCAGAATTGTTTTCACTTTTTTCCAAAACTGCCTTTGTGCATTCTAACACATGCCAAAGGCAGAAGTGGAACTGGTCCAATCATTTTTGTCCACAGATTGAGAAAGCTAGGAAACATGTGAATAAATCTTTTTCTGCTTTTCTCAGAGACTATAGAATGGGGTCCATTTACAATAACAATCTGCGTTTCATATGCAAGAGATGTATAGGAGAGATGGAGTACACTTTACTGATGAAGGAAATAGAGTCTTCCTCAACAACTTTAGACTCTGTATAGGTACTTACTTATAAGTACCAAAAACTCACAATGAACACAACGGCTCTTTTTAAAGACACTCATGAACAAAACACTTAAGCCAGATGTTTATCTCCCAAAAATGTCAGTTTTTTTCCCTTGGATCCGCGCACCCAACGCATTAGGAACCGCACACCCAACGCAAGAGAAACCGTGCACCCAATGCGTTAGGATGTGCGACTCCTAATTTTACCGTAAAAAAAAAAAACCCTATCACTACTTTTTATTATCCCCGGGGACCCCATCCCCTGGGGCTTATGAAAAAAATTGGAGACTGTGGGGGGAGCCCCAACGCCCCCACGGTCCCAGCTGGCTCCCTGCGTCCTTCGGGAGCCGGCATTGCTTTTCCACATGGGGAGCTGCCGAGATGCAGCTCCCCGTGTGGAAAAGCAATATCGTTTGAATTTTGAAAAAGAGAGCAGGTTTCCCTGCTCTCTCTTTCAAAATCCAAACAAACTTTGCTATGGGAGTGCGGGAGACTCCCGCCCTCTCATAGCAAACAACAGTGTCCTGTGGGTGGGCACCCCAGGACACTATAGGAGCTGGCCCTGGGGGGTGGCGGTCCCCAGGGCCCTTGAGGGCTCCAGGTGGGGGCCATGCAGCCCCCCTCCCCCTCTTAATATATAAACATTTTGCCCCAGGGATTTGGCCCACCCGGGGGCTAATTATCAACGAAGCGCAGAAGCCCGCGCTTTGGATTTTTTTAATGTTTTCGGCCGGATCCGCGCACCCTGCGCGCATTTCGCCATTTTTTTTTTTTAAAGGGTGCCCCAGGGGGTCCTTCTGGGACCAACTGAGCAATACTAGAGGGTCAGAGTATTTCTACCCTGCCCCCTTTATATGTTTTAATTACTTATTCCTCTTACTTCTTCAGCCTCGCTTCTACCGAGGCACAAAATGGCTGCCAACAGTTCCTGGTTTCAAATGTAGACAGACACTCGACAGCCAATTAGCATTCAGCGCGTGATCGGGAAGGTGCGCGCTTGGTTCGGGGAGCGTGCGCTTAGGGTGCAGGGAGGGTGCACGGATCCTCCGAGGCCATGGATATATATGTACCTTTAACTCTAATTTTCTCAGGAACTACTGAACGGATTTACACCATTTAAGCAAAAGGCACGAGTCTGAACTGAGGACTACCTCTTTGCCAAATTTTGTGTAATTCCGTTCAGCAGTTCGGGCTGTAGCTGCTTCAACAGGTCCTATGGGAAAATGCATGGGGAAAACGTGTTTAGGGACCCCCCTTTTTTCTTGGCCCCCGCTTGATGAATCACCGTGAAATTTTCAGGATAGGAGCGGACCGGAGCTGGCTAAAAGTTTGGAAAATGTGTATATATATGATCTACTGGCGGTTGCCAGTAGATAGTTATAGTTAGGACCTAGTTTCCATAGGAAACTCATTTTTTGTTTTCCCAATAACTTTGGCGCCGGTTGACGAATCTTCGCGAAATTTTCGGCAAGCGGGGGGCGAGAAAATATGGGGGTCCCAAAACATGTTTTCTCCATGTTATTTCCCATAGGAAACTTTAGACACGGCTACAGCCCGAACTGCTGAACGGAATTACCCAAAATTTTGCAGAAAGGTAGCTCTTGGTTCGGAAAGAGACCTTTTTTTTAAATGGTGTAAATCCGTTCAGTAGTTCCAGAGAAATTAAAAAAATAGAGACCAAAAAATCAATTTCCCATAGGAAACTTTAGACTCGGTTACAGCCAAAATTGCTGAACGGAATTACACCAAATTTGGCAAAAAGGTAGCCCTTGGTTCAGAAAGAGACCCTTTTTTTAAATGGTGTAAATCCGTTCAGTAGTTGCTGAGAAAATCCCAAAATAAACGTTTCGATATATAGAGGCACGGTGGATCCGCGCACCTTTCCGATCAAGACCTGCATTCTAATTGGCTGTCAACACTCCAAACCAGGAAGTGTTGGCAGCCATCTTGTGCCTCGGCAGAACCGAGGCACAAAAAACCAGGGAAAGAAAGGTGTAAAACAAGAAAAGGGGGAAGGGTAGAAACACCCTGACCCCCTAGGCAGGCTTACGGGGTCCCACAAGGAACCGCAGGGCCCAAAAAACCTTCTTTTTTTTTTTAATCGGCGAGATGCGCGGAGGATTTGCGGATCCTGCCACAAAGGGAAAAGAAACGAAGCGCGGGCCCACGCGCTTCGTTATTATTTAGCCCCCGGGGAGGCCCAGGCCAGGGGGCAATGTTTATATTGTAATGGGGAGCCCAAAGGGGCCCCCCACCCACGGGGACCGACACCCCCGTGGCTTTCTTTACATATTTGCAGGTGGGCACATGGCCCCCCCGCATCCCCGGGGACCACCACCCATGGGGCTTTTCATAAATATTTGTGGGGGGCTCACGGCCCCCCCGCAGCCCCAGGGACCACCACCCCCGTGACTTGTGTTTTAAATGGGTGGCAAAGCCCAGGGGACCGCCACCCCCGGGGCTATTCTAAAATATTTGCGGGAGGCACATGGCCCCCTGCAGCCCCGGGGAACGCTACCCCCGGTGCTTGTTTTAAAAAAAAGAAACTACCTGTGTGGGGGGGCTCGATCCCCCCCACATGCCCCGGGAACTGCCACCTCCCCAGGGCACTAACTATGCAACTTTGGGGGTCTGTTATAGACCCCCTAGCCCCGGGGACCACCACCTCCCCGGGGCTTTGCCAATGTTAAGGGGGGCCACGTGGCCCCCCATCTGGAGCCAGTGATGGCCCTGGGGACCGCCACCCACCAGAGCCGGCTCCTACAGTGTCCCGGGTTGTCCCCCCCGGGACACTGTCATTGCAAACTCTGCTTTGCTTCATTGAAGCGAGAGCAGGGAAACCTGCTCTCGCTTCAGTGAAGCAAAGCAGAATTGTTTTTCCATAAGGAGAGCTGCATGCCAGCAGCTCTCCTTGTGGAAAAACAATGCCGGCTCCCGCAGGACACGGGGAGCCGGCAGGACCGTGGGGGGATTGGGGACCCCCCCACAGTCTTCAATGGATAGGGCCGGCCCCGGGGGATGAGGTCCCTGGGGCAAGGATTGGCCCGGGAGGTGGGCCACGCGGCCTCCCTCCCCCATAATATAATAAAATATAAACACACGCAATGGCCGGCCCGGGGATGGGGTCCCCGGGGCCATAAATGGCCTGAGGAGGGGGGCCACGCAGCCCCCCTCCAAATATATTATCCCAAAAAAAAAACACTGGCCATGCCCCGGGTAAATGGGGTCCCCCGGGCCGAATATGGCCTCGGGAGGGGGGCCACGCAGCCCCCTTCCATTATTTTAAAAAATAGGGGTCAGGCCCTGGGGGATGGGGTCCCCAGGGCCCATAAAATAGAAAAGGAAGAGGGGCCACACAGTCCCCCTTCTTACAAATAGGCCCCGCCCCCTCCCACCAACACTCTGCAAACGCACCCTGTGGCGCGTTTTAAGTTAGGGAAATAATTCCCCTTCAATACTGGGGTTCCCTGGGGGTCAACTAGCCCACCAGGTACCTCCAGTAAGTGCCACAGGGCTGCGTTGCACTGATGACATCATCCATGTGATCAATTGATGCATCTTCTCACACCCTAATATAACCTTTGATATACCCACTCTAAATTACAATCTGCCATTCTCAAAACCATAGACACTTCAACACCAGTAATTACATACACATAGGTTTACACACACATCCACTCACTTACCCATACAGTCACTCATACTTATGGTCACTCAGTACAGAACTATCATATGCACTCATACACCTATATAGAAACTCACACACTGCCACTCACCCATAGAGGTACTCACACCCCTAGTCAGTCATGCAAATAATTAATCACACTGCCATTTACTCACCTATCCAGTTATACACACACCAGCTCACTTACTCATACAAATACTAGCAAATACTTACGCACTTATACAATCACTGATACAAGCACAGACTCAGCCATACAGCCACTCTCACAATCACACACTCTCACTTATAGCCATTTATATACTCCAGCACACATATATACTGCCTTTCACATATGTAGTTAATAATACATATACAACTGAGATACACATTCACTCATTAACACACCCATACACACACTCAGCCACCCATACAGTCCATCACAGATGCACTCTTGAAACCATGCACCCAGTGATTCACCCACTCACACATCTATGTACAGAGTCACACACACCCCACCCACACAAACTCTTAGGCACCCATACAGATACTCAGACAACCAATCAATAACCCATATAGACACTCATGTAGCTATTCCCAAACCCATGCAGCCGCTTACACACCAACAGACAGACGGATACAGACATTCACACAGTTTACTCACTAACCCATGCATTCAGTAAGATAAGTTTAATCACTCACTTATAGAGTCAGTCACACACCTACTAAATCCTCCATTCAGACACTTATACACCCACTCATTCTTCAATAGGCCTTTCCCTATATATATTAAACATATTTAAAGTTTACAGCAACACACAGTCACTGGATGATGTCATCAGTGATGTCATCAGTGATGTCATTTGAGATGTCATCAGTGATGTCATCAGTGATGTCACTGACCATGTCATGAGTGATGTAATATGTGACGTCATCAGCAGTGCATTGTGGTGGCGCGAGTTATAGTTAGCTGAACTAACTATAACGGGGGAATTTCTATGGTTTTGTACGAGTGAAATGTCCAACTAACTATAACTTTCCCTAAAACCTATGGTTTTTTCAGTGAATATATATATATATAGGGCGTGATTTAATAAATTATTTAAAGGAATCACCTGGCAGTGGCGCTTGTTTGTTGTGTGACAGTTGCCAGAGAAGAAGGGCGCAAGGCCCGAAACGCGTCGCAAGAACTGTCTGGAGGTTGGGGGCCACATCTCCTTTGTGCTATATCCATCCATCTCGAGTGCATCCCACAAAAGGCAAACCCTTCTATGAATATATATATATATATATATATATATATATATATTACCTACTGGCGGTCGCCAGTAGGTAGTTATAGTTAGGACCCTGTTTCCATAGGAAAACCGCAACATTCTATTTTGAATAACTTTGGCGCCGTTCGACGAATCCTCGTCAAATTTTCAAAATAGGTGGGGCGCTGTGCTCCGCTCCTACCCTGAAAGTCTCGGGGGGATTCGTCAAGCGGGGGCTGAGATAAAAGGGGGGTCCCAAAACGCGTTTTTCCCATGCATTTTTCCATAGGACCTTTAGACACAGCTACAGCCCGAACGGCTGAACAGAGTTAAATGAAATTTGGCAGAGAGGTAGTCCTCAGGTCAAGGAAGTGCCTTTTGTAGGTTTGGTGTAAATCTGTTCAGTAGATTCTGAGAAAATAGCCTTTAAATCAATATATATATCTGAGCCAGCTTACGGTGCGCTTACGGTGCGCTTACCGTACGCGTACGGTGACGTGCTCGAGCGCGATTCTGATTGGCTGTTAGATCTTAGTAAACATTCGAATCGGTCGAAACCAGGAAGCGGCGGCCGCCATTTTGTGTGTTTCACTCAGAAAAAAAAGGGTGATAACTTGAAAAGGGGGCAAGGAATAGAGTTACAGACCCCATAACATTTGAAAGGGGGTCAAAGAAGGACAGAAAAGTACAACACATTTATTAATTTTAAAAAAAATTGCGGGGTACGCGTACGGTAAGCTCACCATACGCGTACGGTAGAAAAAAAATAAAAAAAGAAATGAAATGCAGATTTAAGTGTTTAGATATTAGGGGGCTCTAAAAAGAGCCGTTGTGTTTATGAAGTGATTTTTTAGTGGTACCTACAAGTAAGTACCGATGCAGAGTCTAAGGTTCAAGAGGAAGACTCTGTTCCCTTCATCATTGAAGTGTACACCATCTCCTCTACAAATGTCTTGCATGTCGTAACGCAAGTTGTTGTGGTAAATGGAACCCATACCATAGTCTCGGAGGAAAGCAGAAACAGATTTGTTGACGTGCTTTCTTGCTTTGTCAATCTGTGGACAGAAATGATTGGACCAGTTCCATTTTTGCCTTTGGCATATGTTAGAAAACACAAAGGCAGTTTTAGGGAAAAGTGAAAACAGTTGTGCAAAGGTCTCCTTCATAAGCATTTCCAGACCTACCCCAGTCAAAGTGCCTAGGTCATTGCCACCACAGTGCACTATTATGAGGTCAGGGTGTTGGATTTGCATGAAGGATTTCACCAATGGCATCAATTGGTGCCACTTTAACCCTCGCTGACCAATCCATTTAATGTCTACATTTGGCAAAGCAAGGTCTCTCACCATACCTGTTTTCTCTGCATACTTTTCACTCCAGAAGACATAGCTGTGCCCTACAATCCACACTGTGAACATCTTCAAAGGAGAACTGGATGCACTCGGGAGGTGTAATTCAGTAGAATGGTAAAAAGAAATGAAAGACAGTTTGGAAATGGAGGCATACATATTTTTTTTTTTAAAAAGAACTGATTGGCTGTTTCATACCATTCTACAAAAAAAACTAGGCTGTATGTGTAAATTTATAGAAGCATGTTTTGTATTGGTACTGAAAAATGTGTTACCAAAGAACAGTACTATGGATTTGCTGTTAGGTTTGAAAAGTCAAGCACTCCTGCACTTTGGAAATGAAACATTGTTTGGTGAACTTCTGACCTAACTCTACACAGCAGTGTTTCAAGAGCTGTTGCTATGGTAGCAGGCAGAAGTCAAGTTGGGGGAAGGGTACTAGGCAGAAGTCAAGTTGGGGGAAGGGTACTTTTGGAAAAGGGTTGGTTTTCAACCAATAGAAATGTGTGATTACATTTGAAAAAAAGGGGGAAGCACTGAGATTTGAAATTAACATGTATATGTGTGGAAAAAGAGAGGGACATTTTGCCATTATCGGGTTCTGCTGAGAGGAGAGAGGTGTACAGAACAGAGATCCTGGCTCTGATAATCTGCTGTTTGAGTGCCACATTTCTTTCACAGCTAACTAATTTTAAAGGTGAGTTTAGAGTTTGAGAGGGGATGTATATGGTAAATTAAGAAATGAATAATATAATTGGAATTCGTTTTGTTGAAGTTGTGTTTATCATTTTCTGTTTTGGGAGAAATTTAAATGTGAGGAACATGTAAAATAATATGGACTATGTTTTCACCATCAATTAATGTGTACTGGTATAAATAAGGAATACTTTTAGGGTTTGAGGTTGCACTCAGTAATGCAAATACATTCAGCATCAGTACGGCTGGTTGCCCTTGCTGGAGTGTAGTCAGTCACCCAGGCTACACATGTTGTTGGTCTCAGAAAGCTGTTTGGTATTGCTCTGGTGATTTTACATTTGCATTAGATGGAAAGGGGGAGGTATTTTTTTCTGCAGAAGCAGACTCTTAGCACACAGCCAGCTGCATATCCTGTGGAATCATGCATAGTATTCACAACCGAGTGGGGTTTGAGGTTTCAGTCAGTAATGCAAATACATTCAGCATCACTAAGGCTGGTTGCCCTTGCTGGAGTGTAGTCAGTCACCCAGTTTACACATGTTGCTGGTCTGAAAATGTTGTTTGGACATGTGCTTTTTTAAGAATCTGAAAAGTGGATTCATAATGTGTCAGTCTGTAAAAGTACTTATCACTTGCCAAAAAAAAGAGTAGTAAGTGTGCTTTCAAATTGGCAAAGAAATTTCGTTTTCTGACTAATATGAAACCATGACTCTGTGTGCAAATAGGAATTACAGGCAGAGATTTATTGCGTATTGCTCTGGTGATTTTACATTTGCATTAGATGTAAAGGGGGAGCTATTTTTTTGTGCAGAAGCAGACTCTTAGCACACAGCCAGCTGCTTATCCTGTGGAATCATGCACAGTATTCACATCCGAGTGGGGTTTGAGGTTGCAGTCAGTAATGCAAATACATTCAGCATCACTAAGGCTGGTTGCCCTTGCTGGAGTGTACTCAGTCACCCAGGTTACACATGTTGCTGGTCTGAAAATGTTGTTTGGACATGTGCTTTTTTAAGAATCTGAAAAGTGGATTTAAAATGTGTCAGACTGTAAAAGTATTTATCACTTGCCAAAAAAAAGAGTAGTAAGTGTGGTTTCAAATTGGCAAAGAAATTACGTTTTCAGACTAATATGAAAACATGACTCTGTGTGCAAATAGGAATTACAGGCAGAGATTTATTGCGTATTGCTCTGGTGATTTTACATTTGCATTAGATGTAAAGGGGGAGCATTTTTTTTATGCAGAAGCAGACTCTTTGCACACACCCAGCTGCTTATCCTGTGGAATCATGCACAGTATTCACAACCGAGTGGGGTTTGAGGTTGCACTTAGTAATGCAAATACATTCAGCATCACTAATGCTGGTTGCCCTTGCTGGAGTGTAGTCAGTCACCCGGGTGACACATGTTGCTGGTCTGAAAAAGCAGTTTGGACATGTGCTTTTTTAAGAATCTGAAAAGTGGATTTAAAATGTGTCAGACTGTAAAAGTATTTATCACTTGCCAAAAAAAAGAGTAGTAAGTGTGGTTTCAAATTGGCAAAGAAATTACGTTTTCTGCCTAATATGAAAACATGACTCTGTGTGCAAAGAGGGATTATAGACAGAGATTTATTGCGTATTACTCTGGTAATTTTTCTGCTTATCCTGTAGAATCATATATATTCTGAAAACAGCAAAAAAAAGGCAAAAAATTGTTTTTGGAAAATATGTAAATATGTGTACTGTATTATAAAATGTTTTATTAAATATTAATACTTTTTTCTTTTTTTTCAGATTGAGAAAGAAAATTTACGAAAACTTGAACCATTTTTATAGCAATTATAATTAAATTTTAATTAATAAATAATTTTTTGAGTGGGTATGGTAAGTCAGAAATTTTATGGTCCCTTTTTTCCACTTCTCCACAATCACATTTTCAGTTTTTCATTGTAATCTCTCAAGGACCTTGTAATGTGATAATTGATTTTTAGTGTTTTTTTTTTAAAAAAATAAAAATTACGCGTACCGTACGCGTACGGTGAAAAAAAAATTAAAAAAAAGTTAAACAAAATATTTTAAAAAAAGTTGAAAGGTAAGGTTGGCTCTTAAAAGAGCCGTTGTGTTCGGTCAGGGACAGAGGAAAGAAAGAATGGGAATATTAGTCGGTAGGACAAATGTGCTGGTCTATTTTATTGTTAACTAGGGCAACACTGGTCACCCTATGAGCAATGGGCATGGGCACACCGCATTGTAACCCTCGCAAACCGAGGGTTAGTTTCCAGAGGACCAGAAAAAGGAGATGCTCCCCCCACAGATGAAGGGCTCACCTGACCTGCCGAAGATGGACTCGGCCCTGCAGATGATGGACCAGGCTGAGCTGCTGTGGATGTGCTTGGTTGACTCACTGAAGGGTCTCCTCCAGTATGTCGAGCATATGTCCTACCGTGTACATCATGAAGGTGTCTCAACATAGTGTGATTCCCGAAGGAATACTTCTTGTTAGGATTCCCTCTTGAAAGTACACGGTCACACAGCTTACAAGTCACTAAAGGTGCATTTACCTTTTTCTTGCCCTCTGGAAAAGAAAAATACTCCCATATGAAAGAACTCTTTTGTTTCCTCCTTCTCTGCCTCAAGGTAGTGCTGCTAGCCTCACTCTCAGAAGAGGTCTGCTGTTCTGCCATCGTATCACAAAGACAAGTCAGCTCCTTCTCCTAAGGGATCACAAGCAGAAATGAGGGGAATGGGTGTGGTGTAGGAGAGTTCTAGAACTGAAAGTAGTTTAACCAATCAAAAGTTATGTTTCATGATCACATGACCCACCGTGCGCGTACGTTACGCTTACGTTACGCTTACGGTGCGCTTACGGTAAAAGTACGCATGCGCGTAAAAAAGACACGCGCTCGCGCGCATGCGCAAAACAGTCACTCCACAACACTTCCGCGTAACGTGCGCGTGTAGCGTACACGCCTACGCGCCCCACGCGCAGTACGCACGGCTACGCAAATTGCATAACTATACGCAAACAGAGTACATAAATTACGAACATTGCGTAAACCGTACGCTTACCGAACGCTTACCGTACGCGCAATAAAATAAAAAAAAAAAAATATATATATATATATTTTCTATGTTATACTAATATATCTTACCTGTTTGGTTAAAAAAAAAAGAGAAAAATTGATATATTGCAGATTTTTTTTTATAAAAAACATAATGTTTTAAGAGAATAAAAAGTTTTAAAAAAAACTTGCTTTTTTTAAACAAAAAACACATTTAATATAGGAATTTATTATAAAAAAATCATACAAAATCAATAAAAAAACTATGGGAATCACATATGTTATAGGTAAGAATTAGCATTTAAAAAACCATACAAATTCACTGAAAAAACCATGGGTTTCACACACGTTATAGTTAGAAATTAGCATTTAAAAAACCTTGCAAATTCACTGAAAAAACCATAGGTTTCACACACGTTATAGTTAGGAATTAGCATTTAAAAAACCTTGCAAATTCAGTGAAAAAACCATAGGTTTCACACACGTTATAGTTAGCTGGACATTTCACTCGTAAAAAAACAATTAAATTTCCCCGTTATAGTTAGTTAAGCTAACTATAACTCGCGCGCCCGCAATGCACTGCTGATGACGTCACATATTACATCACTCATGACATGGTCAGTGACATCACTCATGACATCACTGATGACATCTCAAATGACATCACTGATGACATCACTGATGACATCATCCAGTGAATGTGTGTTTTTCTGAAAATTAAATATGTTTTATATATGTATATCTCAAGGTCGATGGAAGAATAAATGAGTATATAAGTGTCTAAATGGATGATTTGTTTTTGAAAAATTGATTGTATTACTGACTGATTAAGTGTTTCTTATTGAATACATGGCTAAGTGTGTAATGTTTAAATGTGTAAATACCTGTATCAGTCTCTCACATTGTGTATAAGTGGCTGCATGGGTTGGTGAGTAGCTACATGAGTGTCTATATAGGTTATTAGTTGTTTTTTTGAGTATCAGTCTGAGTGTCTGCATGGTTCGGTGGGGGGTATTACGTAGTGCATAGGTGCATGAATGAGTGACTCACTCTTTGTATGTGTTGAAGACAGCATGTTTGCAGGACTGTATGGGTGGATGAGTGTGTGTATGGGTTTGTTAGTGAGTGAATGGCTGTCTCAATAGTGTCTTTATGAGTAACTACATATGTTTTAAACTAGTATATGTGACTATTGGTGTATATAAGTGAGTATATGTGAGAGTGAGAGATTGAAAGAGTTCCTGTATGAATAAGTATGTTTTTATAAGTGAATATTTAAAAGAGTAAGTATGTGTAAGTTTCCGTAGAAGTAAGTGTGGTGGTGTGTGTATAACTGTATATACAAATTAATGTATGTTTGATTCTTTATTAGCATGAGTGACTATGTGTGTGAGTAACTCTATGGATGAGAGGCATTGTGTTACAGGATGTATAGGTGTATGAGTACATATGATGTGTGAGTACACGTATGAGTGACTGTACAGGACTGTTGGTGAATGAGTGGATGTTTATGTGGATCTTAGAATTATTGAAGAGGTTGTTGTAATTGGTATTGGTATGTCCATTTTTTAGAAAATTTCAGTCTCTATTTTTGAATGTGTGTATCAAAGGTTATATTAGGGTGAGAGGAGGTCTGCCACTCTATCACATGGATGATGTCATCAGTGCTGTCATTTGAGATGTCATCAGTGATGTCATGAGTGATGTCACTGACCATGTCATGAGTGATGTAATATGTGACGTCATCAGCAGTGCATTGCGGGCGCGCGAGTTATAGTTAGCTTAACTAACTATAACGGGGAAATTTCATTGTTTTTTTACGAGTGAAATGTCCAGCTAACTATAACGTGAGTGAAACCTATGGTTTTTTCACTGAATTTGCAAGGTTTTTTAAATGCTAATTCCTAACTATAACGTGTGTGAAACCTATGGTTTTTTCAGTGAATATATATATGTATATCATCCAAAAAAGCGTCCCAATTTTGAGAATGCACTCAGGAGCAGGCAAACTTCGTTATACACCACAAAGTCTTTATTAGGCTGCACCGGCTCAACATCAGGCATTATAGTTCCACCCTACGCGTTTTGGAGCCCTGTGCTCCTGGTTAACAGGCTGTTTGTTAGATGGCAATAAGAGCACCAACGACATCCTTGTTAAATAACGCCCTCCAATTGGCAAATCAAAAGAGCCTCTTGGGACTTGTAGTGCTCAAGATTAAATCCATAATGAATTTCGCCAAACAACAAAATTAATTAAAATATCAGACCCCTCCGCGGGCCCCCAATGGTGTCCTCAGTTCATGTGCTGCCACCTGTTCCTTTGTAAGCGGTCGCTGTGTATCTATATATTCACTGAAAAAACCTTAGGTTTCAGGGATGTTATAGTTAGCTGGACCTTTTTAATCGTACAAAACCAGAGACGTCATTTGAGATGTCATCTATGATGTCATCAGTGGTGTCCCTGACCATGCCATGAATGATGTAATATGTGAGGTCATGAGCAGTGCATTGAGGGGGTGCGAGTTATAGTTATCTGAACTAATTATAACGGTGGAATTTCTCTGGTTTTTTTACGAGTTAAATGTCCAGCTAACTATAAGGTCCCTGAAACCTATGTTTTTTCAGTGAATTTCTAAAGTTTTTTAAATGCTAATTTCTAATTATAACATCTGTGAATTTCAAAGGTTTTTTAAATATTAAACTACTATTCTGCTATTTGTCATTAGTACTGTTTTTTCTAACTTTTCCACTACATAAAAGAAAATAAACGGTAAAACTGTTGTGTAATGTAATATATTTCACCAATTACAGTGTTACTTATGAAATAATGCAACATAATTTAACATTTTGAAAACATATTTTTCTCCCTTTTTCTGCTATCAGTTTCTACTTAACTTCACTATTCACAGTGATGTCAGTGTAGTATCATCATAAATAGCTGGGGGAAAAAAACCAATCAAAAAGATTGTTTAAAAAACCCAAATGACTAATTCTTGCAAGCGCAATGTGGTGGTAACAACCTAGGCACATTGACTGGGGTAGATTTTGGAAATGCTTATGAATTATGAAGGACACCTTTGGACAATTGATGTTACTTTTGCCTCAAACTGTCTTTGTATATTCCAATATATGCCAAAGACAGAAGTGTAAATGGTCAAACCAATTTTGTCATAAGGTTGAAAAATCTAGGAAGAATGTCAACAAAGCTGTGTCTGCATACCTCAGAGACCAAAGAATGGGGTCGATCTGCAACAACAACAAACGTTTTGATATGGCTCTTATCTACAGAAGTGATAGAGTACACTTCACAGATGAGGGAAACTGAGTTTTTCTGAAAATCCTGAAGCTGTGCATCTGCACTTACATGTAGCTCCAACTAATATACACAAGGGCTCTTTTTAGAGCCGCCTTATATTCCCAATATCGGCTCGCAGAGTGACAGCTGCGGTCCGGCTAGCAGAGGGAGACCAGCGGGCCGTCGGGCAGGCTCACAGGGGAAGAGCTGCGGCCTGTGGGCTCGGCTCTCAGAGGGAGAGCTACAGGCCGTTGGCTCGCAAAAGCACAGCAGCGTACTGGCTCGCAGAGGGAGAGCTGTGGTCTGACTCGCCGAGGGAGTCCAACGGGCCAACAGGCCTGCTAGCAGAGACACAGCTATGAGCTAACAGGCTGGCTCGCGGAGGTACAGCTGCGGGCCCGAGCTGCGACCTGACGGGCTGACTCGCAGAGGGAGAGTAACGGGCCAACGGGCCTGGTACCACAGACACAGCTACGAGCTAACGGGGTGGCTCGCAGAGGTAGAACTGCAGGCCCGACGGCTCACAGACAAGCCAACGGACTGAGTCACAAAATGGCTGACAGCTCACAGGCAGAGAGCTGTGAGCCAACGGACTTGCTTCTAAAGGCTTAGCCGTGAGCCGGTGATGTGGGGAGAGGGACCGTGAAAGGGGTATCTTGCACAGACAGAGCTGCGGTATATTTTCACTGTTGCCTCGCAGAGGTAGAACTACAGACCCAATGCCTTGTAGAGGGAGAGATGCGAGCTGACGGACTGAATCACAAAATGGCTGCCAACACTTCCTAGTTTCAACAGTTCGCAGCCAAAGAGCTGCAAGCTCGTGCTCGTAACGCCTCAGCCAATCAGACGTCAGAATTCTCAAATATCGATATCTGTAAAATTTGATATTTCTCAACAACTACTGAACGGATTTACCCCATTTAAACAAAGGTGTGCTTTCTGGAACAAGAACTTTCTCCCTGCCAAATTTGGCGTAATTCCGTTCAGCAGTTTGACCTGTAGCCTTGTCTAAAGTTTCCTATGGAAATTGCATGGAGAAAACAACCAATCGCCCCCAAACTTTCAAGATAGGAGCTGATCTGACAAGAGAAACTTTTTGGAATATTGCGTAAAGATTCGTCAAACAACGCCAAAGTAATAAGCACATAAAACAATGCTTTTCCTATGGAAATGTGGACCTAACTATAACTATCTACTGGCGACAGCTAGTAGATAATATATATATATATATATATATATATATATATATATATATATATATATATATATATATATATATATATATATATATATATATATATATATATATATATATATATGCCACAAGGAATCGCCTCACCAACCGCACAGCATTCCAGCGCGAAAGACGAACACGGACCCAGAGTAAGTGCTTAGTGGTTTTTATTGAATCAAAAACCCAGTAGCTGCCATGACGCGTTTCGGCCTTCCAGAGGCCTTGATCACATGACGCTGTCTCGTGAAGCCAGAGTTTTTAAAGTGCAAGTGCAAAGGTTATTCATGACATCATCACAATAGATATAGAAAACATACTATATGAAATACATTCGTACAAATGCGCAAACAGTTAAATGCATTAATTCATCGTGTGATTCATATTACAATAAATTCTAAAGCCACAAAAAAAGTCAAATGCTTTCAAAGCACATGTGTGCTGGCCAAAGAAATTTAAAATTTCAAGACTGATGAGACATTCTGTGCAGCACAATTCGATCTGATAAATCGATCTAAAATTTGTAGCTTATATCGGTTACACCAGAGAACTCCCTGGTAACCAATGCCTACACAGAAAAAGCCAAAGCTAATAATAACTGGATCAATCCGGTTAAACTCAATCATAATCTTGCCTCCAATCAATCAAGACATAAGAAAAACAATTTTTGAAAACCCATGCATAAAAGAGAATGCGCAAAGTGATGGTCTGATCAATCTAAAAAATACATATATACAAAGTTATTCCTTGTGAAAGTGCTGATGAATGTAGAGGAGGGGACATAAGAAAGAAAAACAACAACAAATTAACAACAAATTTGTGAAATACATAACAGCTAGATGGATAAAGCTGTCATGATAATCTATATACTCAGGAGGAAAACCGAGGTTAAATAAATATTGGAAGCTGCAGAAAAACGTATTAAGAATGGGTAACTCAGAGTCCGTCAGCGAAAGACAGCAAATACGGGCTATTACAGCCAGGTATGGAAGTCCTCACTCGAATTTAACCCGTTGGGTGCCTTCGAGTCTAGCTCAAGGATGTACCTAGTCTCCAATCTCCTAAGCATTGCTTCCCTGTCACCACCGCGCCTCAGTGGAGGTATTGTATCGATGACAAAGTAGCTGAGGTTCTCAAGGTTACTGTTGTGCTTTTCACCAAAGTGCCTGGCTACTGGATAAGACGCATCATGGTTGATGATGGCTCTCATGTGCTGGAGTATACGCTTGTATATATATATATGTATATATATATTCACTGAAAAAACCATAGGTTTCAGGGGTGTTATAGTTAGCTGGACTTTTCACTTGTACAAAACCATTGAAATTCCCCCGTTATAGTTAGTTCAGCTAACTATATCTCGCGCGCCCGCAATGCACTGCTGATGACGTCACATATTACATCACTCATGACATGGTCAGTGACATCACTCATGACATCACTGATGACATCTCAAATGACATCACTGATGACATCACTGATGACATCATCCAGTGAATGTCTGTTTTTCTGAAAATTAAATATGTTTTATATATGTATATCTCAAGGTCGATGGAAGAATAAATGGGTATATAAGTGTCTAAATGGATGATTTGTTTTTGAGAAATTGATTGTGTAACTGACTGATTAAGTGTATCATAGTGAATACATGGCTTAGTGAGTAATGTTTAAATATGTAAATATCTGTATCAGTCTCTCACTTTGTGTATACGTGGCTGCATGGGTTGGTGAGTAGCTACATGAGTGTCTATATAGGTTATTAGTTGTTTTTTTGAGTATCAGTCTGAGTGTCTGCATGGTTGGGTGGAGGGTATTACGTAGTGCATAGGTGCATGAATGAGTGACTCACTGTTTGTATGTGTTGAAGACAGCATGTGTGCAGGACTGTATGGGTGGATGAGTGTGTGTATGGATGTGTTAGTGAGTGAATGACTGTCTCAATAGTGTTTTATGAGTAACTACATATGTTTTAAACTAGTATATGTGACTATTGGTGAATATAAGTGAGTATATGTGAGAGTGAGAGATTGAAAGAGTTCCTGTATGAATAAGTATGTGTTTCTATAAGTGATTGTTTAAAAGACTAAGTATGTGTAAGTTTCCGTAGAAGTAAGTGTGGTGGTGTGTGTATAACTGTATATGCAAGTAAATATATGTTTGATTCTTTATTAGCATGAGTGACTATGTGTGTGAGTAACTCTATGGATGAGTGGCATTGTGTAACAGGATGTATAGGTGTATGAGTACATATGATGAGTGAGTACATGTATGAGTGACTGTATAGGACTGTTGGTGAATGAGTGGATGTGTATGTGGATCTTAGAATTACTGGTATTGGTATGTCCATTGTTTTGAAAATTTTAGTCTCTATTTTTGAATGTGTGTATCAAAGGTTATATTAGGGTGAGAGGAGGTCTGCTACTCTATCACAAGGATGATGTCATCAGTGATGTCATCAGTGATGTCATTTGAGATGTCATCAGTGATGTCATGAGTGATGTCACTGACCATGTCATGAGTGATGTAATATGTGACGTCATCAGCAGTGCATTGCGGGCGCGCGAGTTATAGTTAGCTGAACTAACTATAACGGGGGAATTTCAATGGTTTTGTACAAGTGAAAAGTCCAGCTAACTATAACAACCCTGAAACCTATGGTTTTTTCAGTGAATTTCTGAGGTTTTTTAAATGCTAATTCCTAACTATAACGTGCCTGAAACCTATAGTTTTTTCTGTGAATTTCAAAGGTTTTTTAAATGCTAATTTCTAACTATGCCTACAGAGATAGGACATGTGAAGAAAGAAGAAAAAATGCACAGAAAGAAAAAAAAGAAGTGCAGAAAGAAGCAACAGAAGTCCTCAAAGACGAAGAAAAGTGCAGGAAGAAGGATAACGTGCAGAAAGAACAAAAAGAAGAGCAGAAAGAATCCTTGTTGCAAAATCATCCTTTACCCTCAACTTTTTCAGATGGTTACTGGTGGTAACTGAGTCTGACTAACCAGTCCTAGAGCCAGTGCTATGTTATAAGACACTTAGAATACAGTGAAAACACCTACATACACTAGGAAACATTATGCGTTGGGGTCCCCCTGTGATTAGCATGACCTCCTCTGTAACCCCCTAGTATATAATAGGGCAGGGGGATTAAAACTACCTCTTAAAACAGGCCACAGGGCGTTTTTGCACACGTTAACTCAGGCCCCGTCCCCTTCCTTCACCACTGTGTAAACACGCCCTGTGTCCGTTTTTAGTTGGGAGATTAAGTTCATTTGAATCCTGAGGGTCCCTAGGGTCCAACTAGCCCACTAGGTACCTCCAGTAAGTGCCACAGAGCTGCGTTGCAGAGAGGTGTAAAAAGTGGCACAGCCTGGACCATCTCTCTGCAATGCAGCTCAGTGGCGCTTACTGGAAGCACTTGGTGGGCTAGTTAGCCCCCAGGGGCCCTCAGTATTGAAGGGAAATTATATCCCCAATTTAAAACGTGCCATAGTGCGTGTTTGCACACGTCACGTCAGGCCCCGTCCCCTCCCTTCACCACTGTGTAAACGCGCCCTGTGGCTGTTCTAAGTTGAGAGATTAAGTCCCCTTGAATCCTAAGGGTCCCTAGGGTCAAACTAGACCACTAGGTACCTCCAGTAAGCGCCACAGAGCTGCGTTGCAGAGCGGTTCAAAAATGGGCTTGGCCTCAGAACACCTGTCTGCAGCGCAGCTCCCTGGTGCGTACTGGAGATGCCTGTTGGGCTAGTTGGCCCTCAGGGACCCTCAGGATTGAAGAGGAATTAATTCCCCAACTTACAACTCGCCAGGGGGCGTGTTTGCAGAGTGCTGCAAGGAGGGGGCGTGGCCTCCGGCACGATGCCAGTCTTTTATTTATTTTAATTTTTTAAGAAGGGGGGCTGTGTGGTTCCCCTTCTTATTCTAATTTATTCGCCCTGATGACCCCATCCCCCAGGGCCTGTCTCCTAATTATATTTTTTTGACCCCAATCCCAAGGGCCGGCCACTGTTTTTTATTATTTTTAAAAAATATATATTTATAGACACACCTAGGACATGCTGGACAAACCGTACGTACCTATCACCATGACGATTTGAGTGATATTCATTAAAAGGCGACTATGCATACAATGAATCCACGTGGAATGTATTTACACCACTAGTGAAGCTCTGACATGTCTGATGCCCTACCGTGCCTAATCCCGGTAGATACCCTTGTCGTTTATTTATACAAACATGGGTAGCTATTGACGGGCACATTTAATACACATGCTCACCAAGCCATTCAAAGGGGATTCGACAAAAATTCGACCAAAACTATGTAAGAAACCCCCCTCACGGTTCATAAAACACACATCCACTGCCGGATGTGTAATACCTTTTATTTTACTCTCTGGAAAGGGGACGAACATCACTTGAGAGTCACAGCGCGCTCCTGGCAGAGCCCAATGCTGTGTTACACCCACCATTGCCTGCCGAGTGCCACACACCTCTGTGTTGTATTCCACCACCTAGTGCATATGCTATGACACTCTCTAGCCCATGTGCACTGTAACATCACCCCGTGAATATGTCATGCCACACTTGTCTTCGCACGGGTTATATTGCCCCATCTAACGTGCCTTCCTCGATGCCTATGTTATAACGCACAGTGCTATGCCATACATATTACAATCTGGGATCCATATCTTTGTCACAGTGCATATGCAACGTTACACTCCCCAGCACATATTTTATATTGCAACTTTAGAGACTAGTTAGGTTACACAACACTGCCCTCTGCATATTACACTCCAACGCGCACATCGCATAGCACGCGCTAGTGCCTGTGCTATCTCGCGCTCTCCAATGAATCTGTCATTGCGCACAATGTATTGCATATTATATTTCACGCCCGGTTCATCTTATATCACACATTTTGGTGCATAGTTTATACCATACACTATATCTAGTTTTCATTTTCAATCGTGCTCTCAGGACTATGTTCTATATAACACTGTGTTCACCTACTCTTTTCACGAGCATTACATTTTGCGATAGGGGATGGAGGGTCAGGGGGTGTTTCTGCCAAGTGAGCCCGGAGTCACAGTCACAAACGTCCTCTTCTTCCTGAATAAAAGTGAGATTATGCTGCATACTTGTTCATATTTTAAGTAGTTCGCACAGACACACGTTTTAAAAACAATAAAGTTCCTAATACCCGCCTTCTCTGAACAGTTAGCTTGCTGCCCCATCCCCCTCCTCCCTATCCTCTGTTGTGTGAATCCATGGACTAGCCTCCTCCCTCCTGCCATGCATGGTCTGATGTGCTGCCACTGCCCTCAATTTAGTATGATGCACCAGTCCCCTCCTCCTGCCCTCCATTGCCCAATTCTATGCCCCATCATTGACCTCCTGCTTAAACTCTGTGCTTAGCTTGCTGCCCCTATTCTCCTTCCCCCTGCCCTCCGATGTCTTTGTGCATGCCCCTGCTCCATCCTTTTTGCCCACCATGTTCCATGGACCGGCCACTCCTATCTACTCTGAGTGTTCTGTTGAGCTGCCACTCCCCTCCCACCTGCCTAGCATTGTCAGATGACTGTAACCTGTCCCTGCCACCTCCACCCTGCCTGTCCACATGCCATGCCCCTATCCTCTTCCTCCTGTCCTACATGGTCCATTGTACTGCCACACCCTTCTGCCCTCCCTGGTCTGTTGTGCTGCAACTGCTCCTCCTGCCTGCCCCGTGCGGTCTGTTGTGAGGCCCCTTCCCCTGAACTTTCTTGTCTGTGCACAGGTCCTGACCCTCCCTTCTATCCTCCATCGTCCTTTGTGCATGCCCCTGCACCCTCCTTCTTGCCCATCATAGCCATTGTGCTGCCACTAACCCTCCCACTTGCCATGCATGGTCTTCTGTGCTGCCATGGCCCCTCCCACCTTCCCTGTGTGGTCAGTTAGCTGCCCCTGACCCCCTCCCACCTTCCCTCCATGGTCTGTGTGTATGCCATCACAGTCTCACTGTTGCTCTTCATGGTGTGTCTTGCTTCTAGTGCCCATCCTGCCTGACCTCCATGGCTATCTTGCTGCTCTTGCCCTGCCCCCTTGCCCCCAGCCCTCTGTTTACATGTGCAGACCCCTACTGCCTCCCTCCTGGCTTGTCTGTTCCATTGTAATGCCCCTGATCCGTCCCTCCTGCCCTTTATGGTCTGTTATGCTGCAGCTTTCTCTCCTGTCTGTCCATTATGGTCAGCTAGCTACCATTGCCTCTTGCCCCTCTGTTCTCTTTTGTCCATGTGCATGGTCCTGTCCCCTCCCTCTTGCTTTCTATGGATTGTTGTGCTGCACTCCCGTCCCGCATGCCCTGTGTGGTGTATTGTGCTGCTGCAAACCCTGATGCCTGCCCTGCAGGGTCAGTTTGGTGCACCTCTCCATGTCCCTCCTGTCCTCTGTTATCCAAGTCCATGTCCCTACCCCATTTCCTTCCATGATCCAATGTATCATACTTGCGAACATTTTGAACTTGGTAAGAGGGAGATTTTGAAAAAAAACTGGGGTATTGATTTTCCCCTTTGAGTTACATTGAAAAAGAGGAGATTGTAGACAGGAGACAGATCAAATAAAGTCCATTTGAGCTTAAAAACATTGGACGTTTCCTGGCTGAATCGGGTCTGTTGGCATGTATGGTTGTACTACCATTGCCTCTTCCTTCTGCCCACAATGGTCTATTACATTGCCACAGCCTCTCTTGCAAGTCCTGTATTGTTGGTTTGTTGCCCCTGCCCCCCTTTCCACTGTCCTCCATAGTCTGTTGTGCTGCCACGGCCCTTCCTGCCTGCTCAGTGTGGTTAAATTGTTGCCTTTGCACCCTCCTACCTGCCTTCAATTTTCAGAGTCCGTGCCCCTGGCCTCTGCCTCTCAACAGTATCCTAATGAACAACTAGATTGCTAACATTCTATATTTATTACAAAAGTGTGGAACGCCTGACGTCATCTTGATGTAATCAAAACTGTAATACCTAGAGCATTTCCTTTAGAAATTACATATATGAGAGGGTCTTATTGGCATCAAAATTATGGTTAGTGCTCTAAAAGACTAAAATAAGGACATATGTTCTGAGTTTTCAAATAGCGACAAAGCACTTTTAAATTATTTGTTATCTTCATGTTTATTTATCCAGTTGACCACTTGATTAAATGTTGCACTTAGGGGAGAGGATGTGGTGTTACTTCCAGAACTGCAGACTTTGCAACTGGGGAACCAGGTTGGAGTTTCTGATTCAGCTCGACATTCTGTGATTCTGGTCAAATCACTTAGTCTCCCCATGTCTACAACCAAAATGAATTTGTTCTTGTGTGATGTAACCAATGCTCATGTAAAGCACTCCAATACCTGACAAGTCTGCACTATATAACACTGCAAAAACACAAAATAATAAGTGTTTTGCACACTTCTGTCATTGGGCTATATTTGGGCTACATCTGGGTGATTTTGGGCTACATTTGGGCTCTTTTGTCTCCGGTGGCCATCTTGGGAGATTTATTTGTTATGAAGTTTCCTAATTTCCTCATGTACTGCAGTCTCCTCAGTAGGAAATGCTTTCAGTTTTTTACTTTGATTCCATCATGAAGGTATTCAGATATGTCACACATTTGCCATAAATTCTGAAAGTTAGCACTCTAGTTGCTCATTAGATCACTGTAGTAAAACTACTGTTCACCATGGAAGTCTGCTCCTGGTATTAAAAGTGCATGTTTCAGTCTGCATGTCAGAATTTTTTAATGAAATAGTAGAGGATTTGAGAAGTCACTCAAAATGTGCCCTCATTTTCTTTCTTCAGCATTAATCATAATTTCTATGGCAAAATGTAACCCCTCATTGTGTTCCTTTTTAAATTAAATGTTTTAAGTGTTACCAGTTTATTCCAATCAAGATGGTTTCAGGTGTGCCATACTTTTGTCATAATGAAGACAGTAAGCGCTCTAGTTGTTTTTAAGAAAACTCTGGGACATTCTGTCATTGGGCTATACTTGGGCTACATCTGGGTGATATTTGGGCTACATTTGGGCTCTTTTGTCTCTGGTGGCCATCTTGGGAGACTTATTTGTTATGAAGTTTCCTAATTTCCTCATTTACTGCAGTCTCCTCAGTAGGAAATACTTTCAGTTTTTTACTTTGATTCCATCAAGAAGGCATTCAGATGTGTCACACATTTGCCATAAATTCATAATGTTAGCACACTTTTTGCTCATTAGATCACTGTAGTAAAGCTACTGCTCACCAGGGAAAACTGCTGCTGGTATTGAAAGTGCATGTTTCAGTCTGCATGTCAGAATTTTTTAATGAAATAAAAGAGGATTTCAGAAGTCAAAATGTGCCCTAGTTTTTCTTTCTGCAGCACTAATCATACTTGTTATGGAAAAATGAACCCCCTCATTTTGTTCCTTTTTAAATTAAATGTTTTAAGAGTTACCACTTTAATCCAAGCAAGATGGCTTCAGGTGTGCCATACGTTTATCATAAGGAGGACTGTTAGCGCTCTAGTTGTTCTTTGGAACACTCTGGGAAGCTGCAGTAGAACACAAAGGAATCAACTGACAGTCTCTGCCCTTGTTGGATGTACATGTTTTACTGAGAATGTCAGACTTCATTCTCACATGACTGAGAAAGATAATGTGAATTTACAGAAAATAAGCTCTCAGTTTAGCTTATAGATCACCTTCTAAACCTCTGTGGGAAAAGCATGAGAAAATATTTTTCTCTCAATCATGATATCCCAGCAGAAGGCTTTTTCACATGGTGAAATCACCTTAGAACATACCACAATTCCTAAAATGAGTATGGTACCATCAACAAATGATTTATAATGTAACTAAAGTTTCAAAACCTTCTATTAACTGCAATGCTTTTTAATGAGGTGCTATCATGTATATTGGTCCCAAGATGGCTGCCAACACTTCTTGGATGAAGTGCTGACAGCCAATCAGATCTCAGGATGAAATGTGTGGTTAGGCTCCGCCCACATATATATATGATTTTACTTTTGATTTTTTCAGGAACTACTGAACAGATTGACACCAGACCTGCAAAAGGCACTTCCCTGAGCTGAGGACTACCTCTCTGCCAAATTTCAAGTAATTCTGTTCAGCCGTTCGGGCTGTACCTTGGACTAAAGGTCCCTATGGAAAATTGCATGGGGAAAATGTGTTTTGGGCCCCCCATTTTTCTCAGCCCCCGCTTGACAAATCCCCCCGAGACTTTCAGGGTAGGAGCGGAGTGGAGCGCCCCACTTATTTTGAAAATTTCGCGAGGATTCATCAACCGGCGCCAAAGTTATTCCAAATAGAATGTTGCGGATTTCCTATGGAAACACGGTCCTAACTATAACTATCTACTGGCGACCGCCAGTAGATAATATATATATATATGTATATATATATATATATATATATGTATATATATATATATATATATATATATATATATATATATATATATATATATATTCACTTAAAAAACCATAGGTTTCACACATGTTATAGTTAGCTGGACATTTCACTCGTAAAAAACCAATGAAATTCCCCCGTTATAGTTACTGCAGGCAACTATAACTCACGCGACCGCAATCCTCTGCTGATGACGTCAGATATTACATCACTGTATTTAGACACTTATTTACCCATGTCTTCTTCCATTAATCTTTAGCTATACATATATTACAAATATTTATTTTTCAGAAAGACACATATGTCATCAGTGATGTAATATCTGACGTCATCAGCAGAGGATTGCGGTCGCGTGAGTTATAGTTGCCTGCAGTAACTATAACGGGGGAATTTCATTGGTTTTTTACGAGTGAAATGTCCAGCTAACTATAACATGTGTGAAACCTATGGTTTTTAAAGTGAATTTGCAAGGTTTTTTAAATGCTAATTCGTAACTATAACGTGTGTGAAACCTATGGTTTTTTCAGTGAATTTGTACGGTTTTTTAAATGCTAAGTTATGTTTTTATAATTGTTTTTTTTTTTCAGGTTTTACACCGTGTGCGCACCGGTTCCGCTCTGTGGGCACTCGGTGCGCTTCGCGCACCGAGCGCCCACGGTTCGCAGTGCGCGCAGGGTGCGCGCACCTCGCGATTTAAAAAAAAAAATAAAAAAAAATTTCTCTCTTGGGGGTCCTTCTGTGACCCCCTGACCAAGGCTAGGGGGTCAGGAACTGTCCACTCTGCCCCCTTTTCACGTTCTCCACCTTTGTTTTTCACCCCCTCAGAATGCGAGAGACAAAATGGCGGCCGACACTTCCTGGTTTCGACCGATTCGAATGTTTACCGACATCTAACAACCAATCAGAATTGCGCTTGTGCACGGCAGGGTGCGCGCTCCGTGCGCGCACGGTGCGCGTGTATAGATATTGATATGCTTTTAAATGCTATTTTCTCAGGAAATACTGAACAGATTTACACCAGACCTGCAAAAGGCACTTCCTTGACCTTATGGCTACCTCTCTGCCAAATTCCACGTAATTCTGTTCCGCCGTTCGGGCTGTAGCTGCGACTAAAGGTCCTATGGAAAAATGCATGGGGAAAACGCGTTTTGGGACCCCCCCCTTTTTCTCGGCGCCCGCTTGACAAATCACCCCGAGACTTTCAGGGTAGGAGCTGAACAGAGCGCCACATTAGTTTTGAAAATTTCGCGAGGATTCGTCAGAGATTTCCTATGGAAACTAGGTTGTAACTATAACTATCTACTGGCGGTCGCCAGTAGATAATATACATATATATATATATATATATATATATCCCACCAAATCTCCTCTTAGCCTCAAAAGAAGTGCACCGGCACAGGTCGTGTCGTGCCGGTGCACTTCTTTTGAAGCTAAGAGGAGATTTGGTGGGACATTTTCAGGCTGCCTCGTCCTGATGCACTGGCTGCCCTGTGAAGGTCGGGCTCTTCCGAGGCAAATCGGAGTTGGATAGTTTAAGTGGGAGCCGGACCTGCTTGCCCCTGAAAGGTGACGTCTTTCATGTGTGGAAAGTAAGGGCAGCTGTTGAAGGTTTCACTGCTGGCTGTGTCGTGTTTCAAGGAGTACCTGGAACTTTAAAACACTATGGATTGTTGGGACACACCTTATTCATGCATGCATGGGAAAAACTGTAAGTGGAGGAAAGTTATGCAGCGCTATGTCTAATTTTCTGCTACTTAGCGCATGGACTTTTCAAAAAAGCGCTCTTCGCTCCATGTCAGGTTTTCATTATTCACATCATGCACTCTGTTTTGAAAATGTGCCTGCGTGTTTAAAAGGACCCCATGGGGTGATTTAAAATGCAGAGATTAGTCCCGTGATCAAGGCTCCTGTGAGAGCAGAAACGTTGGGAAAGTGTGCGTTCCTCATGCTGTGGGGTTCCATGGAATAAACGAATTTATTCACGACACGACCTGTGCTGGTGCACTTCTTATGAAGCTAAGAGGAGATTTGGTGGGACATTTTTAGGCTGCCTCGTCCTGATGCACTGGCTGCCCTGTGAAGGTCGGGCTCTTCCGAGGCAAATCGGAGTTGGATAGTTTAAGTGGGAGCCGGACCTGCTTGCCCCTGAAAGGTGAAGTCTTTCATGTGTGGAAAGTAAGGGAAGCTGTTGAAGGTTTCACTGCTGGCTGTGTTGTGTTTCAAGGAGTACCTGGAACTTTAAAACACTATGGATTGTTGGGACACACCTTATTCATGCATGCATGGGAAAAACTGTAAGTGGAGGAAAGTTATGCAGCGCTATGTCTAATTTTCTGCTACTTAGCGCATGGACTTTTCAAAAAAGCGCTCTTCACTCCATGTCAGGTTTTCATTATTCCCATCATGCACTCTGTTTTGAAAATGTGCCTGCATGTTTAAAAGGACCACATGGGGTGATTTAAAATGCAGAGATTAGTCCCGTGATCAAGGCTCCTGTGAGAGCAGAAACGTTGGGAAAGTGTGCGTTCCTCATGCTGTGGGGTTCCATGGAATAAACAAATGTATTCACGACACGACCTGTGCTGGTGCACTTCTTATGAAGCTAAGTGGAGATTTGGTGGGACATTTTTAGGCTGCCTCGTCCTGATGCACTGGCTGCCCTGTGAAGGTCGGGCTCTTCCGAGGCAAATCGGAGTTGGATAGTTTAAGTGAGAGCCGGACCTGCTTGCCCCTGAAAGGTGAAGTCTTTCATGTGTGGAAAGAAAGGGAAGCTGTTGAAGGTTTCACTGCTGGCTCTGTCATGTTTCAAGGAGTACCTGGAACTTTAAAACACTATGGGTTGTTGGGACACACCTTATTCATGCATGCATGGGAAAAACTGTAAGTGGAGGAAAGTTATGCAGCGCTATGTCTAATTTTCTGCTACTTAGCGCATGGACTTTTCAAAAAAGCGCTCTTCGCTCCATGTCAGGTTTTCATTATTCCCATCATGCACTCTGTTTTGAAAATGTGCCTGCGTGTTTAAAAGGACCACGTGGGGTGATTTAAAATGCAGAGATTAGTCCTGTGATCAAGGCTCCTGTGAGAGCAGAAACGTTGGGAAAGTGTGCGTTCCTCATGCTGTGGGGTTCCATGGAATAAACAAATTTATTCACGACACGACCTGTGCCGGTGCACTTCTTTTGAAGCTAAGAGGAGATTTGGTGGGACATTTTCAGGGTGCCTCATCCTGATGCACTGGCTGCCCTGTGAAGGTCGGGCTCTTCCGAGGCAAGTCGGAGTTGGATATATATATATATATATTACCTACTGGCGGACGCCAGTAGGTAGTTATAGTTAGGACTTATTTTCCATCGGAAATCCGCAACATTCTATTACCAATAAGTCTGGCGCCGATTGACGAATCTTCGTGAAATTTTCCAAATTTTGGCCAGCTTCGATCTGCTCCTATCCTGAAAGTCTCAGGGTGATTCGTCAAGCGGGGGCCGAGAAAAAGGGGGGTCCCAAAACGCGTTTTCCCCATGCATTTTCCCATAGGACCTTTAGACGCAGCTACAGCCCAAACTGCTCAACGGAATTACACCAAATTTGGCAAAACGGTAGTCCTCAGTTCAGACTCGTGCCTTTTGCTTAAATGGTGTAAATCCGTTCAGTAGTTCCTGAGAAAATTAGAGTTAAAAGTACATATATATCTTTGGCCTCGGAGGATCCGCGCACCCTATGTGCATCCTGAGTGCACCCTCTGCGAACCATGCATGCACCCTCTCGATCACGCGCTGAATGCTAATTTGCTGTCAAGTGTCTGTCAACATTCGAAAGCAGGAACTGTTGGCAGCCATTTTGTGCCTCGGTAGAAGCGAGGCTGAAGAAGTAAGGGAAATAAGTGTGTGAAAGATATAAAGGGGGCAGGGTAGAAATACTCTGACCCTCTAGAGTTGCTTAGGGGGTCCCAGAAGGATTCCCTGGGCCCTTTTTTTTTTAAATGGCAAAATGCGCGCAGGGTGCGCGGATCTGTCCGTAAAAAAACAAAAAACGAAGCGCGGGCTTTCATGCTTCCTTAATAATTAGCCCCCAGGGGGGCTAAATCCCAGGGGCAAAATGCTTAAAAAATTATTGGGGGGCCCAGGGGGCCCCCCCAGCCCCGGGGACCGCTACCCCCGGATCTAGAAAATGAATAGGGTGGGGGGGCTGAACGGTCCCCCAAGGCCATGGGATCACCACCTTCCGGGACTTTATTTATTGAGGAAGGGGGGCTGCGTGGCCCCCCTCCTGGAGCCTTCGAGGGCCCTGGGGACCACCACCCCCCAGGGCTGGCTCCTACAGTGTCCTGGGGTGCCCACCCCAGGATACTGTTGTTTGCTATGAGAGGGCGGGAGTCTCCCGCCCTCCCATAGCAAACTTCATTTGGATTTTGAGAGAGAGAGCAGGGAAACCTGCTCTCTCTTTTAAAATCCAAACCATATTGCTTTTCCACACGGGGAGCTGCATGTTAGCAGCTCCCCATGTGGAAAAGCAGTGCCGGCTCCCGAAGGACGCGCGGAGCCGGTTGAGACCGTGGGGGCTCCCCCCACAGTCCCCAACATTTTTTATAAGCCCTGGGGGATGGGGTCCCCGGGGATAATAAAAATTAGTGATAGGGGCTATTTTTTTTTTTACGATAAAATTAGGAGTCGCGCATCCTAACGCATTGGGTGCACGATTTCTCTCGCGTAGGGTGCGTGGTTCCTATCGCGGTGGGTGCGCGACTCCAAGAAAAAAAACTGAAATAAACATCAAGCTTAAGTGTTTTGTTCCTTGAGTGGCTCTAAAAAGAGCTGTTGTGTTCATTGAGAGTTTTTGGTACTTATAAGTAAGTACCTATACAGAGTCTAAAGTTGTTGAGGAAGACTCCGTTTCCTTCATCTGTAAAGTGTACTCCATCTCTCCTATACATCTCTTGCATATGAAAGCGCAGATTGTTATTTTAAATGGACCCCATTCTATAGTCTCGGAGAAAAGTAGAAACAGATTTATTCACATGTTTCCTAGCTTTCTCAGTCTGTGGACAAAAATGATTGGACCAGTTCCATTTCTGCCTTTGGCATATGTTAGAATACACAAAGGCAGTTTTGGGAAAAAGTGAAATCAATTCTGCAAAGGTGTCCTTCATAAGCATTTCCAGACCTACCACAGTCAAAGTGCCTAGGTCATTGCCACCACAGTGCACTATTATGAGGTCAGGGTGTTGGAGATGCATAAAGGATTTTACCAATGGCATCAATTGGTGCCACTTTAACCCTCTCTGTCCAATCCATTTAATGTCTACATTTGGCAAACCTAGGTCTTTGTGAATGCCTTTGGTTTCTGCATACCTTTGGCTCCAGAAAATATAGCTGTGTCCCACAATCCACACTCTAAGCATCTTGAAGGGAGGTCTGGATGCACTCAGATGGTCTCTGTTATTGAAATGGCAGTTTGAAAAGTAAAAGTTTTCTAAAATGGTGGCTAAGATGCAGTTTTGAAAAAAGAAAAGAAATCATTGGTTGTTTGACAACCTTCTACACTGAAAACTAGGGTGCATGTTTCTGTTTTTTTAAACGCATGATTCTTATTGGTTAACAAAAACTGATTGAAAGGAAAATTATATATGATAAGCTGATATGTTGAAAAGTAAAGCACACTTGCTGTTTTGATTAGCAACATTGTGTGCTGAACTTGTGACCTGTGTGCTCAGTTCAGTGTTCCATGAACTGTTTCTATGGTAACAGGCAGAAGGTAGATTGGGGGTAGGGTTCAAATTTATGTCATTTGGAAAGGGTTGAATTGTTTAACCAATAGAAATGTATTTATCCTGCTAAGTGCATGGAGTACTTTTTTTTGTCTACAAACTTATTGTCAGTGTGTGTGAATGTAGAAACCATTCTGTGATAAGCATTTGTGTTTTTCATGTGCTGTTTTTATGTTTTGGTAGAATTAGAAACCAGTCATTGTTTATGTATTTGCAAAATGAGTCACGTTTCTACACTGAAATGTAGTACTCCTTCTAGATTTAGAAATGTGTTTTGGTACAGTGCAAGGGATAGTGTTGTTTGTCTAGAATCACACGGTGAGTCTGTGTGCATTTAGGAATCATTTTGAGAGAAACATGTTGGTACTAGAAGATTTTCTGCAATGTGTGCAGTCACCTTACATCTTGTAGACTAGTAAATGTATTTTGTACAAGGGATAGTTGGCTGTCTACAATCACACTGTGAGTCTGTGTGCATTTGGGCAATTATTGTGAGAAAAGCATTTGGTAATATCATGTACTTGCTGGCAGATTACTGCTTTAAAATCTGTTTTGTTGTCTAGTTTGAGTAGCATTAGAGGCCAGTCATTGCTTATGCAATTGCAAAATGAGTCAGGCTTTCACAGTAGTGTGCAGTATTGACATATGTAGAATGTGTGCAGTCACCTTACCACTTCCAGAGTAGTGAATGACTTTTGGTAAACTCCTAGAGATAGTGTTGCTTGTCTATAATCACACTGTGAGTCTGTGTGCATTTTGGTAACCATTGTGAGAGAAGCATTTGGTAACATCGTGTATTTGCTGACAGATAACTGTTTTAAAACCTGTCATGTTGTCAAGTTTTAGTATCATTAGAAGCCAGTCATTGCTTATGTATTTATATGAGTCAGGCTTAGACACTAAAGTGCAGTACCGAAATATGTAGATTGTGTGCAGTCCCCTTACCCCTTACAGAGTAGTGAATGAGTTTTTGTAAACTCAAAGGGATAGTGTTGCTTTTCTAGAATCACACTGTGAGTCGGTGTGCATTTGGGTAACCATTGTGAAAGAAGCATTTGGTAACATCGTGTATTTGCTGACAGATAACTGTTGTAAAACCTGTTATGTTGTCAAGTTTTAGTAGCATTAGAAGCCAGTCATTGCTTATGCATTCATAAAATGAGTCCGGCTTTGACACTAAAGTGCAGTACTGAAATATGTAGATTGTGTGCAGCCCCCTTACCCCTTGCAGAGTAGGGAATGACTTTTGGTAAACTCCTAGGGATAGTGTTGCTTGTCTAGAATCACACTGTGAGTCTGTGTGCATTTGGGTAACCATTGTGAGAGAAGCATTTGGTAACATCGTGTATTTCCTGACAGATAACTGTTTTAAAACCTGTCATGTTGTCAAGTTTAAGTAGCATTAGAAGCCAGTCTTTGCCTATGCATTGATAAAATGAGTCAGGCTTTGACAATAAAGTGCAGTACTGAAATATGTAGATTGTGTGCAGTCCCCTTACACCTTCCAGAGTAGTGAATGTGTTTTGGTAAAGTTCAAGGCATAGTGTTGCTTGTCTAGAATCACATTTAGTTAATATCCAAGTAGTAATGGAGTGAGGCAGGCTTTAGCACCTGGATTGATTCAAACGCAAATCCACTCTGCATGCAGTCCTCTAACCACCTACACATTTGTCTTTCACTTCTTCAATACCCCAGACAGTATTTATACAGTTCCTACAAACACCCTGTCACTCCTCTTACACTCTTTTAGTGACTCATTCAGCATCATGTAGTAATCCATTTACTGTGACAAAACCTAAACACTTATAAATTCACCCAGGAACTCTCCTTGCAATACTGTATACATTCAGTTAATATCCAAGTAGTAATGGAGATAGGCAGGCCTTAGCACATGGATTGATTCAAATGCGTATCCACTATGCATGGAGGCCTCTAACCACCTACACAATTGTCTTTCAGACCTTCAATTTCCCAGTCAGTATTTATAAACTCCAGTAAACACTCTTTCAGTCCACTTGCACACCTCTAGTGACTCATCTGGCACTATGTACTAATCTATTCACTGCGCCAAAACACAAAAACTTAAAAAGATTAACCCAGGCACTCTCCTTGCAGTACTGTAATGATTCAGTCAGTATATATTTTTGGAAAGAAGGGGACCCCTACATAACCAATAGGGTTGTTATACGTAGGGAATGTTAACAAATTTAGAAAGAATTATAACAACCATGAATGTAAAAAGCCACTAGAAACCAGGTAAGTATTTATAAGCAGTGAATGCTTCAAATTAAGTTTGATTCATAAGTGTGACTCAAACAAATTCATGTATTTAAAATCATTTATTTAATAGTTTTTATATAAAATATAGTCAATGAAAAAATGTCTGTATACAATAATATTATTTTCAAATTATGACATGAATGACAATTAATTGAAAATATGGTATAAAGCACATATAGACAAAAAGTGATACAAGATTCACAACTGAATTGATGAAAGCAAAGCAGTGGATGGAGACTACGCGCGTTTCGGCAAAGATGCCTTCATCAGGACACCGTCTATTGCATTGTCGCTCTAAAAAACAAAAATGATAATTGTACCAGAAAACAATTTATATGATTGTAAATTTACAATTTGAAAAAGCATACACAGTCATAGTTACATGTGGTTTTTTCAAGATACCTGGCATATAAGGTCTATTATAAACAGCACAACTTCATTAGTAAGATAACAGATAGTGACAACAACTAATTCAGGTTCATACATAATAATATAATGCTGTTAGACAGAGATGTCAACATAACATATAGTTCCTGTGTAATTCAGATAACTAATTAACTAACCAATGTGTAATAAGATACTCCATTTTATATTGCATTTTATAACAAACAAAACAAAAAATAAAGAATAAGTAAAAGATGAAAATGAATAAGGGAAAAAGACAGAAGAGAGAAGGACAAATGACGAGTGTCATATTGGTTATATGTTTAGGTAAAAAATATTACATGGCCAATGGTATTCTCTATATTTTTAGGGTATCACGAATGTTAAAGTGTCCTAACCGAATTTTCCAAAATTTCATATTTGTCGGAGATTCCTAAATTTCTAAAATATGCAAGTTAGGTACTGTTTAGGTTTCCAATTACTGTGGGTATTTATGATTTCTTATTATACTTACTCAGCTAATATCGGATAATATTTTTAATGTAAGGGAGGCAGAACCCTCGTCTCTTATGATTCAGTTGCCTGTATGTACTGCTAAGGATTCTGTATCCTAGAAAAAGGACGTAGAAATCGTATAATTATTTACAATTAACTGTTAATGAATAATAACAATTGCCTCATCACTTGACTTACTTTGATAGACTAGGAACGAAGACTAAAGATAAGTTGGGCCCAAAGTTTATACCAAACTGGTAGTTGATGGAATTCCGGATGATGGAAATCTTATCTGTGAAACAATAAAAACCAATAATGGAGTGCTTGATGTTCACACCACAGCTAAAATAAAAACGATATCACAGTATACTATGCGCCCAAAAGGGAACCTTTAATTTGGCATTATGGAAACTACGATTGTAGGTATACTACTATCGCAGCACTTTGTTCGATGTGGCTCAAGATTGTTGGACAGAGAGACATGAAAGCATTTACATTCAGTCAGTACCCAGGTAATCATGCAGTGACAGAGGCCTTAGCTCATGGACTGTTTAAACGTCTATCCACTATGCATGCAGGCCTCTAGTCACCTATACACTTGTCTTTTGCACCTTCAATACCCCAGACAGTATTCATACAGTTCTTGGAAACACCCTGTCACTCCCTTTCCACTTGTCCGGTGATTTATTCAGTTCCATGAAGTAATCCAATAACTGTGCCAAAAAAGAAACAGTTACAAATTCATGCAGGCACTCTGCTTGCAATACTCTAAGCATTCAGTCAGTACCCAAGTACTAATGGAGTGAGGCAGGTCTTAGCACAGGCATTGATTCAAACACCTATCCACTATGCATGCAGGCCTCTAACCACCTACACACTTGTCTTTCACTTCTTCAATTAACTAGTCAGTATCTATATACTTCAATAAACATCCTGTCACTCATCTTGCACTCCTCCAGTGACTGATCCAGTACCATGTACTAATCTATTTACTGCGCCAAAACCAAAAAACGTAAAAGTTTCACCCAGGCACTCTCCTAGCAGTAGTCTAATGATTCAGTCAGTACCCAGGTACTCATGCATTACCACATGGACTGCTTCAAATGTCTATCCAGTATGCATGCAGGCTTCTAACCTACTATACACTTGTCTTTAACAGCTTGAATTTCCCAGTCAGTATCCATGTACTTCCAGCAAGCACCCTGCCACTCCCCTTGCATTCGTCCAGTGACTTATTCAGCACCATGTAGTAATGCATTCACTGCTCCAAAACCCAAACACTTATAAATTCACCCAGGCACTCTCCAAGTAATACTCTAATCATTCAGTCAGTACTCAAATACTAATGGAGTGAGGCAGGCCTTAGCACATGGATTGATTCAAACGCGTATCCACTATGCATGGAGGTCTCTAACCACCTACACAATTGTCTTTCAGACCTTCAATTTCCCAGTCAGTATCTATAAACTCCAATAAACACCCTGTCACTCCAATTGCACACCTCTACTGACTCATTTGGCACTATGTACTAATCTATTCACTGCGCCAAAACCCAAAAATGTAAAAAGATTCACCCAGGCACTCTCCTTGCAGTACTCTAATGATTCAGTCAGTACCCAGGTAGTTATGCAGTGACCCAGGTGTTAGTCCATGGACTGTTTCAAACGTCTATCCACTATGCATACAGGTCTCTAGCCAACTACACACTTGTCTTTCACACCTTCAATTCCACAGTCAGTATCCATACAGTTCCAGCAAACACTCTGTCACTCCCCTTACACTTCTCCAGTGACTCATTCAGCACCATGTACTAATGCATTTACTGCGCCAAAAGACAAGTACTTATAAATTCATCCAGGCACTCTCCTTGCAATACTCAAAACATTCAGTCAGTACCCAAGTACTAATGGAGTGAGGCAGGCCTTAGCACATGGATTGATTCAAACGCCTACCCACTATGCATGTAGGTCTCTAACCACCTACACACTTCTCTTTCACACCATCAATAGCCCAGTCAGTATCCATACAGTTCTAGCAAACACCCTGTCACTCCCTTTGCACTTCTCCAGTGATTTTTTCAGTAACATGAAATAATCCATTAACTGTGCCAAAAAACAAACACTTATAAATTCATGCAGGCACTCTCCTTGCAATACTCTAAACATTCAGTCAGTACCCAAGTACTAATGGAGTGAGGCAGGCCTTAGCACATGGATTGATTCAAACGCCTATCCACTATGCATGTAGGTCTCTAACCACCTAGACACTTGTCTTTCAAACCATCAATATCCCAGTCAGTATCCATACAGTTCTTGCAAACACCCTGTCACTCCCTTTGCACTTCTCCAGTGATTTTTTCAGTAACATGAAGTAATCCATTAACTGTGCCAAAAAACAAACACTTATAAATTCATGCAGGCACTCTCCTTGCAATACTCTAAACATTCAGTCAGTACCCAAGTACTAATGGAGTGAGGCAGGCCTTAGCACATGGATTGATTCAAACGCCTATCCACTATGCAAGTAGGCCTCTAACCACGTACACAATTGTCTTTCACACCTTCAATTCGCCAGTCAGTATCCATACACTTCCAGCAGACACCCTGTCAATCCCCTTGCTCTCCTCTAATGACTCATCCGGCACCATGTAGTAATCTTTACTGCACAAACCTCCAAACCCTTAAAAGATTCATTCAGGTACTATCCTTGCATTACTCTAATGTTTCAGTCAGTATTCAGGTACTTATGCAGTGAAGCATGCCTTTTGACAAGGACTATTTGAAGTAACTATCCACTATGTATGTAGTGGTCTAACCAGTTTTACACTTGTGCATCAGGCCTAGTTTTCCACAGTTACTATGCATACACTCCAGCAAACACACTGTGACTGCTGTTGCAAACCCATAGTGAGTCTTGTAATAGCATATAGTGATCTATTCAATGAAGTAAAATTCAAACAACTGTGATATCACCCAGTGTCTCTCCTTATAGTACTGTAATCATTCAGTCAGTTAGCATGTAGTCTTTCAGTGAGGCAGGCTTTAGGGCATGAACTGCTTTAAAGTAGTATGCACTATGCATGTAGTGTTTTAACCATCGTCACACTTGTGCTTCAGGGCTATAATTTCTTAGTCAGTATGTATATAAAATGTGTTTGTATAGTAATAGAAAAGTATAAATTATAAAGTTATTAATATACATTTATTTGTGATTATTTTTTACAGATACTGTTTTTCACCATTAAAATGGAGAAATCATGCCGGAAAAAGAAAGAAAAAGAAAAGAACAGAAAAAGGACATTTACTTGAAGAAAAATCAACCACAAGTATTAAATGAACAACATAATGTGGCTAAAAAGAAAAAATCTTCGGGTAAGATCACAAAGCAATTTATTAAAAATGTTTGTAGGACCAGACAGAATGTACAGAATGCTGAAACCTTTGAGAATGCTTCAGCTAGAAAAAATATTAAAAATAATCGGAAAAGCAAATGGACAGTCAAAGGAGATGAAGTATGGTGAAAGAAGGCAAAATCAGTATAAGGAAATACGCAAAAAAATATTTTACAAGAGAGTAGTACATAATTTGCTGAAAGATGTGAAGAATGTCACATAGTGCATCATTCATGACATGGTCAGTGACATCACTGATGACATCACTGATGACATCTCAAATGACATCACTGATGACATCACTGATGACATCATCCACTGAATGTGGTTTAGTTTGAAATTTTAATTTGTATTATATATATACCAATCTGTATTGAAGATTGAGTGGATATATAACTGTCTGGATGGAGGATTTAGTAGCTGTCTGACTGTCTTTTTAAGTGAGTAATTAAAAGTGTCTCACTTAATCCATGGATTAGTAACTAAGCTATGTGAATGTGTGCAGCACTGTCTCTGTTGGTGTATAACATGATGCATCAGTTGGTCACTAACTACATGAGTGTGTATATTAGTTATTGATTAGTTGGGTGAGTATTTGAATGGGATACTGAGTTTGTGTGTGGTTGGATGGGGTGTGTGTAACTCTATGCATAGATGTGTGAATGGTTGATTGACTAGGTGTATGGGCTTAAGTGTGCATGTGGAAACAGTTGTTTGGGTGACTGAGTGTATTTATTTGTGTGTTGGTGAGCGAATATATGTTTTAGTTGTACATCTTCAACAAAGTAAAAAAATAAAAGGCATTGTATGTGAGAGTTGGTGTATATAAATAAGTATGTGTAAGAGTCAGTGATTGTGAGAGTAACTATATGAATGAGTTTATAATTGTAATGGTGCTTTTTTTAACATATTAACGATGAGTTACTATGTGTTTGAAAAAATGAGGTGTTGTTGGATAATTGTGTAAGTGAGTAAATTTAAGTGCGATACATTTTTTTCATGAGTGAGTAGGATGCCTACATAACCGACTAAGATGACTGCTGATGTGTCAATGTCTATATATGTGTATAAGTGCATTTGATAGTGTTCTATTAATTAATGACTGCATGTGTAGATGATTCTGTTGTTGAATGGGTAGTTGTGTGTGTAGACTTAGGAATCAGTGAGTGGGTATGTAGTAACTGGTATTGGTGTGTCAATGGTTTCAAATATGGTAGTCTGTATTTTACAGTGAGTGATGAAAGGTTATACTAGTGTATGATGAGGTGTATCAGATTGTCAAGTGGATGATGTCATCAGTGATGTCATTTGAGATGTCATCAGTGATGTCATCAGTGATGTCACTGACCATGTCATGAATGATGCAATATGTGACATCATCAGCAGTGCATTGCAGGCACGTGAGTTATAGTTAGCAGAACTAACTATAACGGAGGAATTTCTATGGTTTTGTATGAGTGAAATGGGCAGCTAACTATAACACCCCTGAAACCTATGGTTTTTTCTGTGAATTTCTAAGGTTTTTTAAATGCTAATTTCTAACTATAACGTCTCTGAAACCTATGTTTTTTTTCAGTGAATTTCAAAGGTTTTTTAAAGGCTAACTTTTAAGTGTGATAGTAGTTATATCTATTTTTTGTGCTGATTTGCTACAGTTTTTTAATTGTTTATTTATAAATATTTTATTCATTAAATAACATTATATATTTTTCTGAAAATTGCAACAACATTTTTTTTTTTATTAAAATTGAAATATTGATTAATTTTCTTGTTTTCATTTTTTATTTTAATATATTTATATTATTATCTTTAAAAAAAATTAAATTTTCTTTCGGAGTCGCGCACTCAAAGTGTACATATCACGGTGAGTGCGCACATTCTAGCCGCCATTTTAGAAAAGTCATGAAGGATCTGCGTATGGTGTGCGACGGCTGCGTGGTTTTCAGTTACATCATATACATTTCATATCACGTGATATGCGCGATTGGTATGGGACCAGTCTGCGACTCCTGCTCCTGCGCATTTGCGATACATGCGCATTACGGTACGAGATGTTTGCGCGGTTGCGGGTCCCGCGTGACATCATATACATACGTGCTGGGGCGCGCTGGGTGCGCGACTCCCGCAAAAAAAAATTATTTTCCAAAATGATGTGTATGTGTCTTTAATATACATATTAAGGCAAGAGATTATGTAAGATATTCATCAAAATAATATATTTGTACTTATGATAAACTTATATTATTTTAAAATATATTTTCGCGAAGTCGGGTGCGTGCATCGTGGGTGCAGAAAACCAGGTCAGCAGAGCTGCTGTAGAGGCAGAGAACCAGGTCAGCAGAGCTGCTCTAGAGCCTAAGAACTAGGTCAGCAGAGCTGCTCTAGAGCCAGAGAACCAGGTCAGCAGAGCTGCTGTAGAGCCAGAGAAACCAGGTCAGCAGAGCTGCTTTAGAGGGAGAGAACCAGGTCAGCAGAGCTGCTTTAGAGCCAGAGAACCAGGCCAGCAGAGCTGCTTTAGAGCCAGAGAACCAGGTCAGCAGAGCTACTCTAGAGCCAGAGAACCAAATCAGCAGAGCTGCTTTAGAGCCATAGAACCAGGTCAGCAGAGCTGCTTTAGAGCCAGAGAACCAGGTCAGTAGAGCTGCTCTAGAGCCTAAGAACCAGGTCAACAGAGCTGCTCTAGAGCCAGAGAACCAGGTCTGCAGAGCTGCTTCAGAGCCATAGAACTGGGTCAGTGGAGCTGCTTTAGAGCCAGAGAACCAGGTCAGCAGAGCTGTTGTAGAGCCAGAGAACTAGATCAGCAGAGCTGCTCTGTAGCATAAGAACTAGACCAGCAGAGCTGCTTCAGAGCCAGAGAAACCAGGTCAGCAGAGCTGCTTTAAAGAGAGAGAACCAGGTCAGCAGAGCTGCTTTAGAGCCAGAGAACCAGGTCAGCAGAGCTGCTCTAGCTGACACTGAATGACTGACACTGACTGACTGACACTGACTGACTGACACTGACTGATTGACACTGACTGACACAGATTGACTGACACTGACTGACATTGATTGACTGACACTGACTAACTGACACTGACTGACTGACTGACACTGACTGACACTGATTGACAATGACTGACACTGATTGACTGATTGACTGACACTGACTTACTGACACTGACTTACTGACACTGATTGACTGACACTGACTGACACTGATTGACTGACACTGACTGACTGACTGACACTGACTGACTGACACTGACTGACACTGACTGACTTCTCTCTACTACTCTACTACTGACTCTCTACTACTCTCTACTACTCTCTCTCATCTACTCACTCTCTACTACTCTACTACTCTCTACTACTCACTCTCTACTACTCACTCTCAACTACTCACTCTCTACTACTCTACTACTCACTCGCTACTACTCTCTACTACTCACTCTCTCCTACTCACTCTCTACTACTCACGCTCTACTACTCTCTACTACTCACTGTCTACTACTACTCTCTCTACTACTCACTCTCTACTACTCTCTACTATTCACTCTCTACTACTCACTCTCTACTACTCACTCTACAACTTTCTACTACTCTCTACCACTCACTCTCTACTACTCACTCTCTACTACTCTCTACTACTCTCTACTACTCACTCGCTACTACTCTCTACTACTCACTCTCTACTACACTCTCTACTACTCTCTCGCTCTACTACTCTCTACTACTACTCTCTACTATTCACTCTCTACTACTCACTCTCTACTACTCACTCTACTACTCTCTGCTGCTCTCTACCGCTCACTCTCTACTACTCTATCTCTACTACTCACTCTCTACTACTCTCTACTACTCACTCTCTACTACTCACTCTACTACTCTCTACTACTCACTCTCGACTACTCTCTCTCGACTACTCTCTCTCTACTACTCACTCTCTACTATTCACTCTCTACTACTCACTCTCTACTACTCGCTCTCTACTACTCACTCTCCACTACTCTCTACTACTCACTCTCTACTACTCACTCTCTACTACTCTCTACTACTCTCTCTGCTACTCACTCTCTACTACTCACTCTCTACTACTCTACTACTCACTCTCTATTACTCTCTCTCTACTACTCACTCTCTACTACTCTCTATACTACTCTCTACTACTCACTCTCTACTACTCTCTACTACTCACTCTGTACTACTCACTCTCTACTACTCACTCTCTACTCTCTCTCTACTGCTCACTCTCCACTACTCATTCTCTTCTACTCGCTCTCAACTACTCTCTACTACTCACTCTACTACTCACTCTCTACTACTCTACTACTTGCTCTACTTCTCACTCTCTACTACTCTCTCTCCACTACTCACTCTATACTACTCTCTGCTACTCACTATCTACTACACACTCTCTACTACTTGCTCTCTGCTACTCGCTCTCTACTACTCTCTAGTACTCACTCTACTACTCACTCTCTACTACTCCACTACTCTCTACTACTCCACTACTCTCTACTACTCACTCTCTACTACTCACTCTCTACTACTCTACTACTCTCTACTACTCTCTCTCTACTACTCACTCTCTACTACTCACTCTCTACTACTCACTCTCTACTACTCACTCACTACTACTCTCTACTACTCACTCTCTACTACTCTCTCTCTACTACTCTCTACTACTCACCCTGCTACTCACTCTCTACTACTCTCTAATACTCTCTCTCTGCTACTCACTCTCTACTACTCTCTACTACTCACTCTCTACTACTCGCTACTACTCACTCTACTACTCACTCTCTACTACTCACTCTCTACTACTCTCTACTGCTCACTCTCCACTACTCATTCTCTACTACTCACTCTCAACTACTCTCTACTACTCACTCTCTACTACTCTACTACTGTCTCTACTTCTCACTCTATACTCTTCTCTCTCTACTACTCACTCTCTACTACTCTCTACTACTCACTATCTACTACACACTCTCTACTACTTGCTCTCTGCTACTCGCTCTCTACTACTCTCTAGTACTCACTCCATAACTCACTCTCTACTACTCACTCTCTACTACTCCACTACTCTCTACTACTCACTCTCTACTACTCACTCTCTACTACTCTACTACTCTCTACTACTCTCTCTCTACTACTCACTCTCTACTACTCCCTCTCTACTACTCTCTACTACTCACTCTCTACTACTCTCTCTCTACTACTCTCTACTACTCACTCTCTACTACTCTCTACTACTCACTCTCTACCACTCTCTCTCTACTACTCTCTACTATTCACTCTGCTACTCACTCTCTACTACTCTCGAATACTCTCTCTCTGCTACTCACTCTCTACTACTCTCTACTACTCACTCTCTACTACTCTCTACTACTCACTCTATTACTCACTCTCTACTACTCTCTACTACACACTCTCTAATACTCACTCTCTACTACTCACTCTCCACTACTCACTCTACTACTCTCTACTACTCACTATCTGATACTTTCTCTACTACTCTCTACTACTCACTCTCTACTCTCTATTACTCGCTCTCTACTCTCTACTCTCTACCTCTCTCTCTACTACTCTCTACCTCTGCACCTCTACACCTCTACCTATACACCTCTACCTCTCTACCTCTCTGTACATGCACACATATGCACATATATATATGCATATATATGCATATGCATTTATATATATGTATGTGTATATATACATCTATAAACATATAAATATAATCTGCATATCTATATAAATATAAATGCATGCAAACATATACATATACATATATGCATACATATGCATGGTATGTACATGAAAGTTTGAAAAACTTTAATACCAGCAAAGCTAAAAAGCCACCTAATTACAAACAGAATTACTTTAACTTAAACGAGGGCAAGACCTATTGCATTTTCAATGCTTGTTTACTTTGGTTCCATCCAGAAGGCATTCAGATGTGACACATTTGCCATAAATTCTGAATGGTAGCACTCTAGTTCCTCATTAGATCACTATAGTAAAGCTACTGCTCACCAGGGAAGTCTGCTGCTGGTATTCAAAGTGCATGTTTCAGTCTGCATGTCAGAACTTTTTAATGAAATAGAAGAGGATTTGAGAAGTCAAAATGTGCCCTAATTTTTCTTTCTGCAGCACTAATCATAATTTCTATGGCAAAATGAACCCCCTCATTTTGTTCCTTTGCAAATTAAATGTTTTAACTGTTACCACTTTATTCCAATCAAGATGGCTTCAGGTGTGCCATACTTTTGTCATAAGTAAGACTGTTAGCGCTCTAGTTGTTCTTGAAAACACTCTGGGATTTCTGTCATTGACCTATACTTGGGCTACATCTCGGTGATATTTGTTATACATTTGGGCTCTTTTGTCTCTGGTGGCCATCTTGGGAGACTTGTTATGAAGTTTCGTAATTTCCTCATTTACTACAGTCTCCTCAGTAGGCATACTGTCAGTTTTTTACTTTGATTCAATGAAAAAGGCATTCAGATGTGTCACACATTTGCCATAAATTCAGAATGTTAGCACTCTGGTTGCTCACTAGATCACTGTAGTAAAGCTACTGCTCACCAGGGAAGTCTGCTGCTGGTATTGAAAGTGCATGTTTCAGTCTGCATGTCAGAATTCTTAAATGAAATAGAAGAGGATTTGAGAAGTCTCTCAAAATGTGCCCTAATTTTTCTTTCTGCAGCACTAATCATACATTTTATGGCAAAATGAACCCCCTCATTTTGTTCCTTTTTAAATTAAATGTTTTAAGAGTTACCACTTTATTCCAATCAAGATGGCTTCAGGTGTGCCATATGTTTATCATAAGTAGGAGTGTTAGCGCTCTAGTTGTTCTTTGGAACACTCTGGGAAGCTGCAGCAGAACACAAAGGAATCAACTGACAGTCTCTGCCCTTGTTGGATGTACATGTTTTACTGAGAATGTCAGACTTCATTCTCACATGACTAAGAAAGATACTGTGAATTTACAGAAAATATGCTCTCAGTTTAGCTTATAGATCACCTTCCAAACCTCTGTGGGAGAAGCATGTGAAAATAGTTTTCTCTCAAACATGATTCATGATATCCCAGCAGAAGGCTTTTTCACATGGTAAAAATCACCTTAGAACATACCACAATTCCTAAAATGAGTATGGTACCATCAACAAATGATTTATAATGTAACTAAAGTCTTAAAACCTTCTATTAACTGCAATGCTTTTTAATGAGGTGCTATCATGTATATTGGTCCCAAGATGGCTGCCAACACTTCTTGGATGAAGTGCTGACAGCCAATCAGATCTCAAGATGAGATGTGTGGTTCGGCTCCGCCCAGATATATATGTGATTTTACTTTTGATTTTCTCAGGAACTACTGAACGGATTTACACCATTTAAGCAAAGGGCATGACTCTGAACCAAGGTCTACATTTCTGCCAAATTTGGTGTAATTCCGTTCAGCAGTTCGGGCTGTAGCTGCGTCAACAAGTCCTATGGGAAATTGCATGGGAAAAAGCGTTTTGGGACCCGTCTTTTTTCTCATCCCCGCTTGATGAATCACCACGAAACTTTCAGGATAGGAGTTGACCGGAGCTGGCCAAAAGTTTGGAAAATTTTTCGAAGATTCGTCAACCGGTGCCAGACTTATTGGGAATAGAATGTTGCGGATTTCCCATGGAAAATAGATCCTAACTATAACTACCAGTAGGTAATATATATATATATATATATATATATATATATATATATGTATATATATATATATATATATATATATATATATTACCTACTGGCGGTCGCCAGTAGGTAGTTATAGTTAGGACCCTGTTTCCATAGGAAAACCGCAACATTCTATTTTGAATAACTTTGGCGCCGGTCGACGAATCCTCGCGAAATTTTCAAAATAGGTGGGGCGCTGAGCTCCGCTCCTACCCTGAAAGTCTCGGGGTGATTCGTCAAGCGGGGGCTGAGATAATAGGGGGGTCCCAAAACGCATTTTTCCCATGCATTTTTCCATAGGACCTTTAGACACAGCTACAGCCCGAACGGCTGAACAGAATTCCTTGAAATTTGGCAGAGAGGTAGCCATAAGGTCAAGGAAGTGCCTTTTGCAGGTCTGGTGTAAATCTGTTCAGTATTTCCTGAGAAAATAGCATTTAAAAGCATATATATATGTGGGCGGAGCCTAACCACACATCTCGTCCTGAGATCTGATTGGCTGTCAGCACTTCATCCAAGAAGTGTTGGCAGCCATCTTGGGACCAATATACATGATAGCACCTCATTAAAAAGCATTGCAGTTAATAGAAGGTTTTAAGACTTTAGTTACATTATAAATCATTTGTTGATGGTACCATACTCATTTTAGGAATTGTGGTATGTTCTAAGGTGATTTCACCATGTGAAAAAGCCTTCTGCTGGGATATCATGATTGAGAGAAAAATATTTACTCATGCTTTTACCACAGAGGTTTGGAAGGTGATCTATAAGCTAAACTGAGAGCTTATTTTCTGTAAATTCACATTATCTTTCTCAGTCATGTGAGAATGAAGTCTGACATTCTCAGTAAAACATGTACATCCAACAAGGGCAGAGACTGTCAGTTGATTCCTTTGTGTTCTACTGCAGCTTCCCAGAGTGTTCCAAAGAACTACTAGAGCGCTAACAGCCCTACTTATGATAAACGTATGGCACACCTGAAGCCATCTTGCTTGGATTAAAGTGGTAACTCTTAAAACATTTAATTTAAAAAGGAACAAAATGAGGGGGTTCATTTTTCCATAAAAAGTATGATTAGTGCTGCAGAAAGAAAAATTAGGGCACATTTTGAGTGACTTCTCAAATCCTCTTCTATTTCATTAAAAAATTCTGACATGCAGACTAAAACATGCATTTTCAATACCAGCAGCAGTTTTCCCTGGTGAGCAGTAGCTTTACTACAGTGATCTAATGAGCAAAAAGAGTGCTAACATTCTGAATTTATGGCAAATGTGTGACACATCTGAATGCCTTCTTGATGGAATCAAAGTAAAAAACTGAAAGTATTTCCTACTGAGGAGACTGCAGTAAATGAGGAAATTAGGAAACTTCATAACAAAGAAGTCTCCCAAGATGGCCACCAGAGACAAAAGAGCCCAAATGTAGCCCAAATATCACCCAGATGTAGCCCAAGTATAGCCCAATGACAGAATGTCCCAGAATGTTCTTAAAAACAACTAGAGCGCTTACTGTCTTCATTATGACAAAAGTATGGCACACCTGAAGCCATCTTGATTGGAATAAACTGGTAACACTTAAAACATTTAATTTAAAAAGGAACACAATGAGGGGGTTCATTTTGCCATAGAAATTATGATTAATGCTGAAGAAAGAAAATGAGGGCACATTTTGAGTGACTTCTCAAATCCTCTTCTATTTCATTAAAAAATTCTGACATGCAGACTGAAACATGCACATTTAATACCAGGAGCAGTCTTCCATGGTGAACAGTAGTTTTACTACAGTGATATAATGAGCAACTAGAGTGCTAACATTCAGAATGTATGGCAAATGTGTGACATATCTGAATACCTTCATGATGGAATCAAAGTAAAAAACTGAAAGCATTTCCTACTGAGGAGACTGCAGTACATGAGGAAATTAGGAAACTTCATAACAAATAAATCTCCCAAGATGGCCACCGGAGACAAAAGAGCCCAAATGTAGCTCAAAATCACCCAGATGTAGCCCAAATATAGCCCAATGACAGAAGTGTGCAAAACACTTATTATTTTGTGTTTTTGCAGTGTTATATAGTGCAGACTTGTCAGGTATTGGAGTGCTTTACATGAGCATTGGTTACATCACACAAGAACAAATTCATTTTGGTTGTAGACATGGGGAAACTAAGTGATTTGACCAGAATCACAGAATGTCGAGCTGAAGCAGAAACATCAACCTGGTTCCCCAGTTGCAAAGTCTGCAGTTCTGGAAGTAACACCACATCCTTTCCCCTAAGTGCAACATTTAATCAAGTGGTCAACTGGATAAAAAAACATAAAGATAACAAATAATTTAAAAGTGCTTTGTCGCTATTTGAAAACTCAGAAAATATGTCCTTATTTTAGTCTTTTAGAGCACTAACCATAATTTTGATGCCAATAAGACCTTCTCATATATGTAATTTCTAAAGGAAATGCTCTAGGTATTACAGTTTTGATTACATCAAGATGATGTCAGGCGTTCCACACTTTTGTAATAAATATAGAATGTTAGCAATCCAGTTGTGCATTAGGATACTGTTGAGAGGCAGAGGCCAGGGGCACGGACTCTGAAAATTGAAGGCAGGTAGGAGGGTGCAAAGGCAACAATTTAACCACACTGAGCAGGCAGGAAGGGCCGTGGAAGCACAACAAACTATGGAGGGCAGTGGAAAGGGGGGCAGGGGCAACAAACCAACAATACAGGACTTGCAAGAGAGGCTGTTGGAGGGAAGATCTATTACGGGTCAAGGAAGCTAGGGGCGGTCCCCAGAGCCCCGGGAGCCACCACAGAACTGAGCAGGAGAGTGAGTCAGGGACAAAAGGGGCACCTTAATTTGAGCCGGGGTGCCTAGGAACGCTTGCTCCAAAAATGAAGAAAACAGACATATGAGACATGGAATTGGAGGCAGAATACAATGGCAGTTTAATGAGAAGATGCAACTTCAAAGAAACCGCAGAATAGAGACATAAAGTACAAAATACAGAATCCAGATAATCATACAGCTGTCATGATATTCTCTGTATCTCAATTAATGTACTGACAGAGAGAGAGAGAAAACACATCTATAAATGCATCATGAGAAACAAGTTACACCAAGGAAAATGTTACCTAGGAACACTCACGTTTACTCTTAGAGCAAGCATTCCTGCAATTACAATACAAAATCTTTTAAATGCAAAAGTAAAGAGAACAATGGTTAAACATAACATGACATTTCATATAGGTAAAATAGAATAAGATACTTCAAGCAAAGCAGAGCAAGACATTTTAAGCAGAGGAAGACAAGAGCTCCCAGCTCTTGGGGAAAACCTGCACAGCCTGTTAACCTACATACAGACGGCGAGGTAGTCCCTCGATATCTGTGGGTGCTCCCTTTTTATATCATTTTGTGGGCTCCTTTGCACGCTACATCTACCTACGTATGCTACCCAAAAGCTTCGTCTGCAGATTTTACCAGACATTTCGTCATTTACCCACTTAATGCTGACAATGGACTGGGTGAAAAGGTCAGTCTCTCAGGCCAATCGCTTATCGTAAGTTCCATAGAGCAAGCAGAAAATAATGGGTATTGTACGGGAATTCAATATATTCATGTATAAAATCTTCTCAGTTCTCCTAACTTGACGCTCTGCGGTTGCCACTTCCTTAAAAGCGGGAAACCTGCCCAGGAAGCAAGTACCAGTCCAGGATGCAGCCTACTGTATATCGACAGCTTCAGGGGGATGTTGAACTTTGATACCGAGCACGGAGCACTCGGGTAGGGTGGGGGCTACTAGTTTGGAGCAGGAGGCCTCGCAGACCTGCCTTCAGACTGCTATACACTAAAATTGCAGAGCTATGGTCAATTTAACAAAGAGGCCTACATATTGAACAAAAGGGCCTACACAGGGGTTTTATGCTGGCTGAGTGGTAAGGATGTCTCAGGATAATTATATAGCAACACAGGACCCGCTGGTCAATTTAATACGGCCTACAAATGCGGCTGGCAGGGCAAGGACAAGGGTCTCATACTTCAGGTGTGGACAGAACGGGCCAGGGGCCCCCTGTGATACAAAATCTACCCTCCTTCAAGGCTGTGGCAATGTAATAGACCATTGTGGGCAGAAGGAAGAGGCAATGGTAGTACAACCATACATGCCAACAGACCCGATTCAGCCAGGAAACGTCCAATGTTTTTAAGCTCAAATGGGCTTTATTTGACTGTCTCCTGTCTACAATATCCTCTTTTTCAATGTAACTCAAAGGGGAAAATCAATACCCCAGTTTTTTTTCAAAATCTCCCTCTTACCAGGTTCAAAATGTTTGCAAGTATGGTACATTGGATCATGGAAGGAAATGGGATAGGGACATGGACTTGGATAACAGAGGACAGGAGGGACATGGAGAGGTGCACCAAACTGATCCTGCAGGGCAGGCATCAGGGTTTGCAGCAGCACAATACACCACACAGGGCATGCAGGACGGGAGTGCAGCACAACAATCCATAGAAAGCAAGAGGGAGGGGACAGGACCATGCACATGGACAACAGAGAACAGAGGGGCAAGAGGCAATGGTAGCTAGCTGACCATAATGGACAGACAGGAGAGAAAGCTGCAGCATAACAGAACATAAAGGGCAGGAAGGACGGATCAGGGGCATTACAATGGAACAGACAAGCCAGGAGGGAGGGAGTAGGGGTCTGCACATGTAAACAGAGGGCTGGGGGCAAGGGGGCAGGGCAGGAGCAGCAAGATAGCCATGGAGGTCAGGCAGGATGGGCACTAGAAGCAAGACACACCATGAAGAGCAACAGTGAGACTGTGATGGCATTCACACAGACCATGGAGGGAAGGTGGGAGGGGGTCAGGGGCAGCTAACTGACCACACAGGGAAGGTGGGAGGGGCCATGGCAGCACAGAAGACCATGCATGGCAAGTGGGAGGGTTAGTGGCAGCACCATGGCTATGATGGGCAAGAAGGAGGGTGCAGGGGCATGCACAAAGGACGATGGAGGATAGAAGGGAGGGTCAGGACCTGTGCACAGACAAGAAAGTTCAGGGGAAGGGACCTCACAACAGACCACACGGGGCAGGCAGGAGGAGCAGTTGCAGCACAACAGACCAGGGAGGGCAGAAGGGTGTGGCAGTGCAATGGACCATGTAGGACAGGAGGAAGAGGATAGGGGCATGGCATGTGGACAGGCAGGGTGGAGGTGGCAGGGACAGGTTACAGTCATCTGACAATGCTAGGCAGGTGGGAGGGGAGTGGCAGCTCAACAGAACACTCAGAGTAGATAGGAGTGGCAGGTCCATGGAACATGGTGGGCAAAAAGGATGGAGCAGGGGCATGCACAAAGAAATCGGAGGGCAGGGGGAAGGAGAATAGGGGCAGCAAGCTAAGCACAGAGTTTAAGCAGGAGGTCAATGATGGGGCATAGAATTGGGCAATGGAGGGCAGGAGGAGTGGACTGGTACATCATACTAAATTGAGGGCAGTGGCAGCACATTAGACCATGCATGGCAGGAGGGAGGAGGCTAGTTCATGGATTCACACAATAGAGGATAGGGAGGAGGGGGATGGGGCAGCAAGCTAACTGTTCAGAGAAGGCGGGTATTAGGAACTTTATTGGTTTTAAAACATTGTGTCTGTGCGAACTACTTAAAATATGAACAAGTATGCAGCATAATCTCACTTTTATTCAGGAAGAAGAGGACGTTTGTGACTGTGACTCCGGGCTCACTTGGCAGAAACACCCCCTGACCCTCCACCCCCTATCGCAAAATGTAATGCCCGTGAAAAGGGTAGGTGAACACAGTGTTATATAGAACATAGTCCTGAGAGCACGATTGAAAATTAAAACTAGATATAGTGTATGGTATAAACTATGCACCAAAAAGTGTGATATAAGATGAACCGGGCGTGAAATATAATATGCAATACATTGTGCGCAATGACAGATTCATTGGAGAGCGCGAGATAGCACAGGCACTAGCGCGTGCTATGCGATATGCGCCTTGGAGTGTAATATGCACAGGGCAGTGTTGTGTAACCTAACTAGTCTCTAAAGTTGTAATATAAAATATGTGCTGGGGAGTGTAACGTTGCATATGCACTGTGACAAAGATATGGATCCCAGATTGTAATATGTATGACATAGCACTGTGCGTTATAACATAGGCATCGAGGAAGGCACGTTAGATGGGGCAATATAACCCGTGCGAAGACAAGTGTGGCATGACATATTCACGGGGTGGTGTTACAGTGCACATGGGCTAGAGAGTGTCATAGCATATGCACTAGCTAGTGGAATACAACACAGAGGTGTGTGGCACTCGGCAGGCAATGGTGGGTGTAACACAGCATTGGGCTCTGTCAGGAGCGCGCTGTGACTCTCAAGTGATGTTCATCCCCTTTCCAGAGAGTAAAATAAAAAGTATTACACATCCGGCAGTGGATGTGTGTTTTATTAACCGTGAGGGGGGTTTCTTACATAGTTTTGGTCGAATTTTTGTCGAATCCTCTTTGAATGGCTTGGTGTGCATGTGTATTAAATGTGCCCGTCAATAGCTACCCATGTTTGTATAAATAAACGACAAGGGTGTCTACCGGCATTAGGCACGGTAGGGCATCAGACATGTCAGAGCTTTACTAGTGGTGTAAATACATTCCACGTGGATTCATTGCATGCATAGTCGCCTTTTAATGAATATCACGCAAATCGTCATGGTGATAGGTACGTACGGTTTGTCCAGCATGTCCTAGGTGTGTCTATCAATATATATTTTTTAAAAATAATAAAAAACAGTGGCCGGCCCTGGGGATTGGGGTCAAAAAAATATAATTAGGAGACAGGCCCTGGGGGATGGGGTCATCAGGGCCTATAAATTAGAATAAGAAGGGGAACCACACAGCCCCCTTCTTAAAAAATTAAAATAAATAAAAGACTGGCGTTGTGCCGGAGGCCATACCCCCTCCGTGCAGCACTCTGCAAACGCGCCCCCAATAGGCATCTCCAGTATGCGCCAGGGAGCTGCGCTGCAGACAGGTGTTCTGAGGCCAAGCCCCTATTTACACCTCTCTGCAACGCAGCTCTGTGGCGCTTACTGGAGGTACCTAGTGGTCTAGTTTGACCCTAGGGACCCTTAGGATTCAAGGGGACTTAATCTTTCAACTTAGAACAGCCACAGGGCGCGTTTACACAGTGGTGAAGGGAGGGGACGGGGCCTGAGGTGACGTGTGCAAACACGCACTATGGCACGTTTTAAATTGGGGATATAATTTCCCTTCAATACTGAGGGCCCCTGGGGGCTAACTAGCCCACCAAGTGCTTCCAGTAAGCGCCACTGAGCTGCATTGCAGAGAGGTGGTCCAGGCCGTGCCACTTTTTACACCTCTCTGCAACGCAGCTCTGTGGCACTTACTGGAGGTACCTAGTGGGCTAGTTGGACCCTAGGGACCCTCAGGATTCAAATGAACTTAATCTCCCAACTAAAATTGGACACAGGGCGTGTTTACAGAGTGGTGAAGGGAGGGGACGGGGCCTGAGTTAACGTGTACAAAAACGCCCTGTGCCCTGTTTTAAGAGGTAGTTTTAATCCCCATGCCCTATTATATACTAGGGGCTTACAGAGGAGGTCATGCTAATCACAGGGGGACCCCAACGCATAATGTTCCCTAGTGTATGTAGGTGTTTTCACTGTATTCTAAGTGTCTTTTAACATAGTACTGGCTCTAGGACTGGTTAGTCAGACTCAGTTACCACCAGTATCCGTCTGAAAAAGTTGAGGGTACAGGATGATTTTGCAACAAGGCTTCTTTCTGCTCTTCTTTTTGTTCTTTCTGCACGTTATCCTTCTTCCTGCACTTATCTTCGTATTTGAGGACTTCTGTTGCTTCTTTCTGCACTTCTTTTGTTTCTTTCTGTGCATTTTTTCTTCTTTCTTCACATGTCCTATCTCTGTAGGCATAGTTAGAAATTAGCATTTAAAAAACCTTTGAAATTCACAGAAAAAACCATAGGTTTCAGGCTCGTTATAGTTAGGAATTAGCATTTAAAAAACCTCAGAAATTCATTGAAAAAACCATAGGTTTCAGGGGTGTTATAGTTAGCTGGACTTTTCACTTGTACAAAACCATTGAAATTCCCCCGTTATAGTTAGTTCAGCTAACTATAACTCGCGCGCCCGCAATGCACTGCTGATGACGTCACATATTACATCACTCATGACATGGTCAGTGACATCACTCATGACATCACTGATGACATCTCAAATGACATCACTGATGACATCACTGATGACATCATCCTTGTGATAGAGTGGCAGACCTCCTCTCACCCTAATATAACCTTTGATACACACATTCAAAAATAGAGACTAAAATTTTCAAAACAATGGACATACCAGTACCAGTTACAACAACCTCTTCAGTAATTCTAAGATCCACATACACATCCACTCATTCACCAACAGTCCTATACAGTCACTCATACATGTACTCACTCATCATATGTACTCATACACCTATACATCCTGTTACACAATGCCACTCATCCATAGAGTTACTCACACACATAGTCACTCATGCTAATAAAGAATCAAACATACATTTACTTGCATATACAGTTATACACACACCACCACACTTACTTCTACGGAAACCTACACATACTTAGTCTTTTAAACAATCACTTATAGAAACACATACTTATTCATACAGGAACTCTTTCAATCTCTCACTCTCACATATACTCACATATATACACCAATAGTCACATATACTAGTTTAAAACATATGTAGTTACTCATAAAGACACTATTGAGACAGTCATTCACTCACTAACACACCCATACACACACTCATCCACCCATACAGTCCTGCACACATGCTGTGTTCAACACATACAAACAGTGAGTCACTCATTCATGCACCTATGCACTACGTAATACCCCCCACCGAACCATGCAGACACTCAGACTGATACTCAAAAAACCAACTAATAACCTATATAGACACCCATGTAGCTACTCACCAACCCATGCAGCCACTTATACACAAAGTGAGAGACTGATACAGATATTTACATATTTAAACATTACTCACTAAGCCATGTATTCACTATGATACACTTAATCAGTCAGTTACACAATCCATTTTTCAAAAACAAATCATCCATTTAGACACTTATATACCCATTTATTCTTCCATCGACCTTGAGATATACATATATAAAACATATTTAATTTTCAGAAAAACACACATTCACTGGATGATGTCATCAGTGATGTCATCAGTGATGTCATTTGAGATGTCATCAGTGATGTCATGAGTGATGTCACTGACCATGTCATGAGTGATGTAATATGTGACGTCATCAGCAGTGCATTGCGGGCGCGCGAGTTATAGTTAGCTGAACTAACTATAACGGGGGAATTTCAATGGTTTTGTACAAGTGAAAAGTCCAGCTAACTATAACACCCCTGAAACCTATGGTTTTTTCAATGAATATATATATATATATATATATTACAGCTCCAAAGTCCACCTTGGCAATATATGCACTCTTGCAGACGGGTGCGGTTAGTGTGGAGTTGGGTCCACACAAATATCAAAGCTCCGGTTCCCAAAAGAAACACACCGCACTCACGGGGCCCAGGTTGAAGATGCTTTATTCACAAGGACGCGTTTCGGCGTTCTGCCTTCATCTGCTTGTGTTTGAAAAGCGGCACAACCTATCATGATGGTTTTTAACAGGTGAGTCCCATTGGATATGGCACACAAACATCGAAAGAGGACTCGGACCCAGCATTCTTCTTCCCTGATGTATTCTGGGATTCGAAGTCCGTTAAAGAAAAAGATTTTTCTTAGTTGCGGCACAATTGCTGTCCTCTTTAAGTGCCCTGTCGATCATACCAGCCATACCACCTTTGCGCCATGGAGTGCCTCCTCTCCGAGGACCCCTCGCCTTGCCACAGGGTCTCGCTGCACTCAGCGCGGGAGCAGGTCAAATGGCCAAAGCTTCCACAGGCATGATTCCTGTCAACAAGAGTCGGCGTCGGTGCTCTGATTCCCTGATGGCGGTGCAATTGCAAATTAAATTACAGCTCCAAAGTCCACCTTGGCAATATATGCACTCTTGCAGATGGGTGCGGTTAGTGTGGAGGTGGGTCCACACAAATATCAAAGCTCCGGTTCCCAAAAGAAACACACCGCACTCACGGGGCCCAGGTTGAAGAGGCTTTATTCACAAGGACGTGTTTCGGCGTTCTGCCTTCATCTGCTTGTGTTTGAAAAGCGGCACAACCTATCATGATGGTTTTTAACAGGTGAGTCCCATTGGATATGGCACACAAACATCGAAAGAGGACTCGGACCCAGCATTCTTCTTCCCTGATGTATTCTGGGATTCGAAGTCCGTTAAAGAAAAAGATTTTTCTTAGTTGTGGCACAATTGCTGTCCTCTTTAAGTGCCCTGTCGATCATACCAGCCATACCACTTTTGCGCCATGGAGTGCCTCCTCTCCGAGGACCCCTCGCCTTGCCACAGGGTCTCGCTGCACTCAGCGCGGGAGCAGGTCAAATGGCCAAAACTTCCACAGGCATGATTCCTGTCAACAAGAGTCGGCGTTGGTGCTCTGATTCCCTGATGGCGGTGCAATTGCAAATTAAATTACAGCTCCAAAGTCCACCTTGGCAATATATGCACTCTTACAGACGGGTGCGGTTAGTGTGGAGGTGGGTCCACACAAATATCAAAGCTCCGGTTCCCAAAAGAAACACACCGCACTCACGGGGCCCAGGTTGAAGAGGCTTTATTCACAAGGACGCGTTTCGGCGTTCTGCCTTCATCTGCTTGTGTTTGAAAAGCGGCACAACCTATCATGATGGTTTTTAACAGGGGAGTCCCATTGGATATGGCACACAAACATCGAAAGAGGACTCGGACCCAGCATTCTTCTTCCCTGATGTATTCTGGGATTCGAAGTCTGTTAAAGAAAAAGATTTTTCTTAGTTGTGGCACAATTGCTGTCCTCTTTAAGTGCCCTGTCGATCATACCAGCCATACCACCTTTGCGCCATGGAGTGCCTCCTCTCCGAGGACCCCTCGCCTTGCCACAGGGTCTCGCTGTACTCAGCGCGGGAGCAGGTCAAATGGCCAAAGCTTCCACAGGCATGATTCCTGTCAACAAGAGTCGGCGTCGGTGCTCTGATTCCCTGATGGCGGTGCTATTGCAAATTAAATTATAGCTCCAAAGTCTACCTTGGCAATATATGCACTCTTGCAGACGGGTGCGGTTAGTGTGGAGGTGGGTCCACACAAATATCAAAGCTCCGGTTCCCAAAAGAAACACACCGCACTCACGGGGCCCAGGTTGAAGATGCTTTATTCACAAGGACGCGTTTCGGCGTTCTGTCTTCATCTGCTTGTGTTTGAAAAGCGGCACAACCTATCATGATGGTTTTTAACAGGTGAGTCCCATTGGATATGGCACACAAACATCGAAAGAGGACTCGGACCCAGCATTCTTCTTCCCTGATGTATTCTGGGATTCGAAGTCCGTTAAAGAAAAAGATTTTTCTTGGTTGCGGCACAATTGCAGTCCTCTTTAAGTGCCCTGTCGATCATACCAGCCATACCATCTTTGCGCCATGGAGTGCCTCCTCTCCGAGGACCCCTCGCCTTGCCACAGGGTCTCGCTGCACTCAGCGCGGGAGCAGGTCAACCTGGGCCCCGTGAGTGCAGTGTGTTTCTTTTGGGAACCGGAGCTTTGATATATATATATATACATATATTCCAAACAGAAAAAGCACCCACAGTTGGAGAACCTCTCACTTTGTGTCGTATTCTTTTATTTTTGCCAGGCAGCATCGCAAATGAACTTAGTAGATACAGGCTAGTCTTGCCACAGTTCTCCCCAACACGTTTCTGGCATCATCTTGCCCTTGTTCACGGGAAACGGCTCAAGTGGAGAGGCAGCGTCACAGATATTTCAACTAAGTAGCGTGTTCAAGTCCCGCCCAGTGGGCGTATCCGCTCTATGTATTCTGGTACTAGTAGTCTTTCATTAATAATCCTCTCGTAGGTATCACTGCTAATTCTCCTAACAGTTTCTTAACTTTCACAATGGATTGCTGTGTCCACATCAGGTCATTGCGGTGCTGTTCTCACCCTCGCAAAAAGGGCACATTGTTCCATGGACACCGTTTTCGGAACAATGTCGGACCCGCACTTCCGCAGGGGGGTTCTCCGTGACCTGAGTAGGCCGCAAATATTCCAAACAGAAAAAGCACCCACAGTTGGAGAACCTCTCACTTCGTGTCGTATTCTTTTATTTTTGCCAGGCAGCATCGCAAATGAACTTAGTAGATACACGATAGTCTTGCCACAGTTCTCCCCAAAGCGTTTCTGGCATCATCTTGCCCTTGTTCACAGGAAATGGCTCAAGTGGAGAGGCAGCGTCACAGATATTTCAACTAAGTAGCGTGTTCATGTCCCGCCCAGTGGGCGTATCCGCTCTATGTATTCTGGTATTAGCAGTCTTTCATTAATTATCCTCTCGTAGGTATCGCTGCCAATTCTCCTAAAAGTTTCTTAACTTTCACAATGGATTGCTGTGTCCACATCGGGTCATTGCGGTGCTGTTCTCACCCTCGCAAAAAGGAAACATTGTTCCATGGACACCGTTTTTGTAACGATGTCGGACCCGCACTTCCACAGGGGGGTTCTCCGTGACCTGAGTAGGCCGCAAATATTCCAAACAGAAAAAGCACCCACAGTTGGAGAACCTCTCACTTCGTGTCGTATTCTTTTATTTTTGCCAGGCAGCATCGCAAATGAACTTAGTAGATACACGATAGTCTTGCCACAGTTCTCCCCAAAGCGTTTCTGGCATCATCTTGCCCTTGTTCACAGGAAATGGCTCAAGTGGAGAGGCAGCGTCACAGATATTTCAACTAAGTAGCGTGTTCATGTCCCGCCCAGTGGGCGTATCCGCTCTATGTATTCTGGTATTAGCAGTCTTTCATTAATTATCTTCTCGTAGGTATCGCTGCCAATTCTCCTAAAAGTTTCTTAACTTTCACAATGGATTGCTGTGTCCACATCGGGTCATTGCGGTGCTGTTCTCACCCTCTCAAAAAGGAAACATTGTTCCATGGACACCGTTTTTGTAACGATGTCGGACCCGCACTTCCACAGGGGGGTTCTCCGCGACCTGAGTAGGCTGCAAATATTCCAAACAGAAAAAGCACCCACAGTTGGAGAACCTCTCACTTCGTGTTGTATTCTTTTATTTTTGCCAGTCAGCATCGCAAATGAACTTAGTAGATACACGCTAGTCTTGCCACAGTTCTCCCCAAAGCGTTTCTGGCATCATCTTGCCCTTGTTCACAGGAAATGGCTCAAGTGGAGAGGCAGCGTCACAGATATTTCAACTAAGTAGCGTGTTCATGTCCCGCCCAGTGGGTGTATCCGCTCTATGTATTCTGGTATTAGCAGTCTTTCATTAATTATCCTCTCGTAGGTATCGCTGCCAATTCTCCTAAAAGTTTCTTAACTTTCACAATGGATTGCTGTGTCCACATCGGGTCATTGCGGTGCTGTTCTCACCCTCGCAAAAAGGAAACATTGTTCCATGGACACCGTTTTTGTAACTATGTCGGACCCGCACTTCCACAGGGGGGTTCTCCGGGACCTGAGTAGGCTGCAAATATTCCAAACAGAAAAAGCACCCACAGTTGGAGAACCTCTCACTTCGTGTTGTATTCTTTTATTTTTGCCAGTCAGCATCGCAAATGAACTTAGTAGATACAGGCTAGTCTTGCCACAGTTCTCCCCAACACGTTTCTGGTATCATCTTGCCCTTGTTCACGGGAAATGGCTCAAGTGGAGAGGCAGCTTCACAGATATTTCAACTAAGTAGCGTGTTCAAGTCCTGCCCAGTGGGCGTATCCACTCTATGTATTCTGGTACTAGTAGTCTTTCATTAATAATCCTCTCGTAGGTATCACTGCCAAATTCTCCTAACAGTTTCTTAACTTTCACAGTGGATTGCTGTGTCCACATCAGGTCATTGCGGTGCTATTCTCACTCTCGCAAAAAGGGCACATTGGACACCGTTTCGTAAGGATGTCGGACCCGCACTTCCGCAGGGGGGTTCTCCGCGACCTGAGTAGGCCAAAAATATTCCAAACAGAAAAAGCACCCACAGTTGGAGAACCTCCAACTTCGTGTCGTATTCTTTTATTTTTGCCAAGCAGCAATATAACTATTAGTACATTTAAAAATTGACATTTAAGAAATCTTTGAAATTCACTGAAAAAACCATAGGTTTCAGACATGTTATAGTTAGGAATTAGCATTTTAAAAACCTTTGAAATTCACTGAAAAAACATAGGTTTCAGACATGTTATAGTTAGGAATCAGCATTTAAAAAACCTTTGAAATTCACTGAAAAAAACATAGGTTTCAGACATGTTATAATTAGGAATTAGCATTTAAAAAACTTCAGAAATTCACTGAAAAAGCCATAGGTTTCAGGGGCGTTATAGTTAGCTGGACATTTCACTCGTACAAAACCATTGAAATTCCCCCGTTATAGTTAGTTCGGCTAACTATAACACGCGCGCCCGCAATGCACTGCTGATGATGTCACATATTACATCACTCATGACATGGTCAGTTACATCACTCATGACATCACTGATGACATCTCAAATGACATCACTGATGACATCACTGATGACATAATCCAGTGAATGTGTGTTTTTCTTAAAATTAAATATGTTTTATATATGTATATCTCAAGTTTGATGGAAAAATCAATTGGTATATATATATATATATATTCACTTAAAAAACCATAGGTTTCACACATGTTATAGTTAGCTGGACATTTCACTCGTGAAAAACCATTGAAATTCCCCCGTTATAGTTAGTGCAGGCAACTATAACTCACGCGACCGCAATCCTCTGCTGATGACGTCAGATATTACATCACTGTATTTAGACACTTATTTACCCATGTCTTCTTCCATTAATTTTTAGCTATACATATATTACAAATATTTTTTTTTCAGAAAGACACATATGTCATCAGTGATGTAATATCTGACGTCATCAGCAGAGGATTCGGTCACGTGAGTTATAGTTGCCTGCACTAACTATAACGGGGGAATTTCAATAGTTTTTCACGAGTGAAATGTCCAGCTGTGTGAAACCTATGGTTTTTTAAGTGAATTTGCAAGGTTTTTTAAATGCTAATTCCTAACTATAAAGTGTGTGAAACCTATGGTTTTTTCAGTGAATTTGTACGTTTTTTTAAATGCTAAGTTATGTATTTATTTTTTATTTTTTTTTAAGGTTTTTCACCATGCGCGTACCGTACGCGCACGGTGCGCTTCGCGCACCGTGAGCGTGCTGTGGGCGCGCGGTGCACTTCGCGCACCGCGCGCCCACGTTACGCAGTTCGTGGAATTTTTCCTTTTCTACCGTACGCGCACGCTACGCGTACTCCGCGATTTTTCGCAAAAAAATTAAAGGAAATTTTGGCCCTTGGGGGTCCTTCTGGGACCCCCTGAACTAAGGCTAGGGGGTCAGGAACTGTCCATCCTGCCCCCTTTTCACGTTCTCCACCTTTGTTTTTCACCCCCTCAGACTGCGAGAGACAAAATGGCGGCCGACACTTCCTGGTTTCGACCGATTCGAATGTTTACTAAGATCTAACAACCAATCAGAATCGCGCTCGCGCACGGCAGCGTGTGCGTACGGTAAATTTTACCGTACGCGCACGGTGCGCGCTTACAGATATATATATTGATTTAAATGCTATTTTCTCAGGAAATACTGAACAGATTTACACCAAACCTGCAAAAGGCACATCCCTGACCTGAGGACTACCTCTCTGCCAAATTTCAAGTAATTCTGTTGAGCTGTTCGGGCTGTAGCTTGGACTAAAGGTCCTATGGAAAAATGCATGGGGAAAACGTGTTTTGGGACCCCCCCTTTTTCTCAGCCCCCGCTTGACGAATCCCCCCGAGACTTTCAGGGAAGGAGCGGAGCGGAGCGCCCCACCTATTTTGAACATTTCGTGAGGATTCGTCAATCGGCGCCAAAGTTATTTCAAATAGAATGTTGCGGATCCTAACAATAACTATCTACTGGCGACCGCCAGTAGATAATATATATATATATATATATATATATATATATATATATATATATATATACATCATCACAGGAAACCCATTTGAAGTAGAGCCACACGAAGGGTAAATTTCGCTCACTTTTAATGGAAGACAGCCTGCCAGCAGGACCCAACAAGGACAGCAAAGTTCAATACATCTGCGCCAGACGCGTTTCAGGGGTAAACCTTTCTTCAGTGGCGTTTCTTGCTGAATGACTGGAAATGTAGCTAAGAGCACGGCTTATAATTTCGATCACCTGTCCCAGTGGGCGTGCCTTTTCTCACGGCCTTGTGGGTGATTTCAGTTACCTGCCCCAGTGGGCGTGCCTTTTCTCACGGCCTTATGGGTGATGTAGTGCTCTATAATGATCCCCAGTGGGTGCACTCTCTCAGTCTCTATTGCAACTTGTTAAACAAATGTCCAGGGCGGGACCTGCCCCGCTTTGTGGCTGACAACCGGAGCGTCAAACTGGCTCCCTCCCTGCAAGGGCTCCAGCTCACCTTCGTTCTCACTGTAGACGCGCTTTCCTGGTGCTGTCAAAAGACCCGCGATACGCGGTGGGCTCCTCTTCGCGACCGGGTAAGGGCCGCCTTTTACATACATCATCACAGGAAACCCATTTGAAGTAGAGCCACACGAAGGGTAAATTTCGCTCACTTTTAATGGAAGACAGCCTGCCAGCAGGACCCAACAAGGACAGCAAAGTTCAATACATCTGCGCCAGACGCGTTTCAGGGGTAAACCTTTCTTCAGTGGCGTTTCTTGCTGAATGACTGGAAATGTAGCTAAGAGCACGGCTTATAATTTCGATCACCTGTCCCAGTGGGCGTGCCTTTTCTCACGGCCTTGTGGGTGATTTCAGTTACCTGCCCCAGTGGGCGTGCCTTTTCTCACGGCCTTATGGGTGATGTAGTGCTCTATAATGATCCCCAGTGGGTGCACTCTCTCAGTCTCTATTGCAACTTGTTAAACAAATGTCCAGGGCGGGACCTGCCCCGCTTTGTGGCTGACAACCGGAGCGTCAAACTGGCTCCCTCCCTGCAAGGGCTCCAGCTCACCTTCGTTCTCACTGTAGACGCGCCTTCCTGGTGCTGTCAAAAGACCCGCGATACGCGGTGGGCTCCTCTTCGCGACCGGGTAAGGGCCGCCTTTTACATACATCATCACAGGAAACCCATTTGAAGTAGAGCCACACGAAGGGTAAATTTCGCTCACTTTTAATGGAAGACAGCCTGCCAGCAGGACCCAACAAGGACAGCAAAGTTCAATACATCTGCGCCAGACGCGTTTCAGGGGTAAACCTTTCTTCAGTGGCGTTTCTTGCTGAATGACTGGAAATGTAGCTAAGAGCACGGCTTATAATTTCGATCACCTGTCCCAGTGGGCGTGCCTTTTCTCACGGCCTTGTGGGTGATTTCAGTTACCTGCCCCAGTGGGCGTGCCTTTTCTCACGGCCTTATGGGTGATGTAGTGCTCTATAATGATCCCCAGTGGGTGCACTCTCTCAGTCTCTATTGCAACTTGTTAAACAAATGTCCAGGGCGGGACCTGCCCCGCTTTGTGGCTGACAACCGGAGCGTTAGAGACTAGAGACTGAGAGAGTGCACCCACTGGGGATCATTATAGAGCACTACATCACCCATAAGGCCGTGAGAAAAGGCACGCCCACTGGGGCAGGTAATTGAAATCACCCACAAGGCCGTGAGAAAAGGCACGCCCACTGGGACAGGTGATCCAAATCAAAAGCCGTGCTCTCAGCTACATTTCCAGTCACTCAGCAAGAAACGCCACTGAAGAAAGGTTTACCCCTGAAACGCGTCTGGCGCAGATGTATTGAACTTTGCTGTCCTTGTTGGGTCCTGCTGGCAGGCTGTCTTCCATTAAAAGTGAGCGAAATTTACCCTTCGTGTGGCTCTACTTCAAATGGGTTTCCTGTGATGGTGTATATATATATATATATATATATATATATATATATATATATATATATATATATATATATATATATATATATATATATTTTCACTGAAAAAACCATAGGTTTCAGGCCTGATATAGTTAGGAATTAGCATTTAAAAAACCTTAGAAATTCACTGAAAAAGCAATAGGCTTTAGGGGTGTTATAGTTAGCTGGACATTTCACTTGAACAAAACCATTGAAATTCCTCTGATATAGTTAGTTGTACTAACTACATCTTGCGCGCCCGCAATCCACTGCTGATGATGTCACATATTACATCATTCATGACATGGTTAGTGACATCACTGATGACATCTCCTGCAGAGAGGTGCAAGGAGGGGGCGTGGCGTCCTGCCAGATCCCTTCTTTTTTTTTTTCGTTTTTTAGAAGGGGGCTGTGTAGCTCCCCTTCTTTTTCTAATTTATTGGCCCTGGGGACCCCATCCCCCAGGGCCTGCCCCCAATTTTTTTTAAAAACAAAAATCAGGAAGGGGGCTGCGTGGCTCCCCTCCCGAGGCCTTAATTTGCCCCGGGGACCCCATCCCCCGGGGCATGGCCCTTTTTTGGCCCCGGGGATCCCATCCCCGTGGACGTTTTTAATTTTTTTTTATTTTCTAGGAGGGGGGCCACGTGGCCCCCCTCCCAGGCCACTACTGGCCCCGGGGACCCCATCCCCCGGGGCCTGGCCACCTCGTTGGGGACCATGGGGGGTCCCCAATACCCCCAAGGTCCCAGCCGGCTCCCTGCCTCCTGCGGGAAGCGGCATTGCTTTTCCACATGGGTAGCAGCTAACATGCTGCTCCCCATGTGGAAAAGCAATCTGCTTTGCTTCATTGAAACGAGAGCAGGTTTCCCTGCTCTCGCTTCAATGAAGCAAAGCAGTTTGCAATGGTAGGGTGGGAGCCACGAGGCTCCCACCCTGCCATTGCAAACAACAGTGTACCGGGGGTGGGCACCCCGGGACACTGCAGGAGCCGGCCCTTTGGGTGGCGGTCCCCAGGAACATCATTGGCTCCAGGGGGGCCACGTGGCCCCCCTCCCACTTAATTTAAATCCCCGGGGGGTGGTGGTCCCCGGGGCTTGGGGGTCCGTAACACCCCCCCATGTGAACTAATTAGTGCCCCGGGGAGGTGGCAGTCCCCGGGGCGTGTGGGGGGGGCTCGAGCCTCCCCCAAATAGTGTTTCTTCTTTTTTTATTTAAACAAGCCCCGGGGTGGTGGTCCCTGGGGCTGCGGGGGGGCCATGAGCCCCCCGCATACATTCACATAAAGTCACGGGGGTGGTGGTCCCCGGGGCTTGTGGGGGCCTTTGAGCCCCCCACCCATCTATTATAAAGCCCCAGGGGTGGCGGTCCCTGGGGCTGGGGGGAGCTGAGAGCCCCTCCATAATTCAGATAAGCCCCGGGGGGTGGTGGTTCCCCGGGGCCAGACCAGCCACAATAAACAAGAAAGCCAGGGTGTCCCCATAGAAACATCACGCGTAGAAAGGTTACCGCTCAGCATATCTGGCAGTAGCAACCACATCGAGCCCTTGCATCCTCTTGTTTGCCTATGCCAATCGCGTTTCAAGCTGTAAGCCCTTTGTCATTGGCATGCAAATAACAAAGTGAGGCACCCAAGTAAATTCAAAACACTTTATTAACATATATATATATATATATATATATATATATATATATATATATATATATATATATATATATTACCTACTGGCGGTCGCCAGTAGGTAGTTATAGTTAGGACCCTGTTTCCATAGGAAATCCGCAACATTCTATTTGGAATAACTTTGGCGCCGGTCGACGAATCCTCGCAAAATTTTCAAAATAGGTGGGGCGCTACTCTCCGCTCCTACCCTGAAAGTCTCGGGGGGATTCGTCAAGCAGGGGCCGAGAAAAAAGGGGGTCCCAAAACGCGTTTTCCCCATGCATTTTTCCATAGGACCTTTAGACACAGCTACAGCCCGAACGGCTGAACAGAATTACTTGAAATTTGGCAGAGAGGTAGCCATAAGGTCTGGTGTAAATCTGTTCAGTATTTCCTGAGAAAATAGCATTTAAAAGCATATATATATGTGGGCGGAGCCTAACCACACATCTCATCTTGAGATCTGATTGGCTGTCAGCACTTCATCCAAGAAGTGTTGGCAGCCATCTTGGGACCAATATACATGATAGCACCTCATTAAAAAGCATTGCAGTTAATAGAAGGTTTTAAGACTTTAGTTACATTATAAATCATTTGTTGATGGTACCATACTCATTTTAGGAATTGTGGTATGTTCTAAGGTGATTTCACCATGTGAAAAAGCCTTCTGCTGGGATATCATGATTGAGAGAAAAATATTTTCTCATGCTTTTACCACAGAGGTTTGGAAGGTGATCTATAGGCTAAACTGAGAGCTTATTTTCTGTAAATACATATTATCTTTCTCAGTCATGTGAGAATGAAGTCTGACATTCTCAGTAAAACATGTACATCCAACAAGGGCAGAGACTGTCAGTTGATTCCTTTGTGTTCTACTGCAGCTTCCCAGAGTGTTCCAAAGAACTACTAGAGCGCTCACAGTCCTACTTATGATAAACGTATGGCACACCTGAAGCCATCTTGCTTGGATTAAAGTGGTAACTCTTAAAACATTTAATTTAAAAAGGAACAAAATGAGGGGGTTCATTTTTCCATAAAAAGTATGATTAGTGCTGCAGAAAGAAAAATTAGGGCACATTTTGAGTGACTTCTCAAATCCTCTTCTATTTCATTAAAAAATTCTGACATGCAGACTGAAACATGCACTTTCAATACCAGCAGCAGTTTTCCCTGGTGAGCAGTAGCTTTACTACAGTGATCTAATGAGCAAAAAGAGTGCTAACATTCTGAATTTATGGCAAATGTGTGACACATCTGAATGCCTTCTTGATGGAATCAAAGTAAAAAACTGAAAGTATTTCCTACTGAGGAGACTGCAGTAAATGAGGAAATTAGGAAACTTCATAACAAATAAGTCTCCCAAGATGGCCACCAGAGACAAAAGAGCCCAAATGTAGCCCAAATATCACCCAGATGTAGCCCAAGTATAGCCCAATGAGAGAATGTCCCAGAATGTTTTAAAAACAACTAGAGCGCTTACTGTCTTCATTATGACAAAAGTATGGCACACCTGAAGCCATCTTGATTGGAATAAACTGGTAAAACTTAAAACATTTCATTTAAAAAGGAACACAATGAGGAGGTTCATTTTGCCATAGAAATTATGATTAATGCTGAAGAAAGAAAATGAGGGCACATTTTGAGTGACTTCTCAAATCCTCTTCTATTTCATTAAAAAATTCTGACATGCAGACTGAAACATGCACTTTTAATACCAGGAGCAGACTTCCATGGTGCAGTAGTTTTACTACAGTGATCTAATGAGCAACTAGAGTGCTAACATTCAGAATTTATGGCAAATGTGTGACATATCTGAATACCTTCATGATGGAATCAAAGTAAAAAACTGAAAGCATTTCCTACTGAGGAGACTGCAGTACATGAGGAAATTAGGAAACTTCATAACAAATAAATCTCCCAAGATGGCCACCGGAGACAAAAGAGCCCAAATGTAGCCCAAAATCACCCAGATGTAGCCCAAATATAGCCCAATGACAGAAGTGTGCAAAACACTTATTATTTTGTGTTTTTGCAGTGTTATATAGTGCAGACTTGTCAGGTATTGGAGTGCTTTACATGAGCATTGGTTACATCACACAAGAACAAATTCATTTTGGTTGTAGACATGGGGAGACTAAGTGATTTGACCAGAATCACAGAATGTCGAGCTGAATCAGAAACTTCAACCTGGTTCCCCAGTTGCAAAGTCTGCAGTTCTGGAAGTAACACCACATCCTCTCCCCTAAGTGCAACATTTAATCAAGTGGTCAACTGGATAAAAAAACATAAAGATAACAAATAATTTAAAAGTGCTTTGTCGCTATTTGAAAACTCAGAAAATATGTCCTTATTTTAGTCTTTTAGAGCACTAACCATAATTTTGATGCCAATAAGACCCTCTCATATATGTAATTTCTAAAGGAAATGCTCTAGGTATTACAGTTTTGATTACATCAAGATGATGTCAGGCGTTCCACACTTTTGTAATAAATATAGAATGTTAGCAATCTAGTTGTTCATTAGGATACTGTTGAGAGGCAGAGGCCAGGGGCACGGACTCTGAAAATTGAAGGCAGGTAGGAGGGTGCAAAGGCAACAATTTAACCACACTGAGCAGGCAGGAAGGGCCGTGGAAGCACAACAGACTATGGAGGGCAGTGGAAAGGGGGGCAGGGGCAACAAACCAACAATACAGGACTTGCAAGAGAGGCTGTTGGAGGGAAGATCTATTACGGGTCAAGGAAGCTAGGGGCGGTCCCCAGATCCCCGGGAGCCACCACAGAACTGAGCAGGAGAGTGAGTCAGGGACAAAAGGGGCACCTTAATTTGAGCCGGGGTGTCTAGGAACGCTTGCTCCAAAAATGAAGAAAACAGACATATGAGACATGGAATTGGAGGCAGAATACAATGGCAGTTTAATGAGAAGATGCAACTTCAAAGAAACCGCAGAATAGAGACATAAAGTACAAAATACAGAATCCAGATAATCATACAGCTGTCATAATATTCTCTGTATCTCAATTAATGTACTGACAGAGAGAGAGAGAAAACACATCTATAAATGCATCATGAGAAACAAGTTACACCAAGGAAAATGTTACCTAGGAACACTCACGTTTACTCTTAGAGCAAGCATTCCTGCAATTACAATACAAAATCTTTTAAATGCAAAAGTAAAGAGAACAATGGTTAAACATAACATGACATTTCATATAGGTAAAATAGAATAAGATACTTCAAGCAAAGCAGAGCAAGACATTTTAAGCAAAGGAATACAAGAGCTCCCAGCTCTTGGGGAAAACCTGCACTGCCTGTTAACCTACATACAGACGGCGAGGTAGTCCGTCGATATCTGTGGGTGCTCCCTTTTTATATCATTTTGTGGGCTCCTTTGCACGCTACATCTACCTACGTATGCTACCCAAAACCTTCGTCTGCAGATTTTACCAGACATTTCGTCATTTACCCACTTAATGCTGACAATGGACTGGGTGAAAAGGTCAGTCTCTCAGGCCAATCGCTTAACGTAAGTTCCATAGAGCAAGCAGAAAATAATGGGTATTGTACGGGAATTCAATATATTCATGTATAAAATCTCCTCAGTTCTCCTAACTTGACGCTCTGCGGTTGCCACTTCCTTAAAAGCGGGAAACCTGCCCAGGAAGCAAGTACCAGTCCAGGATGCAGCCTACTGTATGTCGACAGCTTCAGGGGGATGTTGAACTTTGATACAGAGCACGGAGCACTCGGGTAGGGTGGGGGCTACTAGTTTGGATCAGAAGGCCTCGCAGACCTGCCTTCAGACTGCTATACACTAAAATTGCAGAGCTATGGTCAATTTAACAAAGAGGCCTACATATTGAACAGAAGGGCCTACACAGGGGTTTTATGCTGGCTGAGTGGTAAGGATGTCTCAGGATAATTATATAGCAACACAGGACCCGCTGGTCAATTTAATACGGCCTACAAATGCAGCTGGCAGGGCAAGGACAAGGGTCTCATACTTCAGGTGTGGACAGAACGGGCCAGGGGCCCCTGTGATACAAAATCTACCCTCCTTCAAGGCTGTGGCAATGTAATAGACCATTGTGGGCAGAAGGAAGAGGCAATGGTAGTACAACCATACATGCCAACAGACCCGATTCAGCCAGGAAACGTCCAATGTTTTTAAGCTCAAATGGGCTTTATTTGATCTGTCTCCTGTCTACAATATCCTCTTTTTCAATGTAACTCAAAGGGGAAAATCAATACCCCAGTTTTTTTTCAAAATCTCCCTCTTACCAAGTTCAAAATGTTCGCAAGTATGGTACATTGGATCATGGAAGGAAATGGGATAGGGACATGGACTTGGATAACAGAGGACAGGAGGGACATGGAGAGGTGCACCAAACTGACCCTGCAGGGCAGGCATCAGGGTTTGCAGCAGCACAATACACCACACAGGGCATGCAGGACGGGAGTGCAGCACAACAATCCATAGAAAGCAAGAGGGAGGGGACAGGACCATGCACATGGACAACAGAGAACAGAGGGGCAAGAGGCAATGGTAGTTAGCTGACCATAATGGACAGACAGGAGAGAAAGCTGCAGCATAACAGACCATAAAGGGCAGGAGGGACGGATCAGGGGCATTACAATGGAACAGACAAGCCAGGAGGGAGGGAGTAGGGCTGGGGGCAAGGGGGCAGGGCAGGAGCAGCAAGATAGCCATGGAGGTCAGGCAGGATGGGCACTAGAAGCAAGACACACCATGAAGAGCAACAGTGAGACTGTTATGGCATACACACAGACCATGGAGGGAAGGTGGGAGGGGGTCAGGGGCAGCTAACTGACCACACAGGGAAGGTGGGAGGGGCCATGGCAGCACAGAAGACCATGCATGGCAAGTGGGAGGGTTAGTGGCAGCACAATGGCTATGATGGGCAAGAAGGAGGGTGGAGGGGCATGCACAAAGGACCATGGAGGATAGAAGGGAGGGTCAGGACCTGGGCACAGACAAGAAAGTTCAGGGGAAGGGACCTCACAACAGACCACACGGGGCAGGCAGGAGGAGCAGTTGCAGCACAACAGACCAGGGAGGGCAGAAGGGTGTGGCAGTACAATGGGCCATGTAGGACAGGAGGAAGAGGATAGGGGCATGGCATGTGGACAGGCAGGGTGGAGGTGGCAGGGACAGGTTAGAGTCATCTGACAATGCTAGGCAGGTGGGAGGGGAGTGGCAGCTCAACAGAATACTCAGAGTAGATAGGAGTGGCAGGTCCATGGGACATGGTGGGCAAAAAGGATGGAGCAGGGGCATGCACAAAGACATCGGAGGGCAGGGGGAAGGAGAATAGGGGCAGCAAGCTAAGCACAGAGTTTAAGCAGGAGGTCAATGATGGGGCATAGAATTGGGCAATGGAGGGCAGGAGGAGTGGACTGGTACATCATACTAAATTGAGGGCAGTGGCAGCACATCAGACCATGCATGGCAGGAGGGAGGAGGCTAGTCCATGGATTCACACAACAGAGGATAGGGAGGAAGGGGATGGGGCAGCAAGCTAACTGTTCAGAGAAGGCGGGTATTAGGAACTTTATTGTTTTTAAAACATTGTGTCTGTGCGAACTACTTAAAATATGAACAAGTATGCAGCATAATCTCACTTTTATTCAGGAAGAAGAGGACGTTTGTGACTGTGACTCCGGGCTCACTTGGCAGAAACACCCCCTGACCCTCCACCCCCTATCGCAAAATGTAATGCCCGTGAAAAGGGTAGGTGAACACAGTGTTATATAGAACATAGTCCTGAGAGCACGATTGAAAATGAAAACTAGATATAGTGTATGGTATAAACTATGCACCAAAAAGTGTGATATAAGATGAACCGGGCGTGAAATATAATATGCAATACATTGTGCGCAATGACAGATTCATTGGAGAGCGCGAGATAGCACAGGCACTAGCGCGTGCTATGCGATATGCGCCTTGGAGTGTAATATGCACAGGGCAGTGTTGTGTAACCTAACTAGTCTCTAAAGTTGTAATATAAAATATGTGCTGGGGAGTGTAACGTTGCATATGCACTGTGACAAAGATATGGATCCCAGATTGTAATATGTATGGCATAGCACTGTGCGTTATAACATAGGCATCGAGAAAGGCACGTTAGATGGGGCAATATAACCCGTGCGAAGACAAGTGTGGCATGACATATTCACGGGGTGGTGTTACAGTGCACATGGGCTAGAGAGTGTCATAGCATATGCACTAGCTAGTGGAATACAACACAGAGGTGTGTGGCACTCGGCAGGCAATGGTGGGTGTAACACAGCATTGGGCTCTGTCAGGAGCACGCTGTGACTCTCAAGTGATGTTCGTCCCCTTTCCAGAGAGTAAAATAAAAAGTATTGCACATCCGGCAGTGGATGTGTGTTTTATTAACCGTGAGGGGGGTTTCTTGCATAGTTTTGGTCGAATTTTTGTCGAATCCCCTTTGAATGGCTTGGTGTGCATGTGTATTAATTTGCCCGTCAATAGCTACCCATGTTTGTATAAATAAACGACAAGGGTGTCTACCAGGATTAGGCACGGTAGGGCATCAGACATGTCAGAGCTTCACTAGTGGTGTAAATACATTCCACGTGGATTCATTGCATGCATAGTCGCCTTTTAATGAATATCACGCAAATCGTCATGGTGATAGGTACGTACGGTTTGTCCAGCATGTCCTAGGTGTGTCTATAAATATATATTTTTTAAAAATAATAAAAAACAGTGGCCGGCCCTGGGGATTGGGGTCAAAAAAATATAATTAGGAGACTGGCCCTGGGGGATGGGGTCATCAGGGCCAATAAATTAGAATAAGAAGGGGAACCAAACAGCCCCCCTTCTTAAAAAACTAAAATAAATAAAAGACTGGCATCGTGCCGGAGGCCATGCCCCCTCCGTGCAGCACTCTGCAAACGCGCCCCCAACAGGCATCTCCAGTATGCGCCAGGGAGCTGCGCTGCAGCCAGGTGTTCTGAGGCCAAGCCCCTTTTTACACCTCTCTGCAACGCAGCTCTGTGGCGCTTACTGGAGGTACCTAGTGGTCTAGTTTGACCCTAGGGACCCTTAGGATTCAGGGGGACTTAATCTCTCAACTTAGAACAGCCACAGGGCGCGTTTACACAGTGGTGAAGGGAGGGGACGGGGCCTGAGGTGACGTGTGCAAACACGCACTATGGCACGTTTTAAATTGGGGATATAATTTCCCTTCAATACTGAGGGCCCCTGGGGGCTAACTAGCCCACCAAGTGCTTCCAGTAAGCGCCACTGAGCTGCATTGCAGAGAGGTGGTCCAGGCCGTGCCACTTTTTACACCTCTCTGCAACGCAGCTCTGTGGCACTTACTGGAGGTACCTAGTGGGCTAGTTGGACCCTAGGGACCCTCAGGATTCAAATGAACTTAATCTCCCAACTAAAAATGGACACAGGGCGTGTTTACACAGTGGTGAAGGGAGGGGACGGGGCCTGAGTTAACGTGTGCAAAAACGCCCTGTGGCCTGTTTTAAGAGGTAGTTTTAATCCCCATGCCCTATTATACACTAGGGGCTTACAGAGGAGGTCATGCTAATCACAGGGGGACCCCAACGCATAATGTTCCCTAGTGTATGTAGGTGTTTTCACTGTATTCTAAGTGTCTTTTAACATAGCACTGGCTCTAGGACTGGTTAGTCAGACTCAGTTACAACCAGTATCCGTCTGAAAAAGTTGAGGGTACAGGATGATTTTGCAACAAGGCTTCTTTCTGCTCTTCTTTTTGTTCTTTCTGCACGTTATCCTTCTTCCTGCACTTATCTTCGTATTTGAGGACTTCTGTTGCTTCTTTCTGCACTTCTTTTGTTTCTTTCTGTGCATTTTTTCTTTTTTCTTCACATGTCCTATCTCTGTAGGCATAGTTAGAAATTAGCATTTAAAAAACCTTTGAAATTCACAGAAAAAACCATAGGTTTCAGGCACGTTATAGTTAGGAATTAGCATTTAAAAAACCTCAGAAATTCACTGAAAAAACCATAGGTTTCAGGGGTGTTATAGTTAGCTGGACTTTTCACTTGTAGAAAACCATTGAAATTCCCCCGTTATAGTTAGTTCAGCTAACTATAACTCGCGCGCCCGCAATGCACTGCTGATGACGTCACATATTACATCACTCATGACATGGTCAGTGACATCACTCATGACATCACTGATGACATCTCAAATGACATCACTGATGACATCACTGATGACATCTTCCTTGTGATAGAGTGGCAGACCTCCTCTCACCCTAATATAACCTTTGATAGACACATTCAAAAATAGAGACTAAAATTTTCAAAACAATGGACATACCAATACCAGTTACAACAACCTCTTCAGTAATTCTAAGATCCACATACACATCCACTCATTCACCAACAGTCCTATACAGTCACTCATACATGTACTCACTCATCATATGTACTCATACACCTATACATCCTGTTACACAATGCCACCCATCCATAGAGTTACTCACACATATAGTCACTCATGCTAATAAAGAATCAAACATACATTTACTTGCATATACAGTTATACACACACCACCATACTTACTTCTACGGAAACTTACACATACTTAGTCTTTTAAACAATCACTTATAGAAACACATACTTATTCATACAGGAACTCTTTCAATCTCTCACTCTCACATATACTCACATATATACACCAATAGTCACATATACTAGTTTAAAACATATGTAGTTCCTCATAAAGACACTTTTGAGACAGTCATTCACTCACTAACACACCCATACACACACTCATCCACCCATACAGTCCTGCACACATGCTGTCTTCAACACATACAAACAGTGAGTCATTCATTCATGCACCTATGCACTACGTAATACCCCCCACCGAACCATGCAGACACTCAGACTGATACTCAAAAAAACAACTAATAACCTATATAGACACCCATGTAGCTACTCACCAACCCATGCAGCCACTTATACACAAAGTGAGAGACTGATACAGATATTTACATATTTAAACATTACTCACTAAGCCATGTATTCACTATGATACACTTAATCAGTCATTTACACAATCAATTTTTCAAAAACAAATCATCCATTTAGACACTTATATACCCATTTATTCTTCCATCGACCTTGAGATATACATATATAAAACATATTTAATTTTCAGAAAAACACACATTCACTGGATGATGTCATCAGTGATGTCATCAGTGATGTCATTTGAGATGTCATCAGTGATGTCATGAGTGATGTCACTGACCATGTCATGAGTGATGTAATATGTGACGTCATCAGCAGTGCATTGCGGGCGCGCGAGTTATAGTTAGCTGAACTAACTATAACGGGGGAATTTCAATGGTTTTGTACAAGTGAAAAGTCTAGCTAACTATAACACCCCTGAAACCTATGGTTTTTTCAGTGAATATATATATATATATATATATATATATATAAAAATTCACAGAAAAAACCATAGGTTTCAGGCCTGATATAGTTAGGAATTAGCATTTAAAAAACCTTAGATATTCACTGAAAAAACAATAGGTTTTAGGGGTGTAATAGTTAGCTGGACATTTCACCCGAACAAAACCATTGAAATTCCTCCGATATAGTTAGTTGTACTAACTACATCAGGCGTGCCCACAATCCACTGCTGATGATGTCACATATTACATCATTCATGACATGGTCAGTGACATCACTGATGACATCTCAAATGACATCACTGATGACATCACTGATGACATCATCCAGTGAATGTGGTTTGGTTCGTTATTTAAATATGTATTATATATATAACAATTTGCATTGAAAAATGAGTGTATATATACACCATGACGTTACTAAACGTCATGGACCTCCGTTACCAGCATGCAGCATTTTGTTGTAATTTAATGTGGCCAATTGAAAAACTTTAAAAAGTCACGTGCTGGAGATGCTTGCTTAAATAATCTGCCCCATTACATGTCCACCTGCCTGTGACCAAGGGGACTGGAGCCCCGAAACGCGTAAGGCTATCGCACTGACCTTGCACATGAATAAATGCAGTTTTGCCTCGAAATTTTGCTGGTATTGAGTGCGCTTTCACTCGAGGGTGCTTTGGACAATAAAATTGATTTGCGGCTGCATCCCAGCCGCGGAAGCGCACCGCCTCTGATGTCTGAGGGCCATCTGGAGAAACAGGAAATGTTCGAAGTCTCCGGCCTATGGAATACCAGCTGCCTGAAAAGAGACTGCAATTTCTGTCGAGGGCCCACTGAGGGTTGTGAAATGGACGAAATAATGCAATGGGACCGAGCCTACTACAGGTATTACTGAGAGCAAGACATTTTAAAACGTTACTAAACGTCATGGACCTCCGTTACCAGCATGCAGCATTTTGTTGTAATTTAATGTGGCCAATTGAAGAACTTTAAAAAGTCACGTGCTGGAGATGCTTGCTTAAATAATCTGCCCCATTACATGTCCACTTGCCTGTGACCAAGGGGACTGGAGCCCCGAAACGCGTAAGGCTATCGCACTGACCTTGCACATGAATAAATGCAGTTTTGCCTCGAAATTTTGCTGGTATTGAGTGCGCTTTCACTCGAGGGTGCTTTGGACAATAAAATATATATATATATATATATATAAATATATATAAATAAATTCACTGAAAAAACCATAGGTTTCAGGGGAGTTATAGTTGGCTGGACTTTTCACTCGTACAAAACCATTGAAATTCCCCCGTTATAGTTAGTTCAGCTAACTATAAGTCGCACGCCCACAATGCACTGCTGATGACATCACATATTACATCACTCATGACATGGTCAGTGACATCACTCATGACATCACTGATGACCTCTCAAATGACATCACTGATGACATCATCCAGTGAATGTGTGTTTTTCTGAAAATTACATGTTTTATATATGTATATCTCAAGGTCGATGGAAGAATAAATGGGTATATAAGTGTCTAAATTGATGATTTGTTTTTGAAAAATTGATTGTTTAACTGACTGAATAAGTGTATCTTAGTGAATACATGGCTTAGTGAGTAATGTTTAAATATGTAAATATCTGTATCAGTCTCTCACTTTGTGTATAAGTGGCTGCATGGGTTGGTGAGTAGCTACATGGGTGTCTATATAGGTTATTAGTTGTTTTTTTGAGTATCAGTCTGAGTGTCTGCATGGTTCGGTGGGGGGTATTACGTAGTGCATAGGTGCATGAATGAATGACTCACTGTTTGTATGTGTTGAAGACAGTATGTGTGCAGGACTGTATGGGTGGATGAGTGTGTGCATGGGTGTGTTAGTGAGTGAATGACTGTCTCAATAGTGTCTTTATGAGTAACCACATATGTCTTAAACTAGTATATGTGACTATTCGTGTATATAAGTGAGTATATGTGAGAGTGAGAGATTGGAAGAGTTCCTGTATGAACAAGTATGTGTTTCTATAAGTGATTGTTTAAAAGACTAAGTATGTGTAAGTTTCTGTAGTAGTAAGTGTAGTGGAGTGTGTATAACGGTATATCCGAGTAAATGGATGTTTGATTCTTTATTAGCATGAGTGACTATGTGTGTGAGTAACTCTATGGATGAGTGGCGTTGTGTAACAGGATGTATAGGTGTATTAGTACATATGATGAGTGAGTACATGTATTAGTGACTGTATAGGACTGTTGGTGAATGAGTGGATGTGTATGTGGATCTTAGAACTACTGAATAGGTTGTTGTAACTGGTATTGGTATGTCCATTGTTTTGAAAATTTTAGTTTCTATCTTTGAATGTGTGTATCAAAGGTTATACTAGGGGGAGAGGAGGTCTGCCACTCTATCATAAGGATGATGTCATCAGTGATTTCATTTGAGATGTCATCAGTGATGTCATGAGTGATGTCACTGACCATGTCATGAGCAAGTTATAGTTAGCTGAACTAACTATAACGGGGGAATTTTAATGGTTTTGTACGAGTGAAAAGTCCAGCTAACTATAACGCCCTTGAAACCTATGGTTTTTTCAGTGAATATATATATATATATATATATATATATATATATATATATATATATATATATATATATATATATATATATATATATATATACACACAAAACCCCTTCAGTCAGAAAAAGGAGGAGGCCACACGGGGAATAGATTCAGGAGCGTTCATTCCACACAGTTTAAAGGCATGATGCATTTCGGCTAATGACGCCTTCTTCGGATGCCACTGTAGTAATCAGGATGCTGCCACACCTGCACTTTCGAATAGTCCTGCGCTCTCTGATTGGTGAGAGTACCAGCCAACCCCTATCACATGATCGCACATCAGAAGCAGTGTGAATACATTGCGACTCCCAGAAACCACCTCACCGGGATAGATGCTGCGCAGGGATGGACATGATGGATTCTGTCCAGATGAAGTAAAATGCTGGGCAGGACTAGCGCAGAGTGTCCGAAATAAAATAATCCTGGGTGTCAAAGTGTCCCAAAACGCTTCCTTATCTCTCCTATATATATATATATATATATATATGTATATATATCCAATCCAACTTCTATATATATTACCTACTGGTGGTCGCCAGTAGGTAGATATAGTTAGGACCTATTTTCCATAGGAAATCCGCAGCATTCTATTTGGAATAACGTTGACGCTGATTGACGAATCTTCCCAAAATTTTCCAAACTTTTGGCCAGCTCCAGTCCGCTCTTTTCCTGAAAGTTTCGTGGTGATTCGTCAAGCGGGGGCCGAGAAAAAAGGGGGGGCCCAAAACACGTTTTCCCCATGCAATTTCCCATAGGACCTGTTGACGCAGCTACAGCCCGAACTGCTGAACGGAATTGCACCAAATTTGGCAAAGAGGTAGTCCTCAGTTCAAACTCGTGCCTTTTGTATAAATGGTGTAAATCCGTTCAGTAGTTCCTGAGAAAATTAGGGTTAAAACGTTAGCGATATCTATGGCCTCGGAGGATCCGCGCACCCTACCCTGAATGGTAATTGGCTGTCGAGTGTCTCTCTACATTCGAAACCAGAAACTGTTGGCAGCCATTTTGTGCCTCGGTAGAAGCGAGGCTGAAGAAGTAAGGGGAATAAGTGTGTAAAACATAAAAAGGGGGCAGAGTGGAAATACTCTGACCCTCTAAAGCTGCTAAGAGGTTACTAGATGGATCCCCTGGGGACCCCTTTTTTTTATTTTTTAAACGGCAAAATGCGCGCAGGGTGCTTGCATTGTACCGCGTTGGGTGCACGGTTCCTAACGCGTTGGGTGCGCGGATCCAAGGAAAAAAAATTTACATTGATTTTTAAACATCAAGCTTAAGTGTTTTGTTGTTGAGTGGCTCTGAAAAGAGCCGTTGTGTTCATTGAGAGTTTTTGGTACTTATAAGTAAGTACCTATGCAGAGTCTAAAGTTGTTGAGGAAGACTCTGTTTCCTTCATCAGTAAAGTGTACTCCATCTCTCCTATACATCTCTTGCATATGAAAGCGCAGATTGATATTGAAAATGGACCCCATTCTATAGTCTCGGAGAAAAGTAGACATAGATTTATTCACATGTTTCCTAGCTTTCTCAATTTGTGGACAAAAATGATTGGACCAGTTCCATTTCTGCCTTTGGCATAAGTTAGAATGCACAAACGCAGTTTTGGTGAAAAGTGAAATCAGTTCTGCAAAGGTGTCCTTCATAAGCATTTCCAGACCTTCCCCAGTCAAAGTGTCTAGGTCATTGCCACCACAGTGCACTATTATGAGGTCAGGGTGTTGGATATGCATGAAGGATTTGACCAATGGCATCAATTGGTGCCACTTTAACCCTCTCTGTCCAATCCATTTAATGTCTACATTTGGGAAACCTAGGTCTTTGTGAATGCCTTTGTTTTCTGCATACCTTTGGCTCCAGAAAATATAGCTGTGTCCCACAATCCACAATGTAAGCATCTTGAAGGGAGGTCTGGATGCACTCAGATGGTCTCTGTAAATGAAATGGCAGTTTGGAAAGTAAGATTTTTCTAAAATGGTGGCTAAGATGCAGTTTTGAAAAAAGACAAGAAATCATTGGTTGTTTGACAACCTTCTACACTGAAAGGTAGGGTGCATGTTTCTGTTTTTTAAACACATGATTCTTATTGGTTAACAAAAACTGATTGAAAGGAACATTATATATGATAAGCTGATATGTTGAAAAGTCAAGCACACTTGATGTTTTGATTAGCAACATTGTGTGCTGAACTTGTGACCTGTGTGCTCAGTTCAGTGTTCCATGACCTGTTTATATGGTAACAGGCAGAAGGCAGATTGGGGGGAGGGTTCAAATTTATGTCATTTGGAAAGGGTTGAAATGTTTAACCAATAGAAATGTGTGTTTGCTTTTTAATTTATGTGGGAAGGAATGTGATTTGATGTTTACATGTATATGTGTGGAAAATGAGAGGGAAACTTTGCCATTCTTTGGTTTTGCTGACAGGTGCACAGTGCAGAGATTCTGTATAAGAAAATCTGGTGTGTGACTGATATACTTCTTAATCTACAAAACAACTTGAAAGGTGAGTTATTTAATTGAGAGGAGGTGTATGTGGTCTATTATGATTTTAATCATACTAATGTATTTCAGCTGCTAAAGTGCAGAGAGTATTTTTTTTGTCTACAATCTTATTGACAGTCTTTGTGTGCATGTAGAAATCATTTTGTGATAAGCATTTGTGTTTTTCATGTGTTTGCAGGGAGATAAATGTGCTGTTTTTATATTTTGGTACAATTATAAATCAGTGATTCTTTATGAATTTGCAAAATGAGTCATGTTTCTACACTAAAATGTAGTACTCCTTCCAGATGAAGAAATATGTTTTGGTAAACTGCTAGGGATAGTGTTGCTTGTCTAGAATCACACTGTGAGTCTGTGTGCATTTGGGAACCACTGTGAGAGAAGCATTTGGTAACAGCATGTATTTGCTGACAGATAACTATTTTGAAACCTGTCATGTTGTCAAGTTTTAGTAGCATTAGAAGCCAGTCTTTGCTTATGCATTGATAAAATGAGTCATGCTTTGACACTAATGTGCAGTGCTTTAATATGTACATTGTGTGCTGTCCCCTTACCCCTTCCACAGTAGGGAATGAGTTTTGGTAAGCTGCTAGGGATAGTGTTGCTTGTCTAGAATCACACTATGAGTCTGTGTGCATTCGGGTAAGGATTGTGAGAGAAGCATTCGGTAACATTGTGTATTTGCTGACAGATAACTGTTTTAAAACCTGTCTTGTCAAGTTTTAGTAGCATTAGAAGGCAGTTTATGCTTATGCTTTGATTACATGAGTCAGGCTTTGACACTAAAGTGCAGTCCCGAAATATGTAGATTGTGTGCAGTCCCCTTATCCCTTCCACAGTAGTGAATGAGTTTTGGTAAAGGGATAATGTTGCTTGTCTAGAATCACACTGTGAGTCTGTGTGCATTTGGGTAACCATTGTGAGAGAAGCATTTGGTAACATCATGTATTTGCTGACTGATAACTGTTTTAAAACCTGTTATGTTTTCAAGTTTTAGTAGCATTAGAAGCCAGTTTTTGTTATGCATTGATAAAATGAGTTAGGCTTTGACACTATAGTGCAGTACTGAAATATATAGATTGTGAGCAGTCCCCTTACCCCTTCCATTGTAGTGAATGAGTTTTGGTAAACTTCTAGGGATAGTGTTGCTTGTCTAGAATCACACAGTGAGTCTGTGTGCATTTGGGTAACCATTGTGAGAGAAGCATTTGGTAACATCATGTATTTGCTGACAGATAACTCTTTTGAAACCTGTCATGTTGTCAAGTTTTGGTAGCATTACAAGCCAGTCTTTGCTTATGCATTGATAAAGTGAGTCAGGCTTTGACACTAAAGTGCAGTACTGAAATATGTAAATTGTGTGCAGTCCCCTTACCCCTTCCACAGTAGTGAATGAGTTTTGGTCAACTCCTAGGGATAGTGTTGCTTGTCTAGAAGCACACTGTGAGTCTGTGTGCATTTGGGTAACAATTGAGAGAGAAGCATTTGAACCAGGCACTCTCCTTGAAGTACTCTAATCATTCAGTCAGTACCCGAGTACTCATGCACTGTGCCAGGCCTTAGCACATGGCCTGCTTCAAGCGCCTATTCACTATGCATGCAGTCCTCTAACCACCTACACACTTGTCTTTCAGAACTTCAATGCCCCAGTCAGTATACATACACTTCCAGCAAACACTCTGTGTCTCCCCTTGCACTCTTCTAGTGACCCATTCAGCACCGTGTACTAATCCATTCACTGCGCCAAAACCCAAACACTTATAAATTCACCCAGGTACTCTCTTTGCAGTACTTTAATCATTCAGTCAGTATCCAAGTACTCATGGTGCGAGCCAGGCCTTACAATATGGACTGCTTTAAATCCCTTTACAGTATGCATACAGGCTTCTAGTCACCTACACACTTGTCTTTCAGTATCTATATATTTGAATAAACATCCAGTCACTCATCTTTCACTCATCCAGTGACTGATTCAGTACCATGTACTATTCTCTTCACTGCACCAAAACTGAAAATGTAAAGGTTTTACCCAGACACTCTCCTAGCAGTAGTCTAATGATTTAGTCAGTTTCCAGGTACTCATGTTGTGAACCATGCATTACCACATAGACTGCTTCAAATGTCTGTGCAGCATGCATGCAGTCTTCTAACATACTATTCACTTTTCTTTAACAGCTTCAATTCCCCAGTCAGTATCCATGTACTTCCAGCAAACATTCTGTCACTCCCCTTGCACTGTTCCAGTGACTTATTCAGCACCATGTAGTAATGCATTCACTGTGCCAAAACTGAAACACCTATAAATTTACCCAGGTACACTTCTTGCAATAGTCTAATCATTCAGTCAGTTCCTATGTAGTAATGGAGTGATGCAGGCCTTAGCACATGGACTGTTTCAAACGCCTATGCACTATGCATGCAGTTCTCTAACCACCTACACAGTTGTCTTTCACACCTTCAATTCCCCAGTCAGTATAGATACACTCTAGCAAACACCTTATCACTCCCCTTGCACTCCTCCAGTGACCCATTCAGCACCATGTAGTAATCCATTTGCTGTGCCAAAACCCAAACACTTATAAATTCACCCAGGCACTCTCCTTGCAGTACTCTAATCATTCAGTCAGTATCCAAGTACTCATGCAGTGAGCCAGGCCTTAGCACATAGACTGCTTCAAATGCCTATTCACTATGCATGCAGTCCTCTAACCACCTACACAGTTGTCTTTCACACCTTCAATTCCCCAGTCAGTATAGATACACTCTAGCAAACACCTTATCACTCCCCTTGCACTCCTCCAGTGACCCATTCAGCACCATGTAGTAATCCATTTGCTGTGCCAAAACCCAAACACTTATAAATTCACCCAGGCACTCTCCTTGTAGTACTCTAATCATTCAGTCAGTATCCAAGTACTCATGCGGTGAGCCAGGCCTTAGCACATAGACTGCTTCAAATGCCTATTCACTATGCATGCAGTCCTCTAACCACCTACACACTTGTCTTTCACACCTTCAATTCCCCAGTCAGTATACATACACTCCAGCAAACACCTTATCCCTCCCCTTGCACTCCTCCAGTGACTCATTCAGCACCATGTACTAATGTATTTCCTGCACCAAAAGCCAACCACTTATAAATTCACCCAGGCACTCTCCTTGCAGTAATCTAATCATTCAGTCAGTACCCAAGTACTCATGCAGTGAGTCAGGCCTTAGCACATGGAGTGCTTCAAACGCCTATTCACTATGCATGCAGTCCTCTAACCACCTACACACTTGTTTTTCACACCTTCAATTCCCCAGTCAGTATTCATGCACTTCCACATAGTTTTGGAGTGATACAAGTGTTACTCTATAGACTGTTTCAAATGTCTATCCAGTATGCATGTAGGTCTCTAGCCACCTACACACTTGTCTTTCAAAGCTTCAAAAACCCAGATAGTATTCATACAGTTCCCGCAAACACCCTGTAACTCCCCTTATACTTCTCCAGTGACTTATTCACCACTATGTACTAATGTATTTACTGCACAAAAATAAAAATACTTATAAATTCATCCTGGTACTCTCCTTGCAATACTCAAAACATTCAGTCAGTATCCAAGTACTATTGAACTGAGACAGGCCTTAACATATGGATGGATTCAAACACATGTCCACTATGCATGTAGGTCTCTAATCACCTACACACTTGTGTTTCACATCAACAATATCCATGTCAGTATTCATACACTTCTAGCAAACACCCTGTCACTCACCCAGTGTGTCTCCTTATAGTACTGTAATCATTCAGTCAGTTAGCATGTAGTCTTTTAGTGAGGTAGGCTTTAGGGCATGAACTGCTTCAAAGTAGTATGCACTTTGCATGTAGTGTCTTAACCATTGTTACAATTGTGCTTCAAGGCTATAGTTTCTTAGTCATTTTTTATATAAAATGTGTTTCTACAGTAATAGAGTAGTATAAATTTGTAAGTTATTAATATACATTTTTTTGTGATTCTTTTTTACAGATACTGTTTTTCATTGTTAAAATAGAGAAATCATGCCAGAAAAAAAAAGAAAAAGAAAAGAACAGAGACAGGAGGATTACTTGAAGAAACATCAACCACAAGAATTGAATGTACACGATAATGTGGCTAAAAGGAAAAAATCTTCTGGTAAGATCACAAAGCAATTTATTAAAAATGTTTGTAGGACCAAACAGAATGTACAGAACGCTGGAACTACTGAGAATGCTTCAACTAAGAAAAAAATTCAAAATAAGAGGAAAAGCAAAAAAGCAAATGGTCAGTCAAAGGAGACAAAGTATGGTAAAATAAGGCAAAATCAGTATAAGGAATTACGCAAAAAAATATTTTACAAGAGAGTAGTGCATAATTTGCTGAAAGATGTGAAGAAATATAAAAAGAGAGCTCCATTTTATAAAAAGAAGAAGCATATTGAAAACATTGTTGAAAAGGCTTTTGAAGTAAAAAGGAAACTATTCATTTTAGTATTAGACAGAATTCGATCACTAGATAAACCAATCCATGTAATGAAGGCCAAAAGTAGGACAAAAAGAGTTATTAATAAAAAAAATGTTGTGATGTTTTTTTGGGAGTATGGAAACACAGTTCCAGTTCAGAGCCTTTTTTTAATGAAGAGAGTTATTTACAGAGTGAAAAGTTATTGTATGCGGTTGACACCAGTGGTAGAGGTTATGAGGTTAGAGATGGTTGTCCAATTGAGAAAGAGAAAATGGTTGAAAGAAATGCAGAAGAAGTGATAGCTGATGAAGTTCTAGGGAGACATCCTAAACACCCTGTGTACACTTGGGATTGCAGTAGTATTTGCAGTGTATGACAGGAATCTATTGAAACATTATGTAGTTTTTTACGAGCATATACTAAAAAAAGTGTTAAACAAAAGATTAAGGTGTCGCAAGGACTAGACCCTTGCAGATTGAGAAAAAATACTGGTTTGCAAGGTCACACTCTGGCTTGTCTTTCTAGGAAAGTTTGTCAAAGTGTTTTTCACCATTTCAGGATGCTGGCAGTCCATTATACTCAAATGCGGAAGTTAGTGAGAAGATTGTATTATGCAAAAAGTCCAGCACTAAAGTTAAATGAGTTGAACAGTGCTCTTTTGCGTGGGTCAGTATCAGATGTGAAGAAGGTTTGTGATGATATTGAGTTTTGTTACTTTGGTCCTCAGCAAGAGAGTGCAGAAACTGACACATTAGTAGAACAAAATATTGAAGACAATATATAACCCATAATTACAAAAAAATTTGAGGATGAAATCACAAAGTTCAAGGTAATTTCAGGTGAAAGACCAAATGTTTCTTGTATTTGTTGTCGGCGAAGTCACTATAAAAATCAGACTAGGGGTGTCAATCTGTATTTAAAAAGTGAAATAGAAGATAATGATAAGTGGATGGAATGTGCAACTTATTTGTTGGTAGAGATTTGTTTTGATTTGGGATCTGAGCAGCGTATTTTCAAATATTGTTATAACAAATTAGATGAGAATCAAATGCCTGCTAGAGCTGTTCATAATAATCTAGAGTTGGTAGCTATTCCTCCAGAGCTAATAGATTTAAATTTGTATGAGTCTATTCTCATTCAATGTGTTCATCCGTTTCAGGCTATTGTTCGTATGGAGCCTAAAACAGGTAAATTACCTCCATCAGAGTTGCAAAGAGGATTGAAAGAAAGAGTTGTCCATTTACTGTTAGATTTAAAGAAAAACATTGAAACTATTGGTGTAGACCATGCAGAAAATGAGCCACTAGTCATTCTAGTTAATGGTGTTCCTACTAAGAATAAGAAAATCTGGCAAGAGTTAGTGGATGTTAGAAAAGTGCAAAAGGCGTTATTGTATCTGTTAAAAAATAATGAGTACTATAGAAATGTGTTTGTTGGAGAAGAAGAAATAGATTTAGCAGAAGATACTGAAACATTGAGTGGACAAATAGAAAAAGTGGACATGTCCGGATGTGAAGAAATCTATGAACATTAAAATGTACATCCACTTCATTCCAAAGAGGTGATGGGGAATAAGAATGAGTTGTTTCAAATGAATAAAGAAGCAGGAAGTCCCATGAGTGTATGGGAAGAGAGCTTGGAAGCTCGTTGTTTCCCACAGTTGTTTCCAACAGGAAAAGGTGGACGATATGATGAACGTCTTGTGCAGATTCCTGCATCTGAATATCGGACAACAAGATTATATGCAGAAGATCCAAGATTTCGACAATGTATTCCTTATATGCTTCATCTTCTGTTCGAAAGCGACTTGTCTGGACTTTCATATGCAGTAAATCACATTTTAAAAACTGGACTGCATCTTCAAAATGTAACTGCAAAGAATTTTATGGATAAAGTGCATCAGAGAGATGATCATTTAGAATCTCAGTTGATTAATCTGATGGCATGTCTGCGTGGGACTAATGAATATTGGTACCGTCGACATGGAGAACTAAAATGTATGCTACGGAACTTGGGAACTCCTACATGGTTTGTTACACTAAGCAGTGCTGAGTATGCTTGGGATGATTTACTTGAATTTCTTCGAGAGGCAAATTCCAATATAAAAGATTTTGAATACAAGACACCTGGAGAATTGTGATCTTTGGATCCTGTCAATATATGCAGATATTTCAATCATAGATTTGAAGCTATTATGTCTTTCATCTGCAATAAAAAGAATCCTCCTCTTGGCGAAGTTGTGGATTTCTTTTGGAGAAAGGAGTATCAAGCAAAAGGTGCTCCTCATATACATATGTTGTTATGGCTCAAGGACGCCCCCAAATTTGGAACAGATTCAGATGAAACTGTATTGTCTTTCATTGAAGATTATGCTACATGTGCTGTACCCAATAGCAGAGAAGATATACCATCACAAGAAAGTCTCCGAAAAATACCTACAACTTAAGAAGAAGCGAAGAATCGAAATACATAAATGACTACAATCCAGTTATTTTATCCATGCGGAACGCTAACATGGATTTTCAGTATGTTGCGGACAATTCCATTGCTGTTGCTTGATATTTAACATCCTACATTACTAAATTAGAAAAGACGGAATTGAAAGAAATGTGGGAAGAGATTTCTCACAAGAAGACTCTAAGTAAGAAATTATACAGTTTCAGTTTGAAGATGTTATCGCATCGTGAAATTGGAGCATATGAAGGTTCAGATCGGTTATCATCTGCAAGTCTATATTCCAAAAGTAGAAGAATCATTTGGGTGAGTCTAGGTCTTGCAGGAATGCGAAATCGGGTACTGAAATCTGTTCAAGAAATTGAATATTTAGCAGAAAAAGAACCAGAAAGTACAGATATTTTGAAAACGAATATGTTGGACACATACTACCCAAATAGAAGTCATCATCTTGAGAACATGTGTCTCTATGAAGTGCTGCAAAACTACACTTTTAAACAGAATACTACAGAGAACATCAACGATGGAAAATATGCAGTGATTGGTTCCGAAGAATGTCTGGTGAAACAAAGGAAAGGAAATGTAATTAATCACAGGAAACTGAGTTGCGACACTGCTGACAAAAGGGAATTTTACTATTTAGCCCTTTTGCAAATGTTCAAACCATGGCGTTCAGAACTAGAATTACTTGGAGATTTTCACAGCTATGAAGATTCATTTAATGCTTCTAAAGATAGCATACAATGCAGTGCTTTTGCAAATTATGTGAAAATGTTGAATGATGAAATTGATCAAGAAGCTACAATTGCAGCTGAGATTGCTAGAGACAATTTTCATGACAGTCAAAGTTCTGCTGTCAAGATCCACTAGGACAACCAATTGTTGAAAATGAAGCAGCAATTGCAATGAAGGAGGTGGAAACAGCAAAGTATCAAGCTCAAGAAGATTTAATACAGTTAGGAAACTTGGAAGAACAACTAAATGTTGAACAGAAACAAGTATATCAGCAAGTGAAAGAGCAGATTGACCATGGATTACTTCATGAAAAGAGAGGGTGCGCATGTACATAATTTCAACCTATCCGAATGTATGTGAGTGGTCAAGCTGGAACAGGAAAACATTTCTTAATTAAAGTAATTACAAGTTATCTGCAGAAAACAACTGAGTCACATTGGTCTTGTGTTGTCACTGCTCCAACTGGGTTGGCAGCACATAACATTAAAGGAATTACTTTACATCATTTACTAATGCTGCCAGTAGAGCATGAGAACAAATCTGGAGAAGCTTGTTGTGAAGTTTCAAGAGTCCTGAAGAAAATGAAACTTCTCATTATTGATGAGGTGAGCATGGTTTCAAACTTGATGCTTGCCTTTGTGCATTTATGTTATTTGGAGGAAAACACGTCATAGTTTTTGGAGATCGACTGCAACTGACTCCGGTAAAAGGACAACCGGTATTTAAAACACTTGCCCATGAAGATACCAGAAAGTCTCTTGGCAGTGTTGGTAATGTGAACATTTGGAGTAATTTTGAATACAAAGAACTGACAACAAATATGCAACAGGCAAATGATGCTGAATATGGAAGTATTCTTCAAGATATAAGAATTGGAATTCTTTCAAAACAAGGCAAACAAGCATTGGAGAGTCGATTACTTTGCAATGTGTTTCCAAATGAAAATGCAGTTCCTGCAAAAGTGTATATGAAAATTGCTCAAAATAAATCAGTGATTTGCTTAATGCCAACACTGCGCAAGTGTACCATATTCAACGAAGAACTATTGAAACTGGAAAATGAAGAAATTGTAAAAATGGAAGCATGAAGGAATCACTATTATTTTGACGGAAAAGTTGAAAAAAAAACTGGATTGTTTAGAAAAAAAATATCTAAAACAGCTGGTTTAGAAAAGACACTATATGCATGTGTAAACTGTCGGGTAATTTTAAGGCGTAATTTGGATGTAGAGAAAGGTTTAGTTAATGGCGCAATGGGTAAAGTGGTGGATTTTGTTAATTATCAGAAAAAAGAAGGAATTGAATTTTTAAAAATTACATTTGATCAGATTGAAGAAGTTAAAGAAATTGGTCGTTGTTCAGTTCGTTTTTTGCTTGTTAAAGATTTATATGTCCGTAGGAAACAATTTCCATTTTCGCTGGCATATGCAGTGACTATTCATAAATCTCAAGGATTAAGTGTAGACAGTGCTTTGGTGAACATTGGATCTATCCTATTTAAAGAGGGTATGGCATATGTTGCTTTGTCGTGAGTCAGAACATTATCTGGTTTGTTTTTGATTGATTTTGATGAGACAAAGGTTACTGCAGATGCAAACTGTGTAAAAGAGTATAATAGGTTAAGAAGGGTGTATGCTCCAAATTTAGGTCAATATCCTGTATTTGAAAAGCGTGTGGTTGGTCGAAAAAGAAGGTTTGAGAATATCTGTTCTGAAGGTGTTGAGAAGGGAAAAGAACAAGATAATATTGTGATTGCAAGTAAAAAGAAATTGAACACTGTTGAAGAGATTGTTGGTTATCAGTTTGAAAATAGTTCAGGTGTCAACTGCTATGCTAATGTAGTGGTCAATGTTGTTTTTTATCTTGAAGGTTTGCAAGAACAAATTATGCAGAATCGGCAACAAAGATTTTGTTTGCTGTTGCATTCTGTTTATGAAAAGTTGACAACAGATACAAGTAAAATACAATCTGTTTCAGATGTTTGTAATCATTTGGATGTGTGTTCTGGTTCTACACAATTTTCACAAAATATCCAACAAGATGCTCAGGAATTTTTTATGTATATGTTTACCATTTTTTAAAATGAAGGTGTAGAAATAGAAAATATTTTTGGCCTTTCTTACAAATGGGAACATTATTGTGAAAATTGCATGTATACATGTAGCACCAATGTAGACACTGAGAGATTTCTGTATTTAACATTACCAGACTGTAAATCAGTGTCTTTCAATAAATTATTTAAAGGTGCATATCAAAACATGGAGTGTAGCCAATGTAAATCAGAAATGTTATCCACATTATTTTTAACAAAATACGGCAAATACATAATTTTAATGATGCAACGTTGTACAGCTGACGGAAGAAAATTGGATACTTTAATATTATTAATATTATCAGTGATGTCATCAGTGATGTCATTTGAGATGTCATGAGTGATGTCACTGACCATGTCATGAGTGATGTAATATGTGACGTCATCAGCAGTGCATTGCGGGGGCGCGAGATATAGTTAGCCGAACTAGCTATAACGAGGGAATTTCTAGGGTTTTGTACGAGGGAAAAATCCAGCTAACTATAACGCCCCTGAAACCTATGGTTTTTTCAGTGAATATATATATATATATATATATATATATATATATATATATATATATATATATATATATATATATATATATATATATATATATATATATATATATATATATATATATATATTATACCACTATTATAAACACAGTATATCCTTGGATAGGCATATTTATTATTGTCTATGTACTTGGCCGTATCTCTGGAGGTTTCTTTTTACACTCGCTAGCCCCAGTCTTTCCCAGTAATATTACCATCTTACGGTCACATACACGATTTTAAAAATAATCAATTAGAAAATTATCCCATAAAAAAATCAACTTAGTTAACATATATTTTAGAGTGTTTAGATGTGTTTTTAGATAAGGGTTTTACTATTTAGGGTATTTATTAAGCACTAGAGAAGCACTTTTGGATTAATAATTAGGTGTTTTTAGGCGTAATTTGCACAAACTTTTTTGATAAGAAACATCTGGTATTTTAATTCAGATCTGACAATACGACCATGGGAAACTATCAACATCGTTCATATTCAAATAAGTGTTTGTAATATAGTTTCAAGAGAGGTACTTGCGAGATTTTACTGTGGGTTTGAACAACAGGATTTTAGTACTAAAAGATGTACCCCATTGCTGGTTGTAAATTTTTTTGCATTTGAGCAAAGTATTTAAGCATATGATCAAGCGGACAAACTTTTGTTTTGTAAAATATTATTGTTTACGACAGCAATTTAATGGTATCCACTCACATATTTATATGTTTTATTTCTGCATATATGAATACAAAATCCGGCCCACAGTATTATGTACTTCGCCAAACTCCATATCTTGATTTCCATTGGTCTAGATGTATTATTTATGGATTTATCCAATTAATATTGGTGAGATTGTTTTAAATAATGTATTTATTATTGTTACCTATTTATTATAATATTAGCGTTATTTTGCACATGTGAAAGAAGAGAAAAAAACACTTTCATAGTATGTTTTCTATGTCCTTTGGGAGCACGTGACACTAGTAGGTGGTATTTAAAAAAGCTATGGTATACGCATTTCTCCATGTGATCAAGGCTGCTGCGTCAGTCGAAACGCGTAATGACATATTGAGTGAGCAATAAACATCCTGTCATTCCAACTAAGAGGAGTTCGTGCTGGTTCTTTTCATCGCCCGTGGGGAAGTTGGAAGGCAGCAATTCAGTCATATATATATATATGTAGATAAATATTCTCATATATAGCTTATATTTTTTGGTTGCACATACATTAAATATTTATAATTTTGTTCAAATTCTTTTCAGTATTAATATTTTTTTATACATTTATGTCAAAAATCTTCAGGGGGCTTTGTGGCGCATTGTGCTGTATGAGGAGGCAGCTAGAGGCAAGCCCCTCCTATATATAGATAGACAGATAGATAGATAGATAGATAGAAAGATAGATAGATAGTTGAATGTGTAACCATTAATATATATATATTCCACAGGTCAGATTTTTACTTTCACACCGAAGTTTGACAAAGCAAGGACTGAACTAGCAAGAGATAGGCCCCTCGAAGCCATGGACAGAGGAAGATGGAAATAAGGCACAGATCTCAGATCAGATCAGGAATCCATTGACAGCGGGTCCTCAAATGTGGGAGAGAAGATGTCTTTTTCGGAGGGATTCCGCCTCCTCCAAAGAACCAGCGAACAGTCCATCAGGGTCAAACCGAGAGGAAGGGGGCGAGAAGGAAAAGGCAAATTAAAAGAAGACTACAACGAAGAAAAAAGCAACAACAACACTGGCATGGGAACACATGGCCAGGGAACGAAGAATGTATAATGGAGAATGAAGAGGAAGTGTTGAAGTTAGGTTTGTCTTTTTGTCCTGATACATCACTTGACTATGCACAGACACAAATTGATCTGTACAAATTTGCACGTAAACCAAAATTGCACAAAAGAGTACACACATCACGCGAGGGAGACACACCACATCGGCCCCCTAAAAGATCACCCTTAGACAGATCCCATTTACCTATTGAGGACATTGGCACATTGCATTATATCTCAAGTCTTAGCGATCGGGAGGTATGGTTATCTGGGAATACAATTGTAATTTTTTAAGAGGACTGTGTACCAACCGAACAATTGTCTGTTTATATTACAGGAGCAGTTTGAAATGAGTTACCTGAAAACAGAAATAGTCACCAGAATAATTTTATGTGCACTGGAGTTGAAGATGTTCCAGACAAGAATCGTCTCTCCCTAGTCACCTTGAGCAGTAATGGTATGATAACCAACATTTCATACTTTATGAAATATTACCCCACAGCTACTAGAGCAATAGGGCTTTTGACCATAATGCATTTGGTGCGCAATTACAGTTATAAGAAGAACATGTCAAACAATGTTATATGGGTACTTTACCTATAGGGATGATAGATGATGTACATTCTGACATCGCGCTGTCATTAAGATGAATGAACTCACCAAATTTGCCAAAATCAGAATCAGATTCATGGTGTAGCAATACAAGTACATGAGTAGTATGATTACAGATGATTATGTAACAATAACCACTAGCCATTTGAATGAATTTAAACTCTACCACTGATCGATATTTTGCAATGATACATGTTTAATGTAATGATTATACAGAAATTGTGTGATATTGTGTAACAGAACAAGCATAGTTGGTGAAATGAAATCAAACCACAATGTATTCAACCCACGATGCATGCCTATATGCATATATTTTTTTATGTGTATTGTTGTCGCGTCATCTGTGATGCGGAAGTTTCTTTAAAATGACTCAACTGACTTAAGTGGTCATGTGACCAAGACCCCTTGTGTGGTCGAACCGCGTTATATTTTTTTCTGCCTCATTAAATCAATACCTTTCACTGCAACCGGAGTGGCCTTATGCCGGAGGGATGGAATTATATATTATGTATTATATATATTCGGAAGATCAGGAATTTGTGGAACAGATTGATCAAATGTATAGTAGGTTCCTGAGAAGAGGATATCTGGTGGTGGTACTAGACAATGCCAAACCAAGGGCCATGAAAAAAGAGAGGGTATCCCTATTATATCCAAAGAGCATCAAGGAGAAACAAAAACATCAATCTGATGAGGAAATGATAAGGTATATCACACAATTTAACATCTCCAGTAATATGACAAGAGATGCTTTACAAAAACATTGGAAGATTATGTCTACAGATGAAGATTTGAAATATAACCTACAAAAAGGCTCCTTCTATTGGCGACCTGCTGACACACAGCCATTATCAATGGTTGAAAGTGAGTGGTTTTTACAAATGCCCAAAATGTAAGGCGTGCAAACATGGTCAAAATCGACAAACAGTAAATAACTTGATAGGGGAGAAATTCAGAATTAAGGAAATAATTACTTGCAAAACTACACATGTCGTTTATGCCCTGCAATGTGAATGTGGTAAACAGTACATTGGAAGTACAGTAAATAAACTGAAATTACGCATTCTTCAACATCTGAGGGCAATTTAAAACAAGAATTTTACTTATGCTATTTCAAAACATGTGTGGAAAGACCATGAAGGCAACTTTGAAAATCTGACATTCTATGGCATTGAACATATCCCCCTAAATATCAGAGGGGGTGATCGAGATTTGACTCTCAGAAAAGCAGAGTTCAAGTGGATAGTGATGATGGGAACAGAAACACCATGGGGACTTAATGCCGATACAGAACTACATACCTTCCTATAAACTGTCTTGATGAAGTGAACTATAATTTTTAGGATCTGTCTTGCTGAAGAGAATTATAACAATTATTTATGAAATTGTTTATGAAATTTTGTATGATTTTTTTTATATACATTTTCAGTATAAAATTGGGTTCAACCAGCTTATAATTCTAGCATTAGCACATGTTCAATAGAGGAGAAAGTATAATTGGCAGACCTGCTCATGCAGATCAATAATGTTTAGCAATGATGTAACTGTAGCATAGGAAATGTCTATAGATTAGATATAAAAATCTTAGAGTTAGAAAATGATATAGAATTAATGAAATGAAATCCATTTTTATATATGTACTTTACATCAATTGCAATTGGTGTACACTAACTGAACAAGAAATGGTCATTGTAATTTGTTGGGTACTTTACCAAAATTATAACGCATGAATGTTTACAAGAGTGTGATGTACCCTCACAACACAGCAGCATTAATGTTTATAATTCCTATAGCACTTGGCACTTTATAATATCTGGTCTCCAGATATAATATAACAACTTGAATATTGTTTACATTTTTTCGCATTTTTGCACATTATAATAGTTGGCACCTTGACACATTTAAAATCATGTGAGGACCTTAGGACACAAGTGGATTTCATCCCCGAGCAGCAGTGCGCCAAGAGGCACGTTTGCAGAGTAGTTTAAAAAGGGGGCGTGGCCTCTGACCACCTCTCTGCAATCCAGCTCTGTGGTGCATATTGGAGGTACCTGGTGGGCTAGTTGGCCCCATGGACCCTTAGCATTCAAGGAAGTGAAATTAATTCCCCAACTAACAACACACCAGGGGCCATGCTTGCAGAGTGGTGGAGAAAGGGGGCATGTCCTTGGGGGGCAGCTACCCCTCTTGTTACCTCCAGTAAGTCCCACACAGTGGGATTGCTAAGTCGTCTTTGGAGGCCATGCCCCCCTTTCTCCACCACTCTGCAAACGCACCTCCTGGCAGACTACATGATGGGGGATGAAGTCCAATTTAGTCCTGAGGGAGTTTGTGGGCCACAAAGCCCTACTTGTATCTCCTGTAAGCCCTACGCACCGGAATTCCTGAGCACTGGTCGGATGCCCAGTACCCTTTCTCCACCACTCTGCTAACACGACTACTAGTTAAAGAAGTGTTTGCAATGTGATAGGTTTCGCATTTGTGAGAATTAGAGCTATTGGCATTGTAAATGCATACGTTTTTAACTAATGTTATTTGGAGTGGAGTGGATGTACGTTGTGTGTAGTGGAAATATGTGGTTGTCTTCCCTCTTTCTGTACCTTTCCTGCCTGTTTTTGCATCTCACTTGCTTCTTTCTGCACTTTTCTTGCTTCCTTCTACACCTCTGCTGCTTCTTTCAGCAATTCTCTTGCCTCTTTGTGCACTTCTCTTGCCTGTTTCTGCACTTCTCTTGCCTCTTTCTGCACCCCTTTTGCTTCATTCTGCACTTTCCATGCTTCTTTCGGCACCTGTCTTGCTTCTTTCTGTATCCCTTTTGTCTCTTTATGTACCTCTTTTGCTTCTTTCTGCCCTTTTCTTGCCTTTTTCTGCACCCCTCTTCCCTCTTTCTGCACATCTTTTGCCTCTTTCTGCACCCCATTTGTATCTTTCTGCACCCCTGTTATCTCTTTCTGCACTCGTCTTCCTTCTTTCTGTACCTTTCCTGCCTGTTTTTGCTCCTCACTTTGCTTTTTCTGCACTTTTCTAGCTTCTTTCTACACCTCTGTTGCTTCTTTCAGCAATTCGCTTGCCTCTTTGTGCACTTCCATTGCCTGTTTCTGCACTTCTCTTGCCTCTTTCTGCACCCCGTTGCTTCATTCTGAACTTTCCATGCTTCTTTCTGAACCTTTCTTGCTTCTTTCGCACCCCTGTTGTCTCTTTATGTACCTCTTATGCCTCTTTCTGCACTTTTCTTGGCTTTTTCTGCACTTCTCTTCCTTCTTTCTGTACCCCTCCTGCCTTTTTTTGCACCTCTCTTGCCTCTTTGTGCACCCATCCTATCTTTTTCTGCACCCCTCTTGCCTCTCTCTCCACCCCTCTTTTCTCTTTCTGCACCTCTGTTGGTTCTTTCTGCACTTCTCTTGCTTCTTTCTATACCTCTGTTGCTTCTTTCAGCATTTCTCGTGCCTCTTTCTGTACCTCTCTTGCCTCTTTGTGCACCTCTCCTACCCCTTTCGGCACCACTTTTGCCTCTTTTTACACCTCTGTTGGTTATTTCTGCACTGCTCTTGCTTCTTTCTGTACCTCACTTGCCTCGTTCTGCCCTTCACTTGCTTTTTTCTGCACCTCTCTTGCCTCTTTCAGCACCTTTGTTGCTTCTTTCTGCACTTCTCTTGCCTCCTTCTGCGCCTTTTAGTTAGAGGTAGTTTTAATCCCCTGCCCTATTATGTACTAGGACCATACAGGGGGGTCATGCCAATCACAGGGGTACCCCAACCCATAGTGTACCCTAGTGTATGTAGGTGTTTTCACTGTATTCTAAGTGTCTTTCAGCATAGCACTGGCTCCGGACCTGCTTAGTCAGAGTCAGTTACCACCAGTACCCGTGAGCAAAAAGTTGGGGGCACAGTATGATTTTGGTTCTTTGTGCACATCTCTTGCTTCTTTCTGTACCTTTCTTCATCTTTCTGAACTTCTCTTGCCTTTTTCTGCATTTCTCTTGCTTCTTTCTGCACATTTCTTCCTCTTTCTCCACATGTCCTACCGTTGTAGGCATAGTTAGAAATTAGCATTTAAAAAACCTTTGAAATTCACTGAAAAACCACAGGTTTCAGGGACATTATAGTTAGAAATTAGCATTTAAAAAACCTTAGATATTCATTGAAAAAAACCACAGGTTTCAGGGATGTTATAGTTAGTTGGACATTTCACTCATACAAAACCAGAGAAATTCGGCCGTTATAGATAGTTCAGCTAACTATAACTCGCGCACCCGCAATGCACTGCTGATGACGTCACATATTACATCATTCATGACATGGGCATGACATCACTGATGACATCACTGATGACAGTCTCAAATACATACCGGCCGAATTTCTCTGGTTTTGTACGAGTGAAATGTCCAACTAACTATAACGTCCCTGAAACCTGTGGTTTTTTCAGTGCATATATATATATACGTCCTAAAGGTCCAACACAGAGCTTTGGTTGACAATCATGTGGTTAATTTGTGGAGATACATTGATTATATTTTTATCATTTGGAAGGGTACACATGCACAGGCCTGCAATTTTGTTGACATTATTAATCAGAACAACTACAGCCCCAAGTTCACAGCCCACACTGATCAAACAACCATCAATGTTTTAGATATCACAGTGTACATTGAACAAGGAGCCATTGAAACATGTCTGTTTAGAAAACCTACAGCTGGCAACACATTACTGCATGCCTCAAGTTTTCACCCCCAACATACCATTTCTAGTCTCCCCTATGGTGAATTCTTACGCATTCGCAGGGCATGCTGTACCAATGGCACACTGGCCATAGCACAGCAGGCCGCCAAAGAAAGGTTGATGGAGAGAGGCTATGATTCCAATAAATTGGACATAGCCATGAAAAAGGCCAATAGCAAAGATAGACAGCTGCTATTAAAACCTGCCAATAAGCCTATCAACACAGGTATCTCTCCACACATGGCCATTGAGGTAGCTGAGGACGAGACTATTACAGGTAATGTTCCCTGCAGGTTCATCTCTACCTACAGCAAGCAGTTGAATGTCATTAAGAGCATCATCAACACACAATGGCCCATAGTGCTTACAGATGCCACACTCCAACAGTTACTACCCGGCAATCCCAGTTTCACATATCGCAACGCTTACTCCATGCGCAATAATTTAGTCAAAATCAGTCCAGAGTTAGACAGAAAAAGCGGTTGGCTCACGCCCAAAGCTGGCTTTTTTAAGTGCAACACTTGTTGTGCTTGCAAGTTTGGGGTGAATACCACATCTTATTCTTCCGCTTTTTCAGATACATCCATCAAACTCAAGGGACACTATACGTGTCACACGGAGTTCGCTGTTTATGTTTTAAAATGTGTTTGTGGGTTGCGCTACATCGGTAGCACTAAACTACAGGTTTTTACTCGCATACTACAACACCTCTGTGCCACTGTCAAATCTGAACCTACATATCCCGTTGCGAGACATATCAAATTGGAGCACAATAACAATCTCAATGTGCTCCAATATTTTGTCATTGACAGTGTGCCCATCAATAGACGAGGAGGGAACCGGGAGAAAAAGCTTAGGTAGTTGGAAACTCAATACATTATTGAACTTGACACTAAGGCCCCCCCGAGGTTTGAACATCTGTGAGGATTTACATCATTTCCTCTAGTTTTGCAATTGAAGTTAAAAAGTTTTTTAGCCATTACACTTTTTTATCTATTGTTGAATTAGTTCATTCCATTTTATAACTTTTACCTAAAGTTCTTATCCACCTCTCAAGAATTTTGGTTTTAGTTATTTAATTAAGACAAATTAGGAAAAATAATGTTACTGAAAACCAAAATAATCAGCGAAAGAGTAAGACACCTTAACCCCATATTAGATAAAGAAAATTGTAATTCACTTTAAAATAACATTCTGCAAGAAAGTCCAGACTTCACACTGTACAAGTACTATCATATATAAATTCCATTTAAGGTAGTCCAAATTAATTGTAAAATGGGAAATTTAATGTACGATGTAATGGATCCTAGTTTGGCAGCATATCAACATAAAGAAAATGAATGAAAAAGCAAAGGAAATGAAATAAATGATGAAATTGTGCTGAAAATTAAACTAACCAAGTTTAAAAATCATTACATTTACCTTCAACATAATATATCAAATTTAGATCCCAACCTATTTAAAAATGTTTTGGAATGATCTGTAAAATTCACATCATTCTTAAAATTAGTTTAACACTGCTGAAATTAACTTTGAAAATCAAACAAAGTGAAAGATCATTAACTCTACACTGGACATTTTAGGCTTTACGAGGTTTTGCGGCATATTTATTTTAAGAAAAACATTTAGGAGGAGCTGTGATTCATAATGAATACTCATAAATCTACACTTGCTCACATATTCCTACACACAGTTGTATGTTTAGGGTTTTGGGGTATTCACATATATTTCTATTAGTGTGCTTGGAAAGCTGTGTCAGTTGCATCTTTCCAAGAATAGCACTATTAATGATGTGACATATTCCTAAGTTGCTATTTCCGTAATGCAAACTTGTAGGTTCAATACAATTTCTTATTGGGAACAGCAGCATGCAGGGTAAATGCACATATATTTTATTTTTGTTTTCTTCTAGAGAAACTCCCCTTGTAATGTATTGTATTGTATTGTATTTGGTATTTATTGAGCGCATATATCACCCTTAGGTCTCATAGCGCTTCGCCGAAGACAGAAACTAAAAACAGCATACAATTTTTGGGGGGTTCCATTCCCCTCATCGAAGGAGATTTACTCTAGCTCTTTGATGAACTGAATCTCTGACAATTTCCAGGGTGGGAAGTGTTGGAGAGGATTTTCAAAAATGGATGCAAACTCACAAGTTCTGAGCATTCAAAAACTCTCAATGCACACCATATGTATATCCACCCACTCCACACCCTTTGCAAGGGTTTAGTATTGCATAGTTGCATATAATTGCAAAAGCATTTTACAGGATATCTGTTGGGCATAAATGGAGCCATTTTCAGCTGTCAACAAACATTTTCGGCCAAAAATACCTGTGAGAAGTTGGCCTGGTATATGATGCTCACTAGTTAAAGTGATCACCTTGTACCATGCCAAGCAACCCTTATGGTGTGGTTGTAAGTCAACCTTTTCGGACTAGCTGCCCTAGTGGTAGCGTAGGCTAAGCAGTCTTTGAGGCTAAACTCGTGAAGCGTGTTAAGCCAGCTGTTTTACCAAATGCAACCCCCTTTTATACCAATGAAAGGACACCACACAGATATATATTCAAAATATATATGTATTTATTTCTCAAAGTAACCCCTAGTCTCTTTATGAGCACAGGAGCACAAATCGTCAAACAAGATTACAGTAGAATACACAGAAGTCGCACTTTATATGGATAGGCCCTGGTGGCCGCTCAAACCATATACTAAAATAGTGGTATAAGTACCACGAACAGAAAAGGGAAAAGGCCTAGGGCCTCTAGAATCGCTGGGCCTACAAGGAGCTAACTTCAGTTAGTGACCAGGAGGTCCACGGGTGGCGTGTGCAGAGCAAATAGTCACACGCGTGCTCCCATAGGTTTCAATGGGTGCGTAAAAAGTACAAAGTTACTGCAAAGAGGATTTTCCGGATGGACTAGGAACTCAAGATTTGGAACACAGGCACTAGAGATGTAATACTACACTTGGGCACAGGTGTGCCAGCTTTACCTCACCCACAGGAAGCGGGTGCATAGGCCTCGAAGTGCGTCGGGTTTCTTCTATCTGTTCCGTGGAGCCTGAAGACAAAGATGCTGCAGGCGGTCGGTCCGGGAGAGATGCAGTGGATCCAAGAGTGGATCGGAGATGTTAAAGACCTGTAAGCAGAGGGGACAGTGTTCACAGTCACTAGCCAGTGACCGGCGTGGCACCAGGTGGGTACCAGGCAATGTCGGGTGCAAACAGGAAGAAAGGTGTAGCTTGTCTCTGCAGCCACGTGGTCCCTGGAGGTCGACGACGTCCAGGAGTCGGTTCACGAGCTGTCCCACGCAGGCTCTCGCTGTCGGCGGTGTCGGCGACTTGATTGAAGCAAACAAGCCTTGGCAAAAGCAATTGTTGTAGGAGATGAAATAAGCTGATGGTTCTGACCAGCAAGGTCAGAAGAACTGCTCCTTTGGAGGGGAGCAAGGGCCAGTCTGGAGCAACCAGACCAGCGGTGTATTTTGTAAAGTTCGTCGCCAAGATGGCTACTAGCCAGCGGGCCAGCAACCGGTTAGGCGCGTCGAGTGGCAAAATGCAGAAGGGCCCCACGCAGATCGTGGAGATGCTGGAGGGCTCACCTTTGGTGCAGATGCTGCTCGGGTATTGGGCTTCTCAGATCCCAAAGCACAACTTGGAGGGAGCCTCGGTTGTTGCACTTGTCAGCTTGTCGTGGTCGTTTCAAGATAGCTGGCTCCACGTGTCTCGGTGCCTCCACGGGTCTCCTCTTTTCAGGGACTGTGGATCGGGCGGTGAGAGGTCTGGAGGTCCAGGTCTTGTCAGTCTCTGGGCTCGGGCTCCGGCGGGAGGCGGCGGCAAAGCAGACGTTGATTCGCTGGATGGTGCTTGCGTTAGCAAGGTGGTCACTCCCTGACCACAGGGGAGATTGGCTTCAGTCCTCTGTGCAGCAGAGCGTCGAAGTTCCCGTCTTCTTCTTAGTGTTAAGTTGATTCCAGGATGTCTGAAGTCTTAGGACACAGCTCCTACCTTTAAGCGGATTCTAGGGGCCGGACTACCTGCTAGGTCCCTCCCTATGGGTGGGACCAGGAAGGGGGGTGGTTACACCCCCAATCCTTTGTCCAGCTCGCCCCAGGCCCGGGACTGGTGTGCCCCAGGACCGGTTTGAACTGGCATATGCACCGAGGCTCCTTGTGAGCCACAGGCATGTCTGGTTTCTTTCAAGCCCTACCTGACCAATACACAAAATCCTGTCTGGGGTGGTGCACGCACCTCCCCTGGCAGGAAACCCTTTGTCCACACCTCCCAAGCTGGAAGGACTCCCAGCAGCAGGAGGGCAGACTTGTGTCTGTGGTGGCAGCATCCATTTTGTGGAGCTGAGGCTATGTCTGATTTTACCCAGGTTTCAGGTACTGTACATGTCGTGTCCCTCTAGAAGGGTGGAATGCTAACCCCGTCGCCAGAATTGGCGAGGGGTTAGTATTCCAATTCGTATGACACCTTACTCGACATGTTTTGATAAAGCCAAACCAAAGATAGCATTTAACCGCGAGGTTCATAATGCCCTTAAGAGTATATGGCATGACGATATCTGGAAACAGTAGAAGGAAGTTGTTCCGACCACTGCAGACAGGCTCAGCTCATGCCAGAGCACCATCTCACATGGAACCAAGCACTCTGCCTTCAGGATTGTTAAGGCCTGCCATAGGAGTGACTTATAGGTTACCAGGTGTCCCATTTAAGGTTAGGTATAGGTATACTACACCTTAGTAAGAGGTGATTACACCAACTTACCCCAGCTGAGTGATCAGCCAGTTGTGTCAAATTGTTAGGCCAAGCCTGGGGTGGCATAATACATGCTTCAGCCCCTGGTAGGCCTTGGGTACACCAATGCCCTGGGTACCTAGTGTACACTGGTACAGGGGCTGACAGGGTGATCCACTTCCAATTGGTTATGCACCTAGGGTGCATAGTTTTAATTTAGTAGAGAGAACAGCAGGCTGGGGGTCTGATTGGCAGGCCCACAGCCTCAATATGTCAAAAACCAGTGAAGCAAAAAGCAAAAATTTGGGGTGACCATAGGATAGCAGACCCTACTCTCCTACACAACCCCCCCCCAAACGCTGGGACATTAAACAAGCCTTGACCAGGCTCGTTTTCATGTCCTAAGTGGAAGTACCTGGAGAGACCATCTGCATTCCCATGGTCAGTACCTGGCCGGTGCTCCACTGTAAAGTCCATCCCCTGTAGGGAAATGGACCACCTAAGCAGTTTGGGGTTTTCACCCTTCATCTGATTTAGCCACAAGAGGGGCTTATGGTCGGTCTGAATCTTGAAGTGAGTGCCAAACAAGTATGGCCTCAGCTTCTTCAGGGCCCACACCACAGCAAAGGCCTCCCTCTCAATAGCTGACCAATTCTTCTCTCTGGGGGTCAACCTTCTGCTAATAAAAGCAATGGGTTGGTCTTGACCATCTACATTAAGTTGTGACAGCACAGCTCCCACACCCAACTCAGAAGCATCTGTTTGGACAATAAACTCTTTGGAGTAGTCAGGACTTTTCAGGATAGGTGCAGAGCACATGGCCTCCTTCAGGTCATCAAATGCCTTTTGACAGCTTACTGTCCACTGAACCTTTTTGGGTATCTTCTTGGATGTCAGATCATTAAGAGGAGTCACAATGGACCCATAGTTCTTAACAAACTTCCTATAGTACCCAGTCAAGCCCAAGAAAGCTCGAACTTGAGTCTGGGTGGTTGGAGGGGACCAGTCCTTGATGGATTGTATCTTACTGTCCAGTGGTTGAACTTGGCCTCCACCTACAAGGTGGCCCAAATATACAACCTTACTCTGCCCTATCTGGCACTTAGTAGCCTTGATAGTGAGGCCTGCCCTTTGCAGAGCCTCAAGAGCCTTCTTCAGGTGGATCAGGTGATCCTCCCAGGTGGAGCTAAAGACAGCAATGTCATCCAGATATGCTGCGCAAAAGTCATCCAACCCAGTAAGGACTTGGTTCACCAGCCTTTGGAAGGTGGCAGGTGCATTTTTCAGACCAAAGGGCATCACCACAAACTGGTAGTGCCCACCTGGGGTTGAGAATGCTGTTTTGGCCTTAGACTCCTCAGCTAATCTGATTTGCCAATAGCCAGCTGTTAAGTCAAATGTGCTCAAAAACTTTGCAGAAGCTAGTTTGTCTATGAGCTCATCTGCCCTTGGAATAGGGTGTGCATCTGTCCTGGTGACAGCATTGAGACCCCTGTAGTCCACACAGAACCTCATCTCTCTCTTGCCATCTTTGGTGTGAGGTTTGGGGACCAGAGCCACTGGGCTAGCCCAGGGGCTCTCTGAGGGTTCAATGACTAATGCTAAGGCTAATTCCAGCATTTTATGTACCTCAGCCTTTATACAGTCCCTGACGTGGTCAGGTTGTCTGTAAAGCTTGTTCTTTACAGGCAGACTGTCACCAGTGTCCACCACATGGGTACACCAGTCAGTTTGACTAGGTATCAAGGAAAACATATGTGAAAATGATTGTAGAACCTGTCCACATTCAGTCTGCTGATGGGCAGTGAGGTTGCCTCCAAGGGTCACTCCTTCAACTGAGCCATCTTCAGGGTTCTGAGACAACAGGTCTGGGAGAGGGTCACTCTCTTCCTCCTGTCCCTCATCTGTAGCCATGAGCAAGCCCATGTCTGCCCTGTCAACATATGCTTTAAGCCTGTTAACATGGAGTACCCTGTGGGGACTCCTGGGAGTTCCTAGGTCGACCAAGTAGGTGACCTCTCCCTTCTTTTCCAGGATTGTATGGGGTCCAGACCATTTGTCTTGGAGTGCTGCTGGGGCCACTGGCTCCAACACCCATACCTTCTGTCCTGGCTGAAACTCAACCAAGACAGCCTTTTGGTCATGCCAAGCTTTCTGTAAGGCCTGGCTTGCCTCAAGGTTTTTGGATGCCTTCTCCATATACTCAGCCATCCTGGAGTGGAGACCAAGTACATAGTCCACTATGTCTAGCTTAGGCTTTTTGAGAGGTAACTCCCATCCTTCCTTCACCAAACACAGTGGGCCTCTTACAGGGTGCCCAAACAACAATTCAAAGGGGCTGTAGCCAACTCCTTTTTGTGGGACCTCTCTGTAAGCAAACAGAAGGCAGGGTAGAAGGATGTCCCATCTTCGCCTGAGCTTTTCAGGTAATCCTTTGATCATACCCTTTAGGGTCTTGTTGAATCTCTCAACAAGCCCATTGCATTGTGGGTGATAAGGGGTGGTGAACTTGTAGTTGACACCACATTCCTTCCACATAGCTGTCAAGTATCCTGACATAAAGTTGGTACCTCTGTCAGATACTACCTCCTTAGGAAACCCCACTCTGGAGAATACTCCCAGCAGGGCCCTGGCCACAACAGGTGCTGTAGTGGTCCTAAGGGGAATTGCCTCTGGATACCTGGTGGCATGATCCACTACCACCAGTATAAATCTGTGCCCAGATGCAGTGGGAGGATCCATGGGACCCACTATATCTATTCCCACTCTTTCAAAGGGGACCCCCACCACAGGTAGTGGTATTAGGGGGGCCTTTGTTGTGCCACCTGATTTGCCACTGGCTTGGCAGGTCACACAGGAGCGACAAAACTCCTTTGTATCTTCATTCATATGAGGCCAGTGAAAGTGAGGGACAAGCCTGTCCCAAGTCTTATTCTGGCCTAAGTGTCCTGCTAAAGGAATATCATGGGCCAAGGTAAGAAGGAAGCCCCTAAATTGCAGAGGTATAACCAACCTCCTGGTAGCACCAGGATTGGGGTCTCTAGCCTCTGAATAAAGGAGCCCTTCATCCCAATACACTTTATGGGTACCTTGAGCATTCCCAGCAGCCTCAGCAGCAGCCAGCTGTCTGAGGGGTTCAAGAGAGGGACAGGATAACTGAGCCTGCCTCAAGTCAGCCCTTGAAGGTCCCCCTGTCCCCAGAAACTCAACCTGATCAGGTTCAAGCTCTTCAGGGACAGTTCCTTCAGGGTCCTCTAGATCAGCTTCCTGGGAAGGCTGATCATCACTCTGAGGCAGGGGGGAAGGCACAGCCTTGACCCTCCTGTTCTTCTTCTTGGTAGGTACTTGGTCCATTGTTCCAGGATGCAAGACCTGAGGTTCAGTGAGGCACCTTTTGGCCTGTGACCTGGTCACAGCAAGGACATGTGATGATATACCTAACATCTCTGCATGAGTCCTGTACTCCACTTCTGACCATAGAGAACTCTCTAGGTCATTGCCCAACAAACATTCTACTGGGAGGTCTGCACTAACCACAACCCTTTTGAGGCCAGTTACCCCTCCCCATGAGAAGTTAACAACTGCCACACTATGTGAAGTAGTGGCATTGCTGGCATTGGTCACCAGGTAGTTCTCACCTGGTATGTACTGTCCAGGGTCCACAAAGCCTGGTGTCACCATAGTGACACTGGCACATGTGTCCCTGTAGGCTTGAGCCACTTTGTCATTAATTAAAGGAGTCTGTCTGTACTTGACCAGGTTACTGGGGCTCACGGTCAGGGACAAATCAATGTCCCCATCACAGATCAAGACTGCCTGTGTCAGGGTTCTGTCTAAGTCAGAATCTCCTTCAGTTCCCATAGTGATTCCCACTACACCCTTTGTCTGGGGACCAACACTGCTAACAGTAGTACTGGGAGCAGGTGCCTTAGGGGCAACAGTGTTGGGGGCTCCACCCTTTTTGCAATCACTAGTCCAGTGAGTTGTATTTTTGCAATGATTGCACCAGGGTTTCTTTTGACCTTCTTTCTTCTTTTTGGACTGTTGTTGGGACCCACCCTCCTTAGCAGTAGTTTGGGGCCCTGTTGAAGACTTCTGGTCTTTAGATTTCTGATCTCCACCTTTTTGGTCTGTTTTCTTCTGATCACCCCCTTGGCCCTGGTTCTGGTTCTTTTGCTTAACCCTGGTTCTGACCCATTTGTCTGCCTTCTTTCCCAATTCTTGGGGAGAGGTCAGATCAGAGTCAACCAAGTAATGATGCAGTTGCTGGTTTTGACAGTTATTTAAAATCTGTTCTCTCATCATCAAATTATACAATCCTGTAAAATCAGATACCTTACTTCCCAGCAACCAACCCTCCAAAGCCTTAGTGGCACATTCAACATATTCAGACCAGTCCTGAGTCTGTGTCTTTTGGGTGTCTCTGAACATTAACCTGTACTGTTCAGTGGTTAAGCCTAACCCATCTACCAGAACACTCTTCAGGACTCTGTAATTTCTGACATCCTCTTCTCTAACAGTGAGGAGTCTGTCTCTGCCTCTTCCTTCAAAGGAGAGCCAGAGGATTGCTGCCCACTGGTCTTCAGGAACCTGCTGTACTTTGCAGGCTCTCTCAAGAGCAGTTATCTATTTGTGGATGTCATCCCCACTTTTGTAGGGGGGCACAACCTTAGACAGGTTCCTATTATCAAAGACCCTATCTTTGTCCTTAGGGACGATGCTGCCACCAGTGGGTATAGACCCACTCTCTCTAGGTTGCCTAGCCTTGTTCAGTTTTTCTTCCATCAGGGCTACCTCTAGCTCCTGCTTCCTGATCCTCAGCTGGGCTTCCTGCATTCTGGCCTCATGTTCCCTCCTCTGAGGGGTGGTCATCCTTTTCCTGGAGTGACCTTGAGAGACTCTAGAGCCATGGGAAGCATTGGAGTCACCTGAGCGATTCCTTTGCCTCCCAAGCCCTGTGTTAAGTCCACTGGGGAGATCCAATGGGGTAAACCCACTGTCAATCCCCAATAGCCTTAGTTTAGCTGGGCCAAGTATAACACTTGGCACTGGGCTAGTTCTCCCTTCATCATCACTACTTTCTGTATCCTCACCACTTTCCTCCCCTGTAGTATGATTCTCATCTAAGGGATGGCTATTGGAACTGGGTACCTCTGTAGCATCTTCAGAAGGGGGGCCTCCTGTTCCTGACCCTAAGGGGGCTAACTGGGAAGCTTTCCTGAGTTCTCTCTGATTCTCATCATTTTGTAAGAGTTCTCTGAGCTCAGCAGAGGTAGGGTTCTTGGGCTGTTTAATGCCTCTAAGAGTTGCCAAATGCCTGAGCTCATTCTGGTTAAGGGTAGCAAAGCTGGATGGTGCCCTCTGGGGGTCACTCTCAACAGAGATGGGTACAGTGGACCCCTCTGCCCCGGCCATTGCTCTTAAGTGTGGGTGGATGTGTTGCAATCTACCTACACTTGGGTTTACCTACAAAACCTATCTAGTAGTTGTAGTCAGGGTGTGCTACTCCCTTTGCTATACAACAACTAAGTTCAGTAGAACTTATGTATATCTAATCTTGTTTTATATGTACCTACAGGTACCTATGTGATCTTTCAATTGGTAACCAAGAGATTACAATGGTAAAACACAGCAAGCTCAAATCCAACCGCTGCTCACCAATGTGAGAAGTTGGCCTGGTATATGATGCTCACTAGTTAAAGTGATCACCTTGTACCATGCCAAGCAACCCTTATGGTGTGGTTGTAAGTCAACCTTTTCGGACTAGCTGCCCTAGTGGTAGCGTAGGCTAAGCAGTCTTTGAGGCTAAACTCGTGAAGCGTGTTAAGCCAGCTGTTTTACCAAATGCAACCCCCTTTTATACCAATGAAAGGACACCACACAGATATATATTCAAAATATATATGTATTTATTTCTCAAAGTAACCCCTAGTCTCTTTATGAGCACAGGAGCACAAATCGTCAAACAAGATTACAGTAGAATACACAGAAGTCGCACTTTATATGGATAGGCCCTGGTGGCCGCTCAAACCATATACTAAAATAGTGGTATAAGTACCACGAACAGAAAAGGGAAAAGGCCTAGGGCCTCTAGAATCGCTGGGTCTACAAGGAGCTAACTTCAGTTAGTGACCAGGAGGTCCACGGGTGGCGTGTGCAGAGCAAATAGTCACACGCGTGCTCCCATAGGTTTCAATGGGTGCGTAAAAAGTACAAAGTTACTGCAAAGAGGATTTTCCGGATGGACTAGGAACTCAAGATTTGGAACACAGGCACTAGAGATGTAATACTACACTTGGGCACAGGTGTGCCAGCTTTACCTCACCCACAGGAAGCGGGTGCATAGGCCTCGAAGTGTGTCGGGTTTCTTCTATCTGTTCCGTGGAGCCTGAAGACAAAGATGCTGCAGGCGGTAGGTCCGGGAGAGATGCAGTGGATCCAAGAGTGGATCGGAGATGTTGAAGACCTGTAAGCAGAGGGGACAGTGTTCACAGTCATTAGCCAGTGACCGGCGTGGCACCAGGTGGGTACCAGGCAATGTCGGGTGCAAACAGGAAGAAAGGTGTAGCTTGTCTCTGCAGCCACGTGGTCCCTGGAGGTCGACGACATCCAGGAGTCGGTTCACGAGCTGTCCCACGCAGGCTCTCGCTGTCGGCGGTGTCGGCGACTTCATCGAAGCAAACAAACCTTGGCAAAAGCAATTGTTGTAGGAGATGAAATAAGCTGATGGTTCTGACCAGCAAGGTCAGAAGAACTGCTCCTTTGGAGGGGAGCAAGGGCCAGTCTGGAGCAACCAGACCAGCGGTGTATTTTGTAAAGTTCATCGCCAAGATGGCTACTAGCCAGCGGGCCAGCAACCGGTTAGGCGTGTCGAGTGGCAAAATGCAGAAGGGCCCCACGCAGATCGTGGAGATGCTGGAGGGCTCACCTTTGGTGCAGATGCTGCTCGGGTGTTGGGCTTCTCAGATCCCAAAGCACAACTTGGAGGGAGCCTCGGTTGTTGCACTTGTCAGCTTGTCGTGGTCGTTTCAAGATGGCTGGCTCCACGTGTCTCGGTGCCTCCACGGGTCTCCTCTTTTCAGGGACTGTGGATCGGGCGGTGAGAGGTCTGGAGGTCCAGGTCTTGTCAGTCTCTGGGCTCGGGCTCCAGCGGGAGGCGGCGGCAAAGCAGACGTTGATTCGCTGGATGGTGCTTGCGTTAGCAAGGTGGTCACTCCCTGACCACAGGGGAGATTGGCTTCAGTCCTCTGTGCAGCAGAGCGTCGAAGTTCCCATCTTCTTCTTAGTGTTAAGTTGATTCCAGGATGTCTGAAGTCTTAGGACACAGCTCCTACCTTTAAGCGGATTCTAGGGGCCGGACTACCTGCTAGGTCCCTCCCTATGGGTGGGACCAGGAAGGGGGGTGGTTACACCCCCAATCCTTTGTCCAGCTCGCCCCAGGCCCGGGACTGGTGTGCCCCAGGACCGGTTTGAACTGGCATATGCACCGAGGCTCCTTGTGAGCCACAGGCATGTCTGGTTTCTTTCAAGCCCTACCTGACCAATACACAAAATCCTGTCTGGGGTGGTGCACGCACCTCCCCTGGCAGGAAACCCTTTGTCCACACCTCCCAAGCTGGAAGGACTCCCAGCAGCAGGAGGGCAGACTTGTGTCTGTGGTGGCAGCATCCATTTTGTGGAGCTGAGGCTATGTCTGATTTTACCCGGGTTTCAGGTACTGTACATGTCGTGTCCCTCTAGAAGGGTGGAATGCTAACCCCGTCGCCAGAATTGGCGAGGGGTTAGTATTCCAATTCGTATGACACCTTACTCGACATGTTTTGATAAAGCCAAACCAAAGATAGCATTTAACCGCGAGGTTCATAATGCCCTTAAGAGTATATGGTATGACGATATCTGGAAACAGTAGAAGGAAGTTGTTCCGACCACTGCAGACAGGCTCAGCTCATGCCAGAGCACCATCTCACATGGAACCAAGCACTCTGCCTTCAGGATTGTTAAGGCCTGCCATAGGAGTGACTTATAGGTTACCAGGTGTCCCATTTAAGGTTAGGTATAGGTATACTACACCTTAGTAAGAGGTGATTACACCAACTTACCCCAGCTGAGTGATCAGCCAGTTGTGTCAAATTGTTAGGCCAAGCCTGGGGTGGCATAATACATGCTTCAGCCCCTGGTAGGCCTTGGGTACACCAATGCCCTGGGTACCTAGTGTACACTGGTACAGGGGCTGACAGGGTGATCCACTTCCAATTGGTTATGCACCTAGGGTGCATAGTTTTAATTTAGTAGAGAGAACAGCAGGCTGGGGGTCTGATTGGCAGGCCCACAGCCTCAATATGTCAAAAACCAGTGAAGCAAAAAGCAAAAATTTGGGGTGACCATAGGATAGCAGACCCTACTCTCCTACAATACCCTTGTGAATCTGTGCCCTTTATTGCTGGGAAACAGGAGAATAAACAAGCCCACAGCAGGCAATGACAGAAACAGGAGTTGAATAAATGGGATGATAAGTAGCAGAGGGTTTCCGGTTAAAGAGTGAAAGAGTAAAAAAATACACTTCATGGTTCGAAGTGTAGGGACTATCCATAAATGAAGAAATATCATTAAACAAAAGGAATTTTTATGGCACACAAGAAACATTTGACAAAAACAGCCTTTTTCAATAGAAATATAATTTATTAAAATACAATTTTTTGTTATGTAATTTCCTATATAATCTTCACTTCATCAATTATATTTATTTATAAATCTCTGTCTCCGCAATGCAATTTGCGGAGTTCAGCTAAATCCATTACTGTAGATGAATCAATAATTAAGCCATGTCCACTGAATGCACTTAAAGTGGTTTTGAACAAATTGCATATTGAATTTGCAAATATTGAGTCTTTTCCGGTATGCAGTCATAACAAATAAAACATCTGTGATATCAATACAATATTTAAGGTTAATATATTCAAAAATAATACTTACATCTTGGCATGGTTTATGTTGACAAAATATGCAAACACATTTTTAACCAAAAGAAGGAAGCCTTTGGCTTAAGTTTGAAGCTGAGGCATTTGAAGTTTTTCTGAGAGAGTGTTTAACAAAGTAGTGATCCACAAGGCTTGGACAGAAAATATTTGTTTATAAGAATTAGAATCAAGGATAACAAACTTGTAGTTTAGTTGACTGACTATTCATTAGAAGCTGACATTGGACTATATGACACATCAAAGTTGGAACAGGTGTAAGCTGAATTTAAGAGTAGGATAGATGTGATATGCAGCAGGAAGTGGGAGGTCAGTAAAATTTAGCATTTTTAAAATCGCTAAGCCGGAGTGCACTGTTACCTGGCAACATTGGGAAGAAAGATCTTGCAACTTTATAAGGGACGTGAAAAATCCAGTCTCATCTAAAGAAGCATTAATAAGGTTGGGAATGGAGTCTGTCATTTTGGGAGATTTTAAAAAGGTATATAAGAAAAGCTTCTTTCCAAGCGAGGGTCAGATTAACCAGTGGTTAGAACAGCTTGGCGTACCTTACCTCACGTTAGTGTAGCAAGCATATTCAGAAATCCCAATTTCATATCAGAAAATATATCAATCTTCGAGAGGCAGGATTAAAGATTTATCTGGTCTGCTGACAGATATATAAAAATAATAATAAAAGGATTTTTTATTTTGCATGATATGTTTGATGACGTAATGGCTTGGAAAAAACCTACAGATACCTGGCAAGAAGCCACTATTAGACTATTCAGACATCCTAGCTGCTAGCATATTTTTTGTGTTACAAGAAGATCAAAAAACATTTATCTCTGGAGGGCAGCATGATGAACTTACTCGCACACTGGTTACAATGTTTGCTCTAGCAATTACATATAGAATAGCTCTTGGAATTTTTCAGTTTTGATGTCCCTAAAGAGTTTGACCAAGGTAATTTGGTATATGTAGTTAATGCACCAATGCAGTTTGGTTTTGGGCATACTTTTATAACAAGCATGCAGGCTCTGTGCAAGTGTCCTTTGGCTAACATATTGGCAAATGTAAATTTTACTTTGGGATTCAGAATTTAGAAAGGAACAAGACAAGAGTGTCTTCTTTCACCTGGACTATCAAATATTTTTACTGATCCTTAGCCTCAGAAGATTCATTGCAAAAATGGTTTAATACTAGTCTGCTAAAAGGATATTGGTGTCAATCTTGAGATGTATGCAAATGATGCTATGATTTATACTTCCACTACACTAATAACACATCTTCATGTGGATAGCATTTTGAAGGACTTTAGTACACTTGCTTGCTAAGCAATTAATGACTCAAAGTAAGAGATTATGGCATGGAATTTGGTAAATATTTCCTCTCAGATAAGAACTGAATAAATATATTTGGGAATAATAGTGAAGCCTGATGTACAAAACAAGTGAATAAGGTCTGCATGAAAATCTCTTAAACAGTTGAACTATTTACCTTTACCATTGATAGGTCTATTTGAAATCCTTAAAATATCTGTCATGTCAAAACTCTGTTTTGTATTTGATTCCATTCCATTTAAAGGGAAGACAAAAGTATTTCAAACAATCAAAGGGATATTTAATAGATTTGTATGGGCTTTTAATGGGGTCACTCTATGCAGGGAAAATGTAGAATGTCTATTAAATGAGTTGTGTTGGCCATTCCAGACTTGCACCGCTATTTTTGAGAGGGGATTATTTATATAAATTCTCCCCCTCCAAATATTTTTTAAATACTTGTTGAATAAGTTAACTTACCTTTGGTTATGCCTTATCTGGTAGAGATTAGACCTAGCCACAGATTCCTTACCTTAGAATTATCCCCAGGCGCCATACTGGATCCTGAAATTCTTCTACAGCAGCACCTCTGCGCATCAGTGGAAGGCACTGAGCGACTCTGTAACAGCGTTGTCCACCGGATGTGACATCATTAGAGTAAATATAAGCCCTCCTCTGACGCAATGATGTAAGGGTCTATCGCGACTACTTTTCGCACTAAAACACAGAGCCATGTATAGAAATTCCTATGGAAACAGTGTGTCCAAAAAGAATCTTCTTTTTGAAAGATGCTTATATCAAGTATTATTGGTTGTATGGTGTGTCTTATATTTATTTATTTTTTTGTGTACCATCGAAAAGCACAAAGGTGCATAGAAGAGATCTGTAAAAAAAGGAGAACCAGTTCGCAGAGCAGGGAGAATGGGTGGGTCGGTAAGGAATCTGCAGATAGATCTAGTCTTTACCAGATAAGGCCCTACTGAAGATAAGTAATTTATTCATCTGATAGTGACGCCGAGCCACAGATTTCTTACCTTAGAATAGATACCCAAGCAATACCAAGCCAGAGGTAGGTCTGAAAAATGATTCCAAGAAATATCGCCGACTAGACTATCCGGTCTGTATAAGAAAAAGAGAGACCGCTTACCAGGAAGGGAGGGGTGGAAGAAAACATCCCCCCAGGAAACTCGGGGAGAACTCCGTATGGAACTGAATCCACAGCCATGCAAAGACATGGGAGAAAATGCATGGCAGAAGAACAAGACAAGTGGGAAGAACACTCCATATAAACATAGCACTAGAGTGCCCCCCAGAAGGGCAACTGTTCCGAGAGACTGAGGCAGAAGGTTAAGGACAACAAATTAAAGTACTGGGCAAAGCTCCCAGTCATAGTAGTAGGCAAAGCAAAGGGCTCCAACCAATGGCTGATAAAGGATTGTGAGCAATAGCAACAATCATGGCCATAGACCACATTAGGCAGAGGAAACACTTTGAGAGAGGGAGAGAAGGCTCTCTGGGACTGTGCAGCATACAATCCCAAGAAAAGGAAGGTATAAAACACATATAAATAGAGAGGTATAAATATATATATATGATATGCATGAACATGTCCAGAATTCACACTGTACAATAATAGGTGCCCAAGAAGAGTATGACCACAACAGGGGCCATGTGCTGAAGGCGAGACAATGTCAAACTGAAAACCAGCCACTTGGCCCGCCTAAAGGGAGAGGGTGTGGATGAAGCACACAACCCAGAAAACCAAAGGAGCAGACAGAAATAGCACTACAGACTGAACAGTATTATTAGGCAGTCGAGAGACAATTGAAAAAAAAACTGCAGGACAGAAACAACCCCGCTAGAATAGAGAAATAAAGGCCAAAATGGAGGACTGAAAAAAGGGGCCGAGGTGGACGAGGCCAACACATAGGAGACCTACACAGACAACCAGGCCATAGTGTAAAATAAATTATTATTGGAAGACCAATGCCAGAAATTAAAGCCCAACCAAAGGGCCAGTGTAAAGAAGAGAAGGACAACACTTAGAAGGAGTGAGCAGCATGTGTAAGGTTTTACCCTCAGCTTCCCTTTTCATATACAACAATACTAGAGGAGGGGTACCTTATTTTATTGGATCTTATTACTATCCACAAGACAAAATGTTGTGTTGCCACTATCTCACTTGGGTGTAGGATTGTTCACCCAGGTAAGCTGGTCAAAATCACTGTGCCCTTCTGGGATATATTTTAGGTTCCTCGCCCAGCAGTATGCTTGCTTCATCATCCTGCTCACCTAGGGCCTCATGTAGGTAAATAAATTTTACCGGTTCTTAAATACCGAGCCGTACCGAATCGGTAAATTAGAATCGGTAAGTTATATGTAGGTAAAAATTCGGTAACAGTTACCGATTCGGTAACATTCGGTAAATACGAATCGGAATTCACCGAATCGGTAAATACCGAGGTGATAATTACCGATTCGGAAAATACCGAGGTGGTATCTACCGATTCGGAAAATACCGAGGTGGTATCCACCGAATCGGAAAATACCGAATCGGTATGTACGGATTCGGTAAATAACATCACATGACTTGACGAAACAGCTAATCCTGTGCAACGACAGCCCACCCAACCAGGAACTGCCCACACCCAGGCAGGTGTACACAATTAGCCGACGTGGCCACACCCAGGCAGGTGTACATAATTAGCCGACCCTGGAGAGGCTTGGAGTGCAGAGGAGAGGCAGGGAGCAGTTGCATGTGCGAGCGGGAAACGAACAGCATGTCCAGCCAGAGAACACAGAAAGACGGAGGGGAAAGGAGGAGGAAGCTCAAATTCAGCCCCAAGGAACTCCAGGTGCTGGTGGAGGAGGTGGTGAAGCAGCACCAGAAGCTGTTTGGGAGGCAATCCCTGCAAGTGCCTGAGGCCGAAAAGCGCAACATATGGCTGGCCATCCAGGCGCAGGTCAATGCTGTGGGAGTGACCCACAGGGACATTGAGGTCCTCAAAAAGCGCTGGTATGACCTGAGGATTGTGACCAAGAGGAAGATGGGCGACATCCAGAAGGAGGCCAGCCAGACCGGAGGTGGAACCAACAGGGCACCTGCCCTCACCGAACTGGAGGAGCTGGTGGCGGCCACAATCGAGCAAGAGAGCGTCGTGGGTCTTGGGGACGCCGACAGCTCTGCCAGAGCCGCAACACACCAAGGTAAGACGAAAGCACAGCAATGTAGCCCCCCCTACCCCTATCCCACATCCCCCATTGTGAAACGAGAATCACACTGCAGTCCACACGTGTCAGTGCAGACAGGCAATGCATTCCGGGAGATGTAGTCAGGGCAACACTAACCATGACGTAAATGTCACAGGGCAACAGGGCATGTCACGCACTCGAGGCACAAGGAGACAGAGGACAGATTGGAATGTGAAATGATTTATTGTGACGCTTGCAATGCAGCCCTTCCGGGACACTGAGCCAATGTTGTTTTTCTGTCCACAGATGTGACATCATGCAGTACAGGGCATGCTGCAGGGGAGACGGCACACCTGCCACAAAAATCACCTCTAGCCAGCATGAGTTCAGACCAGGGAGCAGGCCCACTGGCAGCCGCACCACCAACACAGCCAGCCTCGCCGCACACAGAGCCAGCATCACCTCACCGAGAGCCAGCATCACCACAACCACAGCCAGCATCGCCACTCATGTTCGATTCACCGGCCACATCTCCGCTTGCAGGTGTGAGAATGAGGAGGCGTCCAGCAGCCAGGCTACGGGCCTTCGACATCTCGTCAGACGACAGCATGGGCCCAGAAGACCGCACCGGGCACCAGGAAGGGAGCCATCCCACTGTGCCCCACACCTCACAGGCAGCACAGACGGGAGCAAGAGGGCGCCGCAGGTCGCGTGTCCAGAGTCCACCAGCACCCACTGACGGCCATGGTGTCTTCTTGGGGCTCGAGGGCCAAATGTTGAAGCAACAGCGCCTGCAATCAAAGGCAGTTATGTCAGTCCAGAGGCACATGCGGGTGATGAAGACAAGCTTAGTCAACATGGACACAAACATTGGCGGCATGGCTGCGGGCATTCGGGACATGTCCCAGTCAATCCAGCAGTTGTGCAGCAAATTAGATGCTGACATCGAAGCACGGCGCCGGGAACGCCAGAGAAGGGACACTACCAGCAGGGCACTCAACCGTCTGGCAACTGCGACTTCCCTACTTTGCCGGCGCTCTGTGACGATGCAGGAGGGCCTAACACAGTGCTGCAGCGACCTGTCTCGGGGGATGGTGCAGGTGACAAGTGCACTAGGGGTGCTATTGACTAGTCAGGCGTCGACAACTGCTGCAGGGGATGCTGCGGAGCGCATCGACACCAGCAGCAGCATCACACCCCCCGTCCCAGAAGCACGCAGGAGCAGCAGGCGGCTTGGGGTTGGCTCTAGTGAGGATGCACAGGCCGTGCAATCCACCACTGCAGCGCGTATGCGCAAACATTGATGTGGCCCTGCTTAGCCACTTCCCATTGGGTGACGTAACCCTGGACATACTCCTTGTATAGATGGTATATTGCCAGATTGGCCTGTTCATGTGTTCATGGCGTGGTGCCACATTAAACTACGTCATGACTTCTCACAACTCGCTGTGTCCCCTCACTTACTCAGAAATAGTTGCATGTGATCTCTGCCCGTCTCTCTCTCCCATCGATTGCAGTTGGCACTCTAGCTGCGCTGCCCTCTGGCTGGCCTGACTCATCCTCGTTGTCCTCAACATATGTTAGTTCCACATCTGTACCTTTTTTCGTGGCAAGGTTGTGCAGCATTGCACAAGTGGCAATAATCTTGCAGCAGGTGATGGGTTTGTACTGGCGTGCGCCTCCGCTCTTGTGGAGGCAGCGGAACCTGCTCTTCAGTAGTCCAAACGTGCGCTCCACCACATTGCGTGTTGTTTTGTGGGCCACGTTGTATCGTCTCTCACTCTGGGTTGCTGGGTGTAGGTAGGGAGTGAGGATGAATGAACGGCATGCATATGCACTGTCGCCTGGATGAGTAAGAGGGAACCATCAGTTACATGCCTCTATACACTCTGATTTGCAGGTTTCAAGGGGCGTCACTGTTACTTACCCAGCAGGTATCCCTCTCCGAATTCGCCGGCACTCAGTCGTGTGTAGATCCCACTATTCTGGAAGATGTATGAGTCGTGGGTGCTCCCAGGAAACTTTGCAACAATATCTGTGATGATGTTCCCTGCATCACAGATCACCTGCACATTGATGGAGTGGGTGGACTTCCTGTTCCTGTAGATGTGCTCTGTATCAGCTGGTGGACAGATTGGGATGTGTGTACCATCAATACAGCCGATGACATGGGGGAACTGTGCCATGTGATAAAAGTCTGTTTTTGTTTTCTGCAGTGCAGCCTGTGTGTTTGGGAAGCTTATGTAGTGGTGCATTCTCTGCATCATGGCATCCAGGAACTTCCTGAAGAAACGGGACAGGCAACTCTGGGATACACCACCCACCGCAGCTATCACCACCTGATAACTGCCGGATGCCAGTAGATGTAGGCTGCAGAGCACCTGCACATGTGGTGGTATGGCGTGCGCCCTTCTTGTTGGCTGGTCCAGGAGTGGGTGCAGGTCCCTTATCAGGTCCATGATGGTTTCGGGGTGTAGCCTGTACCTCTCATGTATCTCTGCATCAGTCAGCTGTAATAGTGTGATGCGCTGTCTGTAGATTTGTTCCTCCCGTCGCCACACCCTCAGTCCTGCTGCCTGTAGACGTAGGCGCCTTGCAATGACGTACATGGCGGCCATGTTGTCCACGCTGTTGCATTTTGGGATTGCTTATGTGCATTGTTGATGGTTACCACCTGCTTTCAATCCGTGTTAATTACCGACTCTTATTTACCGATTTTCCTGGATTTCTTAATTACCGCCTGCTCCTACATGTCATTTTATATTTTTACCACTTCATATTTACCACTTCATATTTACCGATTCGTTAATTATGTATTCGGTAAACATGAATCGGTATTTTGGAATTCGGTAACTATGAATCGGTATTTACTGCCTCATATTTACCGAAAAGTGGTTTTTGGACTCCTACATCTCACTTGTCTGAATACCGGTCGGTAACGGCATATTTACCGAAAATCGGCCGTTACCGACCGGTATTTCGCTACCTACATGAGGCCCCTAGTGAGGGGGACAGGCTCAACACGTTTGTTAGTGGAGTTCTTTGGCTCAGTGGTTTTAGGGATTGTGAGAGAAATTAAAATTGCCTGCCGGATCCTACTACTTTTTTAATGGTAGGTCAATTGGCAAGGTTAAAAACAGTGCAATGTCCTAGGGGAGTAGTGACCTTATATATCTGAGGTTGACATTTCAACCGTTAGAATCGCCCATGAGGGTCAGTTGACTTTCTTCAGGACCTTATTTTTGCGCTAATACCTATAAGTGTAACTGGCCTTTATCGCCATGTATATCCATCTTTTTAAAAAGTTTTTGAGAAAGGCATACACGCAAATCATACAGACCAGCATTTTGGACTTTAGCAATTAATTAGCAAGGTGTAGCCATACTCCAGACCAGAATATACCATACCAACAGAGGGTAACTCGGATTACGCAGGGTCAAATTCATCAGAAGATGGTTCCTCAGATTCTGATTCTTGGTGAAATGACAGAGATCAAACATGTGGGAGTAAACAAAGAAATAGATGAAGATCATGGCAGCAGTACAGCTACCCACCAGTTCCCCACTTCCTCCAACCAGCTTTTCAACCCCAAACCCAACAATGCATGCCTTGGGGTCCCCCATTTAACCCACTAATGCCTACACATTTCTCAAACCAGTGCCCTGGTCAGGGCTGCAGAGACAGGAGAAGAAAATATTCCAGGGTACAGTGGGAAACAGAGGACTCATGGGTACAAACACGCAGCAAGACACACCCACAACTGGGGCCCAGAACGATGATCTAGTTACAAATTTGACAAGTAAGAGTTTACCACCCATTCAACTAGGTCCTTAATAAAGGCCTAGGGTTTGTGCCAACACCCAGATTTGACAAGTTTCATTTACATTGTGAACTAGCTGCATTTTTTCATAAATTACTATTAAAAGCACACTTTGGAGAACACGAACAGCCAAGTGACAGAAGTTGGAAAGGTTTACAAAAAAAGTCAACATTCTGCCCCTCTCCCTGACACACACAACCCCTGTAGAAATATTAACGTTTGAAGAAGCAGTCTACACTGAAATTGAAAAACTGGACACCAATTCCATACATACATTTTAAAATCTGAGTAATGCAGAAAGAACAGCACTAGAAGAACTTAAAAGAACAGAGAAATCGCTATCAAGCCAGCAGATCACTACAGACCACTACAGCTTACAGAATGGAATGCCGAAGGTTATTAGCAGATAAACGAAACTATACCATTCTGAACAATGATCCAACCAACACATTAACAACAGAAATCAAGATACTGATTGAAGAAGCAGAATGTAAGGGATGGATAAATAAACAAGAAGGTGACTTTTTAAGGAACAACAATCCTATCCATCCAAAAAATCCACGAGAACTGATGCCCACCCCCAGGTAAACCCATAGTCTCGGGAATAGGGTCCCTTCTAGAACCATCATCACAATTCTGTGGTTATGTTTGTAAGAGTACAGAAAACCAAGACATACATTAAATACACAAAATACTTCCTTGCCCACATTACAGATCTTGATTTTGTGGAGAGTGAAAATCTAATCCTCAGTCTAGATGTAGAAAGTCTCTACACAAGTCTCCCACAAGAGAGAGCCTTAGAGGTTATTATTAAGGAAATCTTAGATACAGAGGATTGGACTTACTTAACCCCCGTTAACTTTGTAATGGAATGTGCTAGACTTGCACTTATGAAAAGCTTTTTTTAATTCAAGGGAGTCCTGTTCTTGGAAACTCACAGAACTTCGATGGGCAGTACGTTTGCTCCAGTGTGGCCAGGCTTTATGTCTACAATTTGGAAAATACAGTGATTCTCCATGATAACAACCCATACAGATCCATACAGACCACACATAATAACTTTCATCAATTGGCTAAACACACAAGACAGGCATCTAAAACGTATCCACACTCTCAGCAAGAAATCTTTGACCTTTTTAGATTTAACGGTTGTCCATGAACATGGAAAACTACAAACTGACACATATCAGAAACTGACAGCCAAAAGTAACCTATTGAGGTTTGACAGCTTTCATCTCAGATCACTACGAAAAAACCTGCTGTAAGGTCAGTTCCTATGGCCACATAGGAACTGCAGTCAACTAAAGATCTGGTTAAAAAATGTAGAAAGCACAACTACCCAGAGAGAATAGTTAAAAAAGCTAAGAAGAGAGCTAGACACCAAAATCGTGAAGCTACGCTAGAAACTCCTACAAGGCAAAGGAAGACCCTCCCTTAGTATGTGAGACTACATATAAAATTGACTCAGACTATGTCAAGAATATTATAAGACATGACTAGCAGATCCCCAGACAATGGGACTACCCTCTATTTTCACACAAAAGAGAAACAAGTATAAAAGACACAATAGTACACACAAGACTGAGACCTATGTTGAGAACAAAAAACACTATACTTAACACTTTTGGGCTCTCTGAAATTAAAAGGTAATTACCCCTGTGGACAATGCAGTGTCTGCACCTGACCACATCTATTAAGAAAATTGATCTGAGACTACGTACAAAGTGGGAATTACACAAATGCACTAACTGTAGCTCAAAACAAGTCATCTATATGATAATATGCCCCTGTGATTTTCGTTAAATAGGCATGAAGAAAAGAAAAGTGAACGTAAGAATAGCAGAACATTGATGCAACATACGTTGCAGATGGGCAACAACAAAAATTGGCAGAACATTACTTTACAAAAGGGCATACAGCAGAAGAACCGAGGTGGATAGTTCTCGAACAAGTCCAAGTAGAATTAAGAGACATAGAGAGTTCTTTTTGAAAAAGAACAGTGGTGGATTCATAAATTATCCACACAACATAAAGGACTGAATGAGGAAATACCGTCGGGGAACATCCTATAAGATATACAATAGATCATGCATGACAACACCACAGGTGTTTTTAAGTGTAGAACTACATTACCCAGGAACCAACATGGGCACAGAAATCAATAGGATGGATTCCACCACATCCGAGAAAGAACTACAATTCCCACAAACTTAGTAGTTCTGTAGTTCATAAGCAGATCACATGACTGTCACATGACAAAGAAAAGGAAGTAATTTTCTGTTCAAGAGACAAAAACCTGTAATTTACGATGTAATCACTATTATGAATCCAAGCCTAAAATATGGGCTATTAATCTACATGACAAAGACTAATAAGACACTTATTCACATCCCACTGAGGAAAAAGAAAAATAACCTAGATCTATAATTCCGAAGAAATTTGTAGTTCTTTTACAGACTGCGTAATCATGTGATGGCCACATGACGAGAAAGAGGATAAAATCTGAGACAGTCGGCTTCCGCCCCTTGACACAGGGTGCGGGGAGTCGAATAGGTAGAGTCACTGGTGCTGTCCTTTGATGAAGTGAGTAATACAAAAGCAGGAGAGACCCTGATGCACCTTCTGTTTAAAAATCATTTTTCAAAGTGCATAATATACACGCTATGCTTGAGTCTATTTTCTCAATTTGTTCCAACAGAGTGTGACTATAAGGAGCGCAGCCCCCCCAGATTAATGCTATGAAGTCTTATTGATTAAAAGGCCAAGTAGATGTAGATTATGTACACTGTTGAAATCACAATCATGGTGTGCAATATCACTTGATTTTATTATAAATGCCTGATACTTTTTTTAACCTGCAATACAGACTATAAGAGGTTTTTAACACAAGTGTGCATGGCAAGACACCCAACTGCATGGGAGAAAATATGTACAATGCATAAAAAATAGATTTTTCAGTACTGCATAATGCTGTTGATTCTCTCTCCCTCAGCTGAGACCAATGCAAGAAGGTAAATGTCCTACATACCAGTCTGTATGATTTGCATGTCTTTCTTAAAAACGTTTTAGAAAAAGACAGATATACACGGCGATAAAGGCCAGTTTCATTTGTAGGTATTAGCGCAAAAATAAGGCCCTGAAGAAAGCCAACCGACAACCCACACAGGCGATTCTAATGGCTGAAACATGTCGACCGCAGATGTATAGGGTCAATTCTCCCCAATGACATTGCACTGTTTTTAATGTTGCCAATGGACCAACCATTAAAAAAGTAGTACGATTCGGCAGGCAATTTTTATTTCTTCTCACAATCCCTAAAACCACATAGCCAAAGAACTCCACTAACAAACGAGTTCAGACCATCCCCCCACTTTAGGTGAGCAGGACGAGGGTCCGGTGATGAAGCAAGCCATAGAAGGTACCTGTGGGTGAGGACCCTAAAATATATCCCATAAGGGAACAGTGATTATCACCGATTTACCTGAGTGAACAATCCTGCACCCGAGTGCAATAGTGGCAACACAATATTCTGTCTTGTGGATAGTAATAGGATCCAACAAAATAAGGTAACCCTCATCAAGTATTGTTGCAAAGAAGAGAAGGAAGAGATAGCAAGGCAATGCCTACAGCCAATGTAGCAGGATAGCCAGAAGCAATGGAAAGTCCTTGTATGCACAGGACAACCCATGCCCAGCCAACAATCCAGGGCAAAATGTGGGTGAGGATCCTGATGCCGCCCAAAATTATAATCGGTAGCTTACTAGTACAAGGAGGACAAACACACAAGGGGTGGGAACTGCAACCACGCCTGCAAGAAGTGGAAGAAATTCCCCTGAAAGTATCCTAAGGGATCACAAACCTCCGTACGATCCAACCTAGAGTAGACGGGCAAAGAACCCATGTCCAAGAAGAACGGAAGAGGAACATTTGCCATATGCCCCCAAAAAGGGCAGAAGGCACACCTGAAGAACAGCCAGGCCAGTAAAGAAGCATTGGGTTGCCCTCGGTGGTGTTAAGGAAACAGCTCCAATCAAAAAGTGAAAACAGCTGCAGCTTCATGCAAGGCAGAAGCAGATGAAAAACAGGCCATGCCGAGACATAGAAGAGATAGGGTGGCGAGTGGGCCACTCATGCCAAGATACGGACAAGGAATGGCCACAAGGAACCTAATAGACACAAAGGGGCAGCCAGGGGTCCGTCTTCCCGTGTATAGAGAGAACTAACACAAGATGACCCTGAAGAGGCATCAACAGAGTGGAAGAGAAGGACCACCCTGGCCAGTGCGGAAACACACTCAATGAATAGGGGGGCAAGAAGGATCCCTGTGCACCATCTGCTGACTTGCCCCAATGCACCAAGCATAGCATGAGGAGTCCCCTATAAAGAAAAATATTGAGGAACACCTGTAAGGCATACAGACGAAGTACCCTGTCGGACAGGCAACAAGGCAACAGTGCATCCACACAATACCATGAAAACACCCCAAGCAGAACCTGAGTAGAAAGCAAAGAAGATGGTGCAGCCACCGGTGCAGATCCAAAGTGGGTCAGAAATTAAAGACAAGTCCTAGAAAACAACCAGGGACTACAACCTATCATCGACAGGGTAGAATGCAGAAAGAAAACACCTGCTTAGACAGGGCACAACACAGACGCCACGTGGAGGGACAAGTGAAAAGAAGAAGCCAACTGGCACAGCCCTATAACAGTCCACACAGAGGGATATGCAGTAGACCATTCCCAGCCTGACCGAGTACTGGGGGAGGAAGAAGAAGAAGATATGGCAAACAGGGATTAAGATTTGGCTCCACTCTGCCTATTCCGAAAACGGCATAAAGCGGAATCAGTTTGAGAGCCAAACAGATATTGACCATTGAAAGGCATGTCCACCAAGGCGGACTAAACAGCCTCAGACAAACCAGAGGTATGTGTCCTGGTACGCCAGCGAAGAGCCCCCAAAAGGGCCATAGCCATCTGACAGAATCTGTGGCTCTCCATGTCACAATGAATCAGAAATGTAGCCACCTAAAGACCATCTTGGATCAGCTGAGAAAGAGTGTCCCAAGAGTCATCAGGGATGGAGGGGAGAAGGCGCAAGACCGAATACCCACAGCACATGAGAAAAATGACCCAAAACACAATGCGTATAAACGTACTGTAAGGCAGAGCTGGTAGCAGAAAAAATATATCAACCAAAAGCATCCAGACATTTAGACTCTCTATCGGGAGGGACGTCAGGCACAGTGCCGATTTTGCGGGAGGCTGTAACAGCCTGAACCACAAAGCAGTACAGAGTAGCCTGACGGGAAAGGCAGAGTGGGTCTCCAGGGGCATAATGGTGCCTATGATCTACAGACCATTATTCTGAGGCCCTTGAAATGGGTTTAGCCCAAGTGCCCAACAGAAAATCAAAGAGGGTTTCACTGAAGGGAAGCGCAGGCTCAGTACTCAGCCCGCTAAGTAGGGGATCAATGGCCACTTCCATAGATGGAAGCTGCAGCCCCAGAACTACCTCAACTCTCTGCAAAAGCTGAGCAAAAGCCAAGCTAGCCTCCAAAGCATGGAGGCAAAAACAGGCAAGAGGATGGGGATGAATCGAGGCCACTAGTGTCACCAAGGGCAGAAAGCCAATGAAACTCAGGAGGAGGCTCAGTCAAGTGATCAGAGAAACTTACCAGCATAGCCTGCACAGAATCGATACACGCCACTACCGCCACCGCCAAGAGTCAAAGGGTGCCGGAGTCAGCGTCGCCGCCCCGGGACTCCATTTCCCGGTAGCACTAGCGGCGGCGCACACATTGAACGCAGCGCCTGCGCCTGCGCCAGGAGGCGCCCATAAGAACAGCTGAGGGCGGCAGAGCGGGGGGGAGCAGAGAAACTTACCAGCATAGCCTGCACAGAATCGATACACGCCACTCCCGCCACCGCCAAGAGTCAAAGGGTGCCAGAGTCAGCGTCGCCGCCCCGGGACTCCATTTCCCGGTAGCACTAGCGGCGGCGCACACATTGAACGCAGCGCCTGCGCCAGGAGGCACCCATAAGAACAGCTGAGGCCCGCATCGCGGGACGCGTGCGGGACGCGCCGGGCGAAGCCCGGGACAAGGACGGGACCGTCTGTGGCCGTCAGTGGACGACAAGGGACGGGACGGGCTCACCCCCTGAGCGCAACGCCATACCATGGGTAAGCGCAAACTGCCATCATCAACTCTCGGGGGGGCGGGGAAAGTGAAGGTACCTCGTATAACTACTACATCAAATAACATCATGTCGTACATTACCTCTGCCGTGGGGAAACTCAATCAAGAGATTGCGGAGAAAGAACGGGAACTAGGGTTGGAAAAAACATGTTTGGACTTCCTTGTGTCCCCATTGCCCAGCAGACAAGTCATACCTCTGGAACCTGTGATTCAAATCGTTCCTGCTAGGGATATATCACCTCAGGACCAATGTACCACAACAACTCACGGGGTGCTCATTCCATCGTGTACAGACACTGTCCCAAGCCCCATACGAGAGGCTACCGGTACAGCCATTAAGCGCGCTAAAAGGCTGCCAAGGAGACCATCAAAGAAGAATGTGCACTATTTCTCAAAATCGCGCCCAGCTATAAGTAACTTTGAAATACGCTTGAAGGATATGGTGGAAAAAGTACTTACGGACAAGCTAGAAACTACCCTTGTCCACATTGCAAACGATATCATTGAGACCTTGAGAGAATGTGTGTCGGAAATATTAGGGAAATGTGATCAGATAAATAAGCTGGTATCATTAATAACACCGGATTGCCCGCAACCTAAAATATTAGGTATTTCCGTTGACCATGATCCACCTATGGAAGTGACAGGGAACGACAAGCCTCTAGTCTTAAATCGGCCCTCACCTCCACACACTCAAACACGCCCAAAACCACCTAAAATAGTTACTTTACTAACTAAGAATAAGGATCCTAGGGAACTGGGCCATGAAGAGGGCAGCCCCAATGCCTCCTCGGCAAATACTGTTGCGAATAAAGGCGGAGCCCCACAGGGAGTAACAAGGTTACGTATAAAGCCCCGTGTTAATCTACCACCTGAGGCAACCCCGTTCGTCGCCGTCCTAGTAAATATTCCACCTTTAAGCCCAGAGGAGGAAGAGTCACAGGGTACACTATTAGAGAATGTCAAGTTATGGTTTGATGAAAACTGTACAGGCCCAAAAAATATATCTACTCACATCATGACGGCGAGACGAGTCAACTGGTTGGGCCATACGTTAAAAAAGTTACCGGGAGACTGTATCATTGTAAATTTTAATAGACCCCATGAGGCTGCTCGCCTGTTTTGGGATGCTACTGTTATCAAGGCAGGAGGGGTTTGTGTGGTTCCTTTAGGTTATTTTTACCCTCGGCCAAACCCTCCCAAATCATTCTTGGGTGACGGTGGTCAACTAGAAGCCCCGAGACGCCCGACTGATTTATCATCTTGGGCCCTGCAGACATCAGGTTTCATCCCAAGACATACTGATGTCAACAGACCAACTAATAGGGCCACCTTGGATTTAACAAATAGATACACAGCCTTATCTCATTTAGATGAAAATGATTGACTGACCTGCTACGCTGACCCTAAGACACAGATGTATGGCATCCCTACTGTAGACAGGGGAGCTGGGAAATCAGTTAAAATCATAAGCTGGAATATTGCAGGGCTTCGTTCTAAGAGGGCTGACAGCATATGGTTGGAACAAATTAAGGAGTAGGATGTATTGGCACTCCAGGAAACCTGGGATAGGGAATGCAACTTTTGGATAGATGGATATTTATCGTATTCCGAAGCTGCCCTAGCAACAAGTTCAGGGAGAGACAGAGGGGGGCTTTTGTTCCTAATTTCTGTGAAACATATGGGTACCGCTAAAATTCTAAGCTCCACACCCCCTAATTTTCTAGCCCTGGAATTTACTTTACCAAACAAGCATAAAATCTTTTATGTTAACTTTTATAATGCCCCATGTGGTACGCATTGTAATGAAAGGTCAAATCACTTTTGTTCATTTAATCCTCCTCGGGGATTTTAACACACACTTGTGTCAGCTAATCTGCCAGTATAGGGATAAAACAGATATTGATTTCTTGCCCTACTCACATTTTGAACACTCAACAAAGGGGGCTGCTCTAGAAGAATTACTGTCCGATGTTGATCTAGCCGAACCGGAGTTTTCTGACACCAATGACCGGGTAGCAACATACAGTGCTAGGAACAGTAACACTATTATAGATTTTATATTTGTCTCCCCAGGCTTGCTGCAAAATGTCATCTTTTACAATGCAATACACGCTACATTTAGTGATCATAACCCAGTGTTATTGGAATTACGTAATAACAATCCATATTTACTTACTGAAAATATAAATATAGTACCTCCCTTGGAATTAACCGTTCAGGATCAGGGGAGACGGCTAAAATGGAGTAAAATAATCCCAGAGGCTTTTTATACTACACTAAGTGATAAGGTGGGCAAGGAAATTAATATCTGTTTAGATCCGCTAAGGCTGGGTGGGCATATTATCTCCTCATTTGACTTAATTTGCCAGCAAGTGGCTGTGGACCTAACATGTAAGACATCACATAAGGAGCAAAAACCACATGGGTGGTTTGATTCAAAGTGCTCCAAAGCCCATAGAGACTTACTGGTGGAACTAAAAAAGACACCCAGAGATAACGAGGAAGTGGCCAGGTTAAGGAAATATTATAAAATGACTGTTGAGTCCCGGAAGAATGATATAAAAAAAAACGCTTGGGACTCCCTGTATGATAAGGCCAGTCTTAGGAATAGTTCCAAATTCTGGGAAATCGTCAATTCTCCACTTTTTAATGATAAGGAAAATACCCCGCTTGAACTAAATATATCTGAACGTGAATGGCTAGACCATTTTGGGAAAATCTATGGTAGTGGCCTCCCAGCAGATGTTTTTGTTCCGATAGCGAGCGACCAATTGGAGCCCCCACTGAGATTTACAATTAAAGAAACACAAAAGGCCATAGAGGACACGGTTGCTCATAAGGCCCCTGGCCCAGACGGGGTACCAGCTGATATGTTTAAAGCACATCCTAATATATGGTCTGTAGTTCTCACTAATGTCTTTAATATAGCCTGCACTGATAATAGCAGATTGCCCACTTCCTGGTCACGGGCTATTATTGTCCCGATTTTTAAGAAGGGCCAGAGGGGGGACCCTAGATGCTATCGGCCCATATCATTATTGGACTCGTCATTTAAAATACTAGGGAAGGTTATCCTGTCTAAGATCTCCTCTTGGGTTTCTAATAATCACATCATGTGTAATGCACAGTATGGCTTTAGAACTGGACAAGGCACCGAAGAACAGTGCCTGAATTTACATCTAATAGTCAGCAAATATACTGTAGCGACAAAAGGGGCAATCTACCTGGCTTTTATGGACTTGTCCACGGCTTTTGACCTAGTTAATAGGTCGAAACTGTGGACAATGCTCCTGGAGCTGGGTTTAGATCGGGCCTTGGTGAACTTCCTGGCAGAGCTCCACAGAGATCTAACTGCGGTCATTCGTATGACACAAGACGGGAAGTGTACCGCTGGTCTCAAGTCCGGCAGGGGAGTCCGCCAGGGGTGTATCCTGGCCCCAATGCTATTCTCTCTATATATAAACTCACTGGGATCTACCTTGGCGGCTGCATCCGTTGATGTCCCACGCATGGGGGGAACCCCAGTGCCGGTCTTATTATACGCTGACGACACGGTGCTGCTGTCAAGGACCCCTGTAGGTTTACAACATTTGCTAAATTCTTTTGGGGACTTTATGCAAAACCTGGACCTCGTGACAAATGTAGAGAAATCGCATGTCATGGCCATAGGGAAAGGTAGGAAGAACATGAAAACCCTTTCTTGTAATGGCTTAGTAATGACGAGAGTGAAAGTTTTTACCTATCTTGGCGTCGTGTTTGATGACACAGGGTCTTGGGCACCCCAAGTTGCTAATAAAGTAGCAGCCGTGAAAAGATCATCGGCGGCTATATTAGGCTTTGCAAAAAGATTGGGGGGCAAACCAGCTGAGGCCATATTAACGATCTATAGATCAAAAACCCTAGCCATAGCAAGGTATGGGGCAGCAATTTGGGACTATAAAGATCTAGCCCCGATACAGAGAGAAGAAAATAAATTTCTTCGATCTGTCTTGGGTCTCCCCCAATCTACATCATCCTTTGCAGCTCATATGGAGCTTGGGATAGGGTACATTACAGATATGTTAAATTTGGCACCGCTTTTAGTATGGATCAGAACCTGGCTGAACCCCAACCTTACACTAAACCACAAGATTATTAGTGATTGTATGGGGAGGGACAAAGTGGCGGACATTTTGTGGGTGACATTTATTAAAACATCTGCAGTACATCTGGGTCGCCCTGAATTATATTTGAATCCGGAAAATCTTACCAAGGAAGATATTACTTGGGTAAAAACTCAATTCATAAAATCACGTGAATTAGAACGAGAAGCAAAGGAAATCACTAAGCCAACAGTTAGGGCACACTATTTGTTGATCTCGTCCTTGTCAATCCAACCCTACTTGACTACTGTTACCAGACCCTATCGCCGGTGGCTTCTAACAAAATTTAGATTTAATCAAGCCCATTTTCTGCTGGGTACTTACGATAAATGGTGTAACCCAAAGGAAAACATACCTTGTGAATGTGATAATTTCTCCGACCAGGATCAGACACATTTTGTGTTTTTCTGTTCTTTCTTTGCAGAAAGTAGGAAAAAGTTCATTAGACCACTGTTAAGGGAAAAGGGGTTTGTACAGTTTAAACCCGCACTGTATTATCTTCAATTATTGGAGACCCCATTAGTGATGTTTGGTGTAGCTAATTTTCTGATTGCTTCAATCCGTGCTAGAGGGAAGAGACTCCGGATGAATGTAGGAGCTGGTATTGTAAATGTTTACCCGAGATCAAATAACATAATTTAAATCAATTCTCTTGTAATATATGAAATATTGGGGTTATGAATCATGAAACATTTGCTACTATAAATTTTTAGTGTATATTTGTGTGGATTTATATGTATATCTCACAGACCTTTTATATATTTAAATTTTATTTATATAATAAGCTCTGGAAATTTTTAACATTATGTATCTGTATAGTATACTTTTATGATTTTTAAATAATCGAATAAAGTGCTTTTTGACTTGACTTGACTTGAAGTGATCACCCACATCACCAAAATACCGGTTTGTCAAGGTGAAAATAGCAGAGGGCTCCTCCGAAAGTGGAGGAAGGTAGCCTAGAGAGGGCTGATCATCTGATGCTTTTCTTGACTATCAATTGGTGCCCGGAAGGTGACAATTCGGCATCGGGAGGGGAGAGGAGAGAAGGAAGAGGCGATTGGTGCTGTCGATGCTGAGGTTAGCGCCAGTGGATCCAACACAGGCATCACAGGTGAGAACTCTAAGGGGCTGTGCACTGCAGCTGAGAAGGCGTCGATCATTGATGTTGGTGACCCCGCTGACACTGAGGGAGGTCTCGCTGGTTTGGAGTCAGTCGAGGCCTCACTGACCTTCCTGGGAACAAGAAGCGCACCAGTGGGAGGCTGAGAGTCATATGTATGAACGGGTAAAAGGCGCCTTCAAGGGATTTATTTGAAATACTCTGTTCTATTGCTTTTGATATATATTTTTAACTGCAAGAATTATTGATAAACTCACCAGAGAGATATTATTCAAATGTATTTTAACTAAGAAATATTTTTGTTCCTTGTGAGGACATAAGAACCAATCACGAAACAATAAATATTCAAAACACGAGTATATATAGAAAAAGGTTTTATCTTTTGAAATTTATCAAGGGTACTACACAGTTATACAAACAATGTAACAAGAGGAAAATAAATACAATTGTTACAATAAACTTCTTCAATTGAAAAGTTGCTGGGGACTGGAAATTTAATTACACCGTCCAAATAAGCACCAGAGTTCACTTACCTGTATCTTTTGAGGATTATTCACCTTAAACAAAAGCCACAGAACGACGATCGATTTGACATATACGTATCAATTGTATTCTATAATTCTTGAATCTTTGGAAACACCATTCAGGGGTAAACTGTTAAATTTATGATAGTCCTGAAGATGGTCTCATGGACAAATGCATAGAGACTGAAACGTCGACATTTACACTCTCTTCAGGAAAAATAATGTACAATGAGAAGAAGTGTTTACAATAGTGACATTGAAGGATTATACAATTGTATTTATTTTCCTCTTGTTACATTGTTTGTATAACTGTGTAGTACCCTTGATAAATTTCAAAAGATAAAACCTTTTTTAGGTCTCGGCTAGCGAAGGCTGCGCTTTCGCAGTCTCGCTCGCGAGACATAATGACTTGGAGAAGAGGGGCTTGAACCCGCCCCTCTTCTCCCCTGTTCTCCATTGGCTGGCCTCTTGAATGCTGGCCAGCCATTGGAGAAGAGGTCCGTCACTCCGAACAGGCCCCGTCCTTTTCGGATTCGGGGGCATGTTTTTTCCAACTTTTCTAATTATCTCCTCCAGCCAATGGCAAGAGGAGAGTAAAGAAAAACACGCCCCCGAATTCGAAACCGCCGCTGCCTTTCTCCGAGGCATTTCTGCTTTGCCTCGGAGAAAGGCAGTGGTGTGCTTGCCTTTTGCTCTGCCTTGTCTAACACAGGTGGCAACCCTAGATGAGTGACGCTTTAACCAAACCAAACATGTCGGCCAAAAAAAAACCTTTATACTACATGCTAGAGCGCGCAAATAGAAACGGGATGTACCAGGTTATTGGTCATTAAAACTACTCATCGGAAAGTAGGAGTACAGATATACAGCCCGGATAACTGGTTATTTAGTCGGCACCCAGTTGGCACCGTTTTGATAACGTGTTTCCTTAATCGGTTCTCTCTGTGAAGCTAATTTCGTATGTGGTCCATGGATGAGGCGATGATCCGGCAAGGGGCGGTGGGGGCCTACAATTTCTAAAACGTACGACGCAAAAGGGAAGGATTCTGTCATAGGGGATGGAGGCGCTATTGGTCGGAATGAGATAGATAAACATTGACACATGTACCTAGGGAACAAAGATTCTGGTTGTCAGGTGGTCACCGTCACTTAGTAATACTTGATATTAGTAACACTACTCCAAAATGGCCGCCGCATTATTACGTCGCCTTGGCCTTGTCCGTTGGTAGCAGTATTTCATACTTCGTTTTCTCCAGGCTTCCTCACGCGATCTTGTCCTTTCGTCTATTTCCATGGCCGTCACTAGGTAGTGTCAGGCTTCGGTTGTCCGTCTTTTCTTACGATGCCATTTGTTCCCGGGTGCACTGTGCTGGGTGCTGACTACTTGGCAGAGCGGGAGCTGTCGGAGGCTGAGCATGGAGCGATTCCTGCAGGGCTGCAGGGCCGCCCTAAGGGTAAGGAGCCCGAGGGAGGGAAGAATGCAATGTGCACACTCACGGCAACATCTGCAGACGCTGCACTGTCTACGGATATGTACATTGAAGCACAGTGCACTCTCTGCACGACACTACGGACTGCACTTTACGCGATCAAACCACTTGTTTATTTTGCCCAGCAGTGCGCCTACTGTATGGAACCTACACTAGTTGACACTGTATCCTAAGGCCTGTGGATCCTGTACACTCATTCAGATTAACTTTTTTGAATTTTCTTGCTCTGATGTGTTGTCCCACTGCATGAAACGCTACAGCAGTACTTAGAAACTGAAGTTGTAGTATTTGCTTGTCTAAGTAGTTCCATTTTTTTTTTTTATTTCGTTTTCTTGTGGTCGCTATTTTTAAGTACTAGTCAGTCTGATAGAAGTCTCCTTAAGGAATTAAGTTTGACTACTTTTTTTTTTAAACCTGTTTCCATAATCGGTGTATACGCCCGGTGCCTACTTAGCGATTTCCTTGCCCTGTAAATATAATAACATCGAAAGATACACGTACACGCGATGTGTGCACTGTATATTGTTATTGTACATTTACTGTGCCGAAAACACTGCTCAAACTGTTTACTTGTATTCACATTGTCAACACAACAAAGTAACTGAATTATTGCACGCTGGAGCCTGCTGGTACAATGCTAAGTACAATTTTCATGGTGAATTGTGTGCATGGCTCTTAGGGAACTTTCTGGAAGGTCCATATTGTACCCACAGCAATGTTTACTCACCAGCTACAAATGTGCGCTACTCGCTCAATCATCATGCAGTACAAGCAAGCACTGTATACACTGCGTCCTTTATATGGGCTGCTGCATCACTGCACATTTCCCTCACAGTGCGGGGAGAAACATGCAGGGGGCGTCACCGCAGTCAGCGAAACGGGAGCCATCACTTTATTGTGCCCCTCACCATCACGCACCCCAGGAAGGTGCTGGGTGACAGGCTACATGCCAGGGTTCAGCAGACGGGTGTTCAGTGGGGGTCAGGTTTTCTGTTAGGATTGTTTCCATTTGCCCCTTTGGTTCTTCTCTTGAACATGGCACGCTGTTCCCATCAGTTTGTATGTGTGATGAAACCACGGGAACTAATGTGGAAGGTCAATCTTTGACCTTGTAGAAGCCCCAGCGCTTCAGCCCAGGGGGCTCTCTCACCCTTAAGCTTTGTCCTCCTCGGTGAAGCTGTCATTGCCTTGATGTAGAAGCTTCTAAAAATGGAAGGTACACACCCCATCCAAGAGGGTGTCCCGGGACTCGCAGCCATCTTAGAGGATCCTACGGCCATGATATTTCCAAAACTTGTATCCCACGTGTTCCTGCATGGCAAGGCTGCCCTGTCCCATAGAGCAGATCCTCCCTTCAAGAGAGCGACACAGAGGTGGACGTAGAATTTAGATGAGCAACGGTACCCAGTGACGGAGGGAGAAGCCCCCCTTGCATCCCCCTGCCCTCCAGCAGACATGCTTCACTGGGAGGTCTGACTTCAGATTGTGTACACATGCTGTGCTCATGGGGGCCCAACTGAAAGGAAAGCGTCGGCACTCACAGCTCCAAGTTTTGTGAAGTGATTCATGGGTATTATGTGCACTCCAGGACTGAACTGACCCCGACTGAAAATTACCTCTTCTGGACCCTTTCTCTGCTGTGCTAAGTATGTATGTAATATTGTGTCAAATGCAGTCAGATAACGTGTAGACTCGAGGAATGCCGTTATATGCCCCCACATTTTAGACAGTCTCCATAACTTCTCAACCATTAGGAGAAAAAAGTGACAGCTACCAGCAACCCAACACGTCTCAGCAGCTTCCTGATGTTTCAGACCTAACCATACAAAATCCTGAGACCAATGAGTAATCATCATGGCAAACCTAGAGAAAACCTCAACAGCTTCCTTAACTTTCCGTTCTTTTGCGAGGCAGAGAGTAACGACTACGGCATGAGTGTTCGCTGACCAATCGCCCCCACTATGGCCACCTCAGAAGCCTTTCTGATAATCTGTCAATTTTTATTAGTCATTTATTTTTTAAATGCTTCATTTTTAGTGATAAATGCAAAGATCTAGAAACAACGGTGCCACTTCTGCTTTGGCTCCCAAGATCAATGTGTATGTGTCTAGATCTATGTGTGTGTGTGTGGTTCTGTTTGTGTGTGCGTGTGGCTGTGTGTTTATGTGTATGCGGCTCTGTGTATGTATGTGTGGCTCTGTGTGTGTGTGGGAGGCTCTGTGTGTGTGTGTATGTGTGTGCCTCTGTGTGTGTTGCTCTGTGTGGGTGGCTTTTTTTGTAGGTGGCTCTATGCGTGGGTGGCTCTGTCTGTGTGTGGGTAGCTCTATTTGTGTGGCTCTATTTGTGTGTGGGTTGCTCTATGTGAATAGCTCTGTGTAGGTGGCTCTGTGTGGGTGGCTCTGTGTTTGTGGGTGGCTTTGTGTGTGTGGCTCTGTGTGTGGGTGCAAATGCAATAGGTCTCGCATTTGAGATAGATTAAGCTATTGCCATTGTAAATAACAATGGCGTTTCTTTAAATGTTTTAAAAATAAAAACATAAACAAAAATAATGTCATGAGCAGTGCCAATAGCTCTAACTTTAACAATGCCGAGACCATTGCATTGTAAATGCTTGTCTACATATACTCGTGTTTTGAATATTTATTGTTTTGTGATTGGTTCATTGGTTCTTATGTCCTCACGAGGAACAAAAATATTTCTTAGTCAAAATACATTTGAATATTATCTCTCTGGCGAGCTTATCAATAATTCTTGCAGTTAAAAATATATATCAAAAGCAATAGAACAGAGTATTTCAAATAAATCCCTTGAAGGCACCTTTTACCCGTTCATTTGATGTGCCCAAGCCCTCAAGGGTAGATTGGGTTTCCCATTATATTCAATTGAGAGTCATATGTGGCATGGAAGGTGGGAGAGTATTTCCTCATCTGAGCCAGAGTCACCAGAGCACCGGGAAACATTGGAAGGTGCAGCCCAGATTCTCACTCTGACTCAGTAATTGGAGGAATAGAAGGTGAGTCAGGGACACTGTGTGTATGTGGTAAAGTTAGGGATGGCTGCGGCACCGACTGCCAATGGCGTGACTTACCAGGTGACGTAGTGGATGGAGAGCTTTGGTAGATGGCCCTCGAGCGGTTGGCGGAAGATGAGATCGTCAACCACTGCGTTGCCAACAAAGGCATGTGGTGCTCCTGCCATATTGACGACTGAAGCTGAAGTCACGAGCCGCACTGTTCGGAATTAGGGTGTACGCCTAGACAACAAGTGCAAATAGAACAAGGGTGTGGGGTCCACATCATAGACCACAAAGATCTCTAGAAAAAGCAAACTGTTACATAGTGGTAGGCCAAAATGGCCAGAGGTAACGCTCTCCAGATTCGCGTGGAAGCGCAGAAAGGAAGAAACTGATGTCAGCGCATCAGGGGATGGCTAATATGGACACTAACAACGTCACATCTGGTGAACAACGCCAATAAGGAGTCACTCAATGCCCTCTACCGACACACAGAGGTGCTACTGCAGAAAAATTTCCGGATTCAGTCTGGAACCTGGGGATAATTCTAAGGTAAGGAATCTGCAGCTAGACGTCTCTATCGGATAGAAGGTTTATAAGTGAGCAATAATCTGACAGGTATCTATGACAACAATTAGAATTGAATATTACAGGACATGACAGTCAATCTGGGATTCATTGTGTACCACATGAGTATAAAAATATTCTTTAGCTCTTCCACTACATACATTAGGATTTACATATTGGGGAGATTGGATGATAGAAGATCAGCTTAATTATGGGCACTCCAATAAGAAAGCAGTGGTGCCATCTCAAAGCTTAAATATACACAAATCAGATTTTGGGTCTCTTCTTGAATAATTTTGGCCATAACAGAGAAGGCTGAAATCTTAGAGGCTCAATTTAGATCTGGGTGCCACATGCAGAAAGTAGTGACAAAATTATACAACTTACTTTCTAAGACATTGATGGAAATTATCATTCCTGTGAAGCAACTGTTGGGTTGATGCTTGCCAACATTGAAACACATAGATAAAAAACAAGTATGTATGAATATGATGGCTAAATTAGTTAAACATGCTCAGCTGAAAACAAATTATTTTTTCATACTCCATTTAATGTACTAAGTTCCTTCCTGAAAATCTTTTAAAGTCTGTGAAGAGAGAATAGTTGCAGTAAGAAAACAGGCTTTTTGCAGGTATCCCCCCCTCTTTTTGCCCCCATTTGGATTACTAGATGCTGGCTTTCGACTCTGGAAGTGTCCTGGAGCCTGCTAACAAGGCCACAGTGCCAGTGCTCTTTCCTAAAAGTGAAACATGTGAATTAGTAACCCCAATTGGCAAGGACTTTAACACCCTTATAAGGCCCTGGTAAATGGTACCAGTGCTACACATGGGCATTGAAGTTAAAGGGCTCACCAGGGTGATTCAAATGTGTGTGTGTGTTTGTGTGTGTGTGTGTGGTTGTGTGTGTGGATGTGTGTGGTTGTGTGTGTGTGATTGTGTGTGTGTGGTTGTGTGCGTGGTTGGGTGTGTGTGATTGTGTTTGTGTGTGTGTGGTTGTGTGTGTGTGAGGTTGTGTGTGTGCGGTTGTGTGTGGTTGTGTGTATGGTTGTGGATGTGTGTGGTTGTGTGTGTGGTTGTGTGTGTGGTTATGTGTGTGTGTGGTTGTGGGTGTGTGTGGTTGTGGGTGTGTGTGGTTGTGTGTGTGATTGTGTGTGTGGTTGTGTGTGGTTTTGTGTGTGGTTTTGTGTGTGGTTGTGGTTGTGTGTGTGGTTGTGCATGTGGTCGTGGGTGTGGTTGTTTGTGTGTGGTTGTGTGTGTGTGGTTGTGTGGTTGTTGTGTGTGTGGTTGTGGGTGTGGTTGTGTGTGTGTGGTTGTGTGAGGTTGTGTATGTGTGGTTGTGTGTGTGTGTATGGTTGTATGTGTGTGTCTGGTTGTATGTGTGATTGTGTGTGTGGTTGTGTGTGTGTGGTTGTAGTTGTGTGTGTGGTTGTGGTTGTGTGTGTGGTTGTGTGTGTGATTGTGGTTGTGTGTGACAGTAATACTAAAAGCATTTCAAAATAAAGGAACACAAACATCGGGTTTGTGGAAAGAGAAAGCACGTTGTAAGTCAAACGGCAGCAAAGCATTGACACAACAACAAAACAAGATCACTTACCGAAAACTGAGTGCTGATAATGGATACACACAGCCCATCATCTTAAGAGTTCGATTGCAGCCAATGTGCACTCAAACCTGCCCCCTCCTTGTGAGTTACACCCCATATTTCATGAGTTATAACTGCTGCACCCACCATAGCACTTTGAGATCTAAAGCGCTACATAGGTATAATCGACTAACCAAGTGCCAACATGTTGTGCTTTTAAAGAGAATGTGCCAAAAATTTCCAGCTTCCTCATCATGTCCTCATGAAAGCACCAACAAAAGGACTCCCTGAATGGTGCAACGGTCATGAAGCAGCCGCTGCAATCAGAAATAAACACTGTGAACTTGTTGTCCAGTTTCACGGTAACATTTCCTTAATGTTCCTTAAGTCAAGTCACAAAACAGTAATACTAAAAGCATCTCAAAATAAAGGAACACAAACATCGAGTTTGTGGAAAGAGAAAGCACGTTGTAAATCAAACGGGTGCTGCAACGCATTAACACAACAAAACAAACAAGATCACTTAGCGAAGACTAAGTGCTGATAATGGATACACACAGCCCATCATCTTAAGAGTTCGATTGCAGCCAATGTGCACTCAAACCTACCCCCTCCTTGTGAGTTGCACCCCATATTTCATGAGTTGTAACTGCTGCACCCACCATAGCGCTTTGAGATCTAAAGCATTACATAGGTCTAATCGATTAACCAGTCGCCAACATGCTGTGCTTTTAAAGAGAATGTGCCAAAAGTTTCCAGCTTCCTCATCATGTCCTCATGAAAGCACCAACGAAAGGACTCCCTGAATGGTGCAACGGACGTGAAGCAGCCGCTGCTATCAGAAATAAACACTGTGAACGTTGTCCAGTTTCACAGTAACATTTGCTTAATGTTCTTTAAGTCACAAAACAGTAATACTAAAAGCATCTTAAAATAAAGGAACATATACATCGAGTTTGTAGAAAGAGAAAGGGCATTGTAAGTCAAACGGGCGCAGCAAAGCATTGTAAATGTGTTGTACTTGTATAGCGCACTGTTACCCTAGGTTGTCCTGGCGCTGTACTGATACCGCTGTGGAACCCTTCCTGGCTTTTCCCTGTGAAATGTCCACTCCTGGGTACCCCCAAGGTGAAGCCAGGCATCCCAGCGCTGTTGGGGCCATTGTGGAGATTAAGCAAGCTATTGCCCAGAGTTGCAGAGTGGGACCCATGATTAGAATAGGCACTGAGGCGAGAATTAGCAGGTCCGAGGAAATTGAGCCCAAGACCCGCCGAGGTGGGAATTGAACCCTTGTCCCAGGACAGACCTCTGCATCAGGGTCTGCCGCTCTAACCATTGAGCCACACTTCTCCACACAACATGTTCTTTGATGTTTGATGTTCTTTGAACGAGAACATCAAAGGGGCGCAGCGAAAGTGATCGCGGGCGCTTAATGAGCATGACGAGGTTTGCCATATGGTGCCTCTGCTCCTAAGCGCGCGCCCGCGCACATGCACTGTAGCTCTAGGCTGGCCATGATAGCATTTTTTGAGCCCTCACAAAAAGTCTCGCCAGACCGGCACATGCACTAGCTCAGGCGAGACCTAAAAAGGGCTCTTTCTGAAACAAGACCTACCTTTTTGCCAAATTTGGTGTTATTCCGTTCAGCAGTTTGGGCTGTAGCTGTGTCTAAAGTTTCCTATGGAAAACTACATGGGGAAAACACGTTTTGGGACCCCCCTTTTTTCTTGGCCCCCACTTGTCAAATCACCCCGAAACTTTCAAAACAGGAGCTGACCGGAGCAGGCCACTAGTTTTGAAAATTTCGCGAAGATTCGTCAACCGGCGCCAAAGATATTAAGAATACAAAAACATTTTTCCCATGGAAACTAGGTCCTAACTATAAATACCTACTGGCGACCACCAGAGGGGAATAATCAAGTGACTATACAGCACACTACAAATACCAGCATGCTCAGTGAAATTTGGCCTACCGTGGCACCCACTAGGGGGCAAAAACAGATAAAGGAGCAATCAGCTGGTCTGTGTGCCGTTTTTAAAATCTTCAGATGCCGTTGTTCCTTCCTTGGAGAAAGGTCAAGGTGGCCGAAATGCATCAGGAAAGGGAACGCTGTATTTTTTAAATTAAACGCTAAATTTCACTTTAATGTTTGCGGCTCAACTTTCCTCTGTGTGAGAAAGACTCGGTGAGATAATACACTGCTTGGTCCTGCCGTGAGCGACGCACCACCAAGAAAAGAGCTCCATAACAGCCCGACACGGACCTTTTGCTCTGACGGTGAAAACCCTTAAGGGCAGCGGCAGCCTCCAGGGATTGGACCTTGGTTTGGACCCCAGCAGACCTCAAAATTGGCGTGCAAGGGATTACGGTGAAACTCAGCGAGTTTCTAAAACTTAAAAAGCATCGTCCACCAGAAGGGAATAATCAAGTGACTATACAGCACACTACAAATACTAGCATGCTCGGTGAAATTTGGCCTACCGTGGAACCCACTAGGGGACAAAAACGGATAAAGGAGCAAACAGCTGGGATGTGTGCCATTTTTAAAATCTTCAGATGCCGTTGTTCCTTCCTTTGAGAAAAGCCAAGGTGGTCGAAATGCATCAGGAAAGGGAGCGCTGTATTTTTTTAATTAAATGCTAAATTCCACTGTAATGTGTGCGGCTCAACTTCTCTGTGTGTGAGAAAGACTCGGTGATATATATATATATATATATTACCTACTGGCGGTCGCCAGTAGGTAGTTATAGTTAGGACCCTGTTTCCATAGGAAAACCGCAACATTCTATTTTGAATAACTTTGGCGCCGGTCGACGAATCCTCGCGAAATTTTCAAAATAGGTGGGGCGCTGCGCTCCGCTCCTACCCTGAAAGTCTCGGGGTGATTCGTCAAGCGGGGGCTGAGATAATAGGGGGGTCCCAAAACGCGTTTTTCCCATGCATTTTTCCATAGGACCTTTAGACACAGCTACAGCCCGAACGGCTGAACAGAATTCCTTGAAATTTGGCAGAGAGGTAGCCATAAGGTCAAGGAAGTGCCTTTTGCAGGTCTGGTGTAAATCTGTTCAGTATTTCCTGAGAAAATAGCATTTAAAAGCATATATATATGTGGGCGGAGCCTAACCACACATCTCGTCCTGAGATCTGATTGGCTGTCAGCACTTCATCCAAGAAGTGTTGGCAGCCATCTTGGGACCAATATACATGATAGCACCTCATTAAAAAGCATTGCAGTTAATAGAAGGTTTTAAGACTTTAGTTACATTATAAATCATTTGTTGATGGTACCATACTCATTTTAGGAATTGTGGTATGTTCTAAGGTGATTTCACCATGTGAAAAAGCCTTCTGCTGGGATATCATGATTGAGAGAAAAATATTTACTCATGCTTTTACCACAGAGGTTTGGAAGGTGATCTATAAGCTAAACTGAGAGCTTATTTTCTGTAAATTCACATTATCTTTCTCAGTCATGTGAGAATGAAGTCTGACATTCTCAGTAAAACATGTACATCCAACAAGGGCAGAGACTGTCAGTTGATTCCTTTGTGTTCTACTGCAGCTTCCCAGAGTGTTCCAAAGAACTACTAGAGCGCTAACAGCCCTACTTATGATAAACGTATGGCACACCTGAAGCCATCTTGCTTGGATTAAAGTGGTAACTCTTAAAACATTTAATTTAAAAAGGAACAAAATGAGGGGGTTCATTTTTCCATAAAAAGTATGATTAGTGCTGCAGAAAGAAAAATTAGGGCACATTTTGAGTGACTTCTCAAATCCTCTTCTATTTCATTAAAAAATTCTGACATGCAGACTAAAACATGCATTTTCAATACCAGCAGCAGTTTTCCCTGGTGAGCAGTAGCTTTACTACAGTGATCTAATGAGCAAAAAGAGTGCTAACATTCTGAATTTATGGCAAATGTGTGACACATCTGAATGCCTTCTTGATGGAATCAAAGTAAAAAACTGAAAGTATTTCCTACTGAGGAGACTGCAGTAAATGAGGAAATTAGGAAACTTCATAACAAAGAAGTCTCCCAAGATGGCCACCAGAGACAAAAGAGCCCAAATGTAGCCCAAATATCACCCAGATGTAGCCCAAGTATAGCCCAATGACAGAATGTCCCAGAATGTTCTTAAAAACAACTAGAGCGCTTACTGTCTTCATTATGACAAAAGTATGGCACACCTGAAGCCATCTTGATTGGAATAAACTGGTAACACTTAAAACATTTAATTTAAAAAGGAACACAATGAGGGGGTTCATTTTGCCATAGAAATTATGATTAATGCTGAAGAAAGAAAATGAGGGCACATTTTGAGTGACTTCTCAAATCCTCTTCTATTTCATTAAAAAATTCTGACATGCAGACTGAAACATGCACATTTAATACCAGGAGCAGTCTTCCATGGTGAACAGTAGTTTTACTACAGTGATATAATGAGCAACTAGAGTGCTAACATTCAGAATGTATGGCAAATGTGTGACATATCTGAATACCTTCATGATGGAATCAAAGTAAAAAACTGAAAGCATTTCCTACTGAGGAGACTGCAGTACATGAGGAAATTAGGAAACTTCATAACAAATAAATCTCCCAAGATGGCCACCGGAGACAAAAGAGCCCAAATGTAGCTCAAAATCACCCAGATGTAGCCCAAATATAGCCCAATGACAGAAGTGTGCAAAACACTTATTATTTTGTGTTTTTGCAGTGTTATATAGTGCAGACTTGTCAGGTATTGGAGTGCTTTACATGAGCATTGGTTACATCACACAAGAACAAATTCATTTTGGTTGTAGACATGGGGAAACTAAGTGATTTGACCAGAATCACAGAATGTCGAGCTGAAGCAGAAACATCAACCTGGTTCCCCAGTTGCAAAGTCTGCAGTTCTGGAAGTAACACCACATCCTCTCCCCTAAGTGCAACATTTAATCAAGTGGTCAACTGGATAAAAAAACATAAAGATAACAAATAATTTAAAAGTGCTTTGTCGCTATTTGAAAACTCAGAAAATATGTCCTTATTTTAGTCTTTTAGAGCACTAACCATAATTTTGATGCCAATAAGACCTTCTCATATATGTAATTTCTAAAGGAAATGCTCTAGGTATTACAGTTTTGATTACATCAAGATGATGTCAGGCGTTCCACACTTTTGTAATAAATATAGAATGTTAGCAATCCAGTTGTGCATTAGGATACTGTTGAGAGGCAGAGGCCAGGGGCACGGACTCTGAAAATTGAAGGCAGGTAGGAGGGTGCAAAGGCAACAATTTAACCACACTGAGCAGGCAGGAAGGGCCGTGGAAGCACAACAGACTATGGAGGGCAGTGGAAAGGGGGGCAGGGGCAACAAACCAACAATACAGGACTTGCAAGAGAGGCTGTTGGAGGGAAGATCTATTACGGGTCAAGGAAGCTAGGGGCGGTCCCCAGAGCCCCGGGAGCCACCACAGAACTGAGCAGGAGAGTGAGTCAGGGACAAAAGGGGCACCTTAATTTGAGCCGGGGTGCCTAGGAACGCTTGCTCCAAAAATGAAGAAAACAGACATATGAGACATGGAATTGGAGGCAGAATACAATGGCAGTTTAATGAGAAGATGCAACTTCAAAGAAACCGCAGAATAGAGACATAAAGTACAAAATACAGAATCCAGATAATCATACAGCTGTCATGATATTCTCTGTATCTCAATTAATGTACTGACAGAGAGAGAGAGAAAACACATCTATAAATGCATCATGAGAAACAAGTTACACCAAGGAAAATGTTACCTTGGAACACTCACGTTTACTCTTAGAGCAAGCATTCCTGCAATTACAATACAAAATCTTTTAAATGCAAAAGTAAAGAGAACAATGGTTAAACATAACATGACATTTCATATAGGTAAAATAGAATAAGATACTTCAAGCAAAGCAGAGCAAGACATTTTAAGCAGAGGAAGACAAGAGCTCCCAGCTCTTGGGGAAAACCTGCACAGCCTGTTAACCTACATACAGACGGCGAGGTAGTCCCTCGATATCTGTGGGTGCTCCCTTTTTATATCATTTTGTGGGCTCCTTTGCACGCTACATCTACCTACGTATGCTACCCAAAAGCTTCGTCTGCAGATTTTACCAGACATTTCGTCATTTACCCACTTAATGCTGACAATGGACTGGGTGAAAAGGTCAGTCTCTCAGGCCAATCGCTTATCGTAAGTTCCATAGAGCAAGCAGAAAATAATGGGTATTGTACGGGAATTCAATATATTCATGTATAAAATCTTCTCAGTTCTCCTAACTTGACGCTCTGCGGTTGCCACTTCCTTAAAAGCGGGAAACCTGCCCAGGAAGCAAGTACCAGTCCAGGATGCAGCCTACTGTATATCGACAGCTTCAGGGGGATGTTGAACTTTGATACCGAGCACGGAGCACTCGGGTAGGGTGGGGGCTACTAGTTTGGAGCAGGAGGCCTCGCAGACCTGCCTTCAGACTGCTATACACTAAAATTGCAGAGCTATGGTCAATTTAACAAAGAGGCCTACATATTGAACAAAAGGGCCTACACAGGGGTTTTATGCTGGCTGAGTGGTAAGGATGTCTCAGGATAATTATATAGCAACACAGGACCCGCTGGTCAATTTAATACGGCCTACAAATGCGGCTGGCAGGGCAAGGACAAGGGTCTCATACTTCAGGTGTGGACAGAACGGGCCAGGGGCCCCCTGTGATACAAAATCTACCCTCCTTCAAGGCTGTGGCAATGTAATAGACCATTGTGGGCAGAAGGAAGAGGCAATGGTAGTACAACCATACATGCCAACAGACCCGATTCAGCCAGGAAACGTCCAATGTTTTTAAGCTCAAATGGGCTTTATTTGACTGTCTCCTGTCTACAATATCCTCTTTTTCAATGTAACTCAAAGGGGAAAATCAATACCCCAGTTTTTTTTCAAAATCTCCCTCTTACCAGGTTCAAAATGTTTGCAAGTATGGTACATTGGATCATGGAAGGAAATGGGATAGGGACATGGACTTGGATAACAGAGGACAGGAGGGACATGGAGAGGTGCACCAAACTGATCCTGCAGGGCAGGCATCAGGGTTTGCAGCAGCACAATACACCACACAGGGCATGCAGGACGGGAGTGCAGCACAACAATCCATAGAAAGCAAGAGGGAGGGGACAGGACCATGCACATGGACAACAGAGAACAGAGGGGCAAGAGGCAATGGTAGCTAGCTGACCATAATGGACAGACAGGAGAGAAAGCTGCAGCATAACAGAACATAAAGGGCAGGAAGGACGGATCAGGGGCATTACAATGGAACAGACAAGCCAGGAGGGAGGGAGTAGGGGTCTGCACATGTAAACAGAGGGCTGGGGGCAAGGGGGCAGGGCAGGAGCAGCAAGATAGCCATGGAGGTCAGGCAGGATGGGCACTAGAAGCAAGACACACCATGAAGAGCAACAGTGAGACTGTGATGGCATTCACACAGACCATGGAGGGAAGGTGGGAGGGGGTCAGGGGCAGCTAACTGACCACACAGGGAAGGTGGGAGGGGCCATGGCAGCACAGAAGACCATGCATGGCAAGTGGGAGGGTTAGTGGCAGCACCATGGCTATGATGGGCAAGAAGGAGGGTGCAGGGGCATGCACAAAGGACGATGGAGGATAGAAGGGAGGGTCAGGACCTGTGCACAGACAAGAAAGTTCAGGGGAAGGGACCTCACAACAGACCACACGGGGCAGGCAGGAGGAGCAGTTGCAGCACAACAGACCAGGGAGGGCAGAAGGGTGTGGCAGTGCAATGGACCATGTAGGACAGGAGGAAGAGGATAGGGGCATGGCATGTGGACAGGCAGGGTGGAGGTGGCAGGGACAGGTTACAGTCATCTGACAATGCTAGGCAGGTGGGAGGGGAGTGGCAGCTCAACAGAACACTCAGAGTAGATAGGAGTGGCAGGTCCATGGAACATGGTGGGCAAAAAGGATGGAGCAGGGGCATGCACAAAGAAATCGGAGGGCAGGGGGAAGGAGAATAGGGGCAGCAAGCTAAGCACAGAGTTTAAGCAGGAGGTCAATGATGGGGCATAGAATTGGGCAATGGAGGGCAGGAGGAGTGGACTGGTACATCATACTAAATTGAGGGCAGTGGCAGCACATTAGACCATGCATGGCAGGAGGGAGGAGGCTAGTTCATGGATTCACACAATAGAGGATAGGGAGGAGGGGGATGGGGCAGCAAGCTAACTGTTCAGAGAAGGCGGGTATTAGGAACTTTATTGGTTTTAAAACATTGTGTCTGTGCGAACTACTTAAAATATGAACAAGTATGCAGCATAATCTCACTTTTATTCAGGAAGAAGAGGACGTTTGTGACTGTGACTCCGGGCTCACTTGGCAGAAACACCCCCTGACCCTCCACCCCCTATCGCAAAATGTAATGCCCGTGAAAAGGGTAGGTGAACACAGTGTTATATAGAACATAGTCCTGAGAGCACGATTGAAAATTAAAACTAGATATAGTGTATGGTATAAACTATGCACCAAAAAGTGTGATATAAGATGAACCGGGCGTGAAATATAATATGCAATACATTGTGCGCAATGACAGATTCATTGGAGAGCGCGAGATAGCACAGGCACTAGCGCGTGCTATGCGATATGCGCCTTGGAGTGTAATATGCACAGGGCAGTGTTGTGTAACCTAACTAGTCTCTAAAGTTGTAATATAAAATATGTGCTGGGGAGTGTAACGTTGCATATGCACTGTGACAAAGATATGGATCCCAGATTGTAATATGTATGACATAGCACTGTGCGTTATAACATAGGCATCGAGGAAGGCACGTTAGATGGGGCAATATAACCCGTGCGAAGACAAGTGTGGCATGACATATTCACGGGGTGGTGTTACAGTGCACATGGGCTAGAGAGTGTCATAGCATATGCACTAGCTAGTGGAATACAACACAGAGGTGTGTGGCACTCGGCAGGCAATGGTGGGTGTAACACAGCATTGGGCTCTGTCAGGAGCGCGCTGTGACTCTCAAGTGATGTTCATCCCCTTTCCAGAGAGTAAAATAAAAAGTATTACACATCCGGCAGTGGATGTGTGTTTTATTAACCGTGAGGGGGGTTTCTTACATAGTTTTGGTCGAATGTTTGTCGAATCCTCTTTGAATGGCTTGGTGTGCATGTGTATTAAATGTGCCCGTCAATAGCTACCCATGTTTGTATAAATAAACGACAAGGGTGTCTACCGGCATTAGGCACGGTAGGGCATCAGACATGTCAGAGCTTTACTAGTGGTGTAAATACATTCCACGTGGATTCATTGCATGCATAGTCGCCTTTTAATGAATATCACGCAAATCGTCATGGTGATAGGTACGTACGGTTTGTCCAGCATGTCCTAGGTGTGTCTATCAATATATATTTTTTAAAAATAATAAAAAACAGTGGCCGGCCCTGGGGATTGGGGTCAAAAAAATATAATTAGGAGACAGGCCCTGGGGGATGGGGTCATCAGGGCCTATAAATTAGAATAAGAAGGGGAACCACACAGCCCCCTTCTTAAAAAATTAAAATAAATAAAAGACTGGCGTTGTGCCGGAGGCCATACCCCCTCCGTGCAGCACTCTGCAAACGCGCCCCCAATAGGCATCTCCAGTATGCGCCAGGGAGCTGCGCTGCAGACAGGTGTTCTGAGGCCAAGCCCCTATTTACACCTCTCTGCAACGCAGCTCTGTGGCGCTTACTGGAGGTACCTAGTGGTCTAGTTTGACCCTAGGGACCCTTAGGATTCAAGGGGACTTAATCTTTCAACTTAGAACAGCCACAGGGCGCGTTTACACAGTGGTGAAGGGAGGGGACGGGGCCTGAGGTGACGTGTGCAAACACGCACTATGGCACGTTTTAAATTGGGGATATAATTTCCCTTCAATACTGAGGGCCCCTGGGGGCTAACTAGCCCACCAAGTGCTTCCAGTAAGCGCCACTGAGCTGCATTGCAGAGAGGTGGTCCAGGCCGTGCCACTTTTTACACCTCTCTGCAACGCAGCTCTGTGGCACTTACTGGAGGTACCTAGTGGGCTAGTTGGACCCTAGGGACCCTCAGGATTCAAATGAACTTAATCTCCCAACTAAAATTGGACACAGGGCGTGTTTACAGAGTGGTGAAGGGAGGGGACGGGGCCTGAGTTAACGTGTACAAAAACGCCCTGTGGCCTGTTTTAAGAGGTAGTTTTAATCCCCATGCCCTATTATATACTAGGGGCTTACAGAGGAGGTCATGCTAATCACAGGGGGACCCCAACGCATAATGTTCCCTAGTGTATGTAGGTGTTTTCACTGTATTCTAAGTGTCTTTTAACATAGTACTGGCTCTAGGACTGGTTAGTCAGACTCAGTTACCACCAGTATCCGTCTGAAAAAGTTGAGGGTACAGGATGATTTTGCAACAAGGCTTCTTTCTGCTCTTCTTTTTGTTCTTTCTGCACGTTATCCTTCTTCCTGCACTTATCTTCGTATTTGAGGACTTCTGTTGCTTCTTTCTGCACTTCTTTTGTTTCTTTCTGTGCATTTTTTCTTCTTTCTTCACATGTCCTATCTCTGTAGGCATAGTTAGAAATTAGCATTTAAAAAACCTTTGAAATTCACAGAAAAAACCATAGGTTTCAGGCTCGTTATAGTTAGGAATTAGCATTTAAAAAACCTCAGAAATTCATTGAAAAAACCATAGGTTTCAGGGGTGTTATAGTTAGCTGGACTTTTCACTTGTACAAAACCATTGAAATTCCCCCGTTATAGTTAGTTCAGCTAACTATAACTCGCGCGCCCGCAATGCACTGCTGACGACGTCACATATTACATCACTCATGACATGGTCAGTGACATCACTCATGACATCACTGATGACATCTCAAATGACATCACTGATGACATCACTGATGACATCATCCTTGTGATAGAGTGGCAGACCTCCTCTCACCCTAATATAACCTTTGATACACACATTCAAAAATAGAGACTAAAATTTTCAAAACAATGGACATACCAGTACCAGTTACAACAACCTCTTCAGTAATTCTAAGATCCACATACACATCCACTCATTCACCAACAGTCCTATACAGTCACTCATACATGTACTCACTCATCATATGTACTCATACACCTATACATCCTGTTACACAATGCCACTCATCCATAGAGTTACTCACACACATAGTCACTCATGCTAATAAAGAATCAAACATACATTTACTTGCATATACAGTTATACACACACCACCACACTTACTTCTACGGAAACCTACACATACTTAGTCTTTTAAACAATCACTTATAGAAACACATACTTATTCATACAGGAACTCTTTCAATCTCTCACTCTCACATATACTCACATATATACACCAATAGTCACATATACTAGTTTAAAACATATGTAGTTACTCATAAAGACACTATTGAGACAGTCATTCACTCACTAACACACCCATACACACACTCATCCACCCATACAGTCCTGCACACATGCTGTGTTCAACACATACAAACAGTGAGTCACTCATTCATGCACCTATGCACTACGTAATACCCCCCACCGAACCATGCAGACACTCAGACTGATACTCAAAAAACCAACTAATAACCTATATAGACACCCATGTAGCTACTCACCAACCCATGCAGCCACTTATACACAAAGTGAGAGACTGATACAGATATTTACATATTTAAACATTACTCACTAAGCCATGTATTCACTATGATACACTTAATCAGTCAGTTACACAATCCATTTTTCAAAAACAAATCATCCATTTAGACACTTATATACCCATTTATTCTTCCATCGACCTTGAGATATACATATATAAAACATATTTAATTTTCAGAAAAACACACATTCACTGGATGATGTCATCAGTGATGTCATCAGTGATGTCATTTGAGATGTCATCAGTGATGTCATGAGTGATGTCACTGACCATGTCATGAGTGATGTAATATGTGACGTCATCAGCAGTGCATTGCGGGCGCGCGAGTTATAGTTAGCTGAACTAACTATAACGGGGGAATTTCAATGGTTTTGTACAAGTGAAAAGTCCAGCTAACTATAACACCCCTGAAACCTATGGTTTTTTCAATGAATATATATATATATATATATATATATATATATATATATATATATATATATATATATATACCATGGAGGGAAGGTGGGAGGGGGTCAGAGGCAGCTAGCTGACCACACAGGGAAGGTGGGAGAGGCCATGGCAGTACAGAAGACCATGCATGGCAAGCGGGAGGGTTAGCGGCAGCACAATGGCTATGATGGGCAAGAAGGAGGGTGCAGGGGCCTGCACAAAGGACCATGGAGGATAGAAGGGAAGCTAGTCCATGGATTCAGACAACAGAGGATAGGGAGGAGGTGGATGGAGCAGCAAGCTAACTGTTTCAGAGAAGGTGGGTATTAGGAACGTTATTGTTTTTAAAATGTGCGTCTGTGCGAACTACTTAAAATATGAACAAGTATGCAGCATATTCTCACTTTTATACTGGAAGAAGAGGACGTTTGTGACTGTGACTCCGGGCTGTCTTGGCAGAAACACCCCCTGACCCTCCACCCCCATCGCAAAATGTAATGCCCGTGAAAAGGGTAGGTGAACGCAGTGTTATATAGAACATAGTCCTGAGAGCACGATTGAAAATGAAAACTAGATATTGTGTATGGTATAAACTATGCACCAAAAAGTGTGATATAAGATGAACTGGGGCATGAAATATAATATACAATACATTGTGCGCCATGACAGATTCACTGGAGAGCGCGAGATAGCACAGGCACTAGCACATGCTATGCGATATGCGCCTTGGTGTGTAATATGCACAGGGCAGTGTTGTGTAACCTAACTAGTCTCTAAAGTTGTAATATAAAATATGTGCTGGGGAGTGTAATGTTGCATATGCACTGTGACAAAGATATGGATCCCAGATTGTAATATGTATGGCATAGTGCTGTGCGTTATAACATAGGCATCGAGGAAGGTAGTTAGATGGGGCAATATGACCCGTGTGAAGGCAAGCGTGTCATGACATATTCACGGGGTAGTGTTACAGTGCACATGGGCTAGAGAGTGTCATAGCATACGCACTAGCTGGTGGAATACAACACAGAGGTGTGTGGCACTCGGTGGGCACTGGTGGGTGTAACACAGCATTGGGCTCAGCCAGGAGCGTGCTGTGACTCTCAAGAGGTGTTCGTCTCCTTTCCAGAGACTAAAATAAAAAGTATTACACATCCGGCGGTGGATGTGTGTTTTATTAAACGTGAGGGGGGTTTCTTGCATAGTTTTGTCGAATTTTTGTCGAATCCCCTTTGAATGGCTTGGTGTGCGTTTGTATTAAATGTGCCCGTCAATAGATACCCATGTTTGTATAAATAAACGACAAGGGTGTCTACTTGGAGAGTACCCACCGGCGGGGGCGCCGGGATTAGGCACGGTAGGGTGTCAGACACGTCAGAGCTTCACTAGCAGTGTAAATACATTCCACGTGGATTCAATGTATGCATAGTCGCCTTTTAATGAATATCACGCAAATCATCTTGGTGATAGGTACATACGGTTTGTCCAGCATGTCCTAGGTGTTTCTATAAATATATATTTTTTGAAAATATTAAAAAACAAAGGCCGGCCCGGGGGGATGGGATGCCTGGGGCCATAAGTGGCCTGAGGAGGGGGGCAACGCAGCCCCTCTCCTAAAGAATTTAAAAACAAAAAAAGGCTATGCCCTGGGGGTTGGGGTCCCCCGGGCCGATAAAGGCCAAATATTTTTTTTTACCCCAAAAAAATTAGGGGGCAGGCACTGGGGGATGGGGTTCCTAGGGCCAATAAATTAGAAAAAGAAAGGGGGCCACACAGCCCTCCTTCTTAAAAAAATGGAATAAATAAAAGACCGGCATCGCACCAGAGACCACGCCCCCTTCTTGCAGCACTCTGCAAACACGCCCCCTGGCGAATTGTAAGTTGGGGAATTAATTCCTCTTCAATACTGAGGGTCCCTGAGGGCAACTAGCCCAACAGGTATCTCCAGTATGCGCCAGGGAGCTGTGTTGTAGACAGGTGTTCTAAGGCCACACTCCTTTTTACACCTCTCTGCAACGCAGCTCTGTGGTGCTTAATGGAGGTACCTAGTGGGCTAGTTTGACCCTAGGGACCCTTAGGATTCTAGGGGAAAAATCTCTCAACTTAGAACGGCCACAGGGCGCGTTTACACAGTGGTGAAGGGAGGGGACGGGGCCTGAGGTGACGTGTGCAAACACAAACTGTGGTGCATTTTAAGTTGGGGAAATAATTCCCTTTCAATCCTGAGGGACCCTGGGGGCCAACTAGCCCACCAGGTGCTTCCAGTAAGCGCCACTGCTCTGCGTTGCAGAGAGGTGGTGCAGACCGTGCCCCTTTTTACACCTCTCTGCAGTGGCGCTTACTGGACGTACCTAGTGGGCTATTTTGCCCCTAGGGACACTCAGGATTCAAGGGGACTTAATCTCCCAACTTAAAACGGCCACAGGGTGTGTTTACACAAGGGGAAGGGAGGGGACAGGGCCTGAGTTAACGTGTGCAAACACGCCCTGTGGCGCGTTTTAAGAGGTAGTTTTAATCCCCCTGCCCTATTATATACTAGGGGCTTACAGAGGAGTTCATGCTAATCACAGGGGGACCCCAACGCATAGTGGTCCAGGCCATGCCACTTTTTACACCTCCTTGCAACGTAGCTCTGTGGAGGTTACTGGAGGTACCTAGTGGGCTAGTTGGACCCTAGGGACCCTCAGGATTCAAATGAACTTAATCTCCCAACTAAAAACGGCCACAGGGCGTGTTTACACAGTGGTGAAGGGAGGGGACAGGGCCTGAGTTAACGTTTGCAAACACGCCCTGTGGCGCGTTTTAAGAGGTAGTTTTAATCCCCCTGCCCTATTATATACTAGGGGCTTACAGAGGAGTTCATGCTAATCACAGGGGGACCCCAACGCATAGTGTTCCCTAGTGTATGTAGGTGTTTTCACTGTAGTCTTTTAACATGGCACTGGCTCTAGAACTGGTTAGTCAGACTCAGTTACCACCAGTATCTGCCTGAAAAAGTTGAGGGTACAGGATGATTTTGCAACAAGGCTTCTTTCTGCTCTTCTGTTGGTTCTTTCTGCACGTTATCCTTCTTCCTGCACTTTTCTTCGTCTTTGAGGACTTCTGTTGCTTCTTTCTGTATTTCTTTTTTTTTTCTTTCTGTGCATTTTTTCTTCTTTCCTCACGTCCTATCTCTGTAGGCATAGTTAGAAATTAGCATTTAAACAACCTTTAAAATTCACTGAAACAAAACCATAGGTTTCAGGCACGTTATAGTTAGGAATTAGCATTTAAAAAACCTTAGAAATTCACTGAAAAAACCATAGGTTTCAGGGGCGTTATAGTTAGCTGGACTTTTCACGCGTACAAAACCATTGAAATTCCCCCGTTATAGTTAGTTCAGCTAACTATAACTCGCGCGCCCGCAGTGCACTGCTGATGATGTCACATATTACATCACTCATGACATGGTCAGCGACATCACTTATGACATTACTGATGACATCATCCTTGTGATAGAGTGGCAGACCTCCTCTCACCCTAATATAACCTTTGATACACACATTCAAAAATAGACACTAAAATTTTCAAAACAATGCACATACCAATACCAGTTACAACAACCTATTCAGTAATTCTAAGATCCACATACACATCCACTCATTCACCAACAGTCCTATACAGTCACTCATACATGTACTCACTCATCATATGTACTCATACACATATACATCCTGTTACACAATTACAAACATTTTGTGGGTCTGCTCTATGATCAGCACATCCATTCATAGTCATATTTTCAAAATTGATAAAGACATATATATATATATTTTTTTTGTGGGTGCTCCCATGGTGTTACACTACCCACCCACCAGGGTGTGTTTACACTAGAGCTGACCAACAGCCTAGAACAATGTATTCAACAAATACACCAAAGCACACCTTATCGTAACTGTTATCCAGAGCATAAGAGAACAATCTTTAAATATAATTAATAATTATTCCTTCAGTGTTTCCCCTTTTTTTGGTGTAAGGCTCTTGAATCAGATTCTTCTTAATAGCTTTATTCCATTTCACAATCAATAGTGAACAGCAGCAGCCGACGTACGTTTCGCCCCCTCTGGGCTTTCTCAAGGCTTTGAACGAATGGATGCCGATTATTCCTAGGCTTCAAATTGTAGTTGCATCACTTCCGTAATCAGGTTGTCTGTACAAATGTACAGGTTGATTTATCACTTCGATTGTTCATGAGTTTGAACCGCTTTAAAGGCACAGCTGGTGGCGCTCATAGGAACCGGTTACTACAAGATGACGGAGATAAGACTTCTCAAGGTCTTAACCTAAAAGGTGACTCTGTAAAGCACGCCTTGGATAAGAACAACACGCGCCTTTAAAGGAGACCATCAGGAGCCAAAAGGGCTCCGTCATTGCTAACTTGCAAGGCACTACGCCTCGAAGGACTAAGCAGTAAGGTAACATATGCCACACTCTCACTCCGACAGTGTGCACTTTGCATTACCCTTTATGTATAAACCACTGAGAGGCTGCGGATGTGCTCACCACTGTCCACATTAGTCTTAACTGTATTCTTGTACGCTATTCAAGCTCACAGTACCTTGGCCGGTAGTTCATTAGCATTCAGTACTCTTTAGGTAATTTGTTCTCTGGCTGTGTGTTTCACCACGGATACGAGGAAGCCTCCACACAGAGCTCAATCCTTTTTTAGAACCACACACATACGCATGTGTATACATTTTAACAAATCAGGGCATATGGGAACAGTACAAAAAATGGCATTTTGCAGTCACTCAGGTACTGGTGGTCCCATAAAAGCACACATAAGATCATAAATACGATACATGAAAGCAATACATTCGGCGAGGAAAATGCTTAAAAGATTTACATCACAATTAATTTTCTTGTGAACTCCTGAGGGTAATTATGGCTCTTAAAAAGCATGCAACATTTAAAAGAGTGGACTCATCCGGTAGCATCTGTAGAAAACAAAAGGGCATTGCGAACTTGTTTGAAGCCTCTATCTTTAAGTTAGAGGACAATAAAGGTTCTCCTGGGCACAGTTTCAAAATTACCAAATATGATAAAATGCATTGTATCCTGCGGAGAACTATTGCCACCGCTGCAGGGGCCCAGGGATTTAAAATCATAACAACCTCTAGGGTGAGCTAAAGGCAGGTGCAATAGGTTAAATCTAAACCTTACAGGTGAAAATCTGTCCCTACTGTTTTTCATCATAGCTAAGTAGGGCTCCATATCCTGGGTGGTATTAGCGTTACATACTTTTGAACAGAGGGTTTCAGCAATTCAGCCTCCTCTCTTAACAGTGTCTTCCTTTCAAGGAAGTGTTCCTTCAACCATTTATAATCTATCTATAAATACCTTCAGAATTAGAAAATAGCTCCCCCCTTCCCAACTTGACGAGTGAGTCCCTTATGAACTTGAGCCCGGGAACTATTAAGCATCAAAGAGTCCCTGAATATTAAGTAGTTCAGGCTAAGCTTCTCTTCGGTCTATATCATGATCCAACTAAACAATTAATAAAGGGCTATCTGGTTGTTAAGATACTTGACTCCCAGCTGCTCATGCACACAAAAAGTCGATGCACTTTGGGAGTCACACAACATACACCTAAGGAATTTTCTTCCCAGATCTGAAGTTCATTTGAGGCTGCATAACCTCAGATCTCGCTCCCATACAATGCCTTTGAAATGCACTTGACCTGATAAACCTTGACTAAAGTCTACTCCCCAGTCTCGCTGCAGTAACTAGAGGTTTCCAGCTCATATTGGAGGAGAATGCTCTAACCTTTGGCAAGATGTAATTAGTCATACAAAATGTTTTAGATCTTGTTTCGTGAGGACCCATCACCGTGATTAAAGATTTGATCAAATTAACGGACAGATCCAACTCACTCTAAAACATATCAAAGGAATTCAAAAGACTTTACAGACCTTTGGTTATCCTGGCTATAAATACAGCATCATGTGCATATAAAAGTACCAGAAAGAGACATGAACCAATGTGGGGCAGTCTACATTGGTGGTTATTAGCGCCTGTTCCAAACCATTTAACAAGAGGGAGATATAGCAGACGGGGACAAAACACCCTAGATTCCCGCAATAGCTTGCTCAATGTTCCCACTAAGCAGCTCAAGTGGGTGAAGTAGCCCCTTGATTAATAGTACTAGCTTTGTAAAAAATGTAATCCATGCAAGCTTCAATTTCGTTACTGATGAATTCCTCAATAGGCTTGGTTGACTTTGTTTGGACCAGCGGGCCTTTGCTCCCTTTTGGAGCGGCCCATCCCCTTTTTTCCATTTATGTGATGGCGGGAGGGGATCAGCCACTTCCTCAGCCCCACTGTTGATCACAGTTGAGGTTCCCTCGCATGTCAATGGATCTAGATGGTGAATCTGCACATGAGTAATGGTGAGGATACCAGGACTCATTACAAGAGCTGAAGAACCTGTGTTGGGTAAACATGCACTGTCCATTGGTTCACCTATTGTGGTGGGGGGACTTCAGCAACCCTCCCATGTTGAGCCAATTCATCCTCCATATTCATAATTTCCTCTTCTAAAACCCCCACAGCAGAGGATAATAGGGATAAAATGCTAGTTTTGTCCTGTCGACACTTAGGAGGAATAAGCTCCTTCAGTAGGGAAGAGTCCCCTTCAACCTTTTGTTTCTCCATCTGCCGTACGTATGGGTTATGTATTGTGCAGGCTCAAGAAAAGATAGAAGTTATGATCCCCCAAAACCAGCCCCTGGTGTGCAGTGCTTAATATTGTAAAAAATGAAGTGCAAGCCCAGAGTATTTTTTCGTGAGTTTAATGCACCTGGAGCTATCTCAGCTCCAACAATTGCTGCCAAATGCTAGTAACAGTCATACCTCTGTGCTAGTTTTTAAAAAATATATTACATCACCATTGAGAATTCTGCTAAAAAAAGGCCCACAGCACCACCATGTGGTCGATAAATATGTGCTATGTTTAGAAAAAGGTGTCGGTACTGAGCACCGGCAAAAACCGGTGCAAATTAAGCACTGCTGGTGTGCACTTTAGAGAGACACAAATGACACAAGTGATAATCCTCCTCACATCGCACTTCTTAACAACTACAGGCTGGGAGATATCTGAAGATTGAGATGTAGAGACCTCCACCAATCGATATTCAGAGTTCAAAAAGATTGGAGCGATATTTCCGGTCCTATCAACAGGCCAGCACGGTTAGGAATGGTTACATGCTTGTTTGAGGGCAATTCTCATACCTGCCTCAAGCTACCAGGTGAAATAAAGTTCTTATGAGGGAGCAGATGTTGTAGCTGCACGGTGAAAATGCATAGACAAGCGAGGTGGCCCTGCCCTACCTCTTCCTGGCAATGATGGGTGCATGAAACACCCAACCTTGGCCCGGGCTTTGCCCGGGCACGGCCTGGGCATGTCTCACAATGCGCGAGACGGTGGTGCATTTTACAGCGCTAGCAGATGAATCCCGCTGGAGCAGGTCAGTTTGTTAAGGGGCCTCCTCACACCAAAAGATCGAAGTCCCGCTGTTTGAGCCCCGCTGCCCCTGCACAGGTAATGACATTTTGAAGCCACCTAAGTTACTCGTGGCCTTCAAGGTAAAATTGCTTCTTATTTATGAAAATTACCCATGAGTTATAAAATATAAATCGCTAAAAATATCAAGTTTTGACAATTAAAATGTAGCATTACTGTCTTAAATATTAAATATTAAACAAAACACTTCGAACGCTGACTATTGACATCTAAAACGTGTAAACAGGTTTTGATTATTACGTCACAAAGTAAGGTCTGTTTTCACTAAATCTCCCGGTATCTGAACACGGTGTTTGTTATTCATTCCAGTTCGTTGTATGGATTTAGGGCTGGAGAATGCATTGGGCAAAGCTCTGCACAGCTCATTGCCTCTCCCAGACAGGCAGCCACCTTCGGGGCCAGTAATCTCACACACTGCATTCATTGCACAGGCACACACACTAAATATTAAACATATTTTTTTTTCTATAAGTTTTCTTAAGGAAATCTCCTCTTATTAGGTCTTCTTTTCATGTTTTATGTTGTTTTAGTCTTTTCCAGAATCCAAAGCCTTGCTTTGCAAACGTTGGTCTGAATTAATTTTGCATTAATTATGAGAACAAAGTTGCTGCTGCGCAGTAAATATCCTACAATTTGTGAAAAACGGATACATTGATACCGGAGCTAGGCAAATGCAATAAAACCATTTCACCTTCAGCGACAGGGCTATTTTTAAATGATGCTCCTTAACAGGGATATGCAGGTATGATGATAAGAGCCAGGTGTGCAACACCCATTGGGCTCACCGGGCTTCAGCCCCTCCCCCCCCTCCGTCATGTGTGTCAGCCCGGCTGAGACAGCCTCGCGGGCTGACGTCCATCTAATTGCAGCCGGACCCGAGTACTTCACAGGTCTAAGACCCTTTACTCGTTAATGAGGCTTTTGTTGTGTTTTCACCCCTTCTTACAGCCACTCTGCCTATGGCTGGAAGAGTTAGCCCCACCGAAATCTTTTTCAGCCATGCCCCCCCCCCCCCCCCTCCGTAATTTGGGTCTAGTTGCCCGCCTGATAAGAGCGTCCATCACCGGTGCCTCCCTTCCTATCCCTCACTCCAAAAAAGATACAGCAGGATAGAAAAATATGGAGAAAAAAACCACAGCCTGATTCTGTAAGAGAAATGAAGACCTCGAAAAGAAGAAAACGCAGATAACAGAGTAAAAGGGCACAACTTGAAAAGGCCTTTCGAAAGCCGCTAGCACAAAGGAGAGGATGTAGCTTTAATGCTAGAGCGTCGACCTCAAAGCTGGGGAACCTCGTTGAGTCTCGGCAAAAACGATCAAAAATCCTATGATTTTGAGCAAATCACTTAAACTCCCGATGCCTAACAAAAGAATAAAAAACAATTAATGTGTCCTTGTGTAACGCAATTGGTGCTCATGTAAAGCGCTCTGATACCTGACATCTTCGGGTCTAGTTCGTGATACATAAAACTCTAAACCATAGAAAGTGTTCCACAGCATGATAAAGAAAACTATGTCAAATTGCTTTGAAGGCTCAAAGCTGAAAGTAGCTACGCTAAGGAATCCAGAGGGCATGTGGATCAAATACAAAAAGAACAAAAAAGTGAAAACTCAGGAAGAAAGAACCACATTTGGCAGAAAAGGAAGCTGTCCAGTTGTTTTGAGCAGGTTAGCGAATTTTTCAAATCCTACTGAAGAACTTGATTGCCCTCGCGTTCTGCACTTTGGTCTGTGGATGAATTCTAAGTTAGGGAACACTTCGATTCCCAGATCTTTTCAAAGAGTCTTCCAGAACAAAGATGTGTTTTATGGTACTTTGTCAGAGACTGCGGGCCAGATTTATGAGAAAGTAACACAATGAAGCACAGCAAGTTAACTTGCTGCGCTGCACTGCACTGCATAAAGGAAACGGCAGGAATGCGCCATATTTATTTCAACATGGCGCATTCCTGTCCTTTCCCCAGTGCTCGCGCGCAATGTGCTGCCTAGCGCCAATGAAGGCACCCGTGCACCATGGTGCAAGGGCGCCTGCGTTGCAGCAAGGATTGTTTTTGTGCAAGAAGGGGCACCTCCCTTCACAAAAACAATCCTCTGAGGCATATTCCTCCATCTATGTGTGCTGCAGAATGCAGCACACATGGAAAGAGGCAGCAACGAGGAGAAATAAAGATATTTCTCCTCGTTAAGCCTCACCTGGGAAGACATAGAATTTCGGCGCATTCCAAGGTCTACCAAGAATGGTAAATCTGAGAACTTAAAAATCCATGGGAGTTGTAAAATGTAAATTGATACTTGTATAGCGCACTACTCACCCACAAGGGTCTCAAGGCACTTGTACGAATACCACTGTGGAACCCATCATGGCTTTCCCTGTGAGGTGTCCACTCCTGGGCACCCCCAAGGTGGAGGCCAGGCATCCTTAGCGTTGGGGCAGCCGTTGTGGAGATTAAGCAAGCTATTGCCCAGAGTTGCAGAGTGGGACTCCATGATTGGAATAGGCACCGAGGCAAGAATTGTCAGGTCCATGGAATTTTGAGCCCAAGCCCTGCCAAGGCGGGGAATTGAACCCTGATCCCGGGCCAGACCTCTGCATCAGGATCTGCCGCTCTAACCATTGAGCCACACTTCTCCATGGGGGAACACCCACACAAAACCCATGGCATGCCTTTCCAGGGCAGATGAACGCAACACAGCTATTTGCGCTGCATTGCTTTACTCCTGTTTTATCAAGCCATTCAGGACACTTAAAGTTGTCTTGCGTGGCTTGATAAATCGCATTTTTGGGTTTGCCTTACACATGCTCCATGTTGCGTGGTGCAAACATGACGCAAACCCTTGATAAATATGCCCCAGTATTTTTAAGTAAGCTTTATTACTTATATTAAATGTAAATTTCTTGTAAATATCTCTAAGAAGCAGAAGACAATTAATGAATGAGAACTACAAGCCGCATTGGGAAACTTGGAAACAAAAAAGGTGATGGGTAGAATGCTTGAATTAATATCAGCCACTAGTAATTACTCAAGGACACATTCCTGTCCATCATGTATATGCTCACTATGCCACTCTTGACAGAGAACAACCATATGAAAATCAGCCCTGGTCCTGGTCCAATAGGTACATTCCCACCTGAATTGCCATACTGGAAATCAAGCAATTTGAGACTGAATTTGGTCTACTTTGTCCTCATGATTGAGGTTTAGCTTGATTTCTTCGGCATAATGAGCAAGAGACCCATGTCTGGGCATACCCATCGCAATTAGGGTGTCACATTGAGGTCAGCAAAAAGGTAATGGGTGGAGTGCTTGACCTAGTACTCTTATGCATTGGTAATTACTCCGGGCCAGATTCCAGTTGATCATTTTAGCCTGGTAGTTTGAACTTGACTGTTCCTATTGGAGCAGGGCCAAGGCTGATTTGCATGCAGCTGATCTCTGTGCAGAATGGCATAGTGGGTGGAAAAATGGACTGGGATGCAGCCTAAAACAATAACCGGTCGCTGAGATTAGTTCAAGCATTCCTTCAATCAAGTTGTTTTTTGTTGCACTTTGGGAAATGTGTTCAAAGGTGATTATTTTTCCAGATGGAGTAATCCCTGATCATTTCACTGTTTGAGATAGTGAAAGAAACAAGATACCCAAGATTGTCCTTCGTTTGCTTCTGTAAAATGACAGCTCCAATTGTTTTGTCTGATGTGTCATTTTTAAAAGCAAATGAAAATAGAAGGTTGGGATGATGCAATAACCCTGCTGTCAAAAGCATTGCTCAACTTATCCACTGTCTGGTAAGAGCGGTTAGTGTAAAGGAAGACCCTTCTTTCCCCGCAGGAGTGTTCCAGGAACACTGAAAGTGAAAAGGTTCTTAAGAAATTTCATAGAGAAATTAACATAAGTCAAAATCGACAGTGCCTCCTTCACAGCGGGGAGAGCAGTCCTATGGATGACTCTAATGATTGTCCTAGGAATCATAGACACCTCGCCATCAAACTTACATCTTCCCAGTATAAGTCGCACCCCTGCCATGCACAGTCTTGTCCTCAATGATGTATTTTCAGATGTTGCAGTAATGTTATCAATGATTTCATAGAACAGGTCATGACTGATGTAATATGCCAGACAATTAACAGTGCATGGCAAGGGCTTGAGTTATAGTTACTTTGGGGCATGCAATATAGTTACTTGAAAAAAATGTATGTGGTGGATTTCAGTGGTTTTGTTAATTTAAAATATTTGACTTAACTGACAGTTTCAGCTAATGATAACGTCCATTTGATCATTGTTTTTTCAGTGAATTTCGAAGGTTTTTGTAAAAATGTGAAGTAACATTTTATTACAACTCCTTACTATAGCATCACTTTAATCTTTGTTTTTTTCAGTGACTTGCTATGTTTTTGTAACGTTAAATAAGATGCCGATCACCATGTGCAGTGTGGGGTTGCCCCAACCTCCACAGGCTGACTATTTGATGTCACAATATAAAGGCTGCTATTTTAAGTAAGCCAGACTTACTGACTTTGTCAGATCAGCAAAATATAAAAAGTAGGCCTATTGGCTTTATCAAGGGGTCAGCATATCAACATAAATAAAACAGACCAATTGTCTTTGCCATAAAATCCCCGATAATTATAATAAAATATATATTTTATTAAATCACAGTTTATAATGTTTAATAAAAGTAGTTCTAATACACAAAATGCAATACAACATTTAAAAAATCATGAACATGTCTTTGACTCTTTTTTAACAGTTTTCAGGCTGCAAAGTGCAGCTATTAAAACAACCACAACGGGGGCCATGCACTCCAGCTGAAGGGCATAGAGCTCTAGCTCAGCATGCTTAAAAATATGGTAATCGCTTCTGGGGTAATGGATTGAAAGAATTTACTGTGTTTTTTAATGTTGCTGAGGAGCTGACTGCACTCCCCAGACCCTCATAACATTACATAAAATGTTTGTGGTGCTCCTGCCCCTTCTAGGTGCACTGCTAGTAATCACAAAAATTATTTAAAAAGCTCTAGGACATTATGGGGGGCTCCTTAGCTAGAACAGTGCATGTGAAATGAGAGGCTACTCCACTCATTTCACGTTCACTTTGATTTCTTTTTTTTTATAAGGGGAGGTAGGCATGTGGCTCCCCTCCCAGTGTCTTCTATGGGCATTGGGGACCACATCCCCTGGGACTGATGTTTATGGTTGGGGGTAGCATGTGTGCAGGCCCCCTCCCTGAGCCTCTCAAGGGCCCTGAGGACCCCAGCTTCTGGGGCCTGTTTCTTATTTTTATAAACAAAAAGGGGAGGGTGCGGTAGGGCCCACCTACTCAAGCCTCTTAAGGGCAGAGGGACCGTATCCCTCTGGGCCCCAATTTTCAATGTTTTGTGTCCCCCTTCCCCAGCCTCTCTAGAGCCCAGGGACCCTATCCCCTGGGAAAGATTTTTGTTTTTGGGAGAGGAGCATAGTGACCCGCTACCTCACCTTCCTATGGACCCCTGAGGACACCAACTCCCTGGGGCCAAGCATTTAAATCATTTTTGGGGGAGGGGTGAGAGAACCACCTCCCGTTGCCAGTCGCTGGCCACAGGGACCCCGTCCCTGGGGCTGATTGGTAGTAGTGTCACAGGGACCCCAACCCAGGTACACTGCATTTTCCTGCCTGCCAGAGAGTGGGCAGGAAGAACTTAAACTCCCTGCCCGTGCTCTTGCAGTCATGGAATACAAGTTTGTTCTTGCCTGGTGGGAGCAGAAAAAAGCTGCTCCATCTGGGAGGGAGCAAACCACTACCGCCTGCTCCAACTACAAACGATGCAGACTCTGGAATCAGCAGGGCCTGCTGGGGTCTCGGGGCTCCTGCCGCAGTCCCATGGCCCAGAATTGCTGTGGGTGTCCCAGGTGGGCACCAGGACTCCCCACAGCAACATTTGAATGTACAGTGGCCCTTGGGGATGGGGTTTACGGGGCCTGTAAAAGGTGCACCTTCTCCATAAAAACCAATGCAGCCATGGGTGATGGGGTACCCTTCGCCCTGTAACTGGCATGGGAGACCACTACCCAGGAGATGGGGACCCCAGAGCCTAGAAATGGCCAAGGGAGGGTGCTGCACACCCTCACTACCATTAAAAAGGTATGCACCTCCCAGGGGTCCTGGCCAACCCTGGGGGGACCTTTAAAATACATAGCCCCTCCAGTGGCAGATGCCACAAACAAAAAGTGGTGGGTGTGGGGGGTAAGGTTGGGGAGCACACTGGAGGGAAAGCATGGTGGTAATTTAATAATAAAAAAATAAAAGGAAATCCTACCTTAAGATGCTGGCAGTCTTCCGCGTCACTCATGGTCCCGTTCTTCTTCCTTGTCCCAGCAGGCACCAGGGCTGCATCAGACTCCCTCAGGCTCAGACACAGGGAGTCTGTGCTGTTTCTCTAACCAGGCTGTATAATATGGCTGGGTTGGAAAAAGCTAAGTGCGCGTGCGTGTGAGACAGCTGGCCAAACACACATGCATACTAAGGGAGTACACATAGCACTCCTCCTCCCTCTTTCCCTGGCCCAGCCCCGCCCCTCCCTATTGCACACTGGCTCAGCCAGCAACTGAAAAAGAAAACAATAATGTAATATCATTTTATTTTTTAGCAGCTGGCTCTGAGCCAGTGGGCCGATGCTCCCCGCCATTGCGGAGAAGCCACCCGTGCAGCCCCCTCCCTTTATGCTCTGTGATCACATTTTGTCTTATTGCTAGCATTTTCCACTGTTAATTTACACCCTTTTCCTGACCTGCTTTGGCAACTCGCATCCACATATTAACACCGCCTCCATTCTCTCCTCTTTGGCACCTTGCACCACTTTCTCATCTCCTATGGTATCCCTATCCAGGGCTGAACCCCTGCTGCAATCGTTTAGCGGAAACAACATCTGCTTCATTTGGTCCACTGTCCCAACTCAAACACAATGTATGAGACTGTTGCAGATGTGCTACTAGTCCGTCATACAATGGAGCAGTAATGAGCCATACTCCTCTATACTTCTGGCCAATTCGAGCATTGATTGAATCCCTTTGACGCTCCATGATACTTGCCTGTAGCCTCTATTGAAGAAGTAGTTTCAATTTACTTCTTTCCTGGTCAGCACTCCAGTTGTAGCTTCACCATTCTCATACTGCGACATTGTACTGAGTGTCAGTGGTGGTCCTCAGCTGCTTCTGAGCCATTTTTTTGCAGTAGAATGTTGCATGTATCCTTTAGCCAAACATAACAAAGTAAGAGACAAAAACAAAGATTTCAAGGGGAGAAAAGTTTTAGTAAAGTGTAAGATGAAGGATTTTCCTGGGTCAGAATTTGGGACACTTTCCAGATGAGAGACAATAGTACCCGGGAGTTACAAGGAGTCAGATTTTTTAGTTTTTCAGGTTGTTTCTACTTTCTGCATTTTAGGTATTGGTTTATCCTTTCATCTTTGGGTCTCTTGGAGAGAGACCACTTCACCTCTCATCTGAATCACCAGATTCCCAGCTCCACGAGCGGGCATTCAGACCTGGAAGCCACACCTGCAAATGGGTTTCTCTGGGATTGGAGCTTCTTATGTGCTTATATACTTCTCCCATTCATCATGATTCCCTGATACTTGGCTGACCTTCACTGATACTTGTGTTGCCCAGCCCTTGTCATGGCCTTTGGCCCTCCCAGCCATCGAAAAATGTGCAATAGACTTCCTGTATGATCTTCTCTACCATGCCAATATTCTTCCGTATTCCATGTGGAATCTTGATCCTCTAGTCCTTCAGGGCGACCTGCAGCACTGGCCTGTCTGGTTCTTAGAGCCAAAGATTTTCCAGCCTTTCATCTGAAGCTGCAAGATTTGTTTCCAAGGTGTGGACCTCTGGCATGTGTGAGTCAACAAATTTTCTTGTTGAAAATGACAAAAAGAAAATGTGCAAATTTTGGGTGGATTGGAGGTATCAATGCTGAATGTTTAGTCCCTGCAAAAAAAAACCCCAAAAACGTGTAATTCAGAAATCGATAACCATGGAGAAAAGCATTACATCTGGTTTACAAAACGTAGCCAATACTCTTGCTGAAAACCAGAATTCCATGGATGCAAAATTTGATAATTTGACTGATGAAATGAAGAGTTTATTCTTAGAGTTACATCAGGATAACATACGTCAAAGATTTAGGAAACCTCATTACTAAGCACATAATAATGACTTAAGTAGGTCAATAAATTCCCTTGCAAATGCCATATTCGCATTGTCACGCTGTATTGGGAGCATACAAGTTTAAATGGGGCACAACAGCGGACATGTAGCTCAAGGCCTCATTTAAGTTATTAATGATGCAGAAACATTAATAACATCACAAATTGCAAGTGGCACACAAATAGAAGCAGGCAAAAGGGAGGGTCAGTCCAGTGTCAGCAGTATTTCTGCAACAGAAAGTATGAGTCTGCATAGAAGCAGGAGTTGCAGTGGAGTTGAGGGGAAAGTAGGACCTACAATATCTGGCTGTGGCAAACGCAAACCTTAAACAGTTTTGTTAGAGTTGAAAAATATTTTTTTTGCAACACAGTTGATATCACTTATGTTTTACCTTTGAAGCATTAATAAATGTGAACTATTACTTTCTTTTCACACATTACTATAGCTGAAAATAAAGAAATACTTCATTCACAAACTGCACAGCATTGTCCTATTTTGTTCATATTAAATATGGAACTTTACAACTTACCCTGAAAATTGATTTGTTATGTTGCCACTTCTGACTTGCCCTTATGCTGCTCTTGACTCATCTTGTATTTGAGGTGCTGGCAGCTCTTCATCCTCCTAATTACACTCTGACTCTGACATCCTTAATTCTAATCCTCTTATAGTCGCTATATTGTGCAGAACTGCATATGTTGATATAATTTTGCAACAATTTCTGTGGAAAATTGCTGGGCACCACCACCCTTATGTTGGTGATCTGAATCTAATTTTTAGAAGTACAAAGGTACGTTCAATTACGCCTCTTGTTCTTGTTTGGGCAAAATTGTAATCATAATCACTTTGGGGCTCATTAGGTTGTCGGGCGGAGAGCCTCTGCCCGACACCTTCTCAGATTCGGGAACGACCGACTTGTGGTTGGTGGTTCCGACCGTCAGATTATGATACGACTGAACACTGTTCGGTCGGATTCACATTTTTCACTGTGTTACGCCAGAGAACTGGCTTCTATGGGGAAATGAGGTGTGTGTGCCACACAGTACAGAGTTTTACCGGGGGTACCTTAGGAACCCCCTCGGCCACCAACTGTAGGCCGTGGGGCCAGGGAAACCCTGCCAGGGGCCCCAAAAGTCACTTCCTAACAGCCTTTCCGTGTCAGACATGCCAACACGACAAGGCTGTTGGAAAGCAACATCGCAATCACAACAGTGGAAACGCCATCCATAGGGGGTTACGGTGCGGTTTCGACCGACAGTAATACTCCGCGAGTCGGTTGGAACTGAGTCAGAATGACCGGCCGGTTAACGTTCGGACCGTGAACATCGTAATTGGGTGGTTGGACTATAAACTGACCGAGTTGGTCGGAAGGGCTCCGATGCGGTTGCGAAGATTCCGACTGTCGGGCGGAGGCTTTCCGACCAACATCGTTCTGAGCCCCTTTGTGTCGAAGGAGACACATATGAAGTCATTATTAAGAAACATAGGGCATAATCACTGTCATCTGCATCAAATAGCATATTAAGAAACAATACTAAAATACTTTGTTTGAAATGGTTACAATTACTTAAACAAAAATTACCCCGTAAATTTCCAGCCTCAAAATTGCCTCTTTGTGGCCTTTTGTATAAGCCACTATGTGTAAAAATGAAAGCATTGTGGGTGCTCCCTGAAAATTGTGATACAATATTGGTAATCACATTTTTTGCATCACATACTTCTTGTATGTTTAGCGAATTAGTATTTTTAAGGTTGTAAAATAAATTCTCAATTTCAGATGGTTGGCAGATAGGCACATGTACTATCTATACAGTCAGTCAAGTGTGGAAAATTGACAATCCTATAAAATTCTAATTGTGTATTTTGTGATTCCTGTGCATTATAAGGAAATTAAATATGAGTATTTATTCACATTTACATTGCATCCAGGAATGCATGAAAAAATCTAGATAGGACTCTTTATGAAAGCCCACCAGCTGCAGCTATTACACCTTGGTGACTACTAGAGGTGACGACGTGCAAAAAACATAAAACCTAAACATGGGGGTGGAGGGATTGAATTACTTTGCAGAGTATTTCTCTCAATCTGTGGGTTTAAATTAGCTATGAGCTCCAAAATGACAGACCTACCTGCCTGTACTTTGTATAGATTTCTTACTCTAGGTGTTAAAAAATTGTTATTCTGGGTCTAAAACTCCTCTCCTGTTTCCTCCTTCCCCTCTGCAAATGAGCCAGTATGCATTTTTCTTGTCATCATATATACAGCTGCCATTATTGAAGCCACAAATGCATTCTGGTGCTGTTTTTATAGTTTGCACGTGGTTACCATCTGTTCAAAGTTCGTGGTAAATTGCATGTGCAGAATGGAAATTGTGTGACTGTTCAAAATATGCCAATTGCTTGAACATAAGGATAGCAAATCTCCAACATAGAATAGTTAAAAGTCACTCACTATCATGAGTCACAAAAATATAGAATCATAAAAGAATTGGCGAAAATAGCGTTTTTGCAATCGGTAACCATTTTGCAACTGATTACCAATTTGTAAACTCTTCGTGCATAGGGCCACAAGTGCTTATGACAAGTTTGCTGTAAATTGGCAATCTATATCCAACCGGAGCAATGCTTATCTTAATGCTGCCCTGAATCCACTGCAAACCCTGCAAAGTATTTTAGGCTGGTCTACAGTAGACTGGGTAAAAGAGGAATGGGACAAGAGAGCGAGAACAGAGACACTTGATATCACCACTCTAGCTTTTCTTACAGCTGTACTACCCCTGCACTTTAAAGTATTGATATCTAAAATGAGAAATTACGCTTTAGTGTTTCTCTGTCTTGATTCCAGCTCATTATTTCTAATATGATATATGATACAGTTAATGACGAGCAATTTCTGATTCTCTGCAGATGCTTGAAACTATGTGACTTTTTAGAGATGAAATGGTCAGGATAGGCCCAGCAGAAACACCGCCATTTACATGCTCACGTTTCTTAAGTTGCCTTCTCTTTCACACTGTTTGACTTTTGACATACATTTGCATGCGTGTCAATGCAGGACAACATTCTCTGAATCTGCGTTGCTTCCATTTCTACGTAAAGGGGACATTATAAAACACCTTGAACATTTAGTGTGAGGGATACAAATGTCACATTTGTTATTTTTTCAGTTGGAGACACCACTATCCAACTAGAATAAACAACTGCGGCCTAAACAGGGGCTGAAACATGGCCAAATGGCTTCTATTGCTATACATACAGGAGCACTCATCTGATACTGTGAGGGTTACCACATGTCGGAATTCCAGCTCCGCTGATCAATGCGTACCAACACGAGGGAAGTCCAGCTCTACACCAAGACGGACAGCCTTATGACAGGTAACGGGTAGTTAGTCCACCTAGCAGGGAGGTGGCAGATGACCCACCCTAGGCAAGACTAGGTTAGGGTGTGCTTCTTAGGAGTACACATATACACAATACTTATATGCCTGCATATAAACACAATGGTGGACATGTTTATTCTTTTCACTGTTCTTGTAATACTAATTGCGCTCATCTGTTTCATTCTACTCATAATCGCAGCACACGTATTTTATGCAAGAATCACAATGCTACAACAAATATTGTTAAGCCTTCCTGAGAATTTCCTTTGTACTTCTTTGGGTATGCACGAGAATCCAAATGAAAAGGTTCTAGATCTGTTATCATGATTTCCTTGGGGATCAGGGTTGTCATGTTCTGAGGTTGCACACACATTTGTTACCCTATAAGGATAGAGGATTCAGATGGTGCACTGTGCCCTAGCAGGACTGTAGGTCAACATGTTCTGAGGGGGTGCGGGGAATCAGACTCGCATATCCCAATGTTTATGTTGTCCGACAAACGTACAGTTTTACCACACTTTTTACAATCCGTATGACAAAACCACTCAGATATGGGCATGAGTTGTAATACATGATTCTCTATGGAAAACTAGCTTCAGTGGGGTGTGGGTCCAGAATATTGCAAAAGGAAGATTGAGTGGTTACAACATCGTGACCAGAATATCAACAATCAAAATACTTTAGATCAACTAATCTGAAACTTCTAGAAGATTCACATTTAAATCTTCTATGCTTAGGTACTTATACCATAAATCCATTGTATGTCTAGAACTCTATCTACAGGCAATAGGAAATGCATGGGTCAGTATTCTCCCCATGAATACTTGCAAGTAAAGATTGTATTGAAAGATTTTTTTTCCCCATTGACAACAGTTCTACAATTAAGCCTATGCCTTACTGGCTTCAGTGGTAGAAAAAGGACAAAAAGATTGAATATCGTATTATATCAAAACAAGATTACAAAGGTCTAAGAAGGCCAGATCTGATTAACATACCCACTTATGCATACAATTACTCAGCATAGACATCATTTGCACAGTTAGGGGTTAAATGTTGTATGGGTCAAACTGTCCTACGTTGAGTGCCTCTGCCTAAGTGCCCTGCACCTGAACTGGATCTCTTGTCTAGTTCCATGACCACAACTGAATGATCTTCCGTTTGGTGCTTTGAAGATTATGTATTCTCATTGATGGTGCAGCAATGTTAAGTTAACATGTTACCTCTCACTAAATAAAAATGCCACACAGTTAGATAACATACTGTTTCTTTCAGGTTTAATATATCTCTCTCTAATTTTACATGCTTTTTTAACCCTTGCAGACTTAGACATTTCTCGTGGCCATTTTATAAGGCTTTGAGAATGTCAATTTAACTTAAATATTTAGATTGATTCACTTTCAACACAATGCTCATTCTTAAAAGACTTAATTTCCTACAAAGGTCTTGCTATATTCACTACCATTTTAGTTTGAAAGCCTGCCAAATTCCGGTTGAGGCACTTGCCGTGAGTCTCTAAACTACTAGGGTAGGCCTCTAACAAACATTATATAGGCTGTTGGCTGTTTGCAAGTATTAATATGGAACATTTTAACTTTCCATCTTTAACAGAATCATTAATTTTCTATTCCTATCTCTTTTCTTGAGCTTTTATTTATTCAGCGTTTATTGTTTTTTACAAAGAGTCACACTTTTTGTGGTAAAAAAGCCACATCACTAAGTTTAACTTTAATATTTCTTAATTGATAACAACCCTCATAGTTTAACAATGAACCCTCAATGTTATTCAATAAGATGAATATAACACAATTCAATTGACTAGACTTTAGAAGTTTAAATGTTCATTTAGACGTTTTCATATATGATCCATACCACAAACACACTTCATTCATTCATTTTATCTGCAGCATACTGTCCGTGTTGAGCAATATTATCCCTGCAAAAAGATAATATTAAACAATTTCCACAGGATATTAATAAATGCCAGTGGCTGCTGCTCGCAATGCCTAGTGGTGGGGCAGCGCGATGGAAATATAAAAAAAGCACAGCCAAAATAAATAAATAAACAATATAAAATAGTAATCACCTGCCGCTGCAGCCACCACCTTGCTCCTCTCCTGAGCCTCGAATCCCAGCAGTTTACAAAGTGGTGCACACTGCGCAGGTTCTCAGATGCCAATCCAGACATTGATCTCATGCTGGGAGTACTATTGCCCAGCATGAGAGAAGTACTGGGAATGGTCTGCGCTGCCTGGTTTGGTGCTCAGAAAGGGCCTGGAAGCCTGTGTTTGTTCTCCACCCAGCTGTGCTACACAGCTCAGGTTGGAGAAATTCTAAGTATGCATATTGGTTAGGTCATCCTAAGACTGCCGTCCAAACCGACATGTGCATTTACAGTGCGCACCGCTCGTCCCTGAATCTGAGGATGGCCTGGCCCTATGACTCAGCTGGCTCCTACTCAGGGAAAGATAGAATGATAATAAAATGGTTTTATTATCATTTTAGTGTTCAGGATGGCCTCTGCTGGTTATCAGCAGTGGGTTGAAGCTCCTCCACCATAATGTAGGCGCTTTCCCTGATAAACGCACTAATTCCCCCATTTTTCTTTACAGAAGCCATGCAAAGTATGATTGTATCGAACTTGATATCAAACCTTCTTCTAGAAGTTCTATTCCAAAGCCTTTCATATGAAAACCACAATTTAGAGGGCTTACAAATATATTTCTATAATCATCGCTATCAAATAGACATAAAGGGCATTAGATAGAGATTGCCAGATGGAATACTCTTTCAGAACATGGCAGATATCCCATCTGCCAGATTACAATTTCATAGGCTGCAAAGCACTTGTAATCCTGTGGATTGGACTTTCACCATATTTGTGATAGAGTATACCATCACCACACTCTAAAGAAGGCCCAAAGTCTTGTGTCTCTCTATATGATATACTTGTCGGAAAAATAAAAATATCATGCATTGGCAAAGCGAACAATTCTCGGCTTGAAAAGGCCCAACTATTGTCCTTGCAAATGCTTCTCTCCTTGGCAGTGCCATGCCAAATTGATTGCTAGTGTACCACAACGCATAAGCCATTACACATGTGCACAGATGTGCATGCATAGCTGGCCATTATGGAATGGTTTTTTTATCAAAGAAAAGCCATTCTCAGTTGGCTGAAGATGTGTATGCATGCATCGTTACAAATACTTGTATGGATGTCATGACGCATGCATCCTGATGAACCAACAGACATTTTGGCATTTTTAATTTATTGTTCTAACATAACGTATGCCTATTTTAGAAGGGTAAATTAAAAGGAAAAAAGGAACTAGAAGTGGACAAGGAGCATCAGGGAGTGAGGGATGTGGAGAAAATAGAGGGCACAATGAGGGGAAGATGAGGGGGAGAGGAACAGTTGGGAGAGACACTAGAGTCAAAGAAAACACAAGTTCTCCGAAGCCAATAGGCTGGCTATTTAATTAGTGAAAGTGATTCTTTGTGGGTTGGAGAGTGAATGTCTAAATGGTTGGATGGATCAGTAAATGAGTGCATGGATCAGTAAATGAGTGCATGGATTGATCACTAAATGGTTGTACGCCTGGAGAGAGGAATGTTTCAGTGCATTGATGAATGATTGTATGCGTGAATGCATGGATGGTGACTGCATGCATGAGTGAGTGAGTGAGTTTATAAACTAAAGCAAGATTACACCATTCTTTCAACCTGAGACAGAAGTAGAGGCACTTTTGTATGTGCCAAAAATAGCAGTAGGTTGGCAGTGCCAGACATTCCACCCTGGCTGGGGGAAACGCTTCCAGGAATGCCTTAACTTGTGATGTATACCACCATTGCGCAGAAACCATAAACCTTTAGGAAATTGTCATGATTTTGATGAATAACAGAAATAAACATAATTTCTAGCAATAATCCCAGATGACTGCAGGAATTTGTGACCAAGAGAATTCTGGATGGTCGAGTTCAGTAGAAACTGGTCCACTAAAACTTCAATCATAGGCCATACATAATGAGAGACCTCAATGTCTACAATAGAGGTCATAAGAAAAGAGAGACAAAGGTGATTTATAAGAGTCCATAGGCATGAAGACAACTTTAGGTGCTGAAAAGATTAATTTATGGGACTTACAGAACCCCCTAAGGATCTCCAGGACCACAGATACTGTGGCAAGTAAAATAGAAGTCATGGATGAAAGAGGTGTGAGCATGTGAATAAACCCAGGGAGCAGATTCGGTTAGTTCTGGGCACTGCATTGGCATGGGAGACAAAAACTATTTCAAAACAAGTACTGAAAATTTGCTAAGAAGGGGGAGTACGAATATCTTCTTTCCGAAGCACAGAAATCTTGCCTAAACGTAAAAATCTCATCCCACCAAACTTATCATAGGTGTTCCAGGGGGGGGGGGGTGTCACTGACACACACAAAACTACAATAGCTGAGCAAAAAAGTACAACATCTCCCATGTAATGGACTCTACTGTCGCTATGAAGTGCCAGCACTGACAGGCTCGGCTGAAAATTCACCATGCTTTCTATCGAAAACACTGTAGCCCTACCAAAAAGGGACGGACCTGTTGTTAGAATTAGAAAAAAAGCTCTTTTAAGAAAAATGGAGTAGAGAAAAGAACATTTCAAGGACCATCATATAGTACATAGTTTCTTTCCTGTAGTATTATAGAATTTGATTTCATTTTAGAACGATCATATCTGCTCTATCAGTAAGCAATATCATTCTTCAACTGAAACCATGGACGTTTGTGACTTCACTTCTCTTTGCACTTAGCATTCAACAGTTGGCATGCTGTAGACCACAGCCTCACAAAACTGCAAGTATTTTAAACTAAACAAAGTGCGACCAGAACATGAAGATGTCCTTTGATATCATGTCTCACATTGAAAACAAAATATACAGTTGATTTGGAAGGGACGTGTTTGTATAAACTCTCCCTGTCAACATTTTACCATCTTACTCTGAACCCAGGATTCAGTTTCATATTTGGGAATTAGGAGTACCGTCTCGTTGTTAAATTTGGGAAGGCCAGTTCACCTCTTTCATTGACCTATTTAAATCATAAGATATCAATAGTAACTATTCTCGTGTGGTTCCTAGGACCCCGCAGGACCTGCACATTTTGGATGACCTAAACTGAGGGCTTGGTGTGCAGACTGACACTGCACAACCCCACATGATGAGTCAGCTATTAGACCAGCTAGCTCTACGGTACCACTACCACCCCCCCTGTATTCTACAGTGGTGTGTGCAGTTTCTGGCAACCACCGAACATGACAATCCTGATTCCTCAGGTATCGCGGAAACAATACTCGTGGCCATTTTATAAGGCTTTGAGAATGTCAATTTAACTTAAATATTTAGATTGATTCACTTTCAACACAATGCTCATTCTTAAAAGACTTAATTTCCTACAAAGGTCTTGCTATATTCACTACCATTTTAGTTTGAAAGCCTGCCAAATTCCGGTTGAGGCACTTGCCGTGAGTCTCTAAACTACTAGGGTAGGCCTCTAACAAACATTATATAGGCTGTTGGCTGTTTGCAAGTATTAATATGGAACATTTTAACTTTCCATCTTTAACAGAATCATTAATTTTCTATTCCTATCTCACACTTTTTGTGGTAAAAAAGCCACATCACTAAGTTTAACTTTAATATTTCTTAATTGATAACAACCCTCATAGTTTAACAATGAACCCTCAATGTTATTCAATAAGATGAATATAACACAATTCAATTGACTAGACTTTAGAGTCTGCAGAGTCTCGGTCCAGCCTGGAAGGAATTCTCCTCTGCTGTTGTATGGGAGAGTGAGGGTATTTATACTAAAGTGGACACTCTAGGTTTTATTCCCGAATCAATATGTTTTGTAAACATTCACTAATCCCTAGTTAAACCTTTTCTAAACAAAACCCTCATGCACAGCTGGCTGTTTGCCATGGATGGAGAAAAGTGGTGACCCTTATACAGAATAAATCTTCTGTGCCTAAGGACATGTGTATGTACGTCAGGTACAGGGATAAGGATAGGATGCAGAGAGCCCATTGTCAAAAAGACAGAAAGAAGCTACTAGGTAAAAGGTCACGTATAAAACTGTTATGTCATAGGGATGGGACAAAATGTATGTAATTGGCATGTACATGATGGGACTAACCTAAGGACATGACACCCACTCCTCATGAAAAGGTCAACAAGGTCAGCTAGGTAATGCTAAAATAAATGCTATAAAAAGACACTAAAAATTATGTATATATAAAACATACTAGAAGCACTTAAAAAAAGTCTTAAATATATTGTTCACAAAAGCATAAGCAATCTTTCCCTAAAAGAGTTCTAAAAAAGTCCTTTATATATGTTATTGCCTAGTTTCTCTGAGCATCTTGAAAGTCACTACGCTCAGACAGAGCAAAGGAAAAAGGAATGATAAAAACAAAGTCAATTCGACCTTCAATTTGGTGGATGTTTTTAAACCCCCCCCCCCCCCAAAGGTTTCCAGCACAGGAGAGGTCAGATTGTTTAAGAATCCTGCGCTGGAGACTCAACATCAATCAACATGTCATCCACAAGAGGCAGTCCTTCCAGCACCTCCAGTATGATATCAAGTGAACAGAGGTGGTCATCTCTGGTTCCCACGGCAGCCGTCGGGGAAGAATTAGATGCCTGCGTGCCTGACCCTGATTCCAGTGGAGGCTCTAGAAACGCCATCATCAACATGGTAATTTGCTGTGGACAACTGTGCACGTGGGCCCGCAAAGGAGCATGTCTAAGTCCGGCGGCATAACTGATGGAAGTGTCAGACAGAGGTCCAACAAGCGTTCAAATCCACAAAAGAGGCAGTAGAAGACTGGTAGAATGCAGTCAAGCCAGGAACCAATGTTCACTTAACTCTCAAAGCTGAGGTATACCTACGGAGAACACTCAACGCTCACAACAACGTCGCTCCAGCAGTGCTCTCTCCATGTCTTGAGTGATGTTATCATCCATTGGGAAGCAATAGGATTAAAATCAGGATGCCCGCTATTTAAAAGCAGGACCAAAGGAAGCCCTCCAAAAATGCTTCCAAGTACGGAGGGTATAAATGATGGAAGTACTCCAAAAAAGGTTTGAAAGGTGGTAAATAGGCCTGATCCAATGCTCTTAAATAAGTGTACTATCCTCCGTGTATCGGACATGTTAAAGATATGATGGACCATTTCTCCGAACTGGAGCGGGAGGTTTGTACGGACCAGCGCCTGTATCTCTCCCAAGGACCTTGCAGGACCTTGCAGCCTGGACATCAAAGATCTCTAGGGCTGACGGTAAGGCCACATTTTGCTGAAATAGCATGGCTTTCAGTCTGCTCAGAGAATCAAACCCTATGTTGGATACATTCAGTGAAGGCCACAGTGGTGCCTCCCTAACATTGCGAGCCGGGGGAAACAATACTTGCTTACAACAACCAAACATCCCTGGAGTTGACGGCCACTAGATAAGCAATGCTGGGCGTCATACCACAGCAACTTTGGTCATTCAGCATCAAGTAAATCCCATTCGAAAGTAACTGAAAAACTGGATGAATTACCGCAGCTGGGGACGCCTTCAGGAAGCAGGACAAGTTCGCGAGTGAGGCATTACATGCTCCATGCAAAAATACTTCTTTATGCACTAAAGACCCACTCAAGGCATTTTCACTGTTTGAATCACTCAAAAAAACTTCCCCTGTCCTTATTCCTGCACTTATATGTGTATGGCAATGCCCAGCTTTCTCGTATGTACCCTTCGCCCAACGCTTCATACCTGCCTACTGGGTAATATTTCAGGCAGTACTGGAATTAGAATGTTGTGATTGGCAATGTGATATAGCTATGGATTAACCATTCTATATACAGTGAGTCTGCTACAGTAAAAGGTAATTTCTCAAGTTTTTCAGTGAGGAGCATGGTGTACTTCGCATCTCTGTGTGCCATGATCATTTGTCTGTCGGGCAGATTGTAAGCCGAAAACAGATTTGTGTCCTTAATATATCGCATGGAACATGGCCAGAACGCAATGATTGAAGCGTCCAGCTTAAAAGCAGAATATCATGTAGCTGTGATTGCCCATGTTGTAGAATAGGCAAATCTTGTTCCATTATGCCGATAGCTGAGGAAGCAATGTTGCCCAGTAAAAAACATACGAGACGAGGGCGAGGTCATGCCGTTGTCAACCACAGCTAAAGCCTTTTCTAGGTTAATTCTATCGATTTCACGAAGTCTTTCAGCAGCTTCCTGTTGGGAGACTTTCCAAACCTCATTATTGATGGCATACAAGAAGCTTTTCCTACGTGGTTTCTTGGGACCTAACAAGAAATCCCTAAGATCCATGTTGTTTGACAGAAGAGACAAGTGTTGTTTCACCTGTGATAGTGTTGAGGTCTTAAGCCAATCTAGGCACAACTTCCCGACACTATAGGAAGTCACTACCCCTGGGTCGTCTGTGTGTACATAGCGTGGGTCGGGCCTATGGATACTAAACCCTTTGGTGGTACCCTTTTATATTGCATTACACATTTTTGCGTCTACAGGCCAAACCAACCAACCCTTCCAATCGGGAGATGATGAATTGTATATACCATGTGTCCCTTCACTTGCTAGTGTGTTATTCGTAAAAACCTGAATAGGTGTTGGTGAAGGGATGCCTGGTGTTTTCAGGTCTTTGATTTTTACAAACCCATAACAGGTAGTCTGTTGCACTGTTCTGTTCAGGAAAATCATCTGTAATGGTATGAGGCAAGCTCTGAATAAAGCCTCAGTTCCCTGACCCTGACACTCTTGTCCCCCAGATAGATTTTGTGTCTATGGTGTCTCTCCAGTAGTCGAAACCCTGTATAGACAGTTGGGAGATAAAAGGTGCTGAAAATACCAGCTTAGTATTGGGCAGCATAATTTTCTTCGCTGCTGCATTAGTATCTGCAAGTTTGTAATATAATAATTTTGGATCTGATGTATTGAACCCGGAAAAATATGCAAATTTCTGTGTGAATATGACAGAACTACCTTTTGGTGGTGTTGGGCAATGTTCCCATTGATGGTAAATGTTAGCAGTGCGTTATACACTTGCCCTATGCAAAAAATGATGACCATTATGCTGATAACAAAACATTGTAACATAATCAGTTGTATCCTCATACAATTCCCTGTAAGAAAATGCAGCAGACTGTTCTAAATCTGTGAGCATAGTATTCACAGTCTCAATGTCCCAATCATCAAAGAGTGTACTGGGGGTAATGAAGTCATTTAAAGACATTTTAAACTAATATGGAATTTTCAAATGTTCAGTGGGGCCATATACATCATAAGAAACTTTATCCCAAACTATACCATCCAGTATTGGAATTGCTGTAATGTTTACCAGGGACAAGTCTCTTTGTTCACGGTGTGATGATGTATGTGGTTTCAGGACCAGGTTCACTGATTGTACTGCAGAGCGTTCTGGGAGATAATGTCTGTTCAGAGCAGAAAAAAGACAGTCACTGTGCCAATCCATATTAACGGATATACTACCCCTATTGCAAACCAAATGTTCACCCAAAGTGGCACTAAGTAAGTCTTTTTGAGCAAAAGATAGAATTGTAGAAATTTCTCTCTCTTTGAAAAGGGTGGCGTTTGATCAAGATCACTTGGATCTGAAGAGAAATCATCAAAGTTGATGAAGTAGCCAGATGCCCTTCGATCTATCTTTGGTAGCTCCGCAGGTTTTGTAGAACTGGCAGATGTGTCATTTGAAGGCATATTAATATATACATCATTGTTGGGCCGAATTGCAACTTGCATTGTTGTTTCATCTTGATGCTTTTCAATTTCAACTGGCATGATTTGTGCTCCATTATTTGGTACTCCTTCCCTTTGTGTAGTGGAGTCTTGAAAGGTTATTAGTCTTTTCATCTGAACATCCTGTATAGTAGCTAGAGGAGTTCTGTGGCTAATCAGGACCCCACGCAGCCTACTGTTGAGAATCGGCCACATGATGCAGTTTGATCAGATCAATGGAGACAATCTTTTTTTCTTTATTGCCTGCTAGTGGTGGAAGTAGTACTGTTCTTGTTTCCACTACCACTAGGACAGGTACACATGTTCTGTATGATGGCTGAAACTCTCTTCTGTCCACAATCTGATCCCTGACTAGGTCCCCAATCTTTGGGACCCAGGCAGGTCTTGCCAGAACTGGTTTAATTTCCCCAGTGTCGGTGAGTTTGACTTGCATGTTGGTCTGTAACGCTCAGAATTCACTGAGTCCCTGAAAAACAGCCAAATGGTTTTGCATCTGCCACTGTCCTGGCACAATCGAGATCAGGTACCAACATCCTTGTCCCAAACAGTATTTCATAAGGTGTACGACAGCCCAAGGAGTTTCTTGGCATATTATTTAGTGCCCTCTGAACCCCATATAGGTGATTGACCCAACTTCCACCCGCGCCTAATATTCTAGCTGTTAAGGATTGCTTTAGGTCCTGGTTTTTCCTCTCCACCACCGCATTTCCCTCGGGATGGTAGGGTGAGGAGTCCTACAAGGCCACGCCCATACTTTCCATGGCTTCCTTGTAAGCCCTAGAGCTAAACTCAGGACCACAGTCGGAATGTAACATGGCAATTGCGTATGTTGCAATGAAGACTTGTAAATCCTTTCTAACAGTTTGAGCATCAGCCGAGCGCTGGGGCCAAACCCATAGGACTCTAGAGCATGAATCCACTGCCACCAAGATATACCTGTAAGCCCCATCTGAATTTACGGGGCCGCAGTGGTCCAAATAAACACATGCGAGGGGTCTGTCTGAAATCAGTACTGGTGTTTGTGGTGGCCTGTGAATGGTGGAACCCTTCATCTGCTGGCAAATATCGCACGTCAGGACATAGTCCTTCATTTGTTTTGTCAGCACGACCAACAGTAACGCTGCTTCAATAATGAAATTGTTGAAGCGACTCCTGCGTGTGCTGAGCCCAGACCCTAGTTTGCAGCAAGTATTAAACCTGAGTCTGAGATTTTTGTTTGGTATTACTCTATCCCCACACCTGGAATTTGAGCATACAGTGTGTTGTGCGCATCTGACTTGTAGGATCACTTGAGTGGAAAGCCTTTTGGCAGGACGGCAGAGCCATTCTTTGTTGGCATTGATAGCTATTTTTATATCTCCGTCTATTCTCATGTGTGAACGAGTGATTGTGGCAACGGCAGTAGTTCCCACTGTCGCCTTGGTGGCTTTATCAGCCAGTGAATTCCCTTCAACGTGTATGCCAACATGGTAATGAATGAGTGAGTGCAGCAACGACAGCAGTTCACACTGTTGCCTTGGTAGCTTCATCAGCCAGTGAATTCCCTTCAACTTGTATGCCAACATGCTGATGACTTAAGGTGTGAATAACTTGAGCCCGTGGCAGGCATTATTTCACCTTCGCCACTTGTACCCATAACAATTTATGTTTTATAGTGCAACCCTTGGTGTCTCTGAACCCATTCTGCCTCCAGTAGTGAAGATATTCATTATAAGATTGTACACAGTAAAATGAATCGCACACAATCAGTGTGGGGAATTCCCGATCCGTATGCTGTAGTGCTAGTATCAGGACTTTTAGTTCTGCCAGCTGCTTTGTACAATCTCCTAGAGATTGTGTAGTCGTATTGCTGGGATGGAACTTACCATCCCGCATGTGACCTTTCACTATAGAACATGCAGCACTATATTGCTGTTTACTACCTATGGCAGGCTGAGCAGATCCGTCAGTGTAAATAATGTGTTCATACTGATCTAGAGGCAAGATTTAATTCGGGAGAGGATATTATTGGTTGTACTGCAGAAATGCTTGTGTTCTCAGTGTAGGATTATATCTATACTCTACATCTGTTGCAGTGAGAGAATTAGCCCAATGTATCCATCGTGGATGCAATGCCATTGCATTTGGAATGATGGCTTTTGTTACCGCTTCTAAGGTCGCCATAGTGGTTACAACAAATATGCATTTCCCCTGTGCTAGTGCTCTTTCTCTCCCTTCAGCAGTCTGTACTGCCGTCAGTATTTTTTCTGTTGCTGAAAATCGATTTTCAGCATTTGTGCATAAAAGAGATTTGTACGCAATTGGAACTGTCTCACCTTCATTGAACGTGAGGTAAGTATGGCCTGATAACCCAGGGACAACCCGTATTACCAGGTTGCGGACTTGTACCCATGTCTGCAAGTGTTTTGAAGCTATCATGTCAGCCTGAACTGAACGTAGAGTGTCTGTATGTTTTTGAGTCCACTTATTTGGTATGAAATCTGGTCTGATTAGGTCGTAGAAAGGTTTTACTCTTTCTACGTAGTCTTGAATGTATGTTATGCCAAAATTTAGAAGTCCTCAAATGGATAGTAAACCCTTCAGAGCCTTTGGATGCTGGATTAGCATGCACATTTCTAAAAAGTTTGCGGCAAGGCTTTTGCCTTCACTTGACAGCTCATATCCCAAAAATAGGATGCAGAGATGGGCAATTTTTGATTTTTTTAAGTTAAATTTGTAGCCCAAGTTGGCGAAACCAACTATTATGTTGTTCACCCTGCTCAAGTGTTCAAGTTATTCATTGTCCGTCAGATAAATATCATCTATGTAGGACACTGCCTCTTCATCGCAAGTTTGAAGTAGCTCTGACACTCTTGCAGAGAATAACCTAGGGCTGTTCTTATAGCCTTGGGGCAGACGACAAAATTGACGCTGAGTGCAGAGGGCAGAAAATCTGGTCAAATATCTGCTCTCAAGAGCTATGTTTTGGCAGAAGAATCCATTCGAGATATCTAGTGTTGTTTTCTATTTCTTCCGCGCAATGCTATTCATTAATGCGGAACTGTGTGCATTCTGAACTGCAAAGGTTTTTGTGCATGTGTTCAAGTGTCTGTAATCTAAAACCAAAAGATATGTGTTGTCAGGTTTCATTACGGGAAACAAAGGGTTGTTCATTGGCGAGGTGCAAGTTTCAATCACACCTTGGTATTCAAGTTGGTCTAAGATTTCTTTGACCTGTTTCTTCGCCTCATTTTTCATAGGTTACTGTCTTTGTGGAGTTGGAGTAGTTTTTAATGGGATCTTGGGGTGTTTGGACTTCACGTCCCACCCTACATGGTTGCGGTATAATGCCGGAGCTAGCGCTTGTGCCCACTCCTGCGCGTATGAGTGTTTTAAGGAAACTGGAACAAGGTCGGAAAAAGCAGGCAAAATGACGCTTTCACCTTTTGGGCAATCCATTATAAATTTAGGTGGTCAATCATTTTCTGCTAACAATATGTCATATCAATATGTCAAATTTTCCCAAAAGAGACCTTTAATATTCCTTGAGATGTCCCCCTCTATTTGGAGATTAATTTTGTGTAGATGGTGTGGGACACTCACTCTTGTATCCTGTGTTTCCATCGTGATGTATTCATTCAATACTGCTGTCACCAGGAATTCTTTCAGTTTCTGGCAAGCTATTGTTACTTCTGCTGCGCTGTCTAGCATAGTCATAGCCCATTCCCCGTTCAGAAGTCCTCAGTAACCTGGGCATTTCTAATTTTTAAGCCAACTACTTTCTTCTTTTTGAATTGAGTCTTTGCTTTAGGTTGCTCTTACTGTTTGATAATGAAATCTGAAGTGCGATGTGTTTCCCTTTTTCCCTTTGGTCGATCTTCATTTTTTTGTTCTGACCGTCCTTGCCGCTCCAAGCTTTTTGATGAACCCTGAAAGGAATGAGAGGAACGTTTATCAGTATCCTGATACCTGTCAGGTTTCCTAATGTATCACAATTCCTAAGATTGTACCACTTTTCAGAGGACTCCTGTTGGGGAGACCCACCCCTTGATCGTGAAGTGTTTCTGTTATTATTATTTTTAGATTTATTACTATCCCATTTCTTTTTTGAAGACATGGGTGCTTGCTTCGAGTTATCCTTGTCAGAATTAATCACCATTTGTGGTTTGACTGGTTTGGCTCCCAAACTATCTGTACCTAGTGAAGCATAGGTTTCTTTGATACATTTTGGTAATGCACGCTCCTGATTTGCAGGAGTTGCTTCTCTTAAGTGTTGGCATATGACCACCGCTGCTGCTTACCCCTTGATGTTGCTGAGCATAATAACCAAGACTTGGTCAAAATTACCCAATCATTTTCATCCTCAAGTCCAGGGCAGGTCCTGCCTCGTACTCGTTCTGTATTTGTTTTAATTCTACAGGAATAACTGATATGGTTGGGGTACCGTGTATTTTAATGTAGACTGCAGCAAAGATTGTTCCCCAAATTGCTAACATTCTGTGTTTCTCCTGCGGACCCGTATGGGGAAATACTGCTTCCAACTCTGCTATTTTTTGGGCAATCAAGTATTGTACTTGATCCCTTTTTGAAGGGAACGCACCCTTTATTGCTTTTAGTGTCTGTAGACTAATTATTGATGTGTGATGCAACTGGAATGTACCAGGTGGAGCGGATCTCACAGGTTGTAATGTGAATGTTCGCATACCGAACTGGACAATGTGTCTGTATAGCCTGACTACTTCTTTGTAAAGTGTACGCACTTCCCCTACTGGTAGTGTGTTTATGTCAGGATATGGAGTGTAAGCCGCTAAGACTGGCCATGTCGCTCCTCCTATGCCGGGTGGACCAAGTCTTATGTCTGAAGTTAAACCAGTTTTTATGTTGTTTGTATGTTAACAAAACTTCATTGTCCTCGTATGGGATGTATTCTTCCAGTGGATCCACTTCAATGTATTAATGGATTAAATGTGTCTGTGGATCTGCAGGTGGGAATTGTACCCAGGAACAGAATACCCCTGATCCGAACACCTCGTGTGTCTCAATCACGAAAGTAACATGGCCACCTGTTGCAGGTAATCTATGTTCTAATAATTTCAGAGTTACTGCCTGTCTGCAGTTTTCTGTAATTTTAAGAGCATTAGCAAATTCGTCTCCTTCCTCGGTTTCACCGCAATTTGCAGAATCAGTCATTTTAAAAGGAGAAGTAAGTATAGGTTTTAAGAGGTAGGGTTTTGCACAGTATCGGAACTTTTAATCCTTACAAGCTTGTCTAAAACCTTCAGCCAATACACAGGGTGTTCCTGCTCAGCTGAGGCAGATTATCCTTCCCACTTCAGACGTCTCTGAAAAGTGTGAGTAGGGCTGTCTGAGAAAGCATGCCTGAACTACTCAAATTTTACTGTTCATATAAGAACCAAACCAACGTTGGGCACCATGTCGTGTAGTTCCTAGGACCCTCCAGGACCTGCACGTTTTGGATGACCTAAACTGAGGGCTTGGTGTGCAGACACACTCTGGATACCCCCACAGGATGAGTCAGCTAGCTCTACCGTGCCACTACCACCCCCCTGTATTCTACAGTGGTGTGTGTAGTTACTGGCAACCACCGAACATGGTAACCCTGATTCCTCAGGTATCATGGAAACAATACGGTATCTTTCGCTCAGTTGCTTGTGCTTGCTTTGCTCAGAATACACATAGAATAACGATTGGAAAGGTTTTAATAAGTATTTATTGGTCAAGCGTCAGCCTAGTGTGAAACATATTAGCTGCGATAATCAAAAGACAGAAGCAGACAAAAGTGATTGCTAGTACCAATATCGTAAATAGCAGTTACATTTCTATCATATTGCTAATAAGATGAATAAAAGCAGATTATATAAAACAATAGCATTGGCGTATTCCTACAATGTGTAGCCTACCTAGCCTAGATATGTAGGTGAAGTCTGTGTATGTAAATGTCAGGATTGATCCTAATGGAGCCAAGAATCTGCCAGGGAAGTACTAACCCCTCACTTGATGGTTTAGAATGAAGGACCCCGTCTCTGCGTCAGGGAAGGCACCCCGCAAGGGATGACAGGTCTCTGCTTATCGAAGGATCAGCCTGCAGTCTCGGTCCAGCCTGGAAGGAATTCTCTGCTTTTGTATGGGGGAGTGAGGATCTTTTATACTAAAGTGTACACTCCAGGGGGCAGATTTACACGCCCCTTGTGCCACTTTTGCGTCACTTTTCCCATGTTAAATGTGACACAAAAGTGGAGCAAAGGGCTTGTTAATCTGCCCCCAGATTTTCTTTCAGAATCGATATGTTTTGAAAACATTCACTAATCCCTCATTAATCTTTTAAATCTTTATTCGATCACTTATTAGAGATCATACAAGCACAAATTCATTATCCACACATTATATATAAAATAAAATACAAACTCTATTATACATCCGATAAGACATTCAGGTCATAATATAACTGTAATATTTGATGTACCCAGGATGCCTCATTTACACATAATAAAATCATGAGTACATTAGTTAATTAATGACCTTCTCAATCTACCATGGATCTTTCTATTTCTCAAGAAGGCCCACAGGAATGTGGCTACAGAAAAGCAGACAAGCAAAATTATAGTGCCTTAAAATTGGAAGAATAAAAGCCTCTCTTTCTATTTGATAAAATGTACCAAACAGTATAAGGTGGAGATCTGACTGGGGCGACTGATTATCACATGGACATGGTATCAGATCTGCATGCTTGTATTGATTCTCTGGGAAACCTAGCATCAAGGGAATGAGGTTCATGCGAAAACGAAGCAAAATAAATCTATGCTGTCTGGACGTGATACAGGATAGATATGAAAATCCTTTCTCTACTCTTTGTGGAATTAGGTCATATGCAAGTGACGCTTTCTGGTGCATATTTTTTTCTCCACGGGCGAAATTCGCCCTTTGCATGAACAACTCGATTATTTTCTGTCTAGAGACCCTTCTGCAGGATGCAGGTTCCCTGAATAAATCACCCATCCCAATTGCGCTCAGGCCGGCCCCTACATATCTGAGCCAGCTGCTTCTGTTTTAATGCTCCAGTTTCATGCAATCAATAATTATATGCTGCGTTAGGTCAACAGTCGTCCTGCGTCAGATTGAGATCCATAACAGAATTGGAGCCAGTCTAATTGTGTCAACCATGTAGGGCAGATCCAGTACGCAATGTAAGATATAATTGGAGAAGAACTGAGGAAGCGACACCCTATTTTTAAAAAATATATCTTCTATTGTTTGGAGTTTTCCAATCTGAGCTTGCCCCATACTCCCGCCTCAGATGTTACTGCTGACTTTGTTTTTGCAAGGTATATCTTTTTAATAGGGTCCAAAGGACTGGCGCCCAACTTCTTAGCAAAGCCTTTAATGGCTTGGAGGCTTCTTTCCATTCCCAAAGATCAGGTCTACCCAGAAATGTTTTTTATCAAATAGTACTCCCAGGTATGGAAAGGATTCTACCACCTCTATTTTCTTTGGTCCCAGATGGAAATAAGGGGATTTTGAGCTTGTGCCTGCTCCTGCTGGAAGGATTTTGATTCATTCACCCTAAGGTCTAATGCTGCCATGCATGAGGTGTACGTTTTTATGAAGCCTTGCAGAGCTACCTCCGTCCTAGCAATTAAGACAGCGTCATCGGCATATGTCAAAACTGGAAGGGGAGTTCTTTAAAAAATCAGCACGTCCGGAGGAGAGTCAGTCAGGGCGGACCCCAACCCGTTTGTATAGATGGAAAAAAAGGAACGGGGCAAGGACACAGCCCTGTTTGACTCCTCTCTCGATCTTAGATGAATGTGTGCATTCCCCATTGATGCCATACCAGACACAGGCAGTTGCATTGGCATAAAGCTGTCGGATGAAGTGAATTATTGTTGCATCAATCCCCATCCCCACCATCATCGGCCACAGCCTATGATGGGATACACAGTCAAAGGCCGTTGACAGGTCCATAAAGGCCATGTAGATCTTTCCGCCTTTGACTTTGGTGTGTTTGCCGATGCAGAGTGAGAGGTTAAAACATTGATCCACAGTCCCCTTCCCCCTCTGGAAACCATATTGGGCATGCATCAAGATGTTATGTTTCTGGGCCCAATCCTCCAATCTAGCTAATAGGATCTGGCCTATGAGCTTGGCCGTGGTATCCAGTAGGGAGATGGGCCTGTAATTCTTAGGGCTGCTTCTATCCCCTTTCTTGTAGATTGGGACTATTATGCTATGCTTCTAGGATGGGGGGGCCTCTATCGCTATGCTTTTAAATCATTAGTTAATAACGGGGCCTATAGGTCATAGTTGTCTTGAAAAAGATCGATTGGGACCCCATCTAGCCCTTTTATGACTTCGCTAAGTGTAAATTTTAAAATACCTTGCGGTAGATGACTTGCATTAGGCAGCCAGAGGGAGGGAGGGGTATCGGAGCCAACTATACCTTCAAAGTATCTCATTATGCGTCCTCGCTTACATGAACATCTAATGACGGTTCTTTAGGCTCTCTAAAATAGGGTGAATTTCTTACTTTCCAGAACTCGCTGCAGCTACCCATGTTAGCAGTCTGCTGGAGGTCATCCCAAGCTTTCTCCCTGATGTCCTTCTCACTATCCTTTCTAGAGGTCTTATAGTCTCGGCGTAACATTCTTATCTGCTCTGCAACTCTCCGCTGGGTCTTTAGGGCAACAACAAGAGCTCTTTTTGCTGATGAGCATGCTGGATCAAACCAGCCTCTAGCCATCGGCCCATCAGTGCATCCTTAAGCTTCTCTATCAGGGCTCTAAACTGGGAAACCAGGAATGCTGGAGGGAACCCCACAGACAAGCATAGTAAAATGTCATCCCTTGATGGTGCTATAGGTACATGGGCCAAGTTTTGTTTAACCACCTGCGTCCACTTCAGTTGATATCCATTTTTCTGAGGTAAAAAAGTATTTCCTGTTACCTCGTGCTGTTTGGTCGACCTATGGGGGCTGTCTGGTAAAGATAGTGTGTGTGTGGGTGACTTTCCCGTTAATTACAGAGCTTACCAAAATAAAGTCAATGGAGGACTCATAATCGTTCCTCCTGAATGTTTTCCCTATATATCCATCATTTGTGTTGTTTATTATCCCCAAGTTGTTTCTTATATAAAGGAGTTTGTTAAGACTATCCCCATAGTTATTGTGGGAGGAGTGAAAAAGGGAATTTCCCAAGTGGTCTGTAAGCCCGCACATCGTAACTTCTTTATACTTACAAAGGTGAGCGTTAAAATCCCCCACCCAGATAGTATTTAGGGGGGCCTTTTTCATATAGGAGTTGACTTTGTCCAATTCCTTATTAGGTTCCTCTACCATTGGCTTTCTGCAACCCACCATTTCATTGTTGTAGAAGTTCATTAAAAGCCATGGACTATCACCTGTACCTTCTATTAGGAGCAGATGGAAATGTTTATTCTGCGATCCAACCATCCTTATTTGGTGGGGGAAAGTGTTAGATATTAAAGTTAATAGTCCACCCTTCGCTCTGCCTGACACTGAGTCGATGGCAGCTGTGTAAAGGGACAGGTATCCCGAGACAAAGACGAGTTCCGTGGCCCATGTTTCTTGGAAGCAGATAACCTCCAAGGGTTGCCAGATTCTATGCCATTGCTCATCTCCCAGTTTAGAGATAATTCCTGCCACGTTCCAAGAGGCTAGTTGGGTCTTACTAATGTTAACAAAACTAGGTATGTGAAGGCTTGGTAGGCTTCCCTAGGTCATGAAGGCTTGATTACCTGAGGGGTCGGTTCTTTCAGCAAGAGAACAAGTAGGTGAGGTTAGTCTGCCACTGGTCTCCAAATCTGACAGGGCAGCAAATCATTTATGAAGCCCCACCCCCACTGTGCTGCTGTAGCTTCCCCCCTGGCACTCTCTGGGCCATAATAATCTCACGGGACAGGGAGTAATTTCTCATTCCGGTGTCCATTAGATGGTTTGCGAGCCAATGCAAGCATTTATGCCTTAGCTGTAGAGTCGATTTGTGCTGATTTTCGTGGAGTGGTGGTACATTTTCCAAAACTAGGACTAAAGTTGAAGCTGCGGGCGGAAGATGTAGAGCTTGGTGTACTTGGTTGTTAGTACTCGCCCATGGTCTAAGTAGTGGTTGGATTGTCTGTGGATCACTCCCTGTGGTCCCCGAAAATCTGGAGGCCTGGTGTGCGAGGCTCGTTCTATCCGGTGATGGTAAAATGTGGCTTTCCCTTAGAGTATTATGACGAACTGTGCCCGTAGCAGGTGTCCCACCTGTCAGTGTAGCTCTAGCTGTAATTGGTAAAGGGCACGGCAGATTCGGACTTAGCGCTCCCAAATTGCTGCGGGCCTGACATGAGGACATATCCACAATAACAGGTGCCCGCTCCGGCGGTTGGGGGTTAGGGGGACGATAAAGCAAAGCATTTTTAACCTCCAAACCGGATAAGCGCTCTCTGATAGCTGACATTTTGGATAAGATGGGCTCCAGCAAGGCAGACAATAGGTCACTTACTCCAGCCCAAAACGATTTGTCCAAAATTACGGATTGAGGTGCGGTATTTGCGCAGGATAGTGATGTCGGGATCTCTGTGGGCATCTTAGGATCTCCTCGCTTGGGTTTCTGGACTCGGTTTACATTTAGTGGCTTGGACCTAGGCTTCCGGGTTCCACCGCCCCTTCGACGTTTAGCTGGTGGATCATTGGGGAGGTCGGTATGGGGGGAATGTGCAGGCCCCCTGTTAGTTGCCAGTGGAGATATCCCAATTTCCGCCCCAGTGCGTTGGGAGAAGTCATTAAATGTAAAGACTGCATATGGGCAGCGTCCTCCCCCTGGGGGCTCTCTGTAAGTGGCCTCGATGGAAGAGGGAGGGGGTCTAGAGATAATCGCTGTAAGACCGGGCACCATTGGCGTGGGTCTCCATTCCATTTTTTACTGATGCCTCTTATGTTTTTGCTGGTTTTAGATGCTTTGGGCACTGTGCCGCTGCTTTTCAGTGCCACAGTGCAAGTGCTCCCTATGTTAAATTGATGTATGGATTAGTGACTCAATTTTTGGCTTGTGTGGTTTACTTATCAGACCCCAGTACAGTGCACTGCGTGTGCCCAGGGCTTGTAAATCATATGCTGCTGGTGGGCTTGCAGCACTGATTGTGCCACCCACCGGAGCAGCTTGTAAAGTGTGTCTCAGGCCTGCCATTGCAGAGCCTGCGGGCAGTCTGGCCCTGTTGACTTGGCAAGTGCACCCACTTGCCAGTCCCCAAACCTTCCCTTTTCTACATATCAGACACCCCTAAGGTAGGCCCAAGGGCAGGGTGCATCGAAGGTAAAAGATAGGACATGCCCCTGATGTGTGTGGCATGTCCTAATAGTGAATTACAGCCATTTTTGTTTTTCACTATTGCAAGGCTACCTGCTCCCATAGGCCAGTTTGGACAATTTGATTATGACACCTTACAACCATAACTGACCCAGGGAACCTGGTAGGAAAACGAATTTAGTAACCCTGAACTCAGATTGTTAAAATACATCTTTTAGTGAAGTTGGTTTTATCATTCTGTGTTTGAGAATACTACTTTTAGAAAGTAGGTATTTTCTTGCCTAACTATCCAAGCCTGCCTCTGCTAGATTGTGTATTCCATGACTGGTTTCTGAGTGACAGGGGATGGGGGCACCAGGAGACATGGTGAGTCTGCACAAGGCTGAATATACCTATCTGCATGAAGAGTGGTGGGAGGAGTAGCACCTGGGCCTGAATAGGGCTGTGCCTGCCATCCACAATGCTGGCTCCACCTCCTGTGGTGTGTCTGAGGACCCTGGCCCACACTGACAAAGGAAGAAGGTGTACACTGGCAGAATGCACCCAGAACTGGTTTGGGATAGGTACAGACCCTCTCTGCCTTCAGAGACAAAGGATGTTGGTGTATAAAAAGGAGGACCCCAACAATTGGCAATATAAAGCCTGAAGAGGTTCAGCATCATCAGTGTTCGGGCCACAAAAGGCCCTACTGCATACCAGATGTTATAAATCTGGATTTTTGCAATCAGCCACTTCCCAGCGTTGCCTCCTACATACTCTCTCAGGGTAGCCTGGACTATTTTTTTAATCAAGACAGCAACTCCCTTAATGCAACACAACTGATCCATCCATGCAAACTCTCTGATCCATTTTTGCCTCTTTAGTGTTACTTCACACTCTTTTCCCAGTAAGTAAGTCTCTGGTAGGAATATTATATTGGCTTCAGAAAGCCTGAAATACTCAAAGATTTTTCTTCTTCCACTTTTTACGTTCAGCCCATTCACATTCCATGAGAGGTGCTTCAAAGTGCCTTTTCTCCCGTAAGTCTTGGTGACTGAGGTGCCTTTCTTGAGTGTCTGCCCACTGCCATCTTCTCTTATACTTTTTGTCATCATTAGCTGCATATGAGAATCTTTTGTTTGTATTTGTCCTCTCAATGCTCATCACCCAGTATTGCACCTCCCTCACACCACTTGATTATGACCCCTCCCTCCACCCACAGCTCCTGGGGAACGCTCTCTTCTAATTTCTTGGGAACTCTTATACCCATTTGAGTTCTCCCTCTAATGCCATTCTTCCTGCTTTTGCATTTTAATTTGTTTTTTTTTGATTTTCCACCTCCCCTGGTTCTCTGCGGTCAGCATGCGATTTTCTCACATGATTTTAAGAGTTACAGGATCCTAATCTCGGCTTTAGCTCCCAGCTCCCTAAGTTCTTGTATATGTTTCCTCAACTCTCATTATCGATCCTGTGTGGCTCTTGAAATGTCAGACCTGATATGGAAGGATCAATTTTCTGACTTAAAGCTACCTCCTTTTAGAGCTGCTGCAAGAATCTGTTCTTTTAGGTAGTAGATCCTACAATTGACCAGAATCTTCCTAGCATTTTCCCTATTTGGATTCTTCCTGAAAGAGTCTCTATGTACTCTTTGAATGTTCGCAGGTAATTCAAAGGAGTCGAATGGTGCAGTAAACTTTAAGATTAGGTTTGTCCCCTTCTGCTCCCTCTGGAATGATCAGCAATCTCACGTTATTGAACCTTGCATTGTTCTCTGAAGTTTCCCGTTTATTACAAAGTTCTTTTTTGCCTTTTTCAGTATTCTGATTTCTTCTCAGCTTACCTTCACTTCTCCCTTAAGGGCCTCTAGACAAAGCTCTAACGTGTCAATCCTGTGTATTAACTTATCAATTTCCCCCTCCAGTGTCTCACATGTGCCTTGTATACATGCTTGATTCTTGTCAGAGATAGGGAATTTAGATTTTAGCTCTTCATTAGACCTGATAGCAACCTCTCAATTCCTGCCTGTCCTGTAGGGTTTGGTGAGGTCTCCCTCTGGGGTCGCGTTACACTGTCCCGTCCAAGTTGAGGCCCATCTCTGCTAAACTCTGAAATCTGTTTTCTGTGAGTAACCTGACTAAAGCCTCCTCTCTATAAACAGACTCTTGCACTCGCCAGCCTTCTATCTCCATAGTGGGTATACTCTTATGCTTCTCGTCAGAGAGATTTTGCGGATTTTAAGCTAGGTAGCTTGGCTCCTTTGTGGACTGGACTTTAAATAAAGACCTTTGGAAAGTGATGATCTTTGCTCTATGCAGCATTTTAATCAGTGCACCCTCCAATTGTTTTACCTGCTCTATTTCTGCCTCTGGTTGGGGGGAAAGTCAGCAAGGTGATCTCTGGATTTATTTATTGGGGATACTAGTGATACCAGATTCAGGATCAGCCACTGCTTCGGTTGCTAAAGAGTCAGGGAGAGTAACCAATAGCCTTCTTTCCAAGTTTGCTAAAGACTCAGACTTGTTTTGGGATTTCGTAGCAAATATTTGACCCTTGGTCATCCTTGCCTGCCTCAGTATTCACTGGCCTTTAGCCTTTCGAATTGTTTTTCTCCAATGGTTTTAGAGGCACTTCCCCCACTCCCTAAGCACCACTGCACCTGACTACTGCGGCTCCCATGCCCCACTCATGTATAGTTCCCCAGATTTTCCGTTGCTCGTCCACACTTGCTTCAGTGGTGTTGCCTCCAGCCTCTCTGTTGCTGACACATGCTTGTGCTGATGGTGGCACTCCCTCCCCAGAAGGGACTTCATACTGAGGCCCTCCAATCCTTGCAGAGCCCTTGTGCCACTTCCCTCCAGAGCACGACATTGCCACTGCTAAATTCCCCAGAGGGACTCCGCTGAACCTCCGCAATGCCCCCAACTACCATATGCATGTCTGCAATTGTGCGTTCATCCCCACTGAACCCAGGTGCATTTTTCCCTACATCTACGCCACTCCACCACATGCATTAGAGCCGAGCGAAAGCTCCTGGCCAGCATGCTCAGATAGCCAGCATGTTCCCCCGATGGCCGGTCAGGCTACAGGATTGGCGGTACGGAGAATGTGTGTCTCTAACCCAAAAGATTTTTATAACAATAATATTTTTAGAAAAGACAAATTTTACAATAACAAAGATAATAAAATAAAAACATAAAACAATTCAATAGAACACTGTAATAATAAGAATGCAAATGTAAATAATATTCTAAACTCTGATAGAAGAGTAAACAGTTAGAAATTAACATATTTACCTTTAATATTTTTGTCACCAATATTTTGTAGTCATAATATTTTGATTATAATATTGTGATTAAATGTTTAAAATGTTTATTTCGGATGCAATGATCCATAAAACACAGTACAGCAAGTAACTAGATAAACAAATCAATAACATCAGTATATTCAACATTTCATATAACACCGATCTTGTAAAACCTCATCCCACAATAAGATCAGGGAAGAGAAAAAATAAATAGGAAGTGCAATAGTGTGTAAAGGGGTGATTTCAAAGGAGAGGGAGCTGCATCTAGAGTATAAGTAATGTCAGAGGGTTCGCTATTAGGCATCATTGCTTGGGGACTTGACAATACGTATGCAGGTAATCCAGGAAGCGTGTAGATATTTTGTCCCCCCAACAACAATGCGTAAAGTGTGTGGGAATAATGGCGAAAGCCCTAAAGCTTATACAATGGCCTCAGCCATTGTTTCCGCAGTCTATCATAGGCTGGGCAAAAAAAGGCAAAAGTGATGCAGAGTTTCTTCCGCTGACTTGCATACGGAGCACACATTAGAGCTACAGCACTGTGCACCCCAGTTTATGCAGAAGCTGTTTAACAACAGAACCCCGTACCTCCATTTTAAGTAGAGTTGCCGGGTAATGCAACCTGGGATAATATCCCAAAAATATTCATATGTGGGAGAGAGCTTGATGTCTAAAAAAGAGTCAGTGAGGCTACCTGTTTTACACCTTTCAGATCCCTCAACCACAGAAACTCTTTCAGTTGTTCTTTGACCAGGGAGCAAGGGACTTGTTTTGCCATGTCTGGGGTATCCCAAAGCAGAGGCAAGCCTGTCTCATACAATGTGGTCTTAATACATGGCTTGGCTACGTACATTTTTGGGAAATGGTCCACTCAGGTCTGAGGCTGTAAATTGTAATCAACACTGGTAGTGGCATTCCACCTGCCGTGAGCCACCATTCCTCAGAAAGCTTTAACATCCCCTTTCTTAACTGCAGCTACTAGGTCCTTCTCTTGATCCCAAATAATTTTGACCTGGTTGAGTACGCTTTATATTCGTTCCTAGAATAAAATTATTTTTTGCCTATTTCCATTTTTCAGACTTTGTATAGGGTTACCTCCAGAGTTCCTGTGACTGGAATTGAACCAGGTACAGCGGGATTGGACCTTTTGGGTTTTGCGGACATCTTTTCTAATTATTTCTTTAATGGGTAGCTAAAAAGAACTTTCATGCGATATAGCAATAGAAATATGAACTATACTACATTAGAATATTGTGGTCAGATGACATTTTTGGACAAATATTTAGGTGGAAAACTGTCATAAAAACATAATTAAATTAATCGGGCTACTAACTTAAGAATTTTTGGACCTCTCTAGCTTAGAAATTCAAGTAACATTTAGTAATACTCTTCACTGTAATGGTTAGTGCATGTTGTTATAATCATCATATCATTTCTCTTCTAGGTATCCACCTTTCAAATTCTGAACCTCACTTTGTTTAAGTGTATATTTCAAATGTAAATGCACATTTATTAATGTTGTTATTCATTGTAATGTGATGATGCAACTTGCTTAAATATATTTTCATGTTTTTTCCGTGTGGTTTTGAATTACGTTTCCAGGGACTGATTTAAATAATGAACAAGATTTCAAAAAGGACTTTACTACTAATTTTATATTTTGATATTGTTCAACAATTGTCAGACAGAACATATAAACTATAACAGAGTGTTATGAGATAGAAAAGAACTTCATACAAGCCTTGAAGCAGGCTTAGTTTGGTGCTGCCACGTTTAGTTTAGTTAGCCAGGAAAAAGGAGGGGCTCGGAGTAATGATTTAAAGAAACTTCATGATACCATCATAGTTTTACAATTTGTTCTATTATTCTGCCTCTTGACGAGTATATTTGGTGCTACATTGTTTATTTTTATAATAGTGTCATGTCCTTTAGGATAGTCTCATCATGTACATACCAATTACATACATTTTGTCCCTTCCATATGACATAACGGTTCTACATAGGTTACCTTTTACCTAGTAGCTTCCTTCTGACTTTTCAATAACAGCATCCTATTTTAATCCCTGTACCTGACATACATAAACATGTCCTCAGGCACAGCAGATTTATTCTGTATAAGGGTCACCACTTTTTTCCATCCATGGCCAACAGCCAGCTGTGCATGAGTGTTTTGTTTAGAAAAGGATTAACGTAGCCACAGCCTGTTCTCACCTGATACACTCCCAGAGTGACGCTTTGTCTCTGGGACTCTGAGTCCCAGCAGCCTTTGCCAGCCGCCAATGCGCTTAAAAGTGCGACAGGAGTCCCGAGGTGCGGGACGCGCAAGGGGACGTGCCCAGGCCGCACCTGGGCAAAGCCTGGGCCAAGGGAGGCTTATCTCAGAGGCAGTGTGTAAAGCATTTGTGAGCACATACAGTAATACAGTGACAACACTACAGATGGACACCACACAGGTTGTATTATAAAAATAAGTATTTTTATATAGACTTATCACAAAAGTCCACAATATTGTACTCAAAAATAGACTGTAAAATGGTAGGAAATAGCTCAGTTCTCTTAAGATTGTAAATGCGACACTTCACTCTCAAAGTGCCTTGGATGCGTAATGCAAAGCAAACAAAAGGGTCACAGGGAAGGTGATGCGTCGGTTCCTTACACTCAGAGGAGTGGATGCGTCTGTTCCTTACTGCTGTGCAGGGGAGTAGATGCTCGCTTCCTCACTGTGTGGGGAGGTGATGCAGGTGATGCAGCGGCAGCAGTGGCACGCTTCCTTGGTGATGCGACGGCAACTGCTGCGGCAGCAACACGCTTCTTGTCGTTGAGTTGCGCTTCCAGCTCCCAGCGACACGCAGTCTCTCAGCAGGCCCAGCACAACAGCAGGCACTTCAATTCCCAGCAAGGGAATTCATGGGGAAGGTGGTTGGTGAAGTCTTGTATCCGTGAGACTTCAGGCAGGAGGCAACTCAAGTTCAAGCCCTTGGAGATTCTTCTTCAAGTTGATGAAAAGCACAATCAGTCCTCTTCTCCTTTCTTTGACAACGAAGCAATCACTGCAGGCCAACCCCAAAACACACAGCACAGGGGTAGTCTCCTCGTTCAGCTTCCTGGTTCTTCTCCTCAGCAAAGGTTAAGGGAGTGGCTGTCTTGATTAAAAAACAGTCCAGGCTACCCTGAGAGAGTATATAGGAGGCAACTCTGGGTAGTGGCTGATTGCAAAAATCCAGATTTATAACATCTGGTATGCAGTAGTGACCTTTTGTGGCCCGAACATGCTGAACCTCTTCAGGCTTTATATCGCCAATTTTTGACGCTCTCAATGCCAATAGTGTTAGGGGGAACTTCAATGTAATAATCGATCCTATGGCTACTGATAAAGGATATAGGATTATGTGATATGTGATATGTGGAGGCAGAGGGCGGACAGTAACAAGAGCATCACTTTCCATAACAAAAATATGGACATTTCTCTGAAATTGACTTCTCCCTTTTAGACACTAGAATAGACAATAGAGTGAAGACGGTAAATCACCTCCCTGCACACTTGTCCGATAACTCAGCAGTTAGGCTAGACTTGAAGCTGGACAAGAGGTGTGAGCCTCAGAGATGGACCTTGGATAGGCCATTATTGCTTCACCCAAGGATAAACAGCCAGTTGGTACAGAATACTAAGACCTACTTTGAAATGAACAAGGGTTCGGCCCCTCTGCACGTAATTTGGTACTCCTTCAAGCATTTATTAGAGGGAAGATTATAAGTTTAGTGGCTAGGAAGCGCAGAGAGCCCAAACATAAAATTGCTGATCTGGAGGAGAAAACTGCTGAAGCACAGAAGGCATGGAATATCCAGGTTGTAACGCAAGATCCAGTTACACTTAACATCAAGATTAGGGAGGCAAGAGTAGAGCTCGCCGGCTATTTGGACAGCATTTGGTGCAGAAAATGGGTGGCCAGCAAGCCAGCCCACTATGAGTATGGTGAAGGGTATGTTAAACTGCTAGCTTGGAAAATGAAGGTGGATAACTCAAGGAATGTCATCAGGGGGTTTAAGGATGGAGACAAAGGGAAATGGTGCAATGAAGAAACTGATATAGGACAGGCTTCCGTAAATTTTTATCAGAGTTTATACACTGAGGAGTTAGAGGTGTGGAGTGAACAACTAGAAAATTGGCTTATGGAGATGCCGATCGTAAGCTTGAACCAACCGCAAAAAGAGCTATAAATCAGGCAACCACACAAGAAGAGTTGGGGGTGGCAATCCCAGACCTGAAAAAAGGAAGGCCACAGGCACCAATGGTCTCCCTAATGAGCTGCACATTCAGTGCTTAATTTGAGCTGGAGTTTTCCGGTGCTCAGCACCGGCACTTATTTCACAGGGCCGGGGCTACAATTTCTGACCCTGCAGATGGTGGTTTTAATATAAATTGGTCAATTATAAAATAAAAAAAATAACATTCCTTGCATGGTGGCAGGCTGGTATGTATTCATAGGCAGGCCGGCATATGCCTCTCCAGGCAGGCATGATCGTGTATCCCTACGTTAGTGACGATGTCCTCACGCCTGGCAGTCACGTATCATCTTCAAACAATAGCTTTCTTTTTATTCCCCGAGTCTGCTGCACCACGCCACTGCCTGAGCCTAAGCCTCCCATTGGATAATTGCAGCTGGGGGCTGACTCATGACGGAGTTGAGGCAAGGAATCTGCGAGAGCGCATTTGGAACTTGAGAGTGAGGGCTCATCGTGAGGAAGAATAAATAAAAGTAAGTGTGGACTTTCCTCTTGCTGCGCACTGCAGGCAGAGTAGCATAACCTGGGGCCCGGAAGAGGCGCGCGCCTCGCGTTTCTTTTCATTCCAGATTGAAAGCAGCGCTGTTTAACGGATTAGGAAGTGAATTGAAACGCACCGGGCTTAAAACGTGATTCAAAAGCTCACTCACTGACATAGAAAGAACATTTTTTGGGACCCAAAGGGACTAATGGGCTAGAACTACAGGTCGAAGTATGATGACTGCGGGCCATTAAAAGAAACACTAATTTATTGAAACATCCAGGCTCGACCCGTGGCGATGCAAATCCAGGCAGGATCGCGCTGCTCCTGTACTGGGGTGTGACTCTGGATCTGTGGCACTTCACACAGACTTGGGCTGGGCACAGGGGCTACCGATGCTTTAGATTACATGAATGGACAGGCCACTACCACCCATAGGGACTACAAAGACAAGAGCGTAGCAAGCTGTAGTGCCAGAAGGGGTTAGAGCAGAGCTTCCTGATGCCAGCCCCTAAAGGACTGTAAAACTGGCTGCAGCCCTGCATTGCTGCTAAATCTTCACCGTGCTCGATGCGGCCCACCACAACTTTTTTGCACCACAGAGTCACCTGTAGTATCGGTGCTGCTGCCTCCCAGCATGCTAATTGCTGAGCGTGCGAGAGTCCTAGGAGCCACAGCCATACTCACTGGCATTGGCAGCATTAGGGCTGGGGGCAATGCTTGTGCTGTAGCACAGTAGCAGGCAGGGTCACAGCAAGCTGAGCAGTGGATACCGATGTCCTTGTCAACCCTGGACCTACAAATTAGAGGCAGCACTAGCAGTGACATGAGTTGCTGTGCTTGGCAGCCACCTGTTCCGCAATAAACCCAGTCCTACCGCACACATACGCGAAAAAAGTATTTTCATTTGATGCACATTTTGTTCTTGCACTGGGTATAGGTAGGAAAGTCAAATCCATGTCATCTTCCTGCTCTTTAGGAATGACAACAAGAAAACGTGGAGTTAACAATAGCAGGGGAATGTACAGGCTGGAGACAGGGGTGCCAGCAGCAGTGTTGTAGATGAGAGAGAGCAAGTGTAAAGAGGAGAAAGAAACAAAAAGTAGAAGAAAAGGAGGAGAGCAAATCAGAGACAAAGAGAAAGCAGACATGCTGTGAAGAAGAGAGCAATAAGAAGAGAAAAGATAGAATGAAAGGATGTAGAGGACAGGACAGAAGAAAAGATCGAGGGTAGAGAGAGCAGAACATGGATAACAGTGAAGTGGGCTGTGGCCTCCTTGGCAAAATTTTCGGCACCGTTACCTCTTTATTTACAAATTAAGCAATGTGCACATTGCCCTGGTGGAGGAGATAATCCTGATACTAGTTACGCTGTTGGAAGACATCTTCTTAAGAGGAAACTAGAAGGGGAGGTTTAATTACTCAGAAGGAGTTCAATGATTTAAGACCAATGTTCCAATCTTGGGATTCACCAGTGCCCGCAACGGTTATGAAACCTGATGCTGGAAAGATTTTGCTCAGGATGAGGTGTATTTAAGTACAGGGTAAACAGCTTCTACGACCCCTCTCCTAGGAAACTCCAATCAGCTACACGATGAGGACAAAAAATATATATATATATTTTTGGTTGTTTGTTTTTTATTGGGTGAATAGTGTCTTATGATTTATGCAATAATATGTGCTAATTAGTTTGTTAATTATGTTTCACCTTTTAATGGTTACTTTTATATGTAAAGGTTTAACACATTTCTAATTATGTATTACATTTGTATTTTATTGAGAATTGGGTGGATAGAGTTTTTAAAAATAATTATATATTAACTAATGTTAGTTGGGAACTTTGTAAAATCAAATGTATAAAAACTGAACTAAATTGATTAATCTATTAATCAGGTTAATTTTTAAATTGGGAAGTAATGAATTTGAAAGATTCTTAAAAAATATTATTTTATTTAATTTTAAAAACAAATGTAATTATTTTTAATTGACTTTGTGGTAGTCTGTGGTTTTGATTGTGTTTTTGTTTCAATTTATTTTGTAATTAACTTAATATTCACACGTGTTACGTTTTAAAAGGATTGTTTTGTAAATAATTATCTCAGAATGAAGAAATGTTTTATGTGTTTGTGTTTTATGGATGGGTGATGGGTATAATGTTTCATATAAGATATTTTATTCTTCAGTTAAATGTTTTTTTTTTTTTTTTTTTTTTTTTTAAAGATTTTATTGTGCATAAAAGGGTTACAAACACGGGCCTACAACCACCAGGGCCGGCCGCTAGTAGTCAAAGTGTTCCAGCATATCAGAAAACAATGGCTAGCCCACAGGGGCTCCGCACTATCACAGTAAATCAGACTGCACATAAAGGAAATCAGAATACACACTTTTAGTATAAATAACAACAAAAAAGAAAAATACAACAAACAAGGCGAAACGACTTATGAAGGGTGGCGAACACCAGCCGGGGGAGTCAACACCCAACCACCCGAGGGCGGTCAAGAAAAGAAGACCTGAGAGGGGGGGGGGGCAACGAGAGAACCAAATCTGTACTCCGAAGTACGAGATGCACAAGGAACCCTCAAGGATCAGGGGGACGAGGCGACCCCGGACGTATCTACCAAAGGGGGAGCACAGATAGACCCACGATACGCGTTCCACTGCCCCCAGATTTTACCCCAAGCCCCCGGTTTACCACGGGCCACATACACCGTTTTTTCCCTGAACATGCACCAGTCCATGTTTTCCTTCCAGACGGACACGGTGGGAGGCCGCTGGGAACCCCAAAGCTGCGCAATATCTCTCTTTGCAATCATGTTCCCCAAGGCCGCCCATCGAGCCTGAGCCGCATTGCAGTCATTGGGCTCCCATACATTCAGCACACAATGACGCACCTCAGGCAGCAGAGCGACCCCGGTGACTCGTCTCATAATATCATGCACCCGGCGCCAGTATTCCGCCACCTCGCGGCATTCCCATAGGATATGGAGAAAAGTAGCACTGAGCCCGCAGCCACGCTTACAGAGTCCGTCGTCTGAGAACCCCATCGAGACCAGGCGGGGGCCCGTCACATATACACGATGGAGAATCTTAAGCTGGACCAGGCGGAGACGGGCCGGGATGGCCACCTCCTTAGGGGATGACAGTGCAGTCTGCCAGTCCTCATCGTCCAGCTCCACCCCATCTCCCGTCCATGCCTCCCGAAGACGCACCAAGAGGTCAGCCCGATTGTTTATCAGTTTTTTGTAAATCAGGGAAATAGTACTGTCGGGGACGTGACCGTCGAGTATGCGGTCCTCGAGAGGCGAAGAAGAAGGGACCGTGGTCCCCTCCCCAAAGACCGAAAGCAGGGCGTGCCGAACCTGTGCATAACGGAAGAACTCTCTGTCACTAAGCTCATACTCGCGCTGAAGCGCCGCGAAGGATTTAACCGCACCTTTAACCCACAGGCCCCCCACTCTGCTGATGCCGATTGTATCCCAGCGCTCGAAGCCTTTCGTTGTCCAGAGGTTTCCCAAGCGGTCTGAGTCGAATAGAGGAGTGGCGCACGTTAAACGCTCACTCTAGCCCATCGCCACGTTAGCCACCTTCCATACACGGACCGCAATCCTGGTAGGGCCCGTAAGGGCCCTACCAGCAGACCGCGAGTAAAGCGCTCTGTTATAGTTACCGCCGGGGAGCAGGAATTTATCCATCTCATATGCCGGGTTCGAACCAGGAGCGTACGTAGCATGGTTAATGGCAGACAGCTGGGAGGCCCAATAGTACTGTCTAATATCAGGAAGCGCGATGCCCCCGTCATACCAGGAAAGAGTCAGCTTGGCCAACGCGATACGCGATCGCCCGTCCCAAACCAGTCTCCTCTGCAAACTCTCCACCTCCCTAAAGTAGGCCGCAGGAATGACATCGAAGAAGTTCTGGAGTGCATAAAGGAATCTGGGAAGGGACATCATTTTAAACAGCGCCGCGCGACCAAGCGGAGACAAGGGCAGCTTACACCACCGAGCCGTATCTGCCCTCAAACGCCGAAGTGGAGACAGGAGATTCTGCTCATAGCGGACCGCCGGATCCAACGAAACGTACACCCCCAGGTATTTAAAGCCGGACTGAGATATTTGGAGCGGAAGCCGAGGCGGCAAGAGAGGAGAACCACCAGAGATAGGATACACACAAGATTTGGACCAGTTGATTATCAGACCCGAGTTGTTCCCGAAGGAAGTAAGGACATCAAAGAGAACATTGAGCGACTTCCGCGGTGAGGTGAGATGCAAGAGAATATCATCCGCATACAACGAAACCCGATCCTCGAAGCCCGGGGCCCACCGGAGCCCTCTAATCGAGGGCTCCCAACGGAGCCAGGCAGCGAGCGGCTCCAGGGCGAGAGCAAAGAGCAGCGGGGACAACGGGCACCCCTGCCTAGTTCCCCTCCCGAGAGCGAAAGGCCGAGAAACCCGCCCATTGACAACCACCTGAGCCATTGGTCCAGCATAAAGGAGCTTCACCCAGCCAAGGAACCCCTCCCCAAACCCAAACTTCGCCAAGACGGCCCAAAGAAATGGCCATTCAATGGTATCAAAGGCCATCGTGGCGTCTAGGGAAACCAATATGGCCGGTTCAGCCAAGTACTCAGCCCTAGCAAGGACACCGTGCAGACGCCGTAAGTTAAGAGCGGTATTACGATGTGGGATGAAGCCACATTGATCCGGATGTATCAAATCACATATAACGCTCAGCAAGCGATTAGCGAGGACCTTAGCAAGGATTTTGGGTTCGGCATTCAGCAGGGAAATAGGCCTATAGGAGGCACAGCGGTCACGTGGCTTACCCTCCTTGGGAATCACTACTATAGTAGCCAGACGCTGGTCGTCAGGAAGGGAACCCCTCTCGAGCGATTCCTGAAACATATGACGGAGGAAAGGCGCGATTTTATCCGGGCGCAACTTATATAGTTCAATCGGCAGGCCGTTGGGGCCCATAGCCTTGCCCGAGCGGAGGGAGCGAATCGCAGTAGCAATCTCTTCGACAGACAAAGGGGCATCCATCAGCTCGCGGTCATCGACGGATAAGCCGGGCAGGGCAATATCCCGAAGCAGAAGACGAGAGTCGTCCTCATCTCTCTCGGACACCGGGGAGTACACTGCACGGAGGTGGTCAGCAAAACACTCAACAATCTCACCAGGCTCAGTCACACACACTCCATCCGACACCCGAAGCTCCGGGACCACACGATTCACTCTCTCCTTCTTATCCAACCAGGCAATCAGCCTACCCGCCTTGTCTCCGGCGTCATACAACCTGCCCTGCTGCTCCCTATAGTTAAATATTTTTAATAATGTATATAATCTAAACATTTATTAAAGAAAGATTACTTTACACAATTCTATTATTTTTGTATTATTTTAGGAGTAAATTACATTATTATGGTCTAATGAATGTGACTTCCCACATCAATCCTTTCCCCCAGTGTTTGTTAGATTGGCATTAGAATAGTAAATCTGACTCGCCAATGAATGGAATTTCTCCAATGCATGTTATACTGAAGTTAGAATAGTTAATCTGATTATCCCAATAATGTATGCACTTTCTCTGTTTGTTGGACTAAAATGTGAATAGTAAATCTGACCCTTTCAAAGTAGGAATATTTATATTTACCTATGCAATGTAGTTATTTTGGTCTATGATATTTTTTGGTTGATGGTCTTGTACTTTATTTTTCAAGTGTGTAATATCAACATTTTGGCCCTCAGCAGTTTTTCCAGAATTTTTTTACATTGATCTATCTTTGAGTACAATCATCAGTCATAAAGCAGGTAGGGCACATGTTAATGGTTAGATGTGGTTTGACCTTGTTTCCATTTCCATTTTCTCCTGTTGTCACAAACTCCTTGCCACAAGTATTAAAACAAGTATTAAAAGTCCATCTCATCAGCATGTTTGTACCAATAATTTTCAAATGCTTCTACAACAAAATATGTTGTATTATTGTAATGCCTTTTTTGTTGTTGTTTTGTGTGCTTTAACCCCTTCAGTGCCACGCCCTTTCCCCGCCCTGTGCCGGCAGTTACATTAGCGGGCGGGGTTCATGACGAGCTGGACTCGTCATGGGCACAGCGCAACCGCGGCCCATGACGAGTCCAGCTCGTCATGGGCACAGAAGGGGTTAATACTCACGCCAGTAAGGAGCTTCACTATGTGCCTCATTTGTTTATGCTGACTCTGATGACTCAATTGTTGTTTCTCTTTAGCAGCAGGTGTACCTCTGGAGCATGCTCAAATGACCAGTTGACCCTGATGACTCATCTGCTTGTTCTGACTCTGATGACAGTGATGGAGCAGGTAGAACAACATTTTGTATACCTCCTCTATTTTGCATGAAAAGACTAGCTATATAACCTACTGATTATAATTTTACTAACGGATTGCTGTGTGAAACTAAATCGAACAATTACATACACCAATTACACGTGGGAAATTGCTATTTGCATGGCAAAATAACTCTAATAACTAAAATATGCACGCATATTAATAGTAGTACATGTGTTCATAGATATCGCATGATTTATGTTGCTTATGTGATGTTTGCGTTCCTGTTTGGATCCTAATGGTGAGTATTATCGCTTTAAATGTCGCTATATGCTAGGAAAATACTAATATATAAAGGGATTAGTGAGGGTTTAACATTAGAATCATCATTTCTTTGTATTAATGATCCTTTTGTGTTTGTTTCGCTTAAGTTGACATTTGGGCCTACCCTAAAATGGCGTTTGAAATAGAGTTCAGAAGTGGCCACCATCTCGTGAGCGCGATGCCTACTGCGCAGACACGGATGGCTCTGTGAACTTCCTGACAACCCCTGTGCACCATGTCCCCAGTCAAGGATAGGATCTTGGTGGACTGCCAAACTTCAGTCAGTAAAAACTGGTCTAAATGAACAATTGGGACATGCAAGCAAACCTTAAACATTGTTGCATGAGGGCAACTACAGCTACGGAAATGAACCTGCAAAATCCATGGGAATCTCATAGAATAAAAATCGGACGTTTTCCAATCAGCCAATCACAGACTTATGTGGCCTAAAAAAATGTTTCATGTTATCCCAAAATTTATTATAAAAAGAGCAGTAGAATAGGAGGGGCATTCTTCTTCTTCTCCCATTTCCCATTTTCCTGACATCTATGTATGCATTCGGCGGTTTTCGATTACTGCAAACCCTCTTTGACCCCACAGGCGATGACAGATGCTGGCACGATTTCTGGTCCCTTGGAGATCTTTGGGACTATACCGTGCTGAGCAAAGAACTTTGGACTTTGAGCTTTGGCCTGCTTTATTTGGACAATTTACGGCTATAATTCGGTTATGCAGAGCCAAATGAATTAGAAAAAATCCAGATAGCAAGAATAGGTCAATATAAATGTCCTGCGATCTGTACTACTTGACAACATTTTCTAAACTTCTAAACTTTGATTAATCATAAATGTCGAAATAATTTGCAAACAATATGAGATCAACAATGATTTGATTAACATAAATTATGAGTTTGTGGTTTTTCGATAAAGAGAATAAAGAATTCTGAATCTTAAAATGTGTTTTAGCTGGTTCTAGATCACCATCAACTAATCCAACTAATTGGTCCGTCGACCAAGTGGGTGGAGTGCCTTGATGTTTGGGATTAGGAATCTATAGGTGGTGAATGCTAATGTATATTCTGTAAAATAACTTTTCTTTCCTATAGGTAATAAGGTACCCCCCACATGTCCAGCACAAATTCATCATCCCTCCTGTGTTCAGACTCGTGAGTAAGAGACGTGTGAGTGTTGGTGTTATGGGCCCCACCAATGACTACGTGTGTGCATGAGCTAGTATGACGTTGGGTCTGCGACGCAGGGAGGATAGCTGTATATATATATATATATATATATATTTGTCCCTTTCCTATTTCCTCTGGCCTCGCGCTGGATCAACATCATTGTTTTCCTTTAGCAACAGATGCAAGTTCTGGAACATGCTTTAGGGCACCCCATTTTGAGATGACATCTCTATATAAAGAGGTTGTGTCCTTACAGCAGTGCTTGCTATCCATGTTTGGTTTTGAAAGGAGCTGCCACATCGAAGAGCCAAACACCCAAGAGGTTTTCGCAATTTTAGAGTGCTGTTCCGGTCTTCCTACAGATCAAAGCTGCATGTGTTTTCTGACACCACATTCTCTAACTGCATTCTTTTAATCCCTGTTCACCTTCTTCAGACGTTCGGATGAGGTACCACATTCTGAAACTCTCCCGACTAATTGGGAAAAAGCAGCACTTTAGTAATGTGGCAAATTGGGTCTGCCTTAGTGGTTGGTGAAAGGAGCTTAACCAACAATTGGTACTATCACCTAGTTTCCCCTCAGTAGAGATTTGTCTTTGGTTATATAGGCTTGTTTTGGGAAATCGCAATGAACCTTGAAAAGAACTGTTTCAGATTTTGATTCAGGAATATCATGAACTTTGTGTTTTTTTAACACAAGGAACTGTAATTGTGGACTTTTCTCTCTAAGTGGAAACAACCAGCATTTTCTTGTGTAAACTTTAAAAACAATTCTTTGTGAAGTAAAATTAAGATTCCAAAGACGAAGTGCTAGCACCGGGGGCGATGGACTGGGTCCGCTCCACAGAAAGACAAGAATGCACTGGCTCTGACCCATGCAAAGTTGAAGATGCGCCGGTTCTGATGAGGATGCGAGGGGTCTGAATGTAGAGCACCTTAGGCCTCACTTCCAAAGGACCAGGACTGGTGTGGAGCCCCTTGGCTGGGCAGACGCACATCTTGCAGAGTCAAGGTGCAGATGCAGGTGGATCAAGTCTTTGGTATCCATGAGACTTGGGAACAGGAGGCAATCCAGCAATTCCTTGGAGTCACTCTAGTTCAAGTGATGCAGGTCCAGTTCTTCTCCCCAGGCAAGAGAACAGCAGGCAGCAGGGCAGCTCAGCAAGGTAGGAGCACAACAAGGCAAAGTTCAGCAAAGCAGCAGTCCAGTGGAGTAGCAATCCTTCCAGCAGCACTGCAGCTCTTCTTCCTGACAGAGTAGTTTCAGGTCCTGAAGTGTACTGAAGTAATGGTGTCAGAGGTCCAGTACTTATACCCAGTGGTGCCTTTGAAGGGGGAATACTTTAAAGAAAAGCTTTGAAGTGAACAGAGGTTCTCTCTTCCTGTCCTAGCTCCAGACCAGTTAATATTGATAAATGTCTATGCCAATGTTTAAAATATTTCACTCATATATACAAGTAAAATCGCATCACTATTAACAAATGTGCATGTCATGAACTCTCCATTAACCCTGAGTCGGAAATAGAGGTCCAGGCAGGCTCTGCAACCTAGACCCGAAGTAACTGATAGACAGGTCATAGGTGGGGTGGCACGTAGCTGGCAGACAAATGTACGAACAGGAAACTCAGTTCCATCCCACAGATAAGCGCAGCAACATCACAATTGTGCAGGGAGATTGGCCCCAATAAAGCACACATGGCCGGAGGAGTGCTCGTATTCCCAAAATGTCATAAAGTCAGATGCCACACGAACTTGGGAACACATGGCCAATATGAACACAGCACACGCAGTACAAGCGCCCCTCATGCCAGACATCTGGACACATTACCCACTGGCCCACATTGTGTCCACGCAAGGTCAAGGCCCATCTGCATTTGTTATCAGGGGCCTTTTTTACGACTCCACAGACAAGGACTGCATTCTTTAATTAAACAAGGATCGCCAGAAGTATTTTTATGATACTCTAAACCTGTATAAACACTAGCTCAGGTTGATTGTATTTTGAGACATTCCTCAGACCCGCTTCTGTAACTGTGCTCCCGGCCGAAGTGCTTAATTAAACCAACTGTTCCTTTATTGCCAAACGCCCCTTGCCTTTTGTTTTTACAAGGTACATCCATATTCGAGCAACAGACACACTACAGGGGGGTAATCAATCCTTTGTGTGGGGACAGGGCACTGCCCTTTCAGGTGTAAGTGTCAGATCGTACCTCCCATCCTGCTCAGGATAGCCTATCTGAATGCAGATGACCACTCAGGCACACCTACCCTTCCTAAGTGTGTGACTTTCTAGAGGGAATGCAAGAAGCCAGCTGTCACCCACCTCAGACTTATTATATTCCAGAGACAGGCAGAAGGCACCAAATGTCTAAAGTAAGTAAATGACAACTTTCTAAAAATTAATTTGCGAGTTTAGTGACACTAAATTTGAAAAGTCCATCTCTTCACAATTGTGAATTACACTTAAAAGATGTAATAAGATAATCCCTAATGTTATCCTATAGGAGAGGTAGGCCGTGCAGTAGTGAAAAACGAAATTGGGAGTTTTTCACTACCAAGACATGTAAACTTAAAAGTACATGCCCTTCCTTCCAAATACATGGCATCCTGCTTTAAGGGTGACATATGTATGAAAAGGAAAGGTTTAGGCCTGGCATGAGGGTTATCTTTTCAGGTCAAAGTGGCAATTTAAAACTGCACATACAGGCTCTACAATGGCAGGCCTGAGCTATGGTTTGAAGGCTCCTTAAGTGGGTGGCACAACGAGTGCTTCAAGCCCACTAGTAGTAGTTAATTTACAGGCCCTAGGCAAATGTAGTGCACTTTACTAGGGATTTATAAGTTGTTAGAAATGAGGGGGCTCTGGTGTGCGCAGGTAAGTACCAGCAACATGCAGGGACCCTTTACTTCTAGTCAAGGCGAAGGATGACTCTTTAGAAGAACCCCTGCTCACCCTCTAGGTGCGTGGCTCGAGCAATCAAGGCTAAACTTCAGGGCGTACACAGTTAAGCATTTGCAATCATACACACAGCAAATACATTGCATGCACCACAAACGGACACCAGGCAGGTTTTATATAAAAATAAGGCTTTTATATATATATATCTTTTATGCAGACTTATTACACGACCCAGTAACGTTTGAAAGGTTGGGCCACGATATCTAATACTGCGGAAAGTTCTTTAGTGCGGGGCAACAAGGTGAACTGTGGGTCTTGGCACGCTTCGCGCTGGTGAGGCGACCTGGTGGAACGTGTAGGACGACAGGGAAATCAAACATTGCGGACCCTGGATCCGATGCGAGCTCGCGGTTGAGTTCGTGTGTCACAGTACCTTGTTTCTTTGTAAAGGCGGGTGCGGGCGTCCAGCGGCTCTTCAGAAGGGCGAGGCGGCATCCGGGACTCCCAAGCTTTATGGGGAGATCTGGTGCTTCAGGCTTACAGGGAGAGTGGTGTGTCCAGATGGGCAGGTGAGCAGAGCGGGGCAGACGGGTACGTTTTCCACGTCTGGGCCGTCCGAGGCTTTTGGAGTGCTCACAGCGCAGATTCCGGCGGGAGGGGTGAAGGTGCACAGCGGGCCTCCAGCAGGCGAGGTGACGGGGGCAGCCCAGCACGGCGTAGAGAGAGCGGCTCGGGTCGAGCGAGGCTCTTTTCAAGGCAGGGGCGGCCAAGCAGCCCAGTCACGGCCCAAGGAGGGGCTGAAGAGCACCAGAGTCACGGCTCCGGCGAGGGAAGGAACACCACAGTCCAGCCGTAGGCGGGCGAAGGTCAGGATGAGCCCAATGGTCCTGGGGCTCAGTTCAGGGGGTAAGCTCGCATCCAGGACCTTGGAGAGTGTTTTGAAAGCACAAGGTTTTTGAAGTAAAAAATGGAGCAAGTCTTAGTAAAGGGTTCTTCTTCTCTCCTTTGGCAGCAAGGTCACCACTGCAGGCCAGTCCCCCAGGATAGGGACAGTCTTCCTCCGTACAGCTTTCCTGGTGCCCCCTCCTCAGGCAGAGATTCTTCTTGGTTCAAAGCAGATCTGATTTCTTAGGAGCAGGGCTCCTTCTTTTATACACCATTTCTATTGTTCTGCCAGGCCAGGGGGCCTGCGCCTGGTTCAGTCCGGGTTTGGAGCACTTTGTTGACCGGACTCTGGCTTCTCCGTTCAGGGTGCAGGGCAGAGACATCAGCCGCTCCACAGGTAATGGAGCCAGCATTGTGGTGGCAGAGCACAGCCCTATTCAGAGTCCAGGGGTACTCCTCCCACCCATCTACCTGCCAATCTTCCTATTCACCCCCAGGCTACCTAGCCCTGCCCATCTGGGTTTCCCCAGCCCTGTCACTCACACAAGCCAGACAGCAGATACACATCACACAGAGGCGGGCTGAAATGGTTAGGCAAGCAAAGGCCAACTTTCTAAAAGTGGCATTTGCAAATGCAGAATATTAAAATAAACCTTACTAAAAGATGTACCTTATTATTCTGAGTTCAGGCATACTAAACTCGATTTTCTACCATGTTCCCTGGGTCTGTTAGGATCATAGGATGTAACAATCTTAACAGCCCATTCTGGCCTATGAGAACAGGTAGCCTTGCAATAGTGAAACACGAAAATGGCTGTAATTCACTATTAGGACATGCCACACACATCAGGGCTTGTTCTACCTTATGCTTACAATGCACCCTGCCCTTGGGCCTACCGTTGGGGTGACTCATATGAAGTAAAGGGAAGGTTTAGGGACTGGCAAGTGGGTGCACTTGCCCAGTCAGCATGACAGTACCAGACTGCACGCAGGTTCTGCGATGGCAGACCCTAGACACATTTTACCAGGCCGCTTCTGTGGGTGGCACAACCAGTGCAGCGAGCCCACCAGCGGCATTTGTATTTACACGCCCTGGCACTCCTGGTGCACTTTTCTGGGGTCTGACAGTAAACCAAATAAGCCAATTATGGAATCCAACCAACATAGCAATTTACAATGGGGAGAGCATATGCACTTTAGCACTGATCAGCAGTGGTAAAGTGCCCAGAGTCATAAAACAGCCAACAACAGGTCAGAAAAAATGCAGGAGGAAGGCAAAAAGTTTAGGGATGACCCTGCAAAAAAGGGCCAAGTCCAACATAAGTAAATTAAATACGGCAACTGGGGTTAAGCTAACATTACCATGTTTAGGGGAGGGAGCACAAGCACTTTAGCACTGGTTAGCATTGGTAAAGTGTGCAGAGTCCTAAAACCAGCGAAAACGAGTTCGGAAAAATTGAGGGACTCAGACAAATGAAGGAGAGGTCTGTCGAAGAGCCAGGTTTTGAGGTTTCTTGCGAAGATGGGGATCGATGGTGTCTGTCTGAGGTGGGGCGGAAGGGTGCGCCAGGCTGTGGCCGCGAGGCAGGAGAAGGAGCAGCCTCCCGATCTGGTCTTTCTGGTGCGGGAGACCACGGTGTAGGAGAGCTGGGCTGATCGTAGTGATCTTTGGGGTGCGTGGAATTTGAGTCAGCTGTTCAGGTATGCTGGTCCGGTGTGGTGGAGGGCCTTGTGTGCGTGGGTGAGCATCTTGAAGGTGACTCTAGTCTCGATGGGGAGCCAGTGGAGTGTGGGCAGGTGATTGGAGATGTGGCAGTGTCATGGCAGGTTAAGGGCCAGTCTTGCGGCGGATGTTCTGTAGCTTGCGGGTGAGGATTTTGTTTATTCCGGCGGAGAGTGCGTTGCCATAGTCGAGTCTGCTGGTGACAAGGGCATGAGTGACGGTCTTTCTGTGTTCGAGGGGGATCCATTTGAAAGTCTTACATAGGAGGCGGAGGGTGTGGAAGCAGGAGGACGAGATGGAGTTGATCTGGCGGTCCATTTTGAGCATGGAGTCCAGGATGATTCCCAGGTTGCGTCCGTGGGGGTGGGTGGGCTTCCGAGGGTGGGGTGCCACCAGGTGTCGTCCCAGGGGTCAGGGTTTGGGCCCATGATGAGTACTTCTGTTTTGTTGGTGTTTAGTTGTAGGCAGCTGTTTTTCATCCGTTTGGCGATGGCTTCCATGCCTTCTCAAAAGTTGTGTCTGGCGGTGTTGGGTTCGTTGGATAGGGAGAGGCTGAGTTGGGTATCGTCTGCGTATGACACAATGTTGAGTCCGTAGGTTCTGATGATGGGGGCGAACGGGGCCATATAGATGTTGAAGAGCATAGGGCGGGGGGAGGACTCCGCAGCTGGTTGGTGTAGGGTCCAAGAGGAAAGGGGGGAGTCTGACCTGCTGCGTTTTGACGGAGAGGAAGGAATGGATTCAGTCTAGAGCCTTGTCCTTGATCCCTGCATCATGGAGTCTGCGTATTAGGGTGCGGTGAGAGACTGTGTCGAATGCCACTGAGAGGTCGAGGAGGATGAGAGCTACTGTTTCTCCTTTGTCCAGTAGGGTATGAATGTCATCTGTTGCGGCGAGGAGGACGGTTTCTGTACTGTGCTTTTTTCTGAGAGGAGTCGAGGATGTAGTGCTCTTCAATGAATGTGGCGAGTTGGCTGTTGATGGCTTTCTCGATGACTTTCGCTGGGAACAGGTGCAGGGTGATGGGTCTGTAGTTTTTGAGGCAGGTGGGGTCTGCCCTGGGTTTCTTCAGCAGGGGGTTGACCTCGGTGTGTTTCCAGTCATCGGGGAATGAGGCGGTCGCCAGTGAGCAGTTGATGGTGTGGCAGAGCATGGGTGCGATGGTGTCAGCAGCTCTGTTGAAGATGTGGTGGGGGCAGGGGTTCGTGGGGGCCCTAGAGTGGATTGACTTCATTGTCTTGAGTGTGTCTTCGGTGGTGATGGCTATCCAGTTGTCAATCGCTGGCTTCAGGGTGACGGGGTGGTTGGTGAGGATTCAGCGTGTTGGTTGTCTTCGTCGAAGTTGACGTAGATGCTCTTGATTTTGTGGTGGAAAAAGGTGCTGAGTTTGTCGCAGAGGTCTTGTGAGGGCGGGATGTCAGTAGACTCGCTGGTGGATTGGGCAAACTCCTTGATGATGTTGAAGAGTTCTTTGCTGTTGTGCACGTGTGTGGAGATTCTGTCTTTAATGGCTTTTTTCCTTGTTTTTCTGATGAGTTGGTGGTGAGCATTGGTGGCGGCTCTGAAGTTGGTGTGGGCTTCTGTGTATTTGGTGTTCCTCAAGGTCTTTACGAGGCGGTGGCAAGTGCATCTGGACTGTCGTAGTTCGGTGGTACACCATCGGGCTTTCTTGGCTGGGTGTTGTTGTTTTTCTTGAGGGGGCTAAGGTGTTGGCGCTGTCGGAAATCCATGTGTGCAGGGTTCGGGCTGCGGTGTTGAGGTCGTCGTTTTCCACGATGATTGGGATGGAGTTGCTGAATAAGGAGGTGAGCCGGTCATCGTTGATTCTGGTCCAGTTTATTTGTGGGAGCAGGTGCTGGTGTCTATGGATGGTGGGTGTTCTGAAGGTGAAGTGGACGCATCGATGGTCAGTTCATGGGAGTTCGGTGGTGTGGCTGAAGGTGATGGAGTTTCCTGTTGTGAAGAGTGGGTCAAGGGTGTGTCCAGCTGAGGGTGTGGGTTCTGTCATGATCTATCAGAGTTCAATGTTGTGGAGGTTGTCCAGGAGGGATGTGGTGTTGGGGTCCAGTTGGTTGTGGAGGTGGAAGTTGAGGTCTCCCAGCAGGGTGTAGTAGGTGAATGTGATGGCATGCAGGGAGATGATGTCTGTGATGGAGTTGGCGAAAGGTCCACAGGTTTCAGGGTGTTGGTAGATGAGGGTTCCACAGAGGGTGGTGGTATGGCTGGCCAGTCTCTTGAAGTGAAGGTGTTCAATCAGGTCTGTGGGCTCGTCAGGGAGTGTGCTCAAGCGGAGAGTGGATTTGTGGACAATGGCGATTTCTCCTCCGGGGCAGGTGGGGCGGTGCTTCCTGGAGATCTTGTATCCTTGGGGAATGGCGATGGCGATGTCTGGTCCCGAGGTGGTGTTGGTCCAGGTTTCAGTGAAGAATGCGACGTCCGGGGTGGTGCTGTCAAGGAGGTCCCAGATTTTGGTGGCGTGTTTGTGGAGGGATCGGACGTTGAGGAGGATGCATTGTAGGGTCTTCGGTTCGGTTGTGTTCTTGTGGGCGGGTTGTGCTGGGTCCATGTTCCTGGTGGTGCTGTAGGTGTGCCAGCAGCAGTGACAGCTGAAGGGTCCGTGGGTGTCGGCCGGTGACACTAGCTTACAGTTGTTGTTGCGACCTGGGTTGAGCGCATGGATTGCCGCTGGGTCATAGTGTTGGCAGAGCGGAGGTCCAGGGTTCCTGGCGCTGGTCACGGTCAGGTCACGGATGGGTGCAGATGGGCTTGCCTTTGGCGCACCAGCGGCGCGGCCATGCAGCGGCTGGCATTAAGTAGGGGTCGGGGAGGGCTGGAAAGCTGGGAGGCAGGAGCGGGGAGGGGAACTGGAATGGGCTGGTCGTGCAGGGGGGGAGAGGCCACGGGGGCAACAGCGGCGGGGAAAAGCAGGTGGAAAAGGGCAGAAAAAAGAGTAAAGAGTGGAATAGGGCCGAAAAAGTGCAAGAAAAGTGGTGGAAAGACACAATGGAGAGTGAAAGGGGGAGATTGAAATGAGGGAAAAACAAGTGAAAACAGAGAGAAAAAGTGGAGCGAGAGAAAGGAGACAGAGGTCCACTGGACCACCAGGAATGAGGCGCAGGTAGAACCTGTGGGTGGAGTAGGGCCTCGAACGCCAACACTCGAGAGTGCAGGGGCTGGGGGAAGGCCTTACTTAATGGTGGAGCTGCGAGGGAGGGAGAGAAATTTCACTGACAATGAGTCAGTGGTCTTGCTCCATCGTTTGATGTTTTAGAGAAAGGGGATGCTGTTTTGGGTGATATATTTAAATTTGAAGCTGGTCTTGACTACTTTAGTGAAACAGGATTGGTATGCAGTTCCTACAATGTAGCATGTTGTGGTCAGTAAACAGGAGGTGCCAAGGTAAAAGTCAAGGGGCAGGCAGGAAAAGAAATCACTCCTTATGGAAAGGAGACCCTCACACACTCAACAAGCGGGTATCTTGCTTCATCATCGGGTCTAGCTCCTTATAGGGTCGGCGGTGCAATACCCGATCAGGCACTCGGACAGGTCCTTCTTTGCGGAGATCTTTTTTTCCAATGCCAATGGGTGTAGTGCTTGTGAGGGCCCTTATAATAAATAGTGTACGTGATGGTGATGTGTAGGGTGGGTGAAATTAAAACAGGAGATAGTGATCCACTCAGGACTATTTTTATGAATTGTGGTCACTACCCTGATTAAAACCAAAGTGAAATGCACATTCTCACTCTTAGGTGTGTGAGGGTATGTGCTAAAAAGGTCAACATGTTTCTTGCCTGTTTTTCTATTAAATGGCAATTCTTCAGGACCAGTATCGTTACTGCCTACACTTTTTTTGGTGGTGTTCACGACCTCATGGACGTGTCAGTGTTGACCACACGTACAGCACCCTAAAAAAATGTGTGGTACCAGTAATTTCATCACAACCTGCGAAATAAAAAGAAGTGAGAATATTAAAAACAAAATAACTAGGACAATGCGAAGTACCAGGAGTTCCTTACACAGTCATAGCATATTGATAATGTGCTTGGGCATAAGTAAGCCGTGACATGCGCCAACTGTGTGTGGTATCAAGGAAGCACGCTTAACAACCAGCAGTGAGAAAAACATAGATGAACCCAATGTAGGGAAAGATCACAAGTAAGAGGCAACACGAGGTAACTCACCCTTATTAGGCTTGTGGTGGGTAGCATTGGATACGAGTGTGGGAGAGCACTAAATTTTAGTGTCCTAGAAGATTTAGGAGAAAATGAAACATTGTAGAACAAGATCCAACAGTCGCTGGATCACAAGGCCGTATTACGCCCAAAGGGTCAGTGGCTGACTATCCTCAACTGTGGCGGGCAGAGGATGGGTGTGCGGGCAGATAGCTAGGTACACTGTGTGAAGCCAGCGGGGGGAATTTCCTCCGCACCACCGTTCTTGCAGCCAGCCGCCCACTGAATATAGTGATGCTGTCCATGTCAGCAAGTGTAGCGAGAATCCGTCCCCCATAACCAAATCACCTGTCCAAACTAGCCAGGTCGTTCTCTAAATACACTTAAATGAGGCTTGCATCCGCAATCTCACTTAGTGGAACATCGAATGGAGCGTGCCAAACGGGGCGTCCCAAACCCTGAAACAACCTCAGTGGATCGCCCATGGTTTCAGGTTAAGGCATACCCCATCCGATATCCAGAGTGGACCAAACGGAAGCGCTGCTGCCTAGAGCGATCGTGTAAACCACCAAGCGTGCCACGCATCAGGCATCGTCGCCCACCAGATCGGGGGCAGCAAATGTTGCATTCAGTACTCACGGTTCCGCAGAAAGGAGCCTGGTTGAGTGTAAGACTGACTATCATGGAGGTACCTTTCATTTGTTTGGTCAGGATAATGTCCATGATGGAGGTGGCGAAAGGTCCGCAGGGTCCAGGGGGTCAGTAGATGAGGGTTCCTCGGAGGGTGGTGGTAGGGCTGGCCAGTATCTTGAAGTGAAGGTGTTCCATCAGGTCTGTGGGCTCGTCGGGGAGTGTGCTCAGGCGGAAGGTGGATTTGTGGACGATGGCGATTCCTCCTCCGGGGCGGGTGGGGCGGTCCTTCCTGGAGATCTTGTATCCTTGGGGAATGGCGATGACGATGTCCGATCCCGAGGTGGTGTTGGTCCAGGTTTCAGTGAAGTATGCGACGTCCAGGCTGGTGCTGTTCAGGAGGTCCCAGATTTCGGTGGCGTGTTTGTGGAGGGATCGGGCATTGAGGAGGACACATTGCAGGGTCTTCGGTTTGGTTGTGTTCTTATGGGTGGGTTGTACTGTATCCATGTTTCTGGCGGTGCTGTAGATGTGCCAGCAGCGGTGACAGCTGAAGGGTCCGCGGGTGTCGACCGGTGACGCTAGCTTGCAGCTGTTGTTGCGGCCTGGGTTGAGTGCCGCTGGGTTATTGTGATGGCGGTGCGGAGGTCCAGGGTTTCTGGCGCTGGTCGCGGTCGGGTAGTGGACGGGCGCAGATGGGCTTACCTTTTGCGCGCCAGTGGCGCGGCCACACAGCAGCCGCCATTAAGTAGGGGTCAGGGAGGGCTGGACAGCTGGGAGGCGGGGAGGTGAATTGGAATGGGCCAGTCGGCCAAGGGGGAGGGTCAGCGGGGGCGGCAGGGAAAAACAGCCGGAAAAGGGCAGAAAAAAGAGGAAAGAGTGGAATAGGGCAGAAAAAGTGCAAGAAAAGTGGAGGAAAGACACAGAAGGAGAGTGAAAGGGAGAGATTGAAATGAGGGAAAAACTAGTGAAAACGGAGAGAAAAGTGGAGCAAGAGAAAGGAGATAGAGGTACACTGAATGAGGCGCAGGTAGAACCTGCAGGTAGAGGAGGGCCTCGAATGCCAACACTCGAGAGTGCAGGGGCTCGGGGGAAGGCCTCACTTAATGGTGGAGCTGCGAGGGAGGGAGAGCAATTTCACTGACAATGAGTCAGTCGTCTTGCTCCATAGTTTGATGTTTTAGAGAAAGGGGATGCTGTTTTGGGTGATACATTTACATTTGAAGCTGGTCTAGACTACTTTAACTAATAAACATAGGCGGTAGGGTTAAGGAGGTACAGGCGGAAGTCGCTGTCTGTCGAGCAAAAATATATCAGGGGTACGCAGATGAGGCAGCCGCCAAATACCAAGTATTTAGGAATGAATGTTATGAATATGGAGAGAGGGTTGGGAGAGTACTGGCCAATAGACTACGTCAAAAGGAGGTTCACTCTAGGATAAGCAAGATCAAAAATATGGAGGGGATATTGGTAGAAACTCCGTTTCTGGTACAAGAATCCTTTAAAAAATACTACGAAACATTATATACAGCAGAGCCAGTTATAAGGCCCGAGAGTTATTTGGATGAAATGACGTGTGTGGGGTTAGATGAGCTGGATAAAGATAAACTTTCGGAACCCATCTCCTGGGAGGAGATTAAAATTGCTATGCTATCACTAGCCTTAGGGAAGGCGATGGGCCCGGATATGATTCCTCTAGAGTTTTATGTTAAATTTTGCAAAATCCTAGAGGGGATAATGACTCTAGTTTTTCAAGGGGCATTTGATGGGGCTCCCCCAGCTTCCTGGTCTCATACAGTAATAGTGGTATTTAAAAAAAGGGCAAGGATCCTTATGAGCTATCTTCATATCGACCAATTTCTTTAATTAATGTGGATAATAAAATTTATTCGAAATGCTTGGCAAAGAGATTGGGGGGAGTTATTACCCCATTGGTGTCATTACACCAACATGGGTTTATCGCTGGGAGGGGGACCACGGACCATATCAGACGAGTCATTTCTATATTTGACTGGGCCCAGGCGATGACTGTTCCGGTAGGGGTGGCCCTGTTGGATGCCGAAAAGGCGTTCGACAGGGTCTCCTGGGAGTATTTATGGGCAGTAATGAGGTGGAAGTCTTTCCCTAATGGCTTTGTACGGGCTATACAGTCAATGTATAATACCCCGGGTGCAATAGTTCGGCTGTCGGGAGAAGAGTCGCAGAGGTTTTCGATAAACAGATGTACCCGGCAGGGGTGCCCCTGTTCTCCTCTTCTCTTTGCTCTATTTATTGACCCGCTTATCTCTAGATTGGAAGGAGATATGGACATTAGACAAGTAATTGCACAGTCTTACTCAGCCAAAGTGTTAGCTTATGCTGATGACTTGGCAGTTGTGTCGACAGATATGGATAAGGCGTTGCAGAGAATTGAGGCTATTACTAAAAAGTTTGGGGAAGTTTCTGGTTACAAATTAAATCTAGGGAAAACACAAGTGTTGCATTCAGAATTTGGATTACCACCAGGGCTGGAGGTAGTTACAGAGGCAACCTATTTAGGTATAATCATCTCACCCCAAATTCAAAATATTCCAAAAATCAATGTGGAACCAATGCTTGTATCTGTTAATAAAACCCTGGAACATATAAATCGGCTACACTTGTCCCTATATGGAAGGGGTAACGTACTCAAAATGTCAGTTTTCCCGAAGTTCTTATATCTGTTTCGGGCTATCCCAATTTCTTTCCTGAAATCTATATTTACTAAAATCGAACGACTGTGTTCCCGATTTATGTGGGGCTATCGTCGGTCTAGAAGAGCAATTAAATGGCTCTATCTGCCAAGTGAACGGGGGGGCCTGGCTCTACCAAATTTTTATTTATATTACTGTGCTGCGCTACTTCAATTTATGGGGGTATTGGTCTGTGGTAAGATGGCGATTTTGGATCCTGCTTTCTCACCGTCAATATATGAATGGTGTCTGGGGGATTCGCCGCAAGGGCTACTGTTAAAAATCATCTTGGAGCCTAGTTATTACAAGAAGACTAGGTTCAAGATTATTCAGTCAGCACATTTAGTCTGGAGGAGGCTGTGTAAGCAATTTCATATCCCCAGTATTATATGGTATACTCCGTTGGAATCTACTGCTATACTACCTGCAGATTTCAGGATTCAATTATGCGGAGGTGGGCACAGAATGGTATAAAATTAATTGGGGATTTGGCGGAGCAGGGAGAGATAGTACCATTCTCAGCATTACAAGGAAGATTTAGGGTTGGTAATGCTGATTTTTTTAAATACCTGCAGTTGAGAAGTTTCCTCCAGGGTGCAGTCTTGGGGGGTAGATGCCAACTTCGACAGTTTCGAATTCTGGATTTAATGAAAGGAAATTCAAAAATAGGGCCAATATATTTGGAATTTATGACGATCCTACCTGATGATATGGCTAGACAGGAAGCCATATGGGAGGGGAAGCTATCGGTAACTAACATGAATTTACAGTTGGTGATGCAAATAGCCGACTCCATTTTGCTTTCTGGTAACCTTAAGAGTCAGGCATACATGGCTTTGTTTAATTTGTATTATACGCCTGCAAAAATTGCGAAATGGAAGGCGGGGAGGGGGGTCAAATGTTCAAGATGTGGCCTTTATGCGGCAGATTCAATACATATGTTTTTCTCATGCCCTGCACTTCAGCCACTATTGGTTGATATTAAGTGTTTTATGTTGCAATCTTTAGGAATTCCGATGTCTATAACAGCAACTTTGGTTTTGTTTGGTATAGAATTTGATTCAGATGTGGGTAGGCGAGTGACACCATATAGGGGCTTTAAGTTTATCTGTATGTCGGTTTTGAGGTCATGTATAACGTCACAGTGGCTGGATCCGGACCCCCCGTCTTTTGCCAATTGGAGGGCTAAGATCATATCAATTTATAATATGGAATTAGCATTGTATAAATTGAAAGGTTTGTCAAAGAAAAAATTGGGGGCGTCATTATGGGAACCAATAAGAAATTGGGTACAGTGAGGGTGCCTAGTCTATCTGTTTTATTGTTGTTTTTTTTTCTTTTCTCTGTAATAATGTAACGTTGCCTCGCTGAAACTACAAAATAAAAAAAAAGTTAAAAAAAAAATGAAGCTGGTCTAGACTACTTTAGCCTGGTTGAGTGTAAGACTGACTATCATAGAGGTACCTTTCATTTGTTTGGTCAGGATGATCTTGGATAAGACTGTAATAACCTTAGTTGGAACTAAGATGAGTCTCATTTAGAGTCTCTGTAATTAATGGCGGGCCTCTTTCTGGGGGCACTGGGTGGGTAGGATATCATACTGGGGTTCAAAGTTGAAGCTGTCTATTACTTCAATCAGATGGGTACTGACTCGTGCATAGGTTGTACAGACAACATTCTTGATAACAATGTATTTGTATTTACTAAGAGGTTCTAAAGCTGAACCACATCCAGAGATGGCAGATATTCCTGGAGAGCCTCTAGTAGTTTTCTTTGGGAAGTGTATATACAGTGAGTGTCCTAGTGCACTTGGTGTTAAGAAAGTAGTGTTCATTTTTACTATGAATTCCACCTAGATGTGCTTGCAATGTTGCATCATGAGTAAGGGTTCGGAGGAAGGACAGCTGGTCTGATTTAGGTTTGGAATAATGATGGGTTTGGTTGATATATATTAATATAAATATTAGTGGTCTTGGTTGACAAATTGACCTCGGTGTTGATTTTTGTCATTACTTGTACAAGCCCCACCTCCTTATCTGATGTTCTTGTAGCTATTGAATGATTCATTTTCAGTGACGTGAGAGTTTTTCTTTTCTCACATTGAAAGGAATATATTTTTGTTTAGGTTTTAAATCCAAGATATCTTTTAAAGCCCAGGTTTTCAAGTGTAAAGATCTCATTAAAAATAGAATGGTTCAGGGTTCCACAGGCAAGGCGGTCTCTGTGTTAACATGAATTTATTTTACATGAAGTGGTAGGGTAACCTAACCTATCTGAAGACTTTCTTTTTTTTCATTTCTAAATTATCTTTATTCATTTTCAAAAACAAACATATGAGGAACAAGAGAGACAAAGTAATTGAAGGAGGGACAAATAATACGAGGGTGATAAGGAATCATACAGTCACTTGGAGAAGGCTGTCAGAGTACAAGAGCTGTATACATGCTCAGCATCAGAATAAGTGAAATGTTCATATGTCTGGGTGAGGATATAGCAGTAGGACCATAAGTGAAGGATACGATATAAGGACACATGTTTCATTCAAAACGTATGTCTCCTACCTTAGAGCGTGTAAGGGATGAATAAGGTTTGTTGCTAGCAAAGTAGTTATCTAAGGTCTTCCACATGGGTCTGTGTTGTGGTTTCCAGGGGGTAGTTTTGTAAGGCCATTGTTGTGTCCTGCAGGAGACGCTCTGGTGTTTAGCAGGCAGCTGTATTCCCAGCCACTCCCTTGAGGGCTGGACACACTTGAACCCCCACCCATCCATCACGGGTATCACGAGTGACGTGGCCCCGCCAATAAAAGGGCCCGGGGGCACGTGCTCATGGCCTGTCACTGTACTATATCACCTGGTGTCTGTGTACCTTTATTTGCAACATGTGGGCCTCAGGCCCGACACTACACTGGCGACGAGGCGGGTAGCTAACCTCGCATGCCTGCTGCTCGGCACTTCATCGTCCCTCGTGGGGGAGGAAATGAGCCTGGTAGGCAGCACCCCCCACCGAGCTGTCTACGGCCACCCGTGACTGCAGAAGAGATCGGGCACGACACCGATCTCCGCATCCAAGTGGCACCGACCGGAGATTGGCCGTGCCTCATCCCCACTTGCGTCAGAAGTGGAAGAGAGGACACGCGATCCCAAAGAGAGCGGGTGCCCCACAATGCCAGCAATGCGCCCGCTGCCACGCTCACTTCCGCCCAGCAGCCGCCCCTTCGCATGTGTCCACCGCTGCGGAGGAGGCTATGAAGGTGCAGCCACAGTGAAGCGGACGAAGCGCCCGAAGGCACAGCTCTCTGCGCGGCATGTTCAGCTAGCCCCAGCAACAGAAAAGGAGTGGCTGCAGCCCGTGTCAGATGTAGCCGAGAAGCACTGAGTGGTATCAGCTGGGTGAGCAGCAGGGAGAAGCAAGTCGCCTGGTTGCACCAGCCTCGAGGAAAGCCCATATCGGCATATCAGCGCCCCATCACAGTCCAGCAAGTACCGCCCGCGGCGCAATAGCGGGCCATATGCAAGGCACTGCGTGAATCTACTGGACGGCGGCCTCCCACCATACATCCTTCCCTGTCAGCAACCCTCCAGCAGGCTGCCCACACCTGCCTACTACAAGAGGAAAAGGAAGGGAGCACCCACCTTGCCACCAGCGGAAATCCACATGAAGTACCGCCACGCCTGCCTCCATGAGGCCCACAGGGGTGGCCCGGCAGGCAACGTGAGAACGGCTGCCACGTTAGGAGGATGTGAGCCATCTAGTGGCCAAATGCCTGCCACACAAATAGTGCTGCACTGGTCAGTGTTCCCCGCAAGAGCTCCCAGTTTCAGAGAAAGAGGGGAAACTTTCTTACCTTCCCTCGCACCACTCACAATGCAGGCAATGTCCCAACACCTGCCTCCACGATGCCCCTGGGACAGCATGGCCGGCAGCATGTGAAAGGCTGCCGCGCCCCACATGAGGAGCGCCTGCATCGTCTTGAGTCTCCAGGCGGAGAAGAAGCCTGCAGTGTCCAGAATGGACTGCCGGGCCCCGGAGACTGAAGCACTGCACTGCCACCTAGCGACCACGAGTGGTACTGCAGCGACACCAACCAAGCACACGAGGAAGGAACAGCCTGCAGTGCAAAGAATCAGCAGACTGGTAAACCTAGCATAACAGGAAGGGACAGACCCACACATCCACAGAGCCGCCGAAACCAGTGGACCCCAGTACCAGAAGCGAGGCTGGGGTGGGTGGAATGCCAAAGACCCCCACACAGGTAGGGGGTGCAGCCCACGTCACCCTAGCCCAAAGTGAACCACACAGTGTTCCCAGCTCCCACACAGTGGCCAAAGACAGACAGTGGAGAGCATCCTACGAGGACTGGGGCCCACCAACACTGCGCACGGCACCACTCCTGCATCATCACCCCCGCATGGCTTCGCAGTGGCAGCCAGCCGACCCAGCACCTGAACAGTAGCCACAGTGCCCCTAGGGGTGGTGCATGACACAGCACCTCCACACAGCATGCACAACGCTAGCAGCAAGAGGAAATCTACCAAGGATCAGCAGAATGCCCTGCACAGCCAAAGGAGCCACAGCGACACAGGTGAAGTAGTCAGCGGCAGCGCAGATGCTTCCATGCCCACCCAAAGACCCCAAGAAGTCCAAGACACCCCAGGTCACAGACTGGCCGTTCGAGCCAGATGGCGACACTCACTGCAGCAATAGCGCTACTGTGGACACAATACTGCCGCAAGATGCACTAGTAGCAGAACAGACACAGCAGCCAGGACCAAGAGAAGAGAAACCATACACCCCAGCAGGGCATCGTTTCATTCGCCACCAGCGAAACCCGGAAACCCCTGAACACTGACAAGTGGTGCCAGTCAGTCTGACAGGCCCCAAAGCAGCAAACCGAACAGACAGCAATGTCACAAGGTACCCATCCACACCAACAGCGCAAGAAAGTCTGGTGCGGAACGCGCACCACAAGAGGCTGCCCAACGCCACTGCCGGAGAGGAGATTGCATCACTCGCTCCTACTGGCGTACAGGCACAGCCGCAAGCCACAACACAGGCACACCAAGTGCCAGAAGAGAATGACCAAGAAGAAGATGGCGCGCACTAAGTCAGAGATGCGCAGAAGGCTGCGCCAGCGAATCTGACAGCACAGGCAGGTGCCCGGGAGATGGAGACATCTCTACAAAGAAGCACTGCTGAAAACAGCACAAAGAGCAACCACATCTCTACTGCACCGGCAAAGCCCCGCAGTGGGCTGAAGACAGCACAGAGTGTCCTCCCTCGCACTGCCTCAAGATGGAGTCGGCAGTGGCCCTAAGACAGGCAAGAGAGGAGTCGCACACTCCACTTGGCAGGCTGCACAGCAACATGTACTCCAACAACAGGCAACACGTGGCCGGACGTCACGTCGCACAGCAAGCAAGGAGCACATCACACAAAGTGACCAGTCCCGACAAGCACTCCGGAACAAAGGCAGAAGCAGGCGCCTCGACAGCACCGCCTTGAGGTCCAAGCACAACGCCCTCGATGGAAAAAGAGTGACAGCTCTGTCACCCCGAAGAACCGGATGAACACAGGTGCGCTGAAAAGACCAACAAGAGGAGAAGACCGAGGACTCGCACAGCAAGCCAAGAGCACCACCCAGACACACCAGACAGCCACCAAGGCAGACCGACGTCCCTGGACACAGCCCCACAGGAGAACCAAACATACACCGCAGCAAGCGCAACCCGCGTCTCTCCCCAACGCTTTCCCAGACGACCGTCGATCCCCGAATGTCGGCAGTCTAAGTCAAATGGCATCCCTGCTTCTAACTGCAGATACCATAGTTGAAGATCAGCACCGAGTATCCTTCCTCACACCGCCTCAAGATGGAGTCGGCAGTGGCCCTAAGACAGACAAGAGAGGAGTTGCACACCCCACTTGGCAGGCCACCACAGCAACATGTGCTCCAACAACAGGCAACACGTGGCTGGACGTCACGTCGCACAGCAAGCAAGGAGCACGTCACACGAAGTGACCAGTCCCGACAAGCACGCCAGAACGAAGGCAGAAGCAGGCAACTCAACAGCACCGCCTTGAGGTCCAAGCACAACTGCCGCCACTGAAGATCAACCTCAGCAAGGCGGAGACACATGGCTGCTAAGTAACTCCTGACATCCAACTCTCCCAGCAAGTCACCACCACCTGTTATTCCTACTCACCATATGGCTGGCAACTGCCACCACGCCAGCCCTCAGAACATGCATTAAGCAACACCTCTCCCAGAGTACCGATGGACTGGAGTCCTACACCGTTACCACACCAGCCGACAAAAGAAACCAGCGGCTACCTGCGAACCTGGCCTACACCTGAACCGCGGCAGTGAGAGCATGTCTTGGCCAAGACTCATCCACCCTCGAGGGTTGTGCGTGCGACTAAGTAACGGCTCCTTGGTGGTCCTGCAGCGGCCCCCAGTCGGCACGCAAGTGGCCCCAGCGCAGCCCTCCTGCGGTCCCATAGCAACCCCGACAACGCTCCATCCCAGGCGGGAGAGTGAGAAGAGACATTGCCCCACCGACAGGTTATCGGTTACAGCCAAGCGGTTCAACAGGGACAATCTATCAGGCAACACCTCCGTGAACTCTCACCATGGACTCCATCCATGCTCATTACGCATCCCATTGTATGAACTGTTAGAACTCACCACAGACCATCCTCGACATTAGCAGAGTGGAGCCACGTAGGACTGTAAAAAATGTCATCATGAGTGAGCTGACGGTATGCATCGGACGTCTCCAAGCCAGCGGTCGTGTCCTGTACTCCTCATGTTTAACTACGAGTGCCCGCGGAGATGATCCTGCTGCAGGCAGAGTCACCAGCCCATGTCTGACGTCTTCCAGCCACCTGACTAGTAAGACTGATGGACCCTGTGGTGTTTAGTTGACTGTTTGATTGTCCCCACAGGTTGGACTAACTGTTGTTATTCTTCAATAAAGTTGGGGAGGAATGTAGTGTCCTGCAGTACACGCTCTAGTGTTCAGCAGGCAGCTGTATTCCCAGCCACTCCCTTGAGGGCTGGACACACTTGCTTCCCCACCCATCCATCACGGGTGTCACGAGTGACGTGGCCCCACCAATAAAAGGGCCCGGGTGCACGTGCTCATGGCCAGTTGCTGTACTACATCACCAGGTGTCTGTGTCCTTTATTTGCAACATGTGGGCCCGAGGCCCGACACTACAGCCATGTTGTCGCCCCTCCTGAGATGTGATACCCATTGATCCAAGCTTGAAAGGAAGTCTTGTGTCTGGCCTTTGTAAGTGATATTCGGGTTCTGCCAGAGAGAGGCTAGGTCAGAGAGTTTTATCCGTGAAGGTAGTTTCCTACCTATTTTTAATAAGGTATTGTTGGTGTTTTCAGTATGTTTTGGAGCTGGTGAGTTGTTTGCAGTTGGTTGTGAGTAGAGCTAAAGGGTTCGAATTATTCAAGATAGCTCTTTCAACCTCCAACTCCATAGGATTCGGTATGTTATGCACAATCAGATTGCGTAGCACTAACAGTCTTTGCTCTGTGTGTGCGTGTGTGGCTGTAACAAGTATATGACACAGAGCACAAACAGCCTATTTATACCTCCCTACTTTGTGCAAAACACACGGTGATTAGGAGGAAAAGATGTGATTTCGAATAATGCGGATTGGATTCGCATTTTTCCCTCATTTTCATACCTTGTTGGCCACTGCCCATAAGCGTAGTCTTTTTGAACTAGAAAATGATGAAATATTGCTGAAAAAGTGTGTTAGTGTATGTTGAAAAGTCGGATCTTGTCACCGCAGTTGTTCCACACAAGTATTCCCTTTCCATCGATTTATGGAGGCTGGGTTGGCTTCCACGGAGTTGTGGGTCCGCTTCTGCAAATGGGCAGCTCTGAGCTGATTGGTTCAAAATGGAAAAGTGTATTTTGTAGCGGAAAATGTCAAGAAGTTATATAATCTTGATGTCTTTTCGTATTAAATGTAATCAGGCGTGTGCATATTCCACGCTGACTAGGATACCAGCTATTAATAAATAACATTTCTTCCTTGCACACCCCTACCTTCAGAGGCGTAGCTAGAGCTTGTGGCGCCCGGGGCTATCCCTCAGATTGCCGCCCCTGGGGAGTGGGGGTTGCTGGGGTAAAAGGATGGCGAGCACTTGAAAGAGGTCCGAGAGACACGTAGTATCGCTGCTAATAGTTACCTTCTAAGGTCTAGTGGGGCCGTTCCAAGGTCTAGCATGGGAATATGCTCCCTCAGTAGAGTGGTCTGGTGGACTGGTCATGAAGGCTGAACCCGGTTCCCCAGTTCCAAATTCGACAGCTCTGGCCATAGTGCCACATCCTCTCCCCCACTGAACACCATACTGAGAGAAACTCGCACTGCCTTCAGCTACAACCTAATTGTGCCCACAATAAACACTTGGATGTGGCTCAATTCAAATTATGCACTTGATAAGAGTAATATGCTGCCTAAAAAAAAAAGTAAAAGCAAACACTCATAGAGAATGCAAGATTAAGTAAAGCATGTGAAATGTAAGCAGAAACAACATGGTTACCTTAACGATCTCTCACTCACTATTCAGAAATCAGCGAGTGGTTTTACCTGAAAAGTTAAGGACATGACTAGAGGGCCCTGAAGGGAACCGTTTCAATGTCCATTGCTTATATCCTTACAAAACGTAAGCAGTATGGTTTAAAAAGACCACATCCATAAACACAGAGCCATGGTACACATTTTGTCCTGGGAACAACAATGCTGTTCAAAGAAAGACGAGAAAACAAAAGTAGCGCTTCACTGGCAGACTCTGTAAAGTGAGGCTCATGTATTTGGATGTAAATAAAACCAATCTGGCCACTTTGCAACCATCTGTCTTGCTTTATTTATTTACGTATTTATTTTTCATATTTAAAACCTTCTATTTCTCTCCATCCCGCTGCACTTTGGAATAGAAAAATGACAGAAAAAGGGCATTTCCCACAAGAGTGTTTTTCTGTTTTTGGATCCATTTCACAGGGAAGCAACTAAATGAAAGAAAGAAAGAGAGGTTGTGAACCATTTCTTCAAGTCACGGTTTTCAGTAAGTGAGGAGCAAGACAGAAAAAGAGGAAATAATAGGAAGAGAGGGGGGGACAGCTGCCAGCACAAAAAAGAAGAGGACATTGCCGAGTCCTATTCCTTCTCTGCCCGTCTCCGAACGTCCACGAAAGCCAGCAGAGCCTTATCTGCATGCCTTTGTCCCCCCCCAAAATAGTCCCTCCAGGAATGGTGCACTTTCCGACCTGGGAACAACAATGCTGTTCAAAGAAAGACGAGAAAACAAAAGTAGTGCTTCACTGGCAAACTCTGTAAAGTGAGGCTCATGTATTTGGATGTAAATAAAACCAATCTGGCCACTTTGCAACCATCTGTCTTGCTTTATTTAGTTACGTATTTATTTTTCATATTTAAAACCTTCTATTTCTCTCCATCCCGCTGCACTTTGGAATAGAAAAATGACAGAAAAAGGGCATTTCCCACAAGAGTGTTTTTCTTTTTTGGATCCATTTCACAATGAAGCAACTAAATGAGAGAAGGAAAGAGAGGTTGTGAACCGTTTCTTCAAGTCACGGTTTTCAGTAAGTGAGGAGCAAGACAGAAAAAGAGGGAATAATAGGAAGAGAGGGGGGGACAGCTGCCAGCACAAAAAAGAAGAGGACATTGCCCGAGTCCTATTCCTTCTCTGCCCGTCTCCGAACGTCCACGAAAGCCAGCAGAGCCTTATCTGCATGCCTTTGTCCCCCCCCCAAAATAGTGCCGCCAGGGACGGACTGCCCCCACCGCCCCACCCTAGCTACGCCACTGCCTACCTTTCTCCTTGCATGATTGTAGAAGTTCATTAACCACGTACTTAAGTAATTTATTCACAATACTGTATCACCTCTGGACGCTTCTCGCTTTTCACCTCTCCTGCCCTCAAAATCATTATTAATGTGTCCTCCTCCTGGCCTTGGCTGTGAGCAGTGAGGCGTGGGGGTTACACCGTCAATATTTCGACGCATTTGAATCGTCGGTGAAAATCATGCTGGATCAATAAATACTACGTAACGGTGTCTAACTTGCTTATCGTTCCAACAGTTTCGGTCTTTCAGCGTTGGAAGAGTGCACGTGTTCTTTTGCTACCGAACAGCATACTAGGGACGAGAGGTGGGAGGAATGCGCTGGAAAATGTACATATGTAAGGGAGGGATGGTGCACGGAAATTAAAACAAAATAAAAGTGAAGAATGGTAGTGAGAATTGCATGGTCAGGCAAATGGCCCGAGAATAGAGGTCAGGGCGGGGTATAGCCACCAATGGTGCAGCAGGTGGAGTGACACTGGGACCCAGTGGTTGAAGGGACTACGTGCATGCAACTACTGTTGTCTTTCAACTAAATGTGGACGGAGGCAGTATCCTTGCTTGCACAGGCCCTGGGGAGGAATAACATGTAACATTCACTACGTATGTTATTCCACTTCATGTATACACATGTACGACTCACCTGGACCAAAGCAGGTGACAGGTGCAGAAACAGATGTTTAGTTTGGATGACAGGTGCCCGTGAAATGCACGCATGCGCAATGCTTCTTTAATGCCACAAGCGCTGCTGGCATTAAGCAACTGAATACTATTATGCGCATTGTTGTATGGTCCTTCCAACCGCAAAAAATGCATCATGGGAGGCGTGAAGGTGATTAAAGAAGCGTGGCCATGCTTTCTCATTCCACGCACGAAGACATACTAAATAGATACACACGCGCCCATGCATGCGAATTTCCACAGCTCTACACGCCAATGTAAGGAGGAAAAAAAAACGACAGGAGACCGCATCTTTCAGTTTAGATGCGGTTTTCTTTCAATATGACTGTAAACCGTTGTGCGCTCATGCGGAATCGTTAACTCCGCGTGAGAGCACAATGGTGACAAAGACTGCAATGTGCGATCAAGTATAAATGAGGGTGACAGTGTGTGCAAAAGCATATTCATTCTTTTGCATTCAGACGCCTTTGCTTGTAGTTATAGAGATAGAGTCCACGTGGATTTTGAATACAAAGAAGTTGCTGGACTCATTATATATGGACCATGAAAAGTAAGAGCATTAAAAAAAAATATATAGCTTTATCATTGTATGTGCTTCCATAAAGCCTATTAATGCCATTCAATAACAAGAGCAAACTATTGAATGTCAACCGATTGAAAGAACACTCCTACCTCAAGGATACCGCATTGCACTGATCAGGACATTATTTTTATGAAGTGATGTAGACTGTATACCAGGCCCGGTTCTAGAGGGTGGGCCGGGTGGGCCAGGCCCACCCAAAAATGTGCCAGGCCCACCCAAACATGACCCTTGGCCCTCGCAGTGAGGACCTGAAGGCCAATAGAAAATGGGGACTATAATTTAAAATGTTCCTCCGAACGTTGGGGCATATCAACAAAAAACGGCGATAATTATCGCTCAGCGCTATTAGCGTGAGGATAATTATCGCCGGCTAGCGTGAATTTTTATCGCTGAGATAGCGTGCTATTAGCAACGCTTATCTCGATAGCGATAAAAATCTACACGCTAACAGGCTAACGTGAGATTATCGCTGGAAACCCAGCGATAATCACACGTTACCTTGTTGATAGGGACAAGCAAACTTAGCCATGATATCCTCCTTCCATAGGATATCATGGCTAAGTCTGAAAATTAGCAGACGTAAAAAAGCAGCGTTAACCGCGGTTAGCGCTGCTTTTTTTGTCTCTAACAGGGTTAGCGACATTCTTGATAATAGGAGAAATGTCGCTTAGCGACATTTCTCCTATTATTTTACTCTGGAACGCCCCCTTTGCATCTCATTAGAGATGCAAGGGGAAGCGTAGAGTAAAAGGGTGCTAACATGCAAATTTGCGTGTTAGCACCCTGTTGTTGATAGGGTGCTAGTTTTATCTCTGCTTTTTTGGCTTTTAAAGCCAAAAAAGCAGAGATAAAGCCCTTGTTGATATGCCCCGTTGTTTTTCTCCCTGTTCTGGGAGTTACGTGATTGGGGATGGATGTGAGAAAAAGCCCAGACCCAATCACATAACTCCTTTTAGAAAGGTGGGCTATGTCCTGCAGGTACAATAGGGTCATGGCAAGCGGACAATATCTTTATTTGGCACCGAATAACTTTTGCCTACCGTCCTGCTGCGTGGATATTTCCTTTTATATTTCAACACTGGAAAAAAGAAGTTTGTTTATTCTGATTAACCTTTCCTGACCCCTGCAGCTGCTTATCAGACCAGGCTGTCACACAAAGTTTGACTATCCCAGGTATAATAGTAGTACTATCAAACCAGGCGGGCCTGCTGCAGGGCTACAAGATTTAGGTAGTGGATTGGTAGACCTGACTTTGCCCCCTCCCGTTACCCATATCCCAGGCCAGCATGGTACTGCATTGACCCTTGAAAACCTGGGAGCGCTATTTAAATCTATATTATACCCCTTAGAGGTCAAATTGGAACAGATTGAAACTAGATTGGCTAACATTGAGAGAGCAACGTCCACTTTAGTAGTAAGACCTATTCCTGCCAATATTCCCAGTACAATTATTTCCGAGGGTGCTTTCCCCCCCTCAGCTAGTAGTTTGCCTATCCCCAGCTGTAGTTTGCCTGGACTACCGGGCTCTAACCCTCTTCCCTTGGTACCTCCTAGGCAGTCGCCGGCCTGTTCCCTGGCAGGTGACAGAGGTAATGTTAACCCGGGGGTTACAGTTACAGACAGGGGTAATAGTGTACCTCCAACGTCAGTGAAAGATACCAGGGCTGTTAAACCCCGATTCCCGGACTTTCCCCCTGAAGCTAACCGCTTTATGGTGGTCTTGGCGGGTGTCCCAGCCCTAGAAGAAGGGGAAGATGAATCATTTACCTCACTTAAAAGCAAGGTTGTCAAATGGCTTAATTGGAACAGACCCCTGCCACCCCAGCTGTCTAGCGAGATCATAATGCTAAGAAGGGTACCTTGGGTGGGAAAGCTGGCAAAAACTATAAATGGGGACTGTATAACAATTAATTTTAGGGACCCCAGAACAGTTCACCATATTTGTGCCGGTTTTAATAGGTCTTTTGACTCCACTATTCAGACCCTGCCGCTTTCTTTCTTTTACCCCCCCATCCCCGATGCCCTATGGGAGTGGCAGTAATGAGTGGATTAGGGTCAACTATAGGGGCAGAAATAGGAGATATCATGGCATTTCAGGCCCTATGCCACCCAGAGCCACGTTTTGTGATTATAACCGTTTTAGCTGCCTTGATGCAGTTGACTGACTACCCCAGGTAACACAGCCATCTCCTGGGGAGGGGAGTACTCCCCTGAGTGTAAAAGCTTTAATAGGAAGTATCGATCAGCCAGAATTGGCCCATGCGGAGTATCTGCCAACGGCTGGTGCTCGGCTATGGCAAAACAATCAGCCCCAATTTCCCTCCGTGTGCGCCAGCCAACTTAGTAGCTTGGCGGCCACTAAGGATTTGACACCCCTCAGTAGTCCCGTGGGGGATATCCTTGGATCTGATGCGGTGGTTTATGGTGCAGGGTTTAAAATCTTGAGTTGGAATATTGCAGGCTGGCGTAAAAAGGAGGAGGCCTTAGGGTGGAGGGAGATTGTTAACGGCCAGGATATACTCTGCCTCCAAGAGACCTGGTCCATAGAAGAGATTTTCTTTGATGGTTTTGTCTCTTTTAACTGCCCGGCGCAGGCATCAACTATGGGTAGGGCCAAAGGCGGTCTTGTGATCCTTTTGTCTGTAAGCTTCCCGGTCCAAGTTAAATCTCACACCATTGTAGGATCCCATTCACAGGTCCTTTGGCTGCAGCAAAGTGGGGGCCGTGATGTCCTGCTGATTAACTATTATAACAACATGTTTGATTCCTCGAGCTCATTTGTAGTCAATGAACTTGCAACTGAAGTTGATAATCTATGTAGGGCTAACCCGGTTCCATTTGTTATTATCTGGGGGGGTGATTTTAATATTCCCACATGTACTTCCTCTTTCTCTAATGCCAGCGGGTTTGATGGGGACCAAGGGGCCGTCCGGGCACATTTCGTACATACACCTTACGGAGAATCACTAAACGCCTTATTGTTAAGATTGGACCTACTCGTCCATGTGCCCGCTAATGATAGGGAGGGCAACCCGATTCCAACTTTCGTAGGGAGGAACTCAGCCTCTGTTATTGACCACCTGTTGGTTTCGGAGAACATCAGCTCTCTCTGTTCTGTCCCGCAAATTGTAGACCTATCCCTTAGTGATCATAACGGAATTACTTTTACCACCTTGATTTGGGGGAGGAAGGTCCAAGTTGCCCGTAGGACAGTTGCTGAATTAATCCCTCATAGGCCTAATGGATGTACAATAAAATGGCGCAGTGACAACTCTGAGAAATTGATGTAAAAAATTGTGGCTGTAAGTCTCCCTGAGCTGCAGCGCTGTTTAGATGATAATACAAGTGCGGCAAACATTATTGTTGACTTCGAGGAAATCAATGCCATAACTAAAAAAATACTTACTGCCCCCAACAGGCCCAGGGCTAACGTGGGATGGTTTGACAGGGCCTGTACGAAGTCCTTGCAGAAACTAAAGAAAGCCCTATGCAATCACCCCAGGGACAAGTGTGTTGTTAAATCCCTCAGAGCAAACTACAAGGACCAGTTGTCCCGTAGGAAGCACGAATTACGGGAGGAAGCCTGGGATAATTTTTCCAAAGCAGCAGAATTGCGGGACAGCAAACTCTTCTGGAGCACTGTGAATAGTCCTTTTCTGCATCAGAGGGAGGCTTACCCAGTATTGTCAGCCCAGGTTAGTGAAGAAAACTGGGTTGTGTTTTATAATAGCATTTTTAATCCATGGGGGGAATTTAGTTTGTGTCATAGAGCAGCAGCCCTTGGTCCAAACCTTCCCCTAAATATTACAACTGATGAGGTAGTTACTGCCATCCAAACCAGCAAGGGAGGAAAGGCCCCAGGGCCTGATGGGGTGCCGATAGACCTCTACAAGGCTGACACTTTTTTGTGGGGCCCCCTTTTGGCCAAAGTTTTTAATGCGGCAGTTATGGTAAGCACCCCTCTTACATGGGGTGAATCAATCATTATACCAATCTACAAGAAGGGCGTTAGGAGCGAGCCAAAGAACTACCGCCCTATCTCCCTTCTGGATTCCTCCCTAAAAATAATGAGTAGGGTGCTTTTACAGCGTCTGGAGGAATGGGCAGAGGTCAATGGTATCCTGGCTGACTCCCAATTTGGGTTCCGTGGGGGCCTTGGTACTGTTGAGCAGTGTGTTAATTTGGATCTTATTATTGGTAAATACACCCGAGCCAAACAGGGCTCCTTATTCCTCTGCTTTGCTGATTTGTCCAGCGCTTTTGATTTGGTGAACCATGCCCTTCTGTGGACCACGTTATTAAACATGGGCGCCCCACCCGCAATTATTTATTTTCTGGCCAGATTATATAGTAAACTATCGGCCAGGATTCGTTATGGCCAAGCGGGTGAATGCACTGATGATATCGAGGTCAAATCTGGTATCAGACAAGGCTGCGTCCTTGCCCCACTGCTCTTTTCTCTTTTTATTAATGACATGGATTCAGAATTGAGATTGGTCTCCGCTGATGCACCTCAAGCCGAGGGCCAAGCCATTCGTGTATTGCTCTACGCAGACGATACTGTTTTATTATCTAGAACTCCAGTGGGTCTGCAGAGACTAATGGATAGTTTTTTCAGTTTTATCCAGGGGAGGAAATTAAAAATCAACAACTCCAAGACGTTTATTATGGCTTGTGGCAAGAAAATAAAAAACCTGAGATCTTTCCAGTTTGGGACCAAAAGATACAAGTGGTGGATACATTTTGCTATTTAGGCATCACTTTTAGTAGTAATGGCATGTTGGCACAGGAGATTCGTAACGTTAAGGCCAAGATGGGCAAAGCCATTTCTGGTGTTTTTAAATTTGCCTCAAAATTAGGAAGCCGGCGTCCATGTGATATGTTGCACATTTACCGCCTTAGATGTGTTTCTGTGGCCCTCTATGGATCAGGGGTTTGGGGTCATTGTCGCCATGGAGACCTCCAGGTGGAGGAAAATAGCTTCTTTGCCCCCTGTATTTATATCTCCGAATTGCCTATCTTAAACCCCTCTTTAAAAAATATTCAGTGTTTAATGTCAGATCTGCGATGAGCCTTCTTTTTGCACTTGACGAACCGGATGTATGCTTTTTTACAGCGACCTTTATTATTGATGGCATGTACTTTTATGACTGTTTTTAAACAATCGAATAAAGTTTTGGAATGAATGACTATCCCAGTAGGTAAGAGAACGCGTTACTAATTGTTCTTATTTTTACAATCTGCACAGGCCCAGCAAGGCACATACTTTGGTAAGCTTCATTTAAATCATTATTTTTTTATCAGGGATGCAAGACCACAATAAAAATGTCCAGATAACTGGTGATTAATGATCCTGCTGGATAGCAATCGTTTGTTGGTAGTTTTGAAATGCAGATAAACTGTACTTTAGGTGGATAGCTCAGTGGGTTACTGCCTTTGTCACAGAGATTCTTGTGTTACTTGCAGTTCAGAAGTTATACTCCTAACATAGGACAGTGACCTATGAACTGTCATCAAAGGGCCGCATACAAACATGAATAGTATAGTTAGAACTTCACTTTGTTTTGTGTTGCTATATAGTTAGAACTTCCCCAATCTTTCATTATTTTAATTTTTCCAAAAAGAGTTTGGGCAGACATACATTTATATTTGTAAAGCCAACCCCCAACCACTGGGGTATGCTTTATATCCTGAGTTTGTGCTTCCCTAGCCCAAACCCTCTTATAATATACTGCCCACCATTATGGATGACATGTGATTCCTACACCTTGTAATCCTCATTGGCTTATGTGACATTCCCTATAGACTGATTTGCATACTTGTATGATTCATTGTCTCTGTATAATGTGTGCGTGATGTTGAAGTACAGTGACGCCCTACACTGATATGAGTAGCGCTATGCAACAAATGAAATGCATATGAGAAAGAGGCTACAGAGAGATGAGGGGAGCTGGTGGAGGGTGGTAGAGAGGGAGTCTGAGGTGGTCATGAGTGGTAGGGGGAGCTACGGAGAGATGAGGGGCACTGTTGTAGGGTGGTAGTGAGGGAATCCGAGGAGGAGGTCAATGGGGGAGAGGCTACCGAGAGATGAAAGGAACTGTTGGAGGGTGGCAGTGAGGGAATCCGAGGAGGAGGTCAAGGGGGAGAGGCTACCGAGAGATGAAAGGAACTGTTGGAGGGTGGCAGTGAGGGAATCCGAGGAGGAGGTCAAGGGGGAGAGGCTACGGAGAGATGAGGGGCACTGTTGGAGGGTGGTAGCAATGGTATCTGCGGACAAAGAGGTCATTGGTGGGGCGCTAAAAACGACTTTCACACTAGCACTAAAGCCGGCCATGTCATGGCCTTTCTGTTTTTATTTAATTAACAGTTAGGTCATTAGGGCAACTTTGGAACATGTTATAAAGTGCCTGCTAATTATATTTACTGCTATATTCAATGTTTTAAGTTTGAAGGTGATAGTACTAATGTTTTTTATGGGAATAATGAAAGTGGAGCTGGATGGTGGCTGGTATGGGGCTGGGGCCCAGGGTCAGCTGTGAGGTAAGGTGCACAGAAGAGGGATGGGAGAAAACTGGATAATCGGGCCTGGAAGTACTTGTGTTGAAGCCTGGCCTGTTGGCAATTGAGGGTTTGCACTTAGGTCCAGACATTGCTCTTATTTTCAAATAACTCTCCACATGCTCTGTATACACACAGAATTGTTCTATTGTATCATGGTGACTGTTTGCAAGTAGATATGATGTAATCAAGGGCTTGTAGGCTACCACAAGAAGTGACATATTGGGCCCACAGTGGCCAACCCAAATGCACCATCGACCCATCCAAATAAAAATTCCTGGAGCCGGGCCTGCTGTATACAGTATCAGTAGTATATGGAATCAAGCTATCCTGGCTGAAGAGGGGTGAAACCCCAAAACCGGTCCTAGGATGCTTGTTTCCAGTCCAGGGAGGACCTGGCTTGGCAGTTCGGGCTGGACTGTTCCCATGAGGCACAGGGTCAAGGCTGATTTGCATATGCCCAGGTCTAAACTGGGGTGGCATGGTGAGCAAAAGAATGATGGATTTAACCAAGATCTCTTGACTGGGGGTGAATGTATGACATTGTTCTGCATTCTGTCTATCAATAGTTCTTTTTGCAGTAGTATATATGACATCCTTTTACATTTTCATGATGGTCATTCTGGGCCCGATTCACAGAATTAACTTAAGACAAAATCCTAAACTTACTACTTTTGGTATTCACAGAATGCACTTACTACTTTTGGTATTCACTGAATGCACTTACTACTTTTGGTATTCACAGAATGGATTTACGACTACTAACTTTACGTCCGCACTCGGGCCGGAAATTCCGGCCCAGAGGCGGAGCTTCCGGCCCGGAGGCGGAGCTTCCGGCCCAGAGGCGGGGCTTCCGGCCCGGAGGCGGAGCTTCTGGCCCGGAGGTGGGGATTCCGGCCAGTGGTGGAGATTTAGCCATGGCCGGAGGCGGAGCTTCCGGCCCAGAAGCCCCGCCTCTGGGCTGGAAGCTCCGCCTCCGGGCCAGAAGCTCTGCCTCCGGGCCGGACTTTCCGGCCCGAGAGCGGGCATAAAGTTAGTAGTCGTAAATCCATTCTGTGAATACCAAAAGTAGTAAGTGCAGTCTGTGAATACCAAAATGGTAGTAAGTTTAGGATTTTGTCTTAAGTTAGTTCTGTGAATCGGGCCCCCTGTTTTTTAGATGAGCTTTGAGTGTAGTGTTCAGCTTTTATTGTAAAGTTCACGTTCATTTAAGGTGGGTGATGCTGTGCCTTAGTTTTGTTAGAATATGTTTTTTTAACACGATTTAAATGGAACCAGCAGGAGACAGGTATGTCATAATGTCCTGTCCTTCTTGACATCAGAAAAATAAGGCAAGTGTTGCAGGACCTCAAGTGATACTCTAGTGGGGATGAATATGACAACTTTTGGACCTATACATTAAGACCAGGAGTTTGATTTGACAGAGTGTTAGAAGGTAGCCCCTCAGCATGTGCTAGTGATTAAGGGGGAGTTCCCAGACTCAGTGGTTAACAACAAATACCAGAATGATAGAAGGAATGCTTGCATTAATCTCACGCACTGGTGATCGCTTGAGGTCGCACTTCTGTCCATTGTTTTTTTCCCACTGTTCCACTCCAGACAGAGACCTGCAATATGCAAATCAGTCTTGGTCCCTCTTCAATAGGAAGAGTCTAGCCCAAACTGCCAGGTCAGGTCTCATCCAAAAAGCAACACAAGCACATCTAGACCAGTTTTGGCCTGCTTAGGGCTCATAAGTGAAGCAGAGCTTCTGTCTTATGGCACAGCCAGCCTGGGTCTCATGACTGGAAATACCTATCACATATATGGCACTTACTGCAACAATGTGATGGGAGGAATGCTTGAATTAATTTCAGTCAGTGGAAATTGTGTGGGATGCATTCCTGTATACCAGAATCATCATTAAGATTCACTGGGCATAGACACTGTGTAGTGGGCTGACCCCACATGTTCAGGTGATGAAGTAGACGTAGCCAAGATGATTTTATGTAGTTTATTAAGTCCATAAGTAGAAGTTACAGCAAGCTAGAACAAGCCCCACCAGGAGCAGCCTCCTTGCTGCTCAACCCATCTTCCAACTGACACACTCACACACCAGGCACCCAAGCATTCCACTCATGTCACTCACACCAACATTCTACATGGAACACTCACACTGGCTGAGCAGCTAGGTACATCATGAAAGGGAACATATTAACATGACCTGAGGATACTACACATCCTCTCACATTTACACTGAAAATTAATAAGACCCAAACTAAAACAACTATACACAGAAATGTACAAAAGATGTAAATAGTCCATAAACCCTGGGATGAATGGTAAAACCACACCACGAGAGGGAAAACAGAAAAGCAAAGGAGGGAAGAAGGATGAAAGTATATAAACACACACTAACACCATCCTCCTCCTTTAATAGTGAACAAAGAAAAGTTAAATAGCTTAAGAAGAACTCACATAACAAGTGAGCAAAACACACGTGAAAAGAGTAAAGGGAGAAACGAACCCCAAGACTCCACACAATGGATGGACAACACCCAAAAAAAAGATACTCCTCAGCAAAGGAGACTGTGGCCCAAACGCCACCCCTCATGTAAGGGACACTGACCCAAAACAGGAGCAGCGTAACAGGTAGTGTTGCAAGGGACTAACACCCAAGTGAAGCATAAAACGTTACATGGGACTGACACCCAAGAACCTTTGCAGCAAAAACAGCACAGTGTGGCACATGCACACATAACGTCAAGGTGAAGCACAAGGTGACTTACACACACACATGACGACGTAAATGACGTTAAACGTGTAAATGGGACTGACACCCAAAACACACATCCACAAGAAAGGATGTACATCAAACCCAAGAAGTGTAAGGTATGACGTATAAAGAACTATATGTCCAACATGGTACGAGAACCAATGACTTGGAAATGGGGCTAAAACCCATACCAAAAGTAACAAAGGGAAAGACCCCTTTAAACAGTTACAAAAACGTGGAAAAGAGATGTGGGACTAAAACCCACTCCCATCCCAATGACAGGGATAAAACTTCTGAAACAAACAGGAACATGCATTAAATAGAGACATGGGAATAGGACCCACTCCCATCCCTTAGAGAGGGATACAATATCTGAAAAATAAACATGTGACAACTAACATTGTAGAACAGACAACCACCCTCACGTAAGAGTGAGTACACCCATCAAAAAGAAATGGAATAACCAAATTGCATGTTCCAGCAAGATCAATTGAATGACACAAATCTGTTTCAAAACAAAAAAAATATACACCGTAAACTTGGTATTTGAAACATCACAGGTGTGCCTGTCACCTGTAAAAATGATTGACAGGCATTCCTAAGCTCCGATCAGTACTGTGTAGAGATGAATCAGTTCCAGGAGACTTTCAACAAGATAGTACATTGCAGCAGAAACAAATTCCATTGAAGATAGAAGTGCTCCAGAGTTCGTACTAAAAATGGAACTCACCATATGAGCCGGGAAAATAGTTCAGTGTCCTCAGAGTGTTCAGGACCAACGAAAAACACATCCCAAATGAAGAGACTGCAAATGAAGTCAATTCTGGTCCTGATGACTGTTGCATTCGCTAGCATTGTTTCACGAACAGACCGTGGTTGGCAGGAATACAGGAAGAGCAAACTGCATGCCATAACATCTAGCCTATCTGAGTGACCAATCCAAAGATGGCGGCACGCTAAGCACGCCAGCACCGAGTGGTTCACGGCATCCGTGTGCGCACAAGGATGCAGTAAATTTAATTTCACAGAGATAACAATGGCTGGCCCATATCCTGACAAAGAAGAGGTAAGAGCGCGCACAGGCAGCAACACGCGCCTCATTTTTTAATAAAAGCACGGCGGTTGAACTGCCAATAGTCAAAAGGTGTCCCTGGGCAAATTCATTAAAATGTATACTTACAAAATGTCTCGCAACAGCTAACCAAGATGGGCAGTCCTCGCATAGACACTTGTAGAGATTAGATTAATATACTCCCGGCGAAGTGAAGTTATAGGCTTACTTCATATCCGACGTTGACAGAGGCACTGCCAAAACAATTTCCGATGTCTTAAAAAAAATATATCCTTGAGCACTGCAAAAGAAAATCCATAAAGCACATTGTAAAGACCTCAGCATTTTGCTTGTACCAGAAGTAGCAAGCAACGCAAAGCTGTGGAGAGTGGCACACCTGGACTGACAGGAAGGCACACTGAGTAGAAAACACTCTTCAGCACCCACTTTTAGGAAAGTCTTGAACTTGAACACAGATATAGATTAAAAAAAACTTCTTGAAATGCCATCTCTTTCAAAACAGGTTCTTCATGCACTGTAGCTGTTTGCTGTGGCACTGTCGACGTCTGTTGTGACGTAGGATCTCATGCAAGATGTAGGCAGCCTTGAAAATAATTTTAAAGATGTTGTAGGCACAGAGATCAAGGCACAGGACGCCTGGGCTGGGCTGTCTGGTGTAGTAGACACTGGTGGGGCTGTGAGGCGTGCTTGACTGGTTTCTTGCTTGACTGGTTTCTTTTCCTTGAGTTTCTTGATACGTGTTACTCTTTGTTAGTAAATGTAGTAGGTCCTTTCCTCCACGTAGTCCTGCTGTACTCCACATCCTTAGTTGGCATCCAACTACCTTTAGTGTGAGATGAGCTCCAGATCGTCGCCAAAAATGTAGTGGGTTGGCCTGCATGTTCAGGTGATGAAGTAGACATAGCCAAGATGATTTTATGTAGTTTATTAAGTCCATAAGTAGAAGTTACAGCAAGCTAGAACAAGCCCCACCAGGAGCAGCCTCCTAGCTGCTCAGCCCATCTTCTAACTGACACAGCCACACACCAGGCACCCAAGCATTCCACTCATGTCACTCACACCAACATTCTACATGGAACACTCACACTGGCTGAGCAGCTAGGTACAGAATGAAAGGGAACATATAAACATGACCTGAGGATACTACACACTGTTTTACTGATGCCAGCATCCACACCAAGGGCTATATCTGAAGTCCACTAATGCAATATGGAAAGATGAGAGCTTATAATTAAAAGAGAAAACCCCAGTCGAAGTCTTTCATCCGGCCTTATGGTCTTGGTTGCTTGTTCCTGGCACAGAATGGTCTCTGATGTGTGTCATCTTCATCTGCCTGTCCCGCTTCAAGGACAAACTCTCATTTACATGAGCATTTTAAGAACGTCGTGGCATGGATCACCTTGAGTCCTCTGCACTGCATTCATTTTGTGGATACAGTCTCGATCTGATCAGTTGTAGCATCTCTTGCCCAAAATGTGAGTACAGTAATATGGGTGTGGTGTGACTTATGTCTATTGGATGGATTGAATTTGACAACACGTCATTAGCCACCACCTCCAATTCATGTAATAGAGGAATGGGTTCAAATGATAAAAAGTTCATTTAAAATATTTCTAAGTTGCAAATAAATTTGTGTATAGTTGCATCATTACACCAATTACAAGATGCAAACAGGCATAAAACGAACAGATGTTGTGATGGATATTAACTCCAGCTATTTGTTAATGGTTGTTGGTGGTGCTCTTGGGCTTCAGAAATTAGCAGACAACAGGTGTAAAAGAGGTTACATCTATCTAAATTGGCGCTAAGTCTCTATTACTGCAACATTCTTACAAAAGACCATGTAAAATGAATCTAACCCTTTACATAACAGGGAGAACTACCCAATGTCAAACTGATTCCTCGACAAAGTTTTGAGGTGGGCACATTTATTCACTGAATGTGGTTCTCGGTTGACCACTATGTGTCACTGAGTACCAGTAAAGACACTTTACTCTAAGTATTTTGGGAGCAAGGAACTGCAGCACAGAGCTGGGAGTCCATACATTATGCATTTGCTTCCATATTTGTGTTTGCACCTCTTAATCACATTAACACATGTAAATGTGACTATCCTCTGAGGGAAAGCTGTGGAAATGTAAAAATGGGTATCTTGCCTGTGAGATAGCATAGAAAGCTTGTAAAAGGGTCTTTCTTTTGTTAGAGATGCCTACAAACATTTGAGATGTATCTCCTTTTTGGCAAAGTATAGAAAAAATTATAATGTGACTCTCGTCTATGGAAGAGTCTTTAGATGTTGTAAATTGTGCTCTCTTTGCTGGGGAACTTTAAATATTTGCTTCCATTTTGTAGTAAAAAATTATCCCAAAATATAGTCTGCTTGGCTTGGGCTGGTCAAACGTATTCAGTATTTTGGCTCATGCTCCACAGCCCCTCCTTCTGCCACTGCCACCATAAATGGCAGCAATGGCTGTTGGGTTTGATGCACTCGTCTTGTCTTAACCAACTAGAGTGTGGAGTGGTTAATTTTTGAACACCAGTTTTTCTATATTACCATATACCTTTCTTTAGGCACACAAAGAGACCCTGGAAGCACGCGGCACCCATTCCGCTAAGCATACCTCACATATCACGTAAGGACTTTATGTTGGTAGGACAAGCCTTCATCCTATTGCTCATTGACTGCAGGCATGCCACTCTGGTCCCTATATATTTCCTTGACATCATTGTATTCCATTGTCAAAGCAACCGTAGATTGATGTTAGGTGTATATTAGTCTGGCCACATCATACAGGGAAAGCCTTGATTTGCCTTTCCAGCCATGATTGCATTTTAGACTGGATGCACCACATACAATGCTCTCTACACTCCAGTCAAACAGCGTATCTGAAAGATAAACTGAACATTGCAAGTGGATGTTAAACAAAAGGAAGTTATGCCGTTCCTCTCTTATAAAACTGTACGGAAGTACAGAGTCAGAGAAGACAGGAATCCCAAGTACCCCGAGGATTGGGGTCCGTGTGGGGAATCCATATTTCGGATAATAATGCCCTCACACACCCTTGCAGGTGTCATGCTTCATCATCTGGGCTGCTCCTCGTCGGGTCGGCGGTGCAATACCCGACGGGCTCCCTATAATAGGGGCTCTTTGTCGGAGATCTTTTTATCCAAATGCCGTATGGTGAAGTGCGGGTATAGGGGCAGAATTGTGTAGAATAGTGAAATAGATTAAAATAGGGATGGGAGTGCCGAAGTAAGCAAGTTTTATTCTGGGGGTCTCCTGCCCTAATTAAAAAATAAAGAACATAAAACAAGGCACTAACCCGAGTGTAATGTCTCGTGTAGTGTAATTCCTCGTTTCACTCAGTGTGGGTCAACATGTTTCTCGCTCTAGGATTGTTATCCTCGTGATTCTTCAGGACCTAAACAATAATAACTATCTACACCTAAGTTGTGTAGTGGAATTATCTACTCACGATAGTAGTGTAAAATGGTTATAGTACCTGGATCTACCTATTGGAGGAGACAAAAACATATAGATATCATTCAGGTTGAGATGGTACAATAAGCATAGGCACGTTCTAATGGTGACTCTGACTTCTAATCAAAAAACATGTGAAGTGAACGTTATTACGTTAGAGGATTAAAATAATGAAAAACAAGTGGTGGGTTTCCATAGTGAGCTAATGTGACTATAAGCCCCTATAGAATACAGTGATGCAGCAGAAACATTATCAGGTACTCACCCTAATCAGTATGATCCCCAGGCATCAACAGAACCCGGTGGGATTTGCATAGCGCTTGATTCCTAAAGGTTGTAGGACTAAGCAGATACACAATTTGTATGTCAAAAGTAAAGCAAAAAGTTGAAAGTCTCTCTTGAACAGTAGTGCCCTTGTAGACAATGTCTGGTATGGTTCCCTGTATAGGCTCGAGCAAGTCGTGAGACTGCGAGGTGTGCAGGGGAAGGTTGGTTGTGGGATTGGTATTGGGGAGGAGAGGAAAGAGCGTAAGGTCGGCTCTTGTTAATGCGGGTTATAATTGGTATACCACATGGAAGGATTATTAGGAAAAGCGGGCAGATCAAGGTGCAAGATCGGTTCTTAGATGTACACATTCCATAATGATCAGAGAAAAATTTACTATGCGTGAAAACACTTTCAGTCAGGTTTGCACATAGATTGGGGAATTTTATTCAAGAGGATGTTAGAAAGGCTCCAAATCCTTTTCCCTTACTACACCACATTCCTGAAAATCTATATTTTTAACTTGCTTCAATTGCTGGATCTATAATGATCTATATTAATTAACATATTGAGGGTCTCTGTGCTTTTGAATTCGATTTGCCTCGTTTTATGTTTATTTGTATTTCTGTGATGCTCAGTGTGAAGTGCTCTGCTACCTATTTGGTGAGTTACGCACTACACTACAGAAGTACTTATATTAATTAAAACAAGCATTTGCAATGCAATAGGTCTCGCATTTATGAGAGTTTGAGCTATTGGCATTGTAAATTACAATGCCTTTTATTTATGTGTTGTTTTTAAAGCAGATAAATAAAAGGCATTGTCATTTACCATGTCAATAGCTTAAACTCTCGCAAATGCGTGACCTATTGTATTGCAAATGTGTGCCATATATTTATTTTAAAAGCGTTAGGAGAGAGCGTGTAAGTGTTAAGAGAGAGCGTGTTCTGCCTCGGAGGCTGTAATTAAAGCCTATCTAGAAATAACACACGTAACGGGGGTGTCACCATGGGAGGTTACAAAATGATACAAGGAGGTACTAAGGAGGGACTTCTAACCCTTTTGACCAATGACCAGCCACAGTTTACGGTGGACAATGACACAAGCCAATGAAAAAATATGGGCGGAGAGTGGGTGGAGCTTCAATTTCCCACCTCAATACAGCATGTTTCGCAGATCAGAGCATGCACTGCCCAGGCTCGACCTAAAAATACATTCTTATACACATGTGGTGCTGACCATTGATTACTTGCTAAAGAAATATGGCACTGTATCATCCTTCATTATGATGGGATCCATGACCAGTTTCTTTAACATGTAAGGTGCCTCCACCGCCATATTATGCCACAAAATACAGCTGTTGTCATGCTCTAGAATGCTGCAGCAGTTGTGGGTGGTCTGTGTGGCTATTTCCGTAGGCCTGGCCCCAGATGTTTATCTTGTTCCGGGCCAGCTTGTGTATGGTGGACAACAGAAGCAACTGCATATCCCCAGCAGCCCTTACACTGCTCATATGGAGGACTTCTTGGAAATGCACTTCTTACTTAAAAGCGCTGCACACCAACAGATTTAGTTGCAATTTATGGTTGCCAGTTGATACTTAGATCTGTCCCCTTCTTTGCTTGAGCTCACATATTCCTTTCTTCAATGGAACTGCATCAGACCCTTGTGGAAATTAAGCTAAACTGGTAGTTTGACGCAGCACTGGTGGGAGGGGGGCTGGCTGAACTAGTTTAGAGTCAACGACTTCAGTAATTTCATTGTATTATAGTATTAGATGGGTACTTGTATCATTGTACTCAGACATTTATTTTTTGGTAATGCACTTCCACTTGGTTGTTCTTTGGCCGACTATTGATTGTTGTGCTCTCCTGTGACCATTAACATTTGCAGGCTAGAACATGTATGCATCAATGCACACATTGAACAAGCATGTGGCAGGTTGCCAAGAACTTCTACAGCTTTTCATGCAGACCATTACAATATTCACACTCTTCCCTTTTGTAACATGGATGATTGCTCAAACTGCCACCTGATGGAAAAGGTAGAACTTGATCATGGTATGAGGTGTACTTGATCTAACTAATATCGATTGTTCATCTTTCGCAGCAACTCAAATAACTGCTGGGTAAGCAATCACCAAGATGCTCTGACAATATATGCAGGGGGGTTTCCTGGTCTGTGTGTGTTTGTGGCTATTATTTTTTTGGCCTACAAAAGAGTAGTGGTATTTTGATATGGGGTTTTTGATGGAATATGTGTGTGTGAACCCTAGTCAAAATTATTTCAATCGCGTTGCTCTCTCCACTGCGATCACAATAATTCTAGGTGTAAGTCTTAACAGAAACAGTCATTTGAAGATTTGCCTCCTAATGTGTGTGAGGTAATGTCACAGTAATGCATCATTCCAGAACACTTTATGGAAATTTGTGGATGTTTTCGAGACATTGAAGACTTGTGGTTACACGAGTACAATATGTACATTATAATTTGCATTTCACTTTTCCTAGTCAAGGTTGCTCTCCTCCTTCTTGTTCTGTATTTCTCTTCCTTCCCTCTTCCTATCTTGTCTTTCATTAAGTTTTGTGTTTGTCTGCATTTTTGGGTCTGGCTTGGACACTAAGTTCCTGTAGACCTCATGTGACAAATAAAAACAGAGGTTTGAGAATTACTATTGAGAGAGGAGTATGGCTCCATCAAGATGTTGATTCTCTTGAACACAGATTTTGGTTGGGCAGAAGTTGTGTGCTTCCACTACTGGAAAAAAATGTTTCTATTGCACCTTTTGCATTGTGGGAAAAATCATGTTCATAAAACAGGACTAAGTTAGTTATGGTGACAAGTCATTGATCAAAGCTATTGGCCTGATCTGTTCATTATGAAACTTTATGTCAAAGGCAGTACACTTAATTACTGTGAAAACTATATGTAAAAGCCGATAGACCTTTATAGGCGGATTGTAATTACACTGTTTTTGTTTAAAAGCTTGTATACTGGTATTTTGCTACAGAAAATCTGACAGATTACCGTAGTAGTCAAGTGTTTTGGTGGTGCGTACCCTCTGTGACAAACCTCAGAAGGGTAAAATCCTTGTTATGTCATTTTAGGAAGAGGTGAATATTGTTTTCCCAACTGTAATATGGCACATATTTGTTATTTTATGACTGCATATGCTACTTGCCTTGTGAGAAAGCTTATGTAGAATGCAGAACTCAGTAGGCTTGATTGGTTATGGTGACAAACCAGCGATAAAATCTCTAGGCCTATATTGGTTCATTGCTTAAAGTTATGTAGGAGGCCGTAAATCTAATCTGTTTATTACGAAAACATATGACAAACCCAATAAGCCCTGACTTATTTATTATAAAGATAGTGCTAAAAGCAGTAAATCTTTAGGGAGGAATTGTTATTACACTGCATAAAGCCTGCAGGCAGTTATTATATTACATGTATTCCCACAGATTATTGTAGTAGCAAAAGTTTTTGTATTTGTTTACCATTTTGGTTTCCCCTCTGATAAACCCTGCAGGTACAAGATTTGAAATTTGATTATCCTTGTTACCCTCTTAGGAAGAGTTGAATATTCTTTTGACAACTGTATTTTTTTTTGTTTGCTTATGATGTATGACATGATTGCTAAAGGTTGTCTTGTCGGAAAGGATTTGCAAATTTGAGTGGGCCTGAGTTGGTTATGGTGACAAGCTAACAATAAAGGCTCTAAGCCTAACTGGTTCTTTCTGCGAAATGATGTCAGATGTCATAGTTATGATATGTTTGTCACAAAATGTTATAACAAAGGTGATAGGTCTGACCAATGAAATGTGAACTGCATTTAATGAAAGCAATAAGCATTTAACCAGTATTATGTTATGTGGAATCACACGGATTACCATAGTAGACACAGTTTATGCTGGATACCTCTTCTGTAAAAAGTTGGTGCTGAAAATTTGTAGTGTGATAAGGGTTGTTTGGCCGTATCAGAGGGATTGCATGTTGTTCAGTTAACTGTTATTATGTGTATGTTTGTAATTTTAGGACTGTTTGCTGATAGTTGGTAGATTATGTGTATTACAGGAGGGCTGATTTAGTTTTGGCAAAATGTCAATGAAAAAGGCCGTAGGCCTGATTGGTTCATTGCTACTAGTTACTTTAGATGTCATAGCTTTAATCGGTTTACTATGAACAATTATGCCAGAAGTAGTAGGCCTGATTTATTTATTGTTATTAGTATGTTGAAGCCAATAAGACTTTCAAAAGGATTATTTGTTATTGCACAATGTTGACACCTGTAGACAGGTATTGTTTTACATCAATTATCATAGATTAATAGAACAGGTAAATGGTGTGGTTCTGGTTAACTTTCTGATAAAACCCATTTGGTAGAAGATTTGTACTGTGAGAATCCTCCATAGGTCCTGTTAGGAGGGGTTGTATATGTTTACCAGTCAGGAGACTATGAGTGTTACTGGATTACATAGGAGCAGAATGACAATAGTTCCAAACCCCCTCCTAGGACACCTCTGCTATAGCTTGATTATACCTTATGCAGACATGGCCCAAGGAGGAAAGGGGATGGGGACAGAGAAGAGACTGCCAAGATATGGTGTTTTCACTTCTATGGGCCTCGTGTGTGTTACTCCGTCTTCTGTTCAATTGACAATATTCTGGCCCCTTCCTTGGTGGAGTTAAGTTGAAAACTGTAAATGCAATAACAGGTCTGAGCATACGCATATATCTATATATTTGTATAAACACTTTGTTGTTTTATATAATGTCATTATATATTATAGTTTAATGCATTTTATTTTTACCCCAAATTATTCTTGGCAAAGCTCCTCTTATAATTTGTTGACTCTTAGTATCACTTCTTTTTAAATATGTACATTTGCCATTTTAAGTTATGCTTTAAAATATTCTATGTCTTTTACTTCCAGAGGAAGTACTTGCTGACTGAAGAAGACTGGAGACTGAATCAGCTGAGCCTTCCGCAACCAATCGTTGATAAGTATCTTATTATTTTTCTTTTATAAATTGCTCCTAGTATTAGATTTGAATCATTGTTTTGTTATTTCTTTAAAATGACTTACTTAGCTTCTCAGAATTTAGTAAAGAAATGACTCTTCTCGATTCTCTTCAGTCAGATGCGAACACGCGTTTGACTGAATCAGAGTTTATTCGCGAGTAACCTTTTCACCTGTCAGGAGAGGGTGTACCGAACGCTCATGCGCGTTTGGCAGACAAGAATATAATTAGCTTTAGAACTCTGCAATTGTACTCTATTGAAGACGTGCTCAATAGCGAGACACTATTAGAACTCTCAGAACATGCGCAATAGCATTTACCTGGAAATAAGCTATTCTCAAAATAAACCAAAGCAACTTCTGACGACGACCTCAAAGCTTCCTATCCTGAAATACTCTAACAGCCAGAGACACCACGGAAACCTCCTACTCCGGGAATCTCATCAGGTGAAGTGCGCGGTTTAGAACCAGTGCACGCTTTACATTCCAATCATGATTGGAATAACAACTAGTGCGCTGTTGAAAGAGGTGAGTTGGCAGACATCTTGGAATCCCAGTGCTGCCAAATAAACCTCCATTTTCCTCTGCCGCCCAAATACAAATGTTTCCTGAGACTTCTTCTTCTTCCCCCCAAAATGCTTCCAATGACAGGGTGATTGGTGGAAATCTTGCTAGGGATTCTGACAGTACCCCCTCTCAAGGAGGTTTCCTCAAATCGTGGTTTTGTTTGACATTTCATGTGAAAAGTTGTGATTAGATATGGAGCAAGAACGTCAAAATGTTTTTGCCAAGATCTTTCATCTGGTCCAAAATCCTTCCAGTCTATTAGATAGTGTAGCTCGCCTCTAACCTTTTTTTAATCCAGAATTCTCTTAACTTTACACTCATTTCCTCCTACTTCTAGAGGTTCAGGAGGAGTAGATAGTCTCAACTCTGGTGGAACATTCTTTAACAAAGAGACATGGAAGACTGGGTGAATCTCTAAGTGTTCAGGAAGTGTCTACCAAAAAGTTACTGGATTGATCATCTTCCTAATGGGACATGGTCCCACAAAGCATGTTTGGAATTTGCGGTCACCCTTCAATTTTTTTTTTCTCAACCAAACCTGATCACCTACTTGGAGGTTAGGTTTCTTTTGTCTCATGTTATCAGCAAAATGTTTATAATGGTCTTTGGCTAGTGTCAGATTTTGTTTGGCTGATTGATGGACCTTAGTTATGTATTGGGTAACATCTTTTACTGCAGGTACTTCTACTTCTTTACACTCGATCAGAGAATTTGGGTGTTGACCATAATTCATGTAAAAGGGTGAAACCTGTAGACACACTCTTAGCACTATTATGAGCAAATTCTGCTGTCCACAAGTACTCTGGCCAGTCACCTTCTATGTCCAATAAAAAGAGCCGGAGATATTGTTCCAAATCTTGATTGGTTCTCTCAGTCCGGGTGGAAACTAGTTGAATATCGGGTTTCTATATGTAAACTACTGGGCTCTCCAAAATTTGGATACAAACTGGGAGCCCCTATACATAACTATGATCTTAGGGATTGCATGAATTCAAATTATGTGTTGATTAAATAGTTGTGTCAATTGTTTTGCTGTGGGGATTCCTTTTAAGGCCATGAAGTGCGTCATTTTAGTGAAGGTGTCTACCCAAACTAAGATTGTATTGTAACCTTGACTTGAAGGGACATCAACTATTAGATCTAAAGAAACGGTGTGTCAAGGGTACGGGGGTATGGGTAGTGGTTGTAATAACCCTTTGGGAGCTTGCCGTTCAGATTTTCCCCGAGCACAGATCTCGCAGCCAATTATATATTGCTGTATGTCTCATATCTCAATTCATGTTATGTTATGTTATGTTATTTATTCTTTTGTATAGCGCACGGCTACTCAAAAAGAGTGTCCCGGCGCTTTTGGAGAAGGAGGACTGCAACACAATAACATAACGACGTTAAAAAGACAAAAGGACCAAAAGCCAGACAAATACATCCAAGAAAAAAACAGGCTACTGGGTAAACAGCCAGGTTTTAAGGCCTTTTCTGAAGGCCAGTAGGCTGGTAGCTCCCCGCAGAGTGAGTGGTAGAGAGTTCCACAACTGTGGCGCCAGAAGTCCAAAAGAGCGGCCTCCCAGGCGAGCTCTCTTTACACGCGGAACAACCGCCAGAAACAGGGATTCCGACCTCAAAGACCTGGTCGGCTGATAGATGACCAGTCTATTTTGCAGATACTTTGCTCTCACCGCGTGGAGAGCTTTGTAGGCTAGAGTCAGAGCCTTGAACACGATCCGTTTCCGGATCGGGAGCCAATGCAGAATTTTCAATAGGCCCGATACACTGGCCCGTCTATTTAATCCGAAGATAGCTCTCGCGGCAGCGTTCTGCACCACTTGGAGCCGCTGCAGCAAATACTCCGGCAGGCCCAGGTAAAGAATGTTAGAATAATCCAACCTGGACCCGATCAAAGCCTGCACTGTCAGCTTCCTATGCTCCTCAGACAGCAGGGGAAGGAACCTCCGCAGCATCCTAAGGATGCCGAAGCAAGTGCCCGACACCCCCAGGATCTGGGATTTCAATGTTAGCCCCTTATCCATCTTGACTCCCAGATTCTTGGCTACTTGGGAGGAACAAGACGGGGGAAACATACTAATTGGCCACCAGGCCTGCCAGTCTGGCTCTGTGTCGCACCCAAAGAAGAGTACCTCTGACTTATCGGAATTGCACTTGAGGCTGTTCAGTTGGAACCATTGAAAAACAGCCCCAAGGCAGTCCCGGATGCTCTCCCCGTTAAAGTCTCCTCCTCTCTTACATGAGAAGAGGAGCTGGGTGTCGTCGGCATAGGATACGATCCGGGCCCCATACGACTCCACCAATGCCGCCAACGGAGTCATAAAGATGTTAAATAGGGTCGGGCTCAAAATAGAGCCCTGTGGGACCCCGACTCCCAGAGGCGGCATCACGGCGGAGTCTGGCGAGGCCCAGACCGTTTGCCGGCGGCCGGCTAGAAAGGAGGCAAACCAGCCGAACACCGTCCCCCGCAGACCTATCTCAGAGAGTCTTGCGAGGAGGCCATCGTGGGGGACGGTGTCGAACGCCGCCGACAAGTCCAACATCACCAGCATGGCTTTGCCCCCCGAGTCCAGAACCCCTTTAATGGTTTCTGAGACCTCAAGGAGCGCCGTCTCTGTGCTGAGATGGGAGCGAAAACCTGACTGGGTGTCATGCAAGATCTCATTGGTCTCAAGAAAATTGGAAAGCACAACCTGAACGTGCTTTTCCAAAATCTTCGTGAGAGCCGGCAGCAGAGAGATAGGCCTATAATTGACCGGGGCCTTCGGGTCTAGGCCTGGCTTTTTGAGAAATTGAATCACCATCGCCTGCTTCCAGGCGTCCGGGACCACTCCCAGACTCAGCGAAAGATTTAACAGCGGGTTTGCCAGTGGATTGATCACCTCCGCAACTTTCGCTAAAAATTTAGCAGGGCATGGGTCGAGAGGCGAACCCGATTTAAGATTTCCCATTAGCGCTAAAGAGTCGGGGGCAGAGAGCGGAGGAAACACACTCAGCTTCACACCAGGCCCAGCCCGCGGGGATGAAGTGGTCTCCGGATTAGTCTGGCCCATGGGCCCAGGCGATGAAAAAGAAGCCTGTATGCGTTGGATCTTGCTCGTAAAAAAATCAGCAAGGTCCGAAGCCCAGGTACCAGACGGTTTTTCATCCGAGATATTAGACCGTGGGGAAATAAATTCTCTCACAATGGAGAAAATCTCCTTGCAGGAGTTAGGAGCCGCATCTATTCTCCTGGCTAGATAAGCTTTTTTTTCCAGGCGAATGTCCCGGTGATAGGCCTTGACCACCGTTTTATAGGTCAGCTTGGCTGCAGTATCATATTGCGCCCGCCAAGCTCTCTCGACCACCTTACACTGCTGCCGCGTAGCCGACAGTGCTGTGGTAAACCAAGGCGCAGAGACCCGTTTCGGTGTCAGGCGGGATGTCAGAATCGGGGCAAGATCATTCAGCCTGTCTAGGAGCCAAGCTTGCAGGGTCTCCAAGTCCCTATCCAGATCGCCAGAGAGGGAACATGGATAATCCACAGCAGCCTGGGCCAGCATCTCTGGGGTCACACGATGATATGCCCTATGGGCACGACCCCGTTGCTGTGCCAAGGCAGCCACCGGTTTGACTATGCCTTTGATCGTAAATTTGGCAAGCAAGTGGTCTGACCATAGTACTGGTATAATCTCAACCCCCTCCAGAGGGGAAGACGAGAACACCTGATCAAGAGTGTGCCCCTTCTCGTGCGTAGGCTCCTGCAAATGAGGAATCAGTCCCAACTGGGCCATAGCCTCAGAAAGTTTAATAGCGGCAGGGTCAGACGGATCATCCAACCGAAAGTTAAAATCTCCTGCCACGATGCAGTGTTCCGCTTTCAGGGCCAGCCCTAGCAACACGGAGTCCAGATCTTCCAAGAACGTACCGGGTGCACCAGGTGGTCTATACACAAGTAATCCCTTAACAAATTGATGTGGCGACAGAGTGATAGAAAAAGCGAGAGTCTCCGAGCCACGGATGTCTTTCCCTGGCAGGATCGCACAGGGCGTGCCTTTCTTAACCACCAATGCCACTCCACCACCCCTCCCCTTGGCTCTATCCTTCCTGAAGATGTTATAATCAGGCGGGATTGCCATAGCGACATCTGGGTTGGAGAATTCACCCCACCACGTCTCAGTAAGCATAAGACATAGTGGCTTCACTGTATCTAGAAGCTCAAATATGTCTTGCGCATGTTTACATGCTGACCTGGTGTTTAATAGCATGCAGCGATAACCAACATTGAGGATATTATTGTTGGGACGTAATAACTGATCGCGGTTAGGACGCCAGCCACATCCAGGGCAACAGAATTTCCCTCGATGGCGTCCGGGAAAGACCGTACAGCAACCTGAGGCCAGGGTATCAAAGGAGCGCAGTTCCCCAGGGGAATAATGCAGCACTGGTTTACCAAAGTGAGACATCCCTGGTGTTTTGAATCCTACCCGCCGCTCCGAACGCCTCCGGGACGCTGACGGGCGCAGACGGGCAGGACTCTGGCTTGACTCCGGCGCGAGTCCGGCGCTACCGCTGCGCGTCACCGCTGCGCGCAGAAGGCGAGCATTAAGTAGGGCTCACCTGTGGTCCTAGTGAGCGCTAGAGCGCTCAAACAAGTGGCACACTCGCTACTTACCACCTCCAAGATGGCGACCGGCGCCAAACACGAAGGCGCAAGGAAAGAAGCAACTGATCCGCAAAAAGCGCGGTGAGGGGCCCAATTTAAGGTGCAGGTATGTGGGCTCAAAGGTAGACTAAAAGCAAGGGCAAACACAATTAAAAACAAACAAAATACAGAAAACGGTATTTTTAAAACAGAAGCAGCGCTGTAGATAACAATTCCAACAGCATAGCGCGCGTGCGTGCTATTACCTTCTCCAAGGTCGAGCTACTGCCAAGCTCACCTTAAGTAGGGCTCACCTGTGGTCCTAGTGAGCGCTAGAGCGCTCAAACAAGTGGCACACTCGCTACTTGCCACCTCCAAGATGGCGACCGGCGCCAAACACGAAGGCGCAAGGAAAGACTGCCACCAAAACCTCCTTTTGTTCAGATCCTCTGTCTTTTGTATTCCTTTATATCCAGCTAAAGGACTGTCATAGCATTCGTACATTACTTGTGTCTGCAAATCCTTTGAGGGTACATATAAGGCTTCATCCAGGTAAGGTAATCCAACTCGGATCTCTCTCCTTGGTTTTCCATTAGCCCATTCTCTCAATTCATCACCCTTCAAAGACTGTCGAGTTTGTTTTTCAAAGGTCTCCTCAGAGATTGCTCCACTAAATTTTCTTGAGGTATTTTCTGATCTTCAATTGATCTTTTTGGATTTTCAGTGTCTAGCCTGGATAGGGCATCTGCTTTTCCATTCTTGGCTCCAGGTCTGTAGGTTATGACAAAATCATAATCTGAGAAGTATAAGGACCATCTGAGTTGTCGAAGAGTTAAGGTTCGTGCCAATTTTAGAAATTTTAAATTCCAATGATCTGGAAACTCAGACACTGTATGCCTCGCACCGATTAAATATTGCCTCCACTCCTTGAAGGCATCTTTTATGGCCAAGAGTTCCTTGTCCGTGATGGTATAGTTGACCTCCGTTGGATTTAATTTCCGAGAACGATAAACTACTGGATGCAATTGTCCTGTTTCCTTTTGCCTTTGAGAAAGGACCCCTCCAATGGCTAGCTCAGAAGCATCAGTCTGCAGATAGAAAGGCTCAGACGAATCTTCATAAAGAAGGACTGTATCTGTAATGAAACTCATCTTTAAAGAGTTAAAGGCTTCTTCCGCTTCTTCAGACCATTCAAAGGGTATTCCTTTTTTCAACAGTTTGGTAAGAGGTATGACTTTTTGAGAAAACTCATGTATTCATGTAAATTTCTCAAAAAACGTATGCATTTCTTTTACTGTGGTGGGCGATTTCCACTCTGTGACTGCCTTAATCCTTTGTTCATCCATAGTGATACCAGAAGGAGAGAGGACGAATCCCAAAAATTCCACTGTAGTGACATTGAACAAGCATTTCTCAAGTTTTGCATACAAGGTGTTTTCCCTGAACCATTGTAAAACTGACCTCACTTGCCTTTGATATTCCTCTTCGGTATCTGAATAGATCAAGATATCGTCAATGTACACAATTGCACACTTAAAATAAATTTGCCCAGCACATCGTTTATAAAATGCTGGAATGCAGCGGGGGGATTGCAGAGACCATATGGCATCATCTGGTATTCAAATAAATAGGCCTGGGCGAAGCACTACGCTACGCTCGCGTAGTTTGCGAAGTTCGCGCTACTTCGCACTACGCGAACTGCACGTAGCACAGTGCGAACACGCGTAGCGTAGTGTTGCGTAGTGCTGCGGTCATTTTTTGCTTGCTCGCGGTCCTCAACGTCAAGTCGGCGACCGCGAGCAAGCAAAATGACATCCCGGCGAGACTTTTTCCTTGTTCGCGATCAGCAACTGCAAGTTGGCGATCGCGAGCATGGAAAATAAACCTCCCGGCGAGATTCCCAACGCGAGGAGGTCAGGTTTCTCATTGCGAGTGGTCGCGTATGCTCGCGACCGCTTGCGATGAGAAACTACCAGTTCGCGTTGAGAAAGCTGAAGCTCGAGTAAAAATCTACTCGAGCAGCAGAAAACTACAGCTCGCACTGTGCAAGATGCCATTTTCAATGATTGCACAGTGCCGGTTGCTTGTCCGCACTGTGCAATCATTGAAAACAACATCTTGCACAGTGCGAACATGTTACTACGCAGTTCGCGAAGTGCTACGCGAAGCTCGCGTAGTGCGAACTTCACTTTGCGTAGCTTCGCGAAAACTACGCCCACCCTTACAAATAAACCATAATTGGTTCTAAATGCCGTTTTCCATTCATCACCCTTCCACAGTCTAATCAAATGATATGCCCCTCTAAGTTCCAATTGTGTAAATCTTCGCTCCCTTCACTTGATCTAGGAGCACGGAGATGAGAGGCAATGTATAACGGTAGGCAAGGTATAACGGTTTTTGATGGTAATTTTATTGATTGCCCTGTAGTCAATGCACGTTCTCAACTCTCCTCCTTTCTTTGGCTTGAAGAAGAGTAGTTAAGAAACTGGAGATTGGGATGGTCTGATGAACCTGTTGTCCAAATATCTCTTATGATAATCCTTCAGATGTTGGTTCTCTTTTACGGTCAGGGCATAAATCCGACTGCATGGTAAGTTCACTCCTGGCTCGAATTCTATCTTGCAGTCATAGGATCTATGAGGAGGAAGCCTTTCAGCTTTCACTTCATTAAATACATCTGCATAGTCCTCATATTCCTTTTGAATTTCATTACTTTGTATTACACAGGCTGAGACTCCATTCTCACAAAGATTGGTCGCTGCGTTCCAATCTCGTCGGGAGTCTTTTTGAGTGAAGCAATTTTCTTTGCAATAATCTGAATACAATTCAATTGTTCTTGTATTCCAGTTTATAGTGAGATTGCGTTCTGTTAGCCAGGAGAGTCCTAGAATAAGTTGAAATTGTGGGGCATTGATCAGATTAAACTGCAGAATTTCCTGGTGTCCCTCTGAGGTTAATAGTCGTACTGGTTCAGTATGGCTGGTTGTGGGTCCTGATGCTAGATTGGTACCATCTACCGCTCAGACTGCTTCGCTTCCTTCTTTTCCTTTGGCCATTAAACCAATAAACTTGGCAACATTTTGATCACAAAAGCTCCCCATGGCCCCAGAGTCTATCATGACCGAAATTTCCTTCATGACAATATCTCGAAATTTCAAGGTCATGGACAGGATCAGATGAGGGGATGATACTGGTAAGGTATTAGCTAGGTGGTGATTGTTAGAATTGGGGGTCTCTAGTTGGCACAGGTAGGTACTTGTTACAAATAGGGGCCCTCTCCTCTAGTCAGGGTAAGAGGTACACTCCTAAAATAACCCCTGCTCACCCCCTTGGTAGCTTGGCATGAGCAGACAGGCTTATCTCAAAGGCAGTGTGTAAAGCATTTGTGAACACATACAGTAATCAAGTGACAACACTACAAATGGACACCACACAGGTTGTATATTTATAAAAATAAGTATCTTTTATATAGAGTTACCACAAGACCATAAACGACAAAAATAATCCACAATACTATTAGAAATCAAGAGTTCTTGTTAAAAAGGCTTAAATCAAGTTTCTGTGCGAGTCGGTAGCCCTGTCCGGCTACAGCATTGCTGAAATAACACAGAGTCTAACAAATCCAGCGGACCACGTCGGTCCGGGCCCACTCAAATGTCGACAGACTCAGTCACAGTACCTTTTACTTGAGGCGTTCGTCGCGGTGCAGAAAAGAAAGCGCTGCAGGACGTGTTGTCCCTCAATGCGGTGCAGGCAACGGCCCGTTGATGGAGTCGATGGGTCCGAGGCATACGTTGCAGGGCGAGACGGTGCTTCGATGCGGTGCTTGCAGCTTGCGGTGCGGCGACAGAGCCGGCTTGCGGGAGCTGGGGTCGATCAGTCCAGACAGCGGTACGAGTCAGGCGGTGCGTCGCGAAGGGTGCGAGCGTGCCCAACTCCGATGCGTTCACGGGACTTGAAGTCAGCAACAGTGATCGTGTCGGTCAGACCAGTTCGATTTGGTGTAGCGAGGCGCTGCACGTTGTGGTGTCCACAGGTTACGGTGCAGGAAACGGCTCGGTGACGCCGTCAGGACGGCGTCGGTGAGCACAGGGCTTGCGTTGTTCGATATGGACGTTGTTCGATGCGGTACCTACAGGACACCAGGCTGGTCGTGAGAGTCGGTCCCAGCTCCCTGCCTCTGTAGCCACTGAAACAGCGTTTCCAGCAGCAATCCACAAAGGCTGGTGAAGTCTACTGTTCCTGAAACTTCGGTCAGGGGGCAAGCTCTCTTGCAAACCCTTGGAGATCTTTGCACAAGTTGGTGAGGGTACACACACAGTTCTCCTCCCTCTCTTAGGCAGTAAGGCAACCACTGCAGGCCAATTCCCCAAAACAGCAACCAGGTGGGGATAACCTCTCCTTCAGTCTTCGTGGGTTCCTTCCTCAGCAGAGGTTTCTTCTTGTCTTCCCAAAAGTGATCTAAATTCTTGGGATCAGGGTACCAATACTTATACCCCAAAATCCTTTGTCCTCTGAGGGCAGAGGTGCCTTTGCCCAGTCGAAACCAGTTCTGGAGCACTTTGTGTACATGACTCCTTCTTTCCTTTCAGAGAGCAGGGCAGAGACATCAGACGCTCCACAGGGGGTGGAGCCAGCATTGTGGAGGGAAGGCATAGCCCTATTCAGGTCCCAGGTGCAACTCCTCCCACCCATCTGCATGGAGATCTCTCTATTCAGCCCTGGCTGTCTCACCCTGTCTCCTGGAATTTCCCCAGCCCCTGTTACTCAAACTCCATACAAGCAATACACAACCTAGCAGAGGCAGGCTTGGACAGTTAAGCAAGAAAATACCTACTTTTTAAAAGTGGTATTTTCAAACACAGAATGTTAAAACCAACTTTACTAAAATATGTATTTTATTATTCTGAGTTCAGGCATACTAAACTCGAATTTCTACCATGTTCCCTGAGTCAGTTAGGCTTATTAGATGTAATAATCAAAACTGCCCATTCTGGCCTATGGAGAACTGGTAGCCTTACAATAGTGAAAAACAAAAATGGCTGTAATTCACAATTAGGACATGCCACAGACATCATGGCTTGTCCTACCTTATACTTACAATGCACCCTGCCCTTGGGCCTACCATAGGGGTGACTGATATGAAGCAAAGGGAAGGTTTAGGGACTGGTAAGTGGGTGCACTTACCCAGTCGTCATGGCAGTGCCAGACTGCACGCAGGCTCTGTGATGGCAGACCTGAGGCACATGTTTACAGGCTGCTTCTGTGGGTGGCACAACCAGTGCTGCAAGCCCACAAGCAGCATTTGACTTACAAGCCCCGGGCACCTCTTGTGCACTGAACTAGGGTCTGACAGTGAATCAAATATACCCAATCATGGAATCACTCATTCATACAACAATTTACCATAGGGAGCACTCGCACTGTGGCACTGGACAGCAGTGGCACAGTGCCCTAAGCATCTTACACCAGAAAAACGTATGAGGCACAGCAACAAAATGGAAGGGAGACCCACGCCAATGGTGCCAGGTCTAACACGTGTCCCCTCCAGCTGAAATGTGGGGAGAACTACCCTACCTCCTGGGAGTTCTCATCACTAAGGCGGAAAAATCTGGACAGACCATCAGCATTGGCCTGTTCTGTACCAGGGAGATGTTCCACCGTGAAATCCATCCCCTGTAGGGAAATGGACCACCTTAACAGCTTTGGATTCACACCCCTCATCTGCATCAACCATCTGAGGGGCCTGTGGTCTGTCTGAACCTGGAAGTGAGTCCCAAACAGGTATGGCCTCAACTTCTTCAGTGCCCAGACCACAGCAAAAGCCTCACGCTCAATAGCACTCCACCTCTGTTCCAATGGAAGTAACCTCCTACTGATGCAGGCTACTGGTTGATCTAGGCCCTCCTCATTTATCTGTGACAGAACAGCCCCAACACCATGCTCTGAAGCGTCTGTTTGTACTACGAACTCTTTGGAGAAGTTTTGCCAGGAGCACGGGCGCCGTGCACATAGCAGTTTTCAGGGCCTCAAAAGCTTTCTGACAGGTGTCAGTCCAAATCACCTTCTTGGGCTGCTTCCTGGAAGTCAGCTCAGTCAAGGGTGCAACAATGTTGCCATACCCCTTGACAAACCTCCTATAGTAACCTGTGAGTCCTAAAAAGGCTCTCACCTCTGTCTGGGTTTTGGGGGGTTCCCAAGCCAGGATGGTTTCAATCTTGGGCTGTAGGGGCGCCACCTGGCCGCTCCCAACCTGATGTCCCAAGTACACCACGGAACCCTGCCCGATCTGGCATTTACTCGCCTTGATCGTGAGGCCTGCCCTCCGCAGCACCATCAACACTTCCCAGAGGTGGCACAGATGTTCTTCAAAACTGGCACTGAACACTGCGATGTCGTCCAGGTAGGCGGCACTGAATGAGTCCAGTCCAGCCAACACCTGGTTGACCAACCTCTGGAAGGTGGCAGGAGCATTCTTCATCCCAAAGGGCATTACCCGGAACTGGTAGTGCCCATCTGGTGTGGAGAAGGCTGACCTCTCTCTTGCCCCATCAGTCAAGGCGATCTGCCAGTACCCAGACGTTAAGTCAAACGTGCTGAGGTACCTTTCAGCCCCTAGCCGATCTACGAGCTCATCAGCTCTGGGGATGGGGTGCGCGTCAGTCCTGGTGACTGAATTGAGCCCTCGGTAGTCCATACAGAACCGGAGTACTGGTGTGGCACCCGGTGCGACAGCCTTTGGGACCAAGACCACTGGGCTGGCCCAAGGACTGTTAGAGGACTCAATCACCCCTAACGCCAGCATCTTGGAGACCTCCTCCTTGATGCAAGCTCTCACCCTGTCAGTCACCCTGTACGTTTTGTGCTTCACAGTTGTACTGTCCCCAGTGTCCACATCATGGACACACCAATCTGTGACACCGGGAACCAGGGAGAACAGATCAGAAAACTGTCCCAGCAACTAGCGGCAGTCATTCTGTTGCTCAGGGGTCAGGATGGAAGAGAGGTTGACACCATCCACTGACCCATCTTGCTCTTTCGCTGACAGGAGGTCAGGAAGGGGCTCGGTCTCCTCTTCCATTCCAGCATCTGTAGCTAGGAGCATGACCACCTGGGGCCTCTCCAGGTGGGGCTTAAGGCGGTTGACATGCAGGACTTTCAAGGGGTTCCTGGGAGACCGCAAGTCCACCAAGTAGGTAACTGGACTTTTGCACTCCACAACTTCAAAGGGGCCGGTCCACTTATCCTGGAGCATACAGGGCTCCACTGGGGCCATGACCCACACCTTCTGACCAGGTTGAAGCTGAACCAGAGTGGCATTCTGGTCATACCACCGCTTCATCTCCTTCTGGCTGGCTTCCAGATTCGCCTCAGCGAGTTGCCTGAATCGCCTAGTCTGGTTCCTAAAGGCCAGCATGTAGCTATATACATCCTGGGGAGGTTTCCTGGGAGATTGCTCCCAGCCTTCTTTGACCAGACTTAGAGGTCCTCTCACTGAGTGTTCCTAGAGAAGCTCAAAGGGGCTGGACCCTAGTGATTTCTGTGGCACCTAACGGTAAGCAAAGAGCAGGCATGGTAAGAGGACGTCCCACTTACGCCTCATAGGTTCCTCAAGACCCATTATCATGCCTTTAAGGGTTCGGTTGAACCTTTCAACCAGCCCATTTCCTTGGGGGTGGTAAGGAGTGGTGAACTTGTAAGTTACCCCACACTTCTGGAACAGGGACTTCATTTACTTGGAAATGAAGTTGGTCCCCCGGTCAGACACCACCTCGAGGGAATCCCACTCTGGAGAAAATTCCTATCAGTCCTCATCCCACCACGGGGGCCGTCACTGTCCTCAGAGTTATGGCTTCCGGGTACCGGGTGGCATGGTCCACCAAGACCAGGATGAACCTGTTGCCCATGGCTGTCTTGGGTCAATACCCACCCGTTCAAAGTGGGTGCTGACTACAGGGAATGGCTGTGGAGGAGCCTTTTGCTTCCTCCCACTCTTTCCACTTGCCTGGCAAGTCTGACATGTCCTGCAGTTAGTGTCTGAACTCCTACGTGTTTGGGGTTAATCAAAGTGGGTGACAACCCTCTCAAAGGTCTTGTCCTGCCCCAAATGTCCTGCCAATGGAACATCATGAGCCAGCCCCAGTAGGAAGGCTCTGAAGCGCTGGGGTACCACCAGCACACGGGCTGACCCAGGCTCAGCAACCTTAGGCTCTGAATACAGGAGGTCGTTCTCCCAGTAAATCCAATGTGACCCAGACTGATCACCTGCTGCCTGGTCTGCAGCCTGTTGCCACAAACCCATGAAAGTAGGGCATTCTTTCTGCTCCTGGCAGAATTCCTCCCTGGAGGGTCCTCCTTCCTGCTGCCAATGGGTCAGCTCGGGCAGCTCCCTCAGTTCAGCTACCTGTTCCCCTGTAGGTTCCAGGGCATCCCCCTCAGGGTCTGCTCCCTCCTGGACCGTGGGAACATCGGGGGCTGGTTTCCCGCACCCCCTCCCTCTTCTCTGCAAGGCAGGCTCCTGGGCCCCCCTCTCGGGTTCCAGGACCTCTTGAGTACATTTACTCGCTGCCATGGACCGGGTGGCCACACACGCCAAGTCAGGCAAACCCAACATTTAAAAATGAGCACTTTGCTCCACCTTCGCCCAAGGGGAGCTCTCCAAGTCATTCCCTAACAAACAGTCAACAGGCATGGCGGGCCTCACAGCTACCTGAAGAGTACCAGAGACCCCCCCCCCCTCCACTCAAAGGGAACCTAAGCCACTTTGCAGTGACTCTCTGTGTTGTCAGAAGCAACAACGGGGTAGAATGCTCCAGGGACAACCTGCTCTTGAGACACCAGGTGACACTTGGCAGCTGTCACACTGGCTTCTGTATCTCTAAGAGCCTCCACTCTATGGCCATTGATGGTCACCAACTGCCTGTATTTTTTAGTGTTATCAGGCAGCTGGGTCCTGGGGACCATATCACAGTCTCCTAATGAGACAAGGGACATCTCTGCAGGACCCCATCCACCTTGGGCACCCATCTCCTCACCCAGGGCTCCACTAGACATCTGCCGAGGGCCTGCACCAGTGGGTGCTGGTTTTCCAAACAGGCGACATTTGGAATCATTCGCAAAATGACCCAGGTCTCCACATTTGTAGCATTTCAGGGGTCCCCTTTGAACAGGTGGACCTGTCGGGCACCCTGGTGGTTTCTGTGGGGGAGGCTGAGAACCTTTCCCTTTGTTCCCTTGGGGATTACATTGGGGCCTTCTTTGTAGCTCCCTTTGTTTGCCCTTGTTCCCCCCACTCTTCTGCTGGGGACCCTGCCCACCCTTGGCTGAGTCTCCCACGTGACCCTTGTGGACCCTGGTACTGACCCAGCGGTCCCCCTCTTCAGCAAGCTCTCTAGAATTAGTCGGCCTACTATCAATCAGGTGCAGGCGTAGCTCAGGAAAACAGTTACTTGACAAGTGCTCCCATGCAATCAAATCAAGAAGTCCCTGAAAATCATCAACTTTGCTACCCTTCACCCAACCATCTAATGCTCTGCAGAAAAAAGTGACATATTCAACCCAGGTACTGTTCTCTATCTTCCTACAGCTCCTGAACCTCTGGCTATATAACTCAGGAGTTAAACCATACCTGGACATTAAGGCATCTTTCATGTGGCTGTAGGAATTATATACTTCAGAGGGTAAATCTAGCAGGGTGTCCCGCCCCTCACTAAGGAACCTCCCCCACAACCCCGCTCCCCAATCCTTCTCAGGGACCCGGTGGGAAGACATGGCTACTTCATAGGCCTTGAACCACTGCCCTATGTCATCATTTAAAAAAAAACTCTTTTACCACATCCATGGAAATATATGCTCTAGCTTACACAGGCACTGACGGTGTGCTGCCACCAGAGGGAGTAATCTCTAAGCTCCCGGCCTTTAAATCCAACTCTCTCAAAACCTTGTCATGTTCAAACTGCAATCTTTTTTCCTCTAGAGCCAATTTCTTACTTTCTAACTCCAGTTGCCCATTCAATTTGAGCTTGGCCATTTCCATTTCATGCATCCTGTTTTCTTTCCTGTCTGCCAACTCTTCTGGGGACAGGCCTCGGGCAGAAACACTGCTACCCATCGGGGAGGTTGCACCCCTCCCTTCTGGACCGCTCTGCATCCTCATCCTCATTCTCATTTTCAGGGGCATTCCTTGCCTCGACCCAGGCCCTCAGCGCCTTTTGGAACTGCTCCTTCCTGGAGAGTCCGGTCATGGAAATTTTAAACTTTTTGCAGAAGCTCCTGAGCTGCTTGTTGGTGTAGCTTTCTATTTTCTCTTTCTCCCAATCACAGTCAACAGATGCAATGGATGCTGCCGTTTCCATGGTGGTTGAACGAGGCATTACTTTGCAAAATTGGAGATCCCTGGTAAAAACAAGTATTAGAAGTATGTGGTTGCGTTATGGTCTGCCCTCACTAAGTAGTGTTCACCAATCACTGTATATGAGTCACAAATGCAAGCCCAGGATCCCACCGCTGCTACCAATGTTAGAATTGGGGGTCTCTAGTTGGCACAGGTAGGTACTTGTGACAAATAGGGGCCCTCTCCTCTAGTCAGGGTAAGGGGGAACACTCCTAAAATAACCCCTGCTCACCTCCTTGGTAGCTTGGCACAAGCAGACAGGCTTATCTCAGAGGCAGTGTGTAAAGCATTTGTGAACACATGCAGTAATCAAGTAACAACACTACAAATGGACACCACACAGGTTGTATATTTATCAAAAATAAGTATCTTTTATATAGAGTTACCACAAGACCATAAACGACAAAAATAATCCACAATACTATTAGAAATCAAGAGTTCTTGTTAAAAAGGCTTAAATCAAAGTTCTGTGCGAGTCGGTAGCCCTATCCGGCTACAGCGTTGCTGAATTAACACAGAGTCTAACAAATCCAGCAGACCGCGTCCGTCCGGGCCCACTCAAATGTCGACAGACTCAGTCACAGTACCTTTTACTTGAGGCGTTCGTCGCGGTGCAGAAAAGAAAGCGTTGCAGGACACGTTATCCCTCGATGTGGTGCAGGCAACGGCCCGTTGACAGAGTCGGTGGGTCCGAGGCGTACGTTGCAGGGCGAGACGGTGTTTCGATGCGGTGCTTGCAGCTTGCGGTGCAGCGACAGACCCGGATTGCGGGAGCTGGCGTCGATCAGTCCAGAGGAGCGGTACGAGTTGGGCGGTGCGTCACGAAGGGTGCGAGCGGTGCCCAGCTCCAATGCGTTCAAGGGACTCGAAGTCAGCAACAGTGATCGTGTCGGTCAGACCAGTTCGATTTGGTGTAGCGAGGCGTTGCACGTCGCTGTGTCCACTGGTTACGGTGAAGGCAACGGGCTCAGTGACGGCATAAGGATGGCGTCGGAGAGCACAGGGCTTGCGTTGTTCGATGCGGTGCCTACAGGACACCGGGCCGGTCGTGAGAGTCGGTCACGGCTCCCTGCCTCTGTAGCCACCGAAAGAGCGTTTCCAGCAGCAATCCACAAAGGCTGGTGAAGTCTACTGGTCCTGAGACTTCGGTCAGGGGCAAGCTCTCTTCCAAGCCCTTGGAGAGCTTTGCACAAGTTGATGAGGGTACACACACACAGTTCTCCTCCCTCTCTTAGGCAGTAAGTCAACCACTGCAGGCCAATTCCCCAAAACAGCAACCAGGTGGGGATAGCCTCTCCTTCAGTCTTCGCGGGTTCCTTCCTCAGCAGAGGTGTCTTCTTGTCTTCCCAAAAGTGATCTAAATTCTTGGGATCAGGGTCCCAATACTTATACCCCAAAATCCTTTTTCCTATGAGGGCAGAGAGGCCTTTGCCCAGTCCAAACCAGTTCTGGAGCACTTTGTGTACATGACTCCTTCTTTCCTTTCAGAGAGCAGGGCAGAGACATCAGACGCTCCACAGGGGGTGGAGCCAGCATTGTGGAGGGAAGGCATAGCCCTATTCAGGTCCCAGGTGCAACTCCTCCCACCCATCTGCATGGAGATCTCACTAGTCAGCCCTGGCTGCCTCACCCTGTCTCCTGGAATTTCCCCAGCCCCTGTCACTCAAACTCCAGACAAGCAATACACAACCTAGCAGAGGCAGGCTTGGACAGTTAAGCAAGAAAATACCTACTTTCTAAAAGTGGTATTTTCAAACACAGAATGTTAAAACCAACTTTACTAAAAGATGTATTTTATCATTCTGAGTTCAGGCATACTAAACTCGAATTTCTACCATGTTCCCTGAGTCAGTTAGGATTATAAGATGTAATAATCAAAACTGCCCATTCTGGCCTATGGAGAACAGGTAGCCTTACAATAGTGAAAAACGAAAATGGCTGTAATTCACTATTAGGGCATGCCACACACATCAGGGCTTGTCCTACCTTATACTTACAATGCACCCTGCCCTTGGGCCTACCATAGGGGTGACTGATCTGAAGCAAAGGGAAGGTTTAGGGACTGGTAAGTGGGTGCACTTACCCAGTCGTCATGGCAGTGCGAGACTGCACGCAGGCTCTGCGATGGCAGACCTGAGACACACGTTTGCACGCTGCTTCTGTGGGTGGCACAACCAGTGCTGCAAGCCCACCAGCAGCATTTGACTCACATGCCCCGGGTACCTCTCATGCACTGTACTAGGGTTTGACAGTGAATCAAATATACCCAATCAGGGAATCACTAATTCATACAACAATTTACACTCGCACTGTGGCACTGGACAGCAGTGGCACAGTGCCCTAAGCATCTTACACCAGAAAAAAGTATGAGGCACAGCAACAAAATGGAAGGGAGACCCACGCCAATGGTGCCAGGTCTAACAGTGATTTGTTGGAATTGTTTTCTCTTTTGCACACACCAATCCAACTCCGCTTACTGGTGGTGCTGCAAGTTTTCCTTTAACGGTATCTTGGGTTTTTTAGGACATATCTTCACAAAGAGTCTGCTTCCTCCACAATAGAGACACAATTTGTTTTGCCGTCTTTTCTTTTTCACTTCTTTGGTTAATGGGCCTCTTATTGTGCCTATTTGCATAGGTTCTGACCCACCCGATGTACTTTCCATAGGTTTAGATGAATCTGATTTAATTTTATCGAAACATGGCACATTTGATCTAAATTCTCTTTTCTTCTCACCTCGTCTCTCGTTTTGACGAAAGTCTATTTCTAAGACTAAGTCCACCAATGCCAAACTCTCTGTTGGACGATTAGGAATTTGTGCTAGTGGATTCTTTAATTCAGCTTTTAAACCTCCATAGAAGACCACAGCTCTTTTATTTTCTGGCCATTCCGTTTCCACCGCCAGTTTGTTGAACTGGGCCAGGTAAGCAACTAGCTCTCTATTTCCTTGCTTTAGTTCTAATAATTCATTATCTGTTCCTTGCAATGCCTTTCTTCTGTCAAATATTCAGAGAAACTCCTTTTTGAATTGATCTAGGTTGTAAAAATATTGGATCATCCTTTGCCACCAACGGCATTGACCACGACACTGCGACCCTTGACCCTCTGGTAGGTCGCTCCCCCCCGCTGCAGCTCCGCCTGCACCCCCGCTGTCGCCGCTGCCGCCAGAGAAGTCGAGGCCCTCCACCACCCGCAGGCTTCCACCTGCGCCTCATCCCTGGTGGCCAGTGGTGGCCGTAGGTTCGTTTCATTTCATTTCCCTTGTGCTGTCTCTTTGCCTTTTTGCCTCTATGACCCTGATTTGTGCCTGTAACTGCCCGTGCCCCCTGCCCCTCGCTCGCCACTCCGCTTCTGTACCCCCTTTTTTATTTCTGTACCACCTCGCCGTCCACGTGTTTAATTTGTGCCTGTGACCCTGTTTTGTCCCCCCGTTTATCTTCTGTACCACCTCGCCGGTCTCCTGTTCCCCATCCCTGCCGCTGCCTCCCCTGCGGCCCCGCCCCCTCCGCGCCCATTCGCCACTCCCGTCCCTCGCCTCCCGCCTCCCAGCTGCTCCTCCCTCCCCACCTCCCCATATATGGGGGCCGCTGCGCGGTGAGGCGAGCGACCCTTGACCTTCTGGTAGGTCGCTCCCCCCGCTGCAGCTCCGCCTGCACCCCCGCTGTCGCTGCTGCCGCCGGAGAAGTCGAGGCCCTCCACCACTCGCAGGCTTCCACCTACACCTCATCCCTGGTGGCCAGTGGTGGCCTCAGGTTCGTTTCATTTCATTTCCCTTGTGCTGTCTCTTTGCCTTTTTGCCTCTGTGACCCTGATTTGTGCCTGTAACTGGCCGTGCCCCCTGCCCCCCGCTCGCCGCTCTGCTCTGTGCCATTTCCCTTGTGCTGTTCCTTTGCTTTTTGCCGCTGTGACCCTGATCTTGTGCCTGTGACTGTGTGTGCCCCCTGCCCCTCGCTCGCCACTCTGCTTCTGTGCCCCCTTTTTTATTTCTGTACCACCTCGCCGTCCACGTGTTTAATTTGTGCCTGTGACCCTGTTTTGTGCCCCGTTTATCTTCTGTACCACCTCGCCGGTCTCCTGTTCCCCGTCCCTGCCGCTGCATCCCCTGCGGGCCTGCCCCCTTCGCACCCATTCGCCACTCCCGTCCCTCGCCTCCCGCCTCCCAGCTGCTCCTCCCTCCCCACCTCCCCCAAAGGCAAGCCCGTCTGTGCCCGTCCGCGCCTGGACTGCGCCCAGTGCCAGAACCCCTGGCCCCCGCGCCAGCCACGAGGACCACCGCCTCTGCTACGACGCCAAGGCCCTCATCGCTCTCAACCCAGGAAGGACCCACACCTGCTGCAAGGTCGCCCCGAGGCGCACCCACGGCCCCTTCACCTGCTGGAACTGCAACTTCTCCTGCCACGAAAGCGCCAAGACACCCACCACAACAGAAACCAACCAGCTCAGATGCATCCTGATCAACACTCGCTCCGCACACAAACACGCCGTCCAACTCTGGGACCTAGTCGACACTACATCTCCGGACGTCGCCTTCCTGACCGAAACCTGGATGAACGAAACCAACGCCCTAGCCATCCCAGACGGGTACAAGATCACCTGCAGAGACCGCGTAAACAGAGCCGGAGGAGGTATCGCCATCGTCCACAAAAACACCATCAAGATCTCTACAAACACCAACGACACCCTCAGCACCGCCGAACACATGTACTTCCAGATCCACACGGACCCCAAGACCACCCTAAGAGGCACCCTCGTCTACAGACCACCAGGACCCCGGGCTCAATTCTGCAACTCCATCGCCGACCTCATCAGCTCACACGCACTGACCTCCACCAACTACATCCTCCTTGGAGACCTGAACTATCACCTGGAGAACAACAACGACAGCAACTCCTCCACCGTGATTGACAATCTCGCCAACCTCGGACTCAAACAGCTCGTCACAACGCCGACCCACACTTGACGCAATCTTCTCCTCAAGCACCCACGTCACCTTCAGCCACGCCTCCGAACTCACCTGGACTGACCACCACTGCATCCATTTCTCCTTCCGAAAACCACTCACACACCACCGCACCCTACAGACCCCCCGCCGCCGCTGGGGCAAAATCACTGAAGAACAACTACAGGCAAGCCTCGCACTCAACCCTCCAACGAATCCCACCAACCCGGATGATGGTGCGCTCTCCCTCGAACGCTGGATGAACGACTGCGCCAACACCATCGTGCCGCTGAAAAACCCCACCAACAGAGGCACCAGCAGAAGAGTCAGCTGGTTCACCCCGGAACTCCTCGACTCCAAACGCACCTGCCGGAAACTGGAAAACACACGGAACAGGAACAAGACGCCAGACAGCCACACTGCCTACAAAGACGCCATCTGCAACCACCACCACCTCATCAGACCGCCAAAAGGACCTCCTTCACAGACCGCCTTGACAACAACGCACACAACAGCAAGGAGCTCTTCACCATCGTGAAGGAACTCTCCACCCCAGCTGCCAACGACATCCCACCATCACAAGCCCTGTGCGACTCACTCGCCACCTTCTTTCACCGGAAAATCACCGACATCCACGACAGCTTCAGACCCCGGATGACCCCTGCCGACCACACTGCACCGAACCCACCGCACCCCACCACCCACGAAACCCTGACAACCTGGGCCAACGTGAGCATCGAGGACACAATCAAGACCATGGGATCTATCCACTCCGGTTCCCCTTCCGACCCCCTCCCACACCACATCTTCAACAAAGCCAGCAAGTCCATCGCACCCCACCTGCACAAAATCATCAACCTCTCCTTTGAGACCGCCACCTTCCCTGAGAACTGGAAGCACGCAAAGATCAACGCCCTACTGAAGAAACCCAAAGCAGACCCGAGCGACCTCAAAAACGTCTGGCCCATCTCCTTGCTCCCCTTCCCAGCTAAGGTCATCGAGAAGATAGTAAACACCCAGCTCACGTGACACCGCGAAGACAACAACATCCTAGACCCATTACAATCAGGATTCCGCAGCAACCGCCCTCATCCCCGCCACAGACAGCATCAGGATCCTGGTAGACAACGGCAAGACGGCGGCCCTCATCCTCCTAGACCTCTCCGCCGCCTTTGACACCGTCTGCCACCGCACACCACGCACGCGCCTCCACGACGCAGGGATCCGAAACAAGGCCCTGGACTGGACCACCTCCTTCCTCTCCGGCAGAACTCAGAGAGTCTGCCTCCCCCCGTTCCGCTCTGAGGCCTTCAAGATCATCTGCGGCGTCCCACAGGGATCCTCGCTCAGCCCGACGCTGTTCAACGTCTACATGGCACTACTAGCACGCATCGCCCGACAACACGACCTCAACATAATCTCCCACGCCGACGACACTCAGCTGATCCTCTCCCTCACCAAGGACTCCCTCACCACCAAATCCAACCTCCACCAGGGAATGAAGGCCGTCGCCGACTGGATGGAGGACAGCTGCCTCAAAGTGAACACAGACAAGACGGAAATCCTCATCATCGGGTCCAACCCCTCCGCATGGGACGACTCTTGGTGTCCCATGTCACTGGGGTCCCCCCCGGCCCCCACCGACCACGCACGCAACCTGGGAGTCATCCTCGACTCGAAACTCTTCATGACCAAACAAGTCAACGCAGTCTCCTCCACCTGTTTCAACACCCTCCGCATGCTCCACAAGATATTCAGATGGATCCCGACAAACACGAGGAAAACAGTCACCCAAGCCCTGGTCAGCAGCAGGCTCGACTACGGAAACGCCCTCTACGCCGGAACCTCGTCCAAGCTCATCAGCAGATTACAGAGAATCCGGAATGTCTCTGCACGCCTGATCCTCGATGTCCCACGCCGCGACCACATCACCCCTCACCTGAGGAACCTGCACTGGCTCCCCGTCGACAAAAGAATCTCCTTCAAGCTCCTGATCCACGCACACAAGGCACTCCACAAAACCGGTCCAGCCTATCTCAACAGTCGACTCTCCTTCTACGTACCCAACAGGAAACTCCGCTCCGCTGACCACGCCCTGGCCACGGTCCCACGTATCCGGAGAACTACTTCCAGGGGCAGATCCTTCTTCCATCGCGCCGCCAAGACCTGGAACACCCTCTCCCTCCACCTACATCAAACCGAAGACCTGCTGACCTTCAGGAGACAAGTCAAGACCTGGCTCTTCGACCAGTAACTTCTTCCCCCCCCCCCCAGCACCTTGAAACCCACCCGGGTATGTAGTGCACTTTACAAGTTACATGATTGATTGATTTATTGATTGATTGATCCCCACTGAGATATGACAAAATAAAGGCAACACAAGATTCTAGGCGAGATGTATGACCATTGGCAATTGCGACTCGCAAATTGCGCCAAATTGCGAGTCGCAATTGCCAATGTACAACAGTTTCTGAGACACTGTTTGCGATTCCCAATGGGGTCGCGAATTGCATGCCTCATGCATATTAATGAGACTGTTGCAATTAGCGACCCCATTGGAAATGGCTTGCACTCCCAGGGATGGTAGGCTGCTGGGGTCAGTAGACCTCCATGTCTGGGACTGCTTTTAAATAAAGCAATTTTTGTTTAAAAATGCAGCCCGTTTTCCTTAAAGGAAAACGGGATGCATTTAAAGAAAAAAAATGAAACATTTTTGTTTCATTTTTTAAGGGCAGTTAGTGGTCCTAGGGACCACTGCCGGCTCTGAAAAAAAATTTTGCGCGCCCATTCAAAAAGGAGAAGGGGTCCCCTGGGGACCCCTTCCCCTTTGTAAATGGTTTACCACTCTCTTGAAGAGGGTGGTAAACTGCGAGTGTTTTGCAACCGCAATTGCGGTCGCAAAACATAGGGTTCAGACTCACTATTAGGACGGGACACCCTCGGAATGCCCCTTCCTAATAGCAAATCGCTAACCTTATTTTGCGAGTCGCTATTTAATTAGCGACTCGCAAAATAGGGTTGGTACATGGGCCACATGTTTTTTGCATGCGTAAACGTGTCTAAAACCCATTTACGCATGCAAAAATCTGTCGTACACCTGGCCCTGTGCATAGGGAGAAATTGTTGGGTGACACCTGAAATGGAGAGAACATTGAGTAAAGGAAATTTGGGTTTTTTGAGGGTCTCCACTAAAAAGCTCGGGGGGGGGGGTAATGGAATTGCTGGTGATAGTGAGGGAGCGACTTGGGTGGTAGTGAACGACATTGAAATAGTTGTAGGTCTAGTGTCCTCTAAAGTTTGAGTTTTAAACACTCCCCCAGAAACTATCTCACCCATCCTATTGGCTAGTTCCGAAGTTTCTCTTCTAGAAGTCATTATCTCCAATTTCAAGGTTTTGTTTTCTTCCCTTACAGCCTCTGGTTCCTTCTGAATACTCCCCAAAATTGCATTTACATTTTTTAGGTCAATACCTTCCGCCATTCTGCTCTGGTGTAATTTACCACGTGGGCACTTCACACTATCAGGAGACTATGAGTGTTACTGGATTACACAGGAGCAGAACAACGATAGTTCCAAATCCCCCTCCTAGGACACCTCTGCAATAACTTGATTATACCTTATGCAGACATGGCCCAAGGGGGGAAAGGGGATGGGGGAGGGTAGAGACAGCCAAGATATGGTGTTTTCACTTCTATGGGCCTCGTGTGTGTTTCTCCATCTTCTGTTCAATTGACAATATTCTGGCCCCGTCCTTGGTGGAGTTAAGTTGAAAACTGTAAATGGAGCACACACATATATATCTGTATTCACTGAAAAAACCATAGGTTTTAGGGAAAGTTATAGTTAGTTGGACATTTCACTCCTACAAAACCATAGAAATTCCCCCGTTATAGTTAATTCAGCTAACTATAACTCGCGCCACTGCAATGCACTGCTGATGATGTCACATATTACATCACTCATGACATGGTCAGTGACATCACTGATGACATCACTGATGACATCACTGATGACATCACCGATGACATCATCCATGTGATAATTTGATGCATCTTCTCACACCCTAATATAACCTTTGATACACCCACTCTAAATTACAAACTGCCATTCTCAAAACCATAGACACTCCAACACCAATGATTACATACGCACTCACTGATTCTTAGGTTTACACACACATCTACTCACTCACCCGTACAGTCACTCATACTTATGGTCATACTTATGGTCACTCAGTACGGGACTATCATATGCACTCATACACCTATATAGACACTCACACACCACAACTCATCCATAGAGGTACTCACACACCTAGTCAGTCATGCAAATAATTAATCACACTGCCATTTACTCACCTAAACAGTTATACACACACCAGCTCACTTACTCATACAAATACTAGCACATTCTTATTCTCTTATACAATCACTAAAACAAGTACACACTTATCCATACAGCCATTCTCACTTATAGCCATTTATATACTCCAACACACATATATACTGCCTTTCACATATGTAGTTACTCACACATGTACCACTGAGATATACATTCACTCACTAACACACCCATACACACACTCACCCACCCATACAGTCCATCACAGATGCACTCTTGAAACCATGCACCCAGTCAATCACCCACTCACACATCTATGCACAGAGTAACTCACACCCCACCCACACAAACACTCAGGCACCCATACAGATACTCAGACAACCAATCAATAACTCATATAGACACTCATATAGCTATTCGCAAACCCATGCAGCCACTTACATACCAACAGACAGACGGATACAAACATTCACACAGTTTACTCACTAACCCATGCATTCAGTAAGATAAGTTTAATCACTCACTGATAGAGTCAGTCACGCACCTACTAAATCATCCATTCAGACACTTATACACCCACTAATTCTTCAATACGCCTTTCCCTATATATAATAAACATATTTAAACTTTACAGAAACACACAGTCACTGGATGATATCATCAGTGATGTCATCAGTGATGTCATTTGAGATTTCATCAGTAATGTCATCATTGATGTCACTGACCATGTCATGAGTGATGTAATATGTGACGTCATCAGCAGTGCAATGCGGGGGCGCGAGTTATAGTTAGCTGAACTAACTATAACAGGAGAATTTCTATGGTTTTGTAGGAGTGAAATGTCCAACTAACTATAACTTTCCCTAAAACCTATGGTTTTTTCAGTGAATTTCTAAGGTTTTTTAAATGATAATTTCTAACTATAACGTGCCTGAAACCTATGGTTTTTTCAGTGAATTTCAAAGGTTTTTTAAATGCTAATTAACTATAACAAGCCTGAAACCAATGTTTTTTTCAGAGAATTTCAAAGGTTTTTTAAATGCTAATTTCTAACTATAACGTGCCTGAAACCTATGGTTTTTTAAGAGAATTTCAAAGGTTTTTTAAATGCTAGTTTCTAATTATGCCTAGGAGGTAGGACATGTGAAGAAAGAAGAAAAAACGCACAGAAAGAAGCAAAAGAGATGCAAAAAGAAGCAACAGAAGTCTACAAAGATGAGGAAAAGTGCAGGAAGAAGCAAGAGATGTGCAGAAAGAACCAACAGAGGAGCAGAAAGTCCTCCTGTGCCCCCACATTTTGCTGACGGGCACTGGTGGTAACTGACTGTGACTAACCAGGCCTAGAGCCAGTGCTATGCTAAAAGACACTTATAATACAGTGAAAACACCTACATACACTAGGGAACACTATGCATTGGGGTACCCCTGTGATTAGCATGACCTCCTCTGTATTTGCCATGAGTCAATGCCTGGGTCATTGCATGAGTACATGAGTAGTGACTGGTTGATTAGAGCACTACAAGGAGAGTGCATGGTGATTTTGTAAGTGCTTGGATTTTGGCAGAGTGATTGGATAAGTACATGGTGCTGGCTGGGTGATTGGAGGAGTGCATGGGTAGTGACAGGGCGATGGCTGGACTGCTTGGGTACTACCTGGGTAATTTCAGGAGTGAATCAGTACTGAGTAGGTGGTTAGAGGTCTGCATGGGTAGTGCACAGGGGTTTGTAGCAGTGCATGTGTTAGTGCCTGGGTCATTGCATAAGTACATGGGTACTGACTGGATGAAGAGAGTACTGCAAGGAGAGTGCATGGTGAATTTATAAGTGCTTGGGTTTTGGCGCAGTGATTAGATAAGGACATGGAACAGGCTGGATGATTGGAGGAGTGCACGGAGAGTGACAGTGTGGTTGCTGGACTGCATGGGTACTACCTGGGTAATTGGAGGAGTGAATCAGTAGTGTGGAGGTGGTTAGAGGACTGCATGGATAGCGCACATTTGATTGTAGCACTGCATGTGTTAATGCCTGAGTCATTGTACAAGTACATGGATAGTGACTGGATACTTAGAGTGCTGCAAGTTGACAGCATGGTGAATTTATAAGTGCTTGGGTTTTGGCGCAGTAATTAGATAAGGACACAGTACTGGCTAGATGATTGGAGAAGTGGACGGAGAGTGACAGAGTGATTGCTGGACTGCATGGGTACTACCTGGGGTAGTTTTGAAACACACACACACCGGGGCAGTTTAGAAACACACACACACTGGGGCAGTTTTGAAACACACACACACACTAGGGTAGTTTTGAAACACCACACACAAACACTAGGGCAGTTTTGAAAAACACACACACACCGGGGCAGTTTAGAAACACACACTGGGGCAGTTTTGAAACACACACACACTAGGGTAGTTTTGAAACACCATACACAAACACCGGGGCAGTTTTGAAAGCCGTAACTTGGGTGACCGGACACTTTTGTGATATCGTGTTCAGAGCTGCGGTGCTCACTCAGAACACCCTTTAAATCTGAATTACAGATTGGCATTGTTTTAAGGCACCACCGCCTGTGTTTTCCTTCTTTTAGAGTTTGGAAATTTTATATTTTTAGGTTCAAAATATTTGATGCGGTTTAACAGAGATCCAGGTAGTAGATCCCTTCTGAGAATAGATCTCTGGTACCGTTTATTATGGTGAATAATGCAACTAAAACCAGGCCTTACAATTGGTACATAGGGTGGGTATTCACATGTTGAAACTTGGCTGGATTTTTGTTAAAAACAGTTTAATAATGTCTCCACTTTTAGAACCCACTGCTGGCGCAAGAGAGATTTGCAGACAAGGAAAGTTTGGAATGACTTAGCTCGCAGTTTAAAGGCCCCGCAGCACAATTTGCATCCACCGCAGCACCAGGGACCTCTGTGCATTGTCAGGTCGGAGCAGAAGAGCCGAAAGGATGGTTTGCACCGATGGGGCTTGCTCCGGCCCATTTTAGTATCTCGCAATTATCTTCTGGAACCCACTCTGGTCAGATGAACCTTTTTACTTGCCCAATAGCATGGAGGGAAAAACACAATTATCAAAATTACTGTCCGCAATTTGCTATAATCAAGGACTCGAGACTTAATCTCTTGGCTCTCTGGTTTTTATTATCAGCATAAAGATTTGCAGATACAAAGTCCTCAATACGAGGCACAACAAGTACATAGGCACTAACACAAAAGCTACTCTACGGAGAATCCGCATACGGCTAAAAATAACTAAGAGTACAATCTCTAAAAGCATGAGGTAGAACACCACCAAGCAAATGTCGATACTAGGGACACTGAACCATACCATCTCTGTCCCTACTCTGCACTAGATGACATCCCTACTTAGCAATCCCTTGAGACCCTCATCGAGTAAAAGGTGTCAGAGTGAAACTTCCTAAGAAGTCTTCACTTCGAGAGCTTGGTCTAAGTTGCCCCCTCTATCCCTTCGCCTAGCCTTCCTCTGCTCTGGGCTGCTCTGATCTGCCTCCACCCTCGGGGCGCTGTCCCTAATACAGAACCCCAAATCCCAGAACACGCCCTTTGCGCCTCCTCTTCTGCGGGGTCGTCTTTCAGTAAATTTCCACAGAGCGCTGTCCAGTTCCATCGTCCATCGCTTGGCCTTGAGTCCCAGACGCCATCCGCACTAGGAGTTACGATTGGCACATTCCGATACACTCCCATGTCTGGCTTTTACTACATAAGTCAATTTGTGAACAAAGAGCTTCTCTACTAACGAGCAACTGTCCTTGCACCTGGGGTGAGATCATGCAAAGCAGACATTCTTCACATCTTTTAAGTTGCAATTTACTACAGCCTAAAACCTCTACTGGAATAAATCCTTTTTGGCCTATTGCCCTTGGCTAACATAAGAAAATACCAGGCCTTTCGCCTCAATGATATATGCGAATTCTGGCCACTACTTCGGTTACACAAGCAGGTTTAAATCACAGTATTGACATTTACGTCTTTCTTTCATGTGTGGTCAAACTAAACAGTCTACAGACACGAATTCTAATCTACACGTTTAACATCACATTGTTCAAAAGGACTAGGCTCTATGCATTGCTTCAATATATACATAAGATGCTTATACATAGCTAACACTTCTATTAAAATCGATATAGGTTATACAATTCGTAATACATTGCACATAAAATACCTGAGTACACATTTGATTATATGCGGGTGCCAGCTAACAGTGAATATAACGCACCCCTACAATTTTCAAACTTTTAAGCGCTACATCAGTTCCCCCCTTTGATGACATCCGTCATCACACCATTACATTTCTCTTCTTTAGAACTGATTTAGACCGCGCTAGTCATAACCTTGCCATGTCGAACTCCCTCCAGTCTCTTAAGACTCTCATATTGCTGCTCCTGGAGCTTCGCCATCCTTTTCTCGTTTGCCTTAAGAGCCCTTTCAACCTTGCCTCCTTGATACCACTTCCATGCCTTCACGCATCCCCACAAACAAATCACGCAAACCACAGCAATGATAATCGGCTTCAACACTGATCCCAGAAATCCTCTTCCCAAATTCGCAAACCAAGTTCCCACTCTTCCAAATCCTAATCCAATCTTCTCCCACACATTCTCCTCCGTCAAATCCATAATCTCCTTGTGAATAGTCGTGATGTTGTCTATGTACTTCCCTATCTCCTTCGTGTTGTCTGGAATATATGTGCAGCATTCCTGAACCTTCAATAATTTGCAGACTCCGCCCTCTTTGGCTAATAATACGTCTAAAGCAAGGCGATTCTGCATAACCATATTCCGTATCGACAACATCTCTCCAGCCACCAACAACAAAGATCTCGCCGTGTTCATAGACAACTCATCAACCACAGTCGCCAACCTCCTGATTTTCACATCATTCAACACCACACCCATACTAGGTATCATTGCTCCGTATATGTCCCCAATCACTGCACCGGCGTTTGTAGCCCTACGTTTCCTAGACTGTCGCTTCGTTTCTAACAACTCCAAGTCCTCGGTGTGATAGATCTTCGGGAATATAATGGCCAAATAGCATATGCCATACCAATTCGCAGGTAGCCTGACATAAGCATTCTTCCCACATACATAATATACTGTCGGAATTACCTCTATTGGACCTACCATAAAATTCTTAGCAGAAGCTTCCACTGTGAAGGTCTGAGAACAAGTGCTATGTCCTACTGCGACCTTATCCGTATCGGATTGAGGCCGTCCAATACACAAATTCCCTCTCTGTACCTCATCTAACGCTATTGGTCCATAACTTCCCTTGGATCTATGAGCTCTCTCCTCGTCCGTCCAATCTACTGGGCTATCTCCAGTGTGTCGTGTCTGGGTCAACTGTCTGTACCTGTCCTCTACCTGGTCTATGAATTTCTTTTCTATCTCAGATAACGCACATGTCAGGTTATTCCTGTGAGCATGCGCCGTATCCAACTTCATAGTCGGTCTAAAATACTTTAGGAGTCTGTCCTCTTTCTTGCTAGAATCATATTTGTTCAAATGCTTGATTGCTGGAACTTCAGGAAGTATCGTGTCAAAATTTGAAAAGAAATACTCGAACTGTCTCCTGTCATAAAATAAACTGAGTAATAAACTACAAGAAATCCCATATGTCAATGGGAGATGATGATACTTGATACCCTCATCCACTGAAGCAGGCAACTGCATACACACATAGCAATCCTTCACATCCATCGCATCAACATACTCATACAGCAACCTTGCATACGCGTTAAGCTTAAAATCACCCTTCGACAAATCCATGTGGAGTCTGCGATCATCCCTCAACTTCGATATTTCCTGTTCTCTGATACTGACACCTCTCTGCCCTGGGGTAATAGGTGTGGGTGCTCCCTGAACCTTCCCCTCTTGCCTGTGAGCCACCATGTATGTACTTATCACTACCGCAAATATGGTGATTATCACAACTCCTACCAATGTGCCTACTATCATTTTAGCCCTACGATGTGGGTTTGCAGGATCTGCCATCTTCGGAATGTACTCAGTGTCCAATACAGTCTCTGAAAGGGTAAGTCTCCTTCTCATCAGTGTCTCTTTCGTGAACTTTAGGCAAACCTCCCTAACTTTTCTTCGTTCTATAACGGAAAAATCCCTAATTTTGTTCTTCTTCCGCTCGGATCTAGGTTATCTTCTTCTCTGCTTGCAACCTTCTCAAATCAATCTAACATAAGCGCTGGTCCCAACAGTTCCAGGACTCCCTGCAATATTTCGAGCTTAAGAATGATCAGTTCTTGTGGGTCTGGCACAGTCGTGAACGTCGGGAACTCCAAATTGTCCAAGATCATACCTCGAATGACACTCAGGAATGGCGGACTTGGAATATGAATCGTCAAAATTCCTTCGATCTCCAGTCCCGGAACCTTCAGCAACACTTCCACCCTCTGGAGCGGGACACTGTTGACCAATGTCATCGACCTCAACCTTCCCGTGCTCGGTAACCCTGGCATCAGTCACTTGATATGCCCACTCGGGTGAAGCGTACTTCCGACTTGGCACCCTCGTTCTCTTTGACCTTCTCACACCTTGAGGATTCTCCTCGTCTCCTGATTCTTCTTCTGGTTCCTCCGAAACTGGTGCAAGGTCTGTGTCCGGAGCCAACCTCAGGTTTACCCGGTTCTGTCTTGCGGGCCAAACCCTTTCTGCTTCGGTAACACCTCCGGTCTTCTCTTCAATACCCTGTGCACTGACCTCCTCTTCTTCGGCAGAACTTGATTCTGTACTACCCACTGCACCTCTTGCTCTTTCGCCGGTTTCTGGGTCAGTACTTCTTTCACGTTCCTCCCCAGCTCGATTCAGTGCACCATCAGCCGCTCCAGCAACCCTTACAGCTTGACTGGCCCTCTCAGAAGGCTCTGTCGGCTCACTGGGATCTTTGTTCTCGAGAGGGGCTGTATCTTCCAAGGGTGCCGGAACTCTACGGGTATGAGAAGCATGCACCCAGTTCGGTAAACCTCCACACTTGACGGCTGTGTTCGTGACAAGAATCACTTGGAAAGGGCCGCGCCACCTAGCATCCAAACAACTCTTCCTCACGTGCTTTCGGACTAGGACCCAATCGCCTGGGTCCAAGTCGTGGCACCGGTCACTCGCAGCTGGAACCGTTGCTGTCTGCACCTGCTGAGACACAGAACGGACCACGTCAGCAAGGCCTTTACAATAGTCCAGGATCATATCATCAGTGATATTTATCAGAGCAGTAGCAGGTATTGCAGGCAAACGCATCGCTCTTCCCATGAGGATTTCATGGGGTGACAACCCAGTCCTTCTATCAGGCACACTTCGGAGGCTCATAAGGACCAAAGGTAATGCATCAGGCCATTTCAAAGACGTAGACGAACACACTTTCGCCATCCGAGCCTTCAGAGTTCCATTCACCTGCTCCACTATCCCTGAAGCTTCTGGTCTATAGCTACAGTGTAACTTCTGGTCTATATTCAAAGCAGCACAAAGCAACTTCATAACTTCGCTGTGGAAATGAGTTCCTCTGTCCGATTCAAAGGACGTCGGGAACCCGTACCTTGGAATGAGTTCTCTCAATAGTAGTTTTGCTACCGTGAGCGTGTCACATCTACGTGTAGGGTATGCCTCCACCCACCTGGAAAAGACACATACTATCACTAATATGTACCTCAACCCATTACACTTCGGCATTTCGACAAAATCCAACTGCATCCTATTGAAAGGTCCCCCTGACCTCCCTATGTGGCTCAACGTCACAGCGGTTCTTTTCCCCACATTCATCTGTTGACAAGTAACACACCTCTGGCACACAGTTTCAGCCACTGCACGAAACTTCGGGTTGTACCAAGTCTGACGAAACACTCTCATCATGGCATCCCTACCCAGATGTACAGCACGATGTATCAACCTCGCCATGGGATTCAACAAACTTTCCGGCAACACCGCTCGTCCATCATTCGAAACCCATATATCCACATCTCCCTTCTCACATCCCGCTCGTATCCAACTGTCACGTTCCTGATCCGAGACCCCTTCCTGAAGCTGTTTCAGTTCCTCCCATGAGTCTGCCATTGCTAACATCTGACCGTACACCACCTCCTCCCCAGTTTCCTCGACGTGGGTCTCGGTGAAGTTGCATCCCTGTTCTGCACAAAATCGAGCTACTTCATCAGCGTAGTTGTTTCCCAACGAGACGAAATCATTTCCCTTTGTGTGGGCAGCGCATTTAACAACAGCAATTTCATCAGGACCTTGCAATGCTTTTAACAGTTTCCGTACATGTTCACCATTTCTTATAGGAGAACCTGAAGACGTCATAAACCCTCTCTGGGACCATAGCTGTCCGAAGTCATGAACCACACCAAACCCATACTGGCTGTCCGTGTAAATAGTTACACGGATCTTGTCGGCTGCCAAACAGGCACGAGTCAAGGCAATGAGCTCAGCCACCTGCGCGGAGTGTACTCCTTCTAAACAAGCGGCTTCAACCACACCCGTGATGGTGCATACAGCAAACGCTGCTCTCAATCGACCGACACTGTCTCTTAAACATGAACCGTCCACAAAGAAAATCTCATCTGACACTGGGAGCGGTTCATCGACAATGTCAGGTCTCGGTTTGGTGCATAGTTCCGTAACGTCGAGACAATCATGGTCCTCACAATCTTCATTCTCATCTATAATTGGAACAGGTAACAATGTAGCAGGATTTAAAACAGCACACCTCTTCAATGTCACATTATCGGCTGCAAGGATAACTTGCTCATAACGAGTCAGCCTATTATTCGTGAGGTGCTGTGTTTTAGTCCTAGTCATCAACAATTCAACAGAGTGTGGCACATGTACCGTAAGAGGATGACCCATCACAATGCTCTCACATCTCTCGATGCTGACACCTGTTGCCGCAACGGATCTGAGACATCCGGGCAACGCAGAAGCTACTGGATCTAAAGTAGCTGAGAAATAGGCAACTGGTCTACGGACACCTCCATGATTCTGGGTTAACACTGCTAATGCGCAACCTTCTCTTTCGCAGCAGAATAATGCAAATGCCTTGTTGTAATCCGGCATTCCCAACGCAGGAGCGCTACATAAGGCTTCTCTCAGCCTCAGAAATGATTTCAAACAGTCGTCGTCCCATGGTACCGGATCACTTACATCTTTTCGCGTCAGCCGCTGTAAAGGCTTCGCTTCAAAGGAAAAGTTTGGGATCCACTGGCGGCAATAGCCCACCATTCCCAAAAACATTCTAACTTCCCTCTGTGTCGAGGGAACTGGCATCCTCAGAATCGCATCAATGCGATCTGGAGACACTTTCCTTTTACCCTTCTCAATTCTGTGCCCCAAATACTGTACCTCAGGTAAACAGTATTGCAGCTTGTTTGGAGACACCTTGTGACCGTTCTCTCCCAGGAAATTCAACAACGCAATGGTATCGACCCTGCAAGCGTCTTCCGTCTCTGACGCGACAAGCAGGTCGTCAATGTATTGCACCAAAACAGAGTTTTTCGGCAACACAAGACCTTCAAGATTCTTCTTTAAGAGCTGATTAAAAATTGACGGGCTCTCCGTATACCCCTGTGGGATACGACACCATGTTAATATACGATTCTCTAGCCTAAATGCAAAAAGAAATCTACTCTCTTCATGTAGGGGAATCGAAAAGAACGCCTGACACAAGTCAATCACTGTGAACCATCCAGCTTCGCAGGGGATCTGGAACAGTATCACAGATGGATTCGGTACCACTGGACAACATGGAACAACTATGTCGTTTATTTTCCGCAGGTCTTGCACTATCCTGAACTTCCCACTTGGTTTCTGCAATCCCATAATGGGTGAGTTACATGGACTACCCATGATCTCCACCAGTATTCCCTGCCTAATCATAGACTCAATCACAGGTTTAATCCCTGCAACTGTTTCAGGCGATAGTTTATACTGAGGTGTTCTTGGGAATTCTGCATTCGGTTTAACCTGTATTTTCACTGGTTCCACTCCCCTGACTAAACCGATCTCCTCTCCGCTTAAATCCCACACGTCAGACGACACTGACTCCCTCAAATCCTGTGGAAGCTCCTCCACTGTCAAAGCTGGGTACATTTCGACGCACACCCGCTGATTTGCAACCTTAAAGGTCGCGTCATCATCCCTTGTCTGTACCTCTACTCCTTTCGGGGTACAGTAGATCGTGCAATTGAGCTTACACAACAAATCTCTTCCCAGCAAACAAACAGGGCTAGAATCGCACACCACGAACTGATGTCGATCCCTAAAGTTGCCTATCCTGACTGGAATCGGTTCTGTCAAGGGGCTAACTAGCCTCTTATTCGCCACTCCAACCACTTGTATGCATTCCCCAGAAAGGGCTACCCCCGGAACTACTGCTGATCTTATAGTTGACCTGGTAGCCCCCGTATCTACCAAAAAGGTAGTAGGGCGTCCATCGAGTTCTGCTTCCACAAAGGGTCCTCTCTGATCTACCTCTAGAATGGCCCTAAGTATGCAATCATCATCCTGACCTAAACTTAACTGCGCCAGCAAATCTGCATCCCTCTCCTCTCCCACTTCGAACATGGGCATCTGCAAATAAGTCCGAGCTCCCTGCTGTATGTTCTGCATCCTGGGTGGCTGGGGAACCTGCACCTGCGAGACGCCGGTCCCCCCTTGCATCATTCTCGGTACAGTCACCGTCTGTACCTGCTCCGCCCCAGGGACCTGACCCATTCCTCCCTCCATCTGCGGCTGATTATAGGGGTTCAAGGGACACTCGCGCCTCCAATGTCCCACCTGGTGACACTGGTGACAAGCAGTCGTCTTCTTCAAGATCGCTACATCTATGCCTGTCCTAGGGTCAACGGGCCTCGGCCTTCCCTGCCCCTGCGCGTTCTGATTCCCTGTCTGGTAGTTTCCCTGTCTCCGCACCACTGGACCCCCATTCGGCGGTCCCTGAGCAGCTTGCATCTGAATGAGCAATAGGTTATCCTTCATCTTCTTGTGCTTTGACTCAATCTCATCCGTGCAGTACCTGGCGTACCGCAAGATCTCATCCACAGGCTTATTCTGCCAACAAATCAAATGCTGCTGTATCATGAGACTAACCTCGGGCTTCAAACCCAGCACGAACTTAGACACAAACTGTCCCATGTCCTTCGTTTCCAGCTCATCTAGGCCACTGTACTGCTTAAAAGCCTTCAAAAGTCTCTCATAAAATTCATGTACTGTCTCCTTTGGCTCCTGCACTGTCCTGTCTATCTTCACCCAATCGATGTCTTGGGGTGAAACCTTCGATTTCAACCAGGTAATTACCTTATCGTACAACCTCATTACCACGGGCGACGGACCATTTGTAACTATGTTCCTATCAGGCTCATAGTCCGGCCAATCAACAGCAATTTTACATGCGTTCCACAGATCTCCCGGAACCACGATATCGAATAAGGTGTTCAGATCTATCCACAACACCTTCGAAATTTTAACGAAACGCTCAACTTGCTTGTACCACTCTGCAGGCTTCTCCCTGAGCCTGGGAAAATCATTCGTAAATGATGCCAAATCCCCCCTGCTCCATGGTACATGCACATATCCTCCATTCGCCACCTCTCTCAAGGGAAGGATCTTTACCTCCTGCAAATCTCCTTCAGAGCTCCCTCCTTTCGCTCCCCTAGAATTCCTTTTCCTAGCCCATTTCTCTTGCCATTTGTCAAGCATCAGCCATATTCTCATGGCTACAATCAGTTCCTTAGTATGTGACCTTAGACCAACAACTCTTTTCTCTTCCAATTCCCGCTCAGTACAATGCATCCTATGGTTCCCTTGTAATGCTCTAGTCTTGGATAGATCCACCCCATATTCTCTAGCCAAACCCGCCAGTTTCTCATGTGCCGCTCGTGCTTTACGAGTCACATCTTTTGCTACAAAAAGCAATTCATCTGGAGTATATGTCACTACTCTCTCAAGAGGTAGGTTCCCATATATTATTTCATCCGCCTCTGCTTTAAGTCTTACTACATCTATCATTCCTGCCTTCAAGGCCCCTTTCAACACCTGACAACTTGCTCCACGTCCCTCATCATACTCGCATTCCGGTTCCTGCTCTCTCCTTTCTTCTGGTGGTTCTATGGGAGCAGAATGGCTCGTAAAGGCAACTGGGGTTGTCCCCGCTTTGCCCATATTCCAGCTCATTTGCTTCTTTGGCGGTACCCATGACCCTAAATCTGATCTCGACTCCATCAGAGTCCTCGGCCTCACCGGTCTCTCGTCCTCTTCGCCCCTAGATGTGTCTGACACCGCTGCTAATGGTGTACTCCATTGTACAGGGCTTGGAGGTCGGGCCGTTGCCCCTTCCAACTCACTTTCCCCGCTTTCTCTCCTCGTTCTTTCTGTCACTCGTTCAGACCTCTCTCTTTCCTCTGATTCCGGACTGTATATTGACACAATCGGTCCAATGGTGACCGGTACCCTCAAGGCATCCGGTAACCTCATCTCTCTTTCAATCCTCCCACTAGCCTCAGACTGACCCTGTGAACTCGCGGTTTCAAACGAAACCAACCCTTCCACTCGGGTCTCAGGCTGGATTGTTACCCTTCTAGTTTCTCCCCTCTCACCCCACCTATCATCCGCTTCATCTGGATTATAAGGGGGTGGTCTCTCGTCTAGCAATCTTTGCAATACCCCATCATCGGAATCACTATCTTCCTCTTTCTGTGCTTTCCCATGCCTTATCCCCGTCTCCTCCATTAGCGCGGGATACAATTTCGCTTCCTCAATTGTCTGCACTCTCCATCTTTTCTCCGCTGCGTCCCACTTGGCATCCTGAAATGCCCTAATCGACTTCCTCATCCTCTCCTGACTTCTTCCCTTTTCCTTATCATGCGCTGCTCTAATCCACGCATGTAATGCTTCGAACTGTGCTGGTCTTGGCAAGGGTCTTAAGGACCCCATCACCGTCTTCAGTTGGTACAGCACCGCTAGTCTAAATGAGCCATACCTCGGGAAAGCTAGTTCCCCTTCGCCTTGTGTCATCTTGTGCCAATTCTCAATCCAAACTATAGTATGTAACCCCACATTCTGTGCCATGTAATGTGCCGGGGTATCCTCGGGAGGGGCTTCTTCTCCCCCACGAACAACCACATGCTTATCGCCTCTACACAGCTCTCGCAAAGCCCTAAGGCACTTCATAATGAGCAAATTCGATCTCGCGCTCTATTTACTTCTTGTCCTCGAATCCTCCAATAACAGCGCGACTCACACCAACCGGCCTATCACAGTGCGACACTCTCTGACGTCACCTTCCTTCGCTCGCAGCAGTTCCCTTCTCCAAACTCGTTTCACGCTTACTCACGTCCCATTCACACACTGAAATAACCAATTAAGTTACTTCTCTGGCTGTCCGTCCACAGCCTCTGACTGTTCGTCCACAGTCTCTCGACTTTGTTGACCTCGATTGGCGCCCGTCTGCCCCCGTCCGGCCAGACAGATCGCCTCTGATAGGTTACTAACACTCCGATCTGCACACCACAACCCACGACCAGCGTTAAGTTGCCATACACACACGCATTCGCTCCCCCTATCTCGGTCCAGGTGATCGATGGTACCTCACGATCTCCTTTGGGTGGTCAACAAAATCTATCTCAGGTGTCTTCTACACCACAATTCCCGGGCTGCGCGCGCTCACAGCCTGATCTCACAATCACACGACATACACAACAACTCCGCAAGACATCACACAACAAATCAACACCGCAATCTACAACATCTCATTATGTTCATACTCACTCCTGGAACTGCTGCTTTCTGCCGCACCGCTACTCGCCGTCGATGCTCATCTGCTGCCGTCTGCTGCTCGCCATCTGATGATTCAGCATCACTTATCGTCTCTTGGGCCTCAAGGGTCACTTATCCTTATCTAATCTTCCCTCGCTATCAGAAAGAAACCATCCTCGTTTGCTACCAACTGCTCCGGCCCATTTTAGTATCTCGCAATTATCTACTGGAACCCACTCTGGTCAGATGAACCTTTTTACTTGCCCAATAGCATGGAGGGAAAAACACAATTATCAAAATTACTGTCCGCAATTTGCTATAATCAAGGACTCGAGACTTAATCTCTTGGCTCTCTGGTTTTTATTATCAGCATAAAGATTTGCAGATACAAAGTCCTCAATACGAGGCACAACAAGTACATAGGCACTAACACAAAAGCTACTCTACGGAGAATCCGCATACGGCTAAAAATAACTAAGAGTACAATCTCTAAAAGCATGAGGTAGAACACCACCAAGCAAATGTCGATACTAGGGACACTGAACCATACCATCTCTGTCCCTACTCTGCACTAGATGACATCCCTACTTAGCAATCCCTTGAGACCCTCATCGAGTAAAAGGTGTCAGAGTGAAACTTCCTAAGAAGTCTTCACTTCGAGAGCTTGGTCTAAGTTGCCCCCTCTATCCCTTCGCCTAGCCTTCCTCTGCTCTGGGCTGCTCTGATCTGCCTCCACCCTCGGGGCGCTGTCCCTAATACAGAACCCCAAATCCCAGAACACGCCCTTTGCGCCTCCTCTTCTGCGGGGTCGTCTTTCAGTAAATTTCCACAGAGCGCTGTCCAGTTCCATCGTCCATCGCTTGGCCTTGAGTCCCAGACGCCATCCGCACTAGGAGTTACGATTGGCACATTCCAATACACTCCCATGTCTGGCTTTTACTACATAAGTCAATTTGTGAACAAAGAGCTTCTCTACTAACGAGCAACTGTCCTTGCACCTGGGGTGAGATCATGCAAAGCAGACATTCTTCACATCTTTTAAGTTGCAATTTACTACAGCCTAAAACCTCTACTGGAATAAATCCTTTTTGGCCTATTGCCCTTGGCTAACATAAGAAAATACCAGGCCTTTCGCCTCAACGATATATGCGAATTCTGGCCACTACTTCGGTTACACAAGCAGGTTTAAATCACAGTATTGACATTTACGTCTTTCTTTCATGTGTGGTCAAACTAAACAGTCTACAGACACGAATTCTAATCTACACGTTTAACATCACATTGTTCAAAAGGACTAGGCTCTATGCATTGCTTCAATATATACATAAGATGCTTATACATAGCTAACACTCCTATTAAAATCGATATAGGTTATACAATTCGTAATACATTGCACATAAAATACCTGAGTACACATTTGATTATATGCGGGTGCCAGCTAACAGTGAATATAACGCACCCCTACAATTTTCAAACTTTTAAGCGCTACATCAGGCTTCCCCCTTCTGCTCCCCCCACCCCACCCCATCCTGTGCTGTTCACAACACTACACACTCTGTGCTGTTTACTACATCCTCTGTGCTGTTCACAACAGTCTTGTGTGCTGTTCAAAGCAGCACACAAGACTGCTGCGAACTGCACACGGGACTGCTGTGAATAGCACAAGAGTGTTGTGATCAGCACATGAGACTGCTGTGAACAGCACACGACTGTAGTGAGCAGCACACGAGACTGCTCACTACAGTCTTGTGTGCTGTTCACAGCAGTCTCGTGTGCTGCTCACTACAGTCTAGTGTGCTGTTCACAGCAGTCTCGTGTGATGCTCACAACACTCTCATGTGCTCTGTCCCCCATGCTGTGATGTTGATAATCACATACCCTTTAACTCGGCTACGGACGAGACACTCGAGTCTGTGAATGACTGCACGTGGTATTAATGAACACAGATTTACGACCACCCTTGACCCTTCCAGCCCCGGACAATTGGTGGGGATCGGACCCTGGAGTTCTATGTTGTAGAGTTCGTAGAAAACAGCTGCTTTTCTGCCCGTTTTGGTCTGGCTATGTCTTGGAGTTTTGGTTTTGTGGCATTTTTATGTTGATTTTGCGTAGAGTTTGTGCTGTTTTTGTTTCCATTGCCTTGTTTTTGTTTTTCTTTCGTGTAGTGTTTTGTAGGTTTTGTTTTGGGTAGTTTTTTTTGCTGGTTGCAGGTTTTTTTCTTTTGGATTCGTTTAGTTTTTGTTGTTTTTCTCTCCCACATGTGGTAGCTTTGCGCTGTCCTCAAAGCACCGGGGTCGTGGAACCATTCACAGAGCAGGGCTGCTCACCTACTACTCACATTTAATTGTTATGTTAACTGGTTGCAGAGAATAAAACTATTAGTGCTCTGAAATATTTCAGGCTTTATCAAAAGGGATGAAAGTTCTGCAAAAAGCAGAGGCGAACATTTTAGGGAGGTTTCCGAATGAGTTTTCGATATTTCCCAAGTGAGAGGCCGGCCTCCTGTCGCTATATGACGTCTCACGACAGATATGTCACTTTATGACAGGTGCTGCCAGACCTCCTGCTTATGGGCTCAAGCCGTTTAAAAGGTAATTTCATGTTATAGACCGAGAGGGGCGAAGGGAGAAGGGCCCGTGGGGCTCTGCATGTGTAGGGCGGAGGGAACCCCTGAGGGCAGCGTCTTGAGGACAGCGCCTCGAGGGCTCGGAGCGTAGAAGATGGCGCCGTGTCTTGTGCAACCTTTGTCACATTTGAATTCCACATTTATCGTCTCGCATTTCACTACTGTAGGCACAGATGCGTTTGACGAGAATCACAGTGTTGCAGCCCAGTGCCGGCGCTGTGATCCGATCTCTAGTTAACAATGGCAGCAGAAGGACCTCCCGCAGTGCCAGGGCAAGGAAGCGATGGTGCATTGGGGACATCCTCGGAGGTGGGACCAGGGTTTATGTCGGAGGGAGAGATCTGAATGGCTGGGTGAAAGTGAGGGGAGGGGTTGGGGGCTAAAAGCAGAGTCCATAAACACGTCGTAGGGGCAAGAGGGTAAATAAAGGCCCCAACACTAGCAGAGTTCGGGGCTTTGAGTGAAAAGAACCGGAGGGGCAGACATTTTCTGAAGATGTTACTGGCGGTGAGGGCATGTTATGGGGCGGAGCCAGCCCCCCTCCCGGGGAACCGGCCTTGTTGATGTCATTGGTGACCGAGGGACCCCAGAATATGCCACTGACATCATTGTAAGCCATAACACTGCAACCTGAGCATCTGTGTAGAATGTGCCCCCCATATGATTAATTAATTATTTTTTGGCATGCCCCCGGGACTTGGCCCACCCGGGGGCGAATTAATAAAGAAGCGCGTTTTTTTAAATTTTCGCGACCGGATCTGCGGATCCTCTGCAAATCTCGCCGTTTAAAAAAACAAAAAAAAAAAGAATGCTTTTTTTTGGCCCTGGGGGCCTTGTGGGACCCCCTAAGCAGGCCTGGGGGATCAGGGTGTTTCTACCCTGCCCCCTTTTCTTGTTTTGTGCGCTAGTTTTTCTGTTTTCTTGTGCCTCGGTTACCGAGGCACAAGATGGCAGCCAACACTTCCTGGTTTGGAGTGTTGACAGCCAATTAGCATAAAGCTCGTGGTTGGGAGGGTGAGCGGATCCACCGCGGCCAAAGATATCAAAACTTTTATTTTTACATTTTCTCAGCAACTACTGAAAGGATTTACACCATTTAAAAAAAAGGGCTCTTTCTGAACCAAGACCTACCTTTTTGCCTAATTTGGTGTAATTCCGTTCAGCAGTTTCTGCTGTAACCGTGTCTAAAGTTTCCTATGGGAAATTGATTTTTTCACTTCTATTTTTTGAATTTCTCAGGAACTACTGAACGGATGTACACCATTTAAAAAAAAGGTCTCTTTCTGAACCGAGGGCTACCTTTTTGCCAAAATTGGTGTAATTCCGTTCAGCAGTTCGGACTATAGTCGTGTCTAAAGTTTCCTATGTGAAATAACATGGAGAAAACACGTTTTTGGACCCCCCTTTTTTCTCGGCAACAGCTTGCCGAATCTCCCCAAAACTTTGAAGACAGGAGCTGACCGGAGCGCCCCACTAGTTTTGAAAATTTAGCGAAGATTCATGAACCGTCACCAAAGTTATTGGGAAAACAAAAAACGATTTTTCCTATGGAAACTAGCTCCTAACTATAACTACCTACAGGCGACCGCCAGTAGGTAATAAACACTTTGTTGTCTTAAATATTGTCACTATATATTATAGTTTAATACATTTTATTTTTACCCCAAATTATTTTTGGCAAAGCTCCTCTTCTTATTTGTTGAAGATTCTTAATATCACTTCTTTTTAAATATGTACATTTGCCTTTCTAAATTATGCTTTAAAATATTCTATGTCTTTTACTTTCAGAGGAAGTACTTGCGTGACTGAAGAAGGCTGGAGACTGAATCAGCTGAGCCTTCGGGAACCGATGGATAGTAAGTATCTTATTCTTCTTTTTCTTTTATTAATTGTTCCTAGTATTAGATTTGAATAATTGCTCTGTTATTTCTTTTAAATGACTTACTTAGCTTGTCAGAATTTAGAATTTAGTAAAGAAATGACTGCTCTCGATTCTCTTTAGTCAGACGCGAACACGAATTTGACTGAATAAGTTTATTCGTGAGCAAACTTTTGTCAGGAGAGGGTCTGCCGAACACACACACACGTTTGGCAGACAAGGATATAATTTGCTTTAGAACTCTGTAATTGTACTCTATTGAAGACTTGCTCAATAGCGAGACACTATTAGAATTCTCAGAACATGCGCAATAGCATTTATCTGGAAATAAGCTATTCTCCAAATAAACTGAAGCAACTTCTGATGATGACCTTGGCGCTTCCTACCCTGAAATACTCTAACTGCCGGAGACACCACGGAAACCTCCTACTCTGGAAAACGTTTCAGGTGAAGTGCACAGTTTAGAACCAGTGCGCACTTCACATTCCAATCATGATTGGAATAACAACTAGTGCGCTGTTGAAAGACGTGAGTTGGCAGACATCTTGGAATTCCAGTGCTGCCAACTGAACTTCCATTTTTCTCTGCTGCCCAAATACAAATGTTTCCTGAGACTTCTTCTTCTTCCCAAAATGCAATGACAGGGTGATTGGTGGAAAACTTCCTAGGGATTTTGACATTACCCCAATTGTAATTTTTTACATATTTCTAATATTATTATCTCATTACTTTGTAGGAAAATATAGGCCTGAGTTGATTATGATTCTGAACAAATGACAAAGACTATAGGCTTGATTGATTCATTAGGGAATTATATAGCAGATGCCATTGGGTCTGATTTGTTTGTGAAAATTGCAATAAAAGAAACAGGCCAGACTTATTTATTATGACAATCATAGGCCACCATCAACAACTCATTAAAGGTGGAGTGTTATTTCACTGTATCACTGTTGACAGGCATTTTGTTACATGAAATTGCACAGATTATTTTAGTAAGCAAGGGTTCTGGTGTTAACTATTTCCTTTGATAAGCTGTGCAGGTACAGAAACCCATGACCAGTTTCGCCTTGAATAGGACTCTTCCGGCGGGTCAACCTTGATTTCAGTAGCACAGTGAGCACAGCACCCATGTCTGGGCATACCCTTGCCACTTAGAGCAGTACATCAAAAACACAATAAGTGGTGGGAGGAATGCTTGCATTAAGCCAAACCGCTGGCTATCACTTCATTTCAACCCATTGTTCTTTTGCCCACAATGGCATCTCAATTCTGACTAAGCCATATGCAAATCAGTCTTCACCATATCCTATAAGAACAGTCCAGCCCGAACTACCAAGCCAGGTCCTTCCTGAACTAGAACACAGAAACCCATGACCAGTTTCACCTTGAATAGGGCTCTTCCGGCGGGTCCATCTTGATTTCAGTGGCACAGTGAGCACAGCACCCATGTCAGGGCATACCCTTGCCACTTAGGGCAGTACATCAAACACACAATAGGTGATGGGAGGAATGCTTGCATTAAGTCATACCACTGGCAATCATTCAGAGTAGCATTCCAATCCATCATTCTTTTACCCACCATGCTACCTCAGTTGCCTATCTGTTAGACTTGGCATCCTTGGCATAGTTTTCCCCCTAACTTTTTGCCTTCAGACCTCCTGTTTTTGCTGACTCTGTTTTTGCTAGCCATAGAACTCTGCACTTGTTTACCACTGCTACCCAATGCTGAAGTGTTTGTGCTCGCCCTTTAAAACATGTTAGATTGGCTTATATCCAATTGCCATATTTAAATTACTTATAAGTTCCTAGCAGAGTGACACTATATGTGCCATTGCAGAGTCTATGTGTATGGTCTTAAACTGCCACGTCAGCCTGGAAAAATAAACCTTTTGCCAGGCCCAAGCCTTCCTTTTCAATACATATAAGTCACCTCAAAGGTAGGCCCTGGATAGCTCAGAGGGTAGGGTGCAATTTATTTAAAAAGGTGGACATGTACTTCTAAGTTTTACATGTCCTGGTAGTGAAAACTACTTTATTACATTTTACAATCATGTTTGGTGCCTCTGGAACCGCAATATAAAATCTTAATTTATGGTGAAGTCAGATTTTAACTTGTAATTCTGAAAGTGCCAATTTTAGAAAGTTGGCACTACCATATAAACTCAAACATGAGTATGTACAATCTGATCATATTTTAGTCAGAACAGTAGCAACCCTAGTTACATTTAAAACAATGTGGAATCCTATATTTAAAAAAAGCCAGTGATGATGAAAACACTGCGGTCGTTACCTGCTGTCAAGCCCCAAACAAGATACCTGTTGTTTGATACAGATACAGGTGAGAAATACACCTTCTTCGTATTAAAATCGGTGTACTTTTACACTGCACTTAGCATGTGAGTAACTAAGGTAATTAATGTTACTTCACAGTTATTGGGATAACTAGACAAAACCCATGACAGCGCGAGATTGCTGATCGTACCATTGGGTAATTCATCATTGATTAACAGCTTGACCACAATCCCAAGGTAACGTCAACACATCCGGTTGACGCATTTAATTGACGCGCCTCTTCTTTCTCTTTCCATCACTCCCACGCATTTTGCAATCACTGTTTACTTTTTTGATAATGGCCGTCACCTGTCCCTCTTCACCACGGGTTTGCTCTTAGCTCTTAATTTTCTTCACGTTTTCACCCACAACACAACTATCCGGTGTGTCTGGCTACAGCATCTGGTGCTCATTTCGTGAATCTTATGTCAATATGTTCATTTATCTAAATGCTTTTCTCCCGACAATTGTAAGGCCGCTTTAACATAACATGTTTTGAATGAAACAGTCATGTCCACACATATTTCTTTACAACATATGTTTGTACTCATTTATTGTAGATTTCCCCTGACGAAGGGTGCTTAGAACACCCGAAATGCATTGGGAATAATCTTGTTTTGACAAATCAAGCATTTGAAATCTTCAATTTGAAATTCCTTTACCTTTTGATGAACTCTCCTCTGAATAAAGAAGGATTGGACAACATTGGTTACTATTGTTTTCATCATCACTGGCTTTTTTTAAATATAGGATTCCACATTGTTTTAAATGTAACTAGGGTTGCTACTGTTCTGACTAAAATATGATCAGATTGTAAATACTCATGTTTGAGTTTATATGGTAGTGCTTACTTTGTCCAGAACCACTGGGTCCTGGTTTATTTGCTTCTTTTGAATTGGTGGTTAGGTGGAACCACCTCAAAGCGAGCACACCAACTTTAGTATTGTCATGAATATGATGTTTAAATTGATACTTTGAACACATAGAGTGCACTACAGCTGTCCTCATTAGTTTTGATTCAATTTTAGAAAGTTGCCATTTTTTGCCTTTGCCATTTGGTGCCTGCAGCCATTCTCTGAGTCACGTGACAGGGTGTGGGTGACAGTAGGGCTTTGTGGATTCCTCCTAGACAGCCAAATACAATGGTGAGCTTAGGTATGACTGGATAGGCCATTACTGGCAGGATGGGAGGGAGGAATTGGGCCCAGCACAATTACACTTGAATTGGCTGTGTCGTATCTCCAAACAAGGGGCTGCATACCTCCTGTACTTAGTCCGGAGCCAGTGCCAGGAAGGCAGGGTACCTGTGCACTTCAAATGCAAGCCTCTAGAAGCTTCCCCACACTTCAAAGGCACAACTGGGTATAAATACTGGCCCTCAGATACATATTCTTCAGTATACACCTGGACCTTTGGTTACTCTGCCGGGAAGAAGGACTGGTGTGATGCTGAAAGGACTGACACTCTGCTGGACTGCTGCTCTAAAGGAACTGCTGCCCTCCTGTGCTGACCTTCTGCCCTCTTGCCTGGTTGAAAAGGACTGGACCTGCATATCTTGAACCCAAAGCACAGAGTGACTACAAGACCTAGTTGACTGGCCTCCTGATCTGAAGCCTCAGAGACAGAAAAACCTTGCACCTGCACCTGGACTCTGGAATCTGTGAGTCAGCCCTGCCAAGTGGTGCCACCCCTGTACGCGCATCACAGTCTTGACACATCTTTGACACAAATCCTCACAACGCTCCGCAAACCAGGATTTAAGGTACTCTGTTCAGAGGGCTTAACTGAGTCCCTGTACCTGACCCGGGCTCGGTTGCGGTTTGCCTGAACTTGCTACTTTGTCACTGTCTGGCGAGACCAAATACCCATGGTTGGCGCTTAATGCTTTTTGCCCTATTTTCACTAAAATCTTTAAAATTGAATATCTCTGGTTCTACTGATTGAATTTTTGCCATTACAGTCCTGTTTAATTTATTAAAGAAAGTTTGCTTTTCTAACTTGGTGTGGGTTTCTTTTTGTGTGGTGTTTTCACGTTATTACTGTTTGAAATGTTGTACAAATATCTTACATATTGCTTCTATGTTAAGTCTGATTGCTCTCTGCCAAGTTACTAAAGGGTTGACCACAGCTTAATTTAGGGTTGGCTTGTGCCTCACCCTGACAAGGACTGTGTTTGCTGCTTGACCTTGGCTCATACCCCGTTCAACCAACAAACCAATTTCTCACATTGACTTGTGTTTGAGCAGTGCCATACAGTGATTTAGTCTACACTACCATCCTATATCTGAGACCAATTTGAATTCTCCCTAATTGGCTTTTTGCTTTATCTAAATTTAATTTTATCGCTGACTGTTGTTCTTAAGACTACACTTGAAAGAAAGGAGTTTGAGCTGGCCAACAGGGATGCCTACACGGTGGCCTTCTCAAACAATTCTGCAAGGGGAGGGGACTTCCAGCTAACAGCACCACCAGGATGGTGGAACTCGGAAAGGCGCTGAGGGCCTGGGTGGAAGCCCATCACTCATTGGTTGAAGCCACTGGAGAGGATAATGCGATGGAAGGGCTTGGAGAGGATCTTCCTGTTGTACCACCTGCAGCTGTTGGGGATCAATCAATCAATCAATCAAGGAATTTGTAGAGCGCGCTACTCACCCATAAGGGTCTCAAAGCGCTGGGGGAGGCTTTGCGAATTCGTGGGATGGTGGCGCGGGCGAGGCTGGCGGAGCGGAGCTGGCGGGTTGGTGTGTAGAATGCGAGTCAGTTGCTGAGGTACCTGGGGCCCGCGTTGTGGAGAGCCTTGTGTGCGTGGATGAGGAGTCGGAATGTGATTCTTTTGCTGAAGGGGAGCCAGAGCAGAACTTTCAGATGGGCAGAGATGTGGCTGTGGCGGGGGATGTCCAGGATGAGTCTTGCCGAGGCGTTCTGTATGCGCTGTAGTCTTTTCTGGAGCTTGGCTGTGGTTCCGGCGTAGAGGGTGTTTCCGTAGTCCAGGCGGCTGGTGACAAGGGCCTGGGTGACCGTCTTCCTGGTTGCGGTGGGGATCCATCGGAAGATTTTTCGGAGCATGCGCAGGGTGTTGAAGCAGGATGCTGAGACGGCGTTGACTTGCTTGGTCATCGTGAGCCAGGAGTCCAGGATGAAGCCCAGGTTGCGTGCGTGGTCTGTGGGTTTGGGGGCGGTGCCCAGGGCGGGTGGCCACCAGGAGTCGTCCCAGGCAGAGGGTGAGGAGCCCAGGATGAGGACTTCCGTTTTGTCTGAGTTCAGTTTCAGACGGCTGAGCTTCATCCATTCCGCGACGTCTCTCATCCCTTCCTGAAGGCTGGTTCTGGCGGTGTTTGGGTCGTTGGTGAGGGAGAGGATCAGCTGTGTGTTGTCGGCGTAGGAGATGATGTTGAGGTTGTGTTTGTGTGCGATGGTTGCGAGGGAGCTCATGTAGATGTTAAAGAGGGTGGGGCTGAGCGAGGATCCTTGTGGGACGCCGCAGATGACTTCGGTAGCCGCGGACAGGAACGGGGGGAGGCTGACTCTCTGCCTTCTTCCGGCGAGGAACGAGATGATCCGCTCCAGGGCCGCGCCTTGGATTCCGGTGACGCTGAGGCGTTGTATCAGGGTTTGGTGGCATACCGTGTCGAAGGCTGCTGAGAGATCCAGGAGGATGAGGGCGGTGGTTTCCCCGTTGTCGAGCATTGACCTGATGTTGTCGGTAGCTGCGATGAGGGTGGTCTCGGTGCTGTGGTTTGCTCGGAAACCGGACTGTGACGGGTCGAGGGATCCGTTTGTCTCAAGGAAGCCGGAGAGTTGTTTGTTGACCGTCTTCTCAATGACTTTGGCAGGAAAAGGGAGGAGCGAGATGGGTCGGAAGTTCTTGAAGTCCGTGGGGTCCGCGGTGGGTTTTTTACAGGAGGGCGCTGATCTCGGTGTGTTTCCAGCTCTCCGGGAAGGTGGCAGATGTGAAGGAGCTGTTGATGACGTCCCGGAGTTGGGGTGCGATGATGGAGTCCGCTTTGTTGAAGATGTGGTGTGGGCATGGGTCTGTAGGGGAGCCGGAGTGGATGGTGCTCATTGTGCGGGCGGCGTCTTCGGTGCTGACCGGGGTCCAGGCGCAGAGGGTGGCGGTTGGGTGCGCGGGTTCGGTGGTTGTGTGTGTGGTCTGAGTGCTGAAGCTGTTGTGTATGTCGGCGATCTTGCGGTGGAAGAACGAGGCGATGACTAACCCCCTGAAGTTGTGCCCCCTGCTAGGGAGCAGTGTGTCTTCCCCCAGCCTGTGCCCAGAGGAGCTGGCAGAACGGAGGGAGGAGAGGGAATTAATGCTGCAGATGGCCCAATTTAGAATGGAGAAAAGGAAACTGGCCATAGAGAAGAAGGAGGCTGAGAGCGCCCTGAAAGAAAAGTTGTTACTTGCTCACAAAATGATTCTGAAGGAGCTAAATCTCAAGGCCATGCAGGCAGAGCCCAGCAGTGATGGTGGCAGCATTTCTGCAGTGCCCTCTGGAGACAAGAGGGCCCATTTTACTAAAGGCCCTGTGCCTGACTTTGTTGGGGGGGCAACATTGATAATTGGTTTGAAGCTTATGAGATTGGTTTACAGATCCACCGGATCCCTGAGGAGGACTGAGGGGCCAGTCTGTGGAAGCACATTCCTAGCAAATGGAGGGACACCCTAGAGAAGGGAGACAGTATGAAGTATCCCTCTCTAGGAAGTCCTTGTCAGGAAGTATGGCCTTACACCAGGGAAGTGCCGTCAGAAGTTTAGGGACAGTCAGAAACTGGCCCAAGAGACCTAGGTGAATTGTGTGGAATACTTTTGCAAGGCACTGGATGGTTGAATGGAGGGCAGTGAAGTAAAGGATTACATGGGGATGTACTATGTGATTGCAAAAGAGCACATGTTCAGGTTTGTTTTGCAGATCTGCGCTTAAACCTGATTGACAGTAAGCCCACTGACCACAGCACCAGAGTACTCTAGAAGCTATATGGGGGGATTCACCAAAAGGGAGACAGGCTTCCCACCATAAATAGGAGGAGGGAGACAAAAATAAAACAAAGTGGTTTGCTGACAGCAAGCCATCAGGGAAGGCACCCCTCAAGTGTTATAATTGGCAACAGGAGGGGCACTTCAAAGAGAATGGCAAGTGTCCAAAGTGGACATAGCCCCCCACTGGTGGACAGTCCCTGGGGCTGGCTAGAGTAGCACTCGGGGATGAGATTGTCTCTGCTAGTGGTGGGGAAAGTGGAGAGGTAACCCAGGTGCCCCTGGGTGACAGAGAGATAGTGCAGAGAACCCATATGTGTAGTAATACTAGAGAACACAGGCAGTGGGTCACGATCAATAGGCAGAGGCTCTGAGAGACAATGGAGACAGCATGACAACTGTCAGATGTTATCTGGTGACTTCAAAGCAGGTAGCCCTTAATGTATTTCACCAATTTGCTGCAGCTGACAACCATGAGATTCACTGCCATTGGCTCTGATTCCTTTTGAGTGGTCCAGTCTTAGGTTCCTTAAGAGTAGCTGTGAGTCCGTCCATGCTTATGGATTCTCAGCTTGGCAATAATATGGAGTACATCATCTAGAAGGGGGTGGAGCTCAGGTCACACTTAAAGATGTTAGGGTGGGTGTACCCTACCACACAGTCCATGGCCACCAGAACAGGTACTGATAAGGACCTGGAGCCTTGAAGAATAGCCCAGGTGCCTGCCAAAAAGAGGAAGGCCAGGGGGTATGGGAAACCTGCTCCTGAAACTTTCATGGTCCGTGATTAGGCTGAACCTGAGGGGGACACCCCAGAGCCTACAGGGGAGGATGTTGCTGGCCAGGTGAACCTACCTTAGCTTGGCAACTGGCAGCAGGAAGGTGGTCCCACCATGGAGGAGTTCTGTGAAGTGCAAATTGTGTGTTCTACTCTGGAGGGCCTAAGGCGAGGCCCATGCAACTAGCGACACCTTTCCTGATTTATTGGGAGAATGGTCTCCTGTATAGCATGCCTACCATTCCTGAGCATGGGGCAACCCATGTATTGTCACCCACTTTTATTTGCCCCAGATGAGGAGAATGTCAGATGCTTTCTGCAGGTCCTGTTCTACCTGTCAGTCCAGCGGCAAGTCAGGAAGTCGCCGCAAGGCTCCCCTCCAGTCTGTTTGTGTCGCTGGCACCCCCTTTGAAAGGCTTGGAATTGACATTGTTGGAACTCTGAAACCCAAGACAAACATGCGCAACAGGTTCATCCTGTTCTTGATGCACCATTCTGCTTGGTACCCAGAGGCAATCCCTCCAAAGACGGTGACTGTGCCCACAGTGACACGGACACTGATGGGGATATTTACCCATGTGGTGTTCACCAAGGAGGTGGTGTCAGAAAGTGTTACCAACTTCGTGTCAGCGTACATGAAGGCAATGTGGAAGAAATGTGGGGTAACCTACAAGTTCTCCACTCCTTACACCCAAAAACCAATGGGCTTCTTGAGAGCAAGACCCTCAAAGGCATGATCATGGGCCTGTCAGAACCCTGAAGGCAGAAGTGGGGCGTCCTCTTGCCATGAATGTTGTTTGTGCTCCAGAAGCCTTTAGCCCTTTTGAGCTTCTCTGTGGTCACCCAGTGCGAGGACCTCTCAGTCTGGTGAAGGAGAGGTTTGAGCAAACTCCCAGGAAGGCCCCCCAGGATGTGGTCAGCTACATGTTTGCACTCTATACCCAGATGAAGTGCTTCTGGAAACAAGCTAAGGCAAACCTAGAAGCCAACTAGAAGGTCATGGAACAGTGGTACTACCAGAAGGCCACCCTGGTCGAGATTCAGCCTGGCCTAAACTTGTGGGTGATGGAGCCTGTAGAACACAGTGCCCTGCAAGACCATTGGTCAGGGCCCTATGAGATAAAAGAGCTAAGAGTGATATCACCTAACTGGGGGACCACAAAACTCCCATGAACACTTTAAGGGTTTTGCACGTCAATTGGCTCAAAGCCCTCTTTTAGCCTCATGAGCCTGGTCACAGATGATGGGATGGAAAAGGAGAGTGAACCTCTACCTGACTTCCTTTCATCCAAGGAGCAGGATGGGACACTGGAGGGTGTCAGCCTCTCTCTTACATTACATCAACAGAAAAATTTCCGCTAGTTGTTGAGGCAGTTTGCCTCTTTATTCTCCATTATCTCAGGACTTACTAACTGGTGTACCCATGATATTGACAATGGGAATAGAACACCTGTGAAAAGCAAAATGTATAGATTGCCTGATAAGGAGAGGGCCAGTATTAAGGAGGAGGTATCCAAGATGATGGAGTTATGGCTCATTGAGCCCTGAAACAGCCCTTGGTCAAGCCCAGTGGTGGTGGTCCCCAAGGTTGATCGGGTGCCACTCCTGAACTTAGCTTCTGTGTGGTATACAACCTTTACAACGCAACTTTTACAACGCACTACACTTACAACGCATTTTTTACAACGCAACATCCACTACAACGCATTCCATTACATCGCAGGACACTACAACGCATTTTTAAAAACTACCTTTACAACGCATTCCATTACATCGCATACTACCTTTACAACGCAAACCATTACAACGCATAATCTTACATTAAAACCCCTACACTATCCAACACTTACCCTACTGTTGCACCCCCTGGAGTTAGAATAGTAATTTTTACCCCTATACTATCCAACACTTACCCTACTGTTGCACCCCCTGGAGTTAGAATAGTAATTTTTATCCCTATACTATCCAACACTTACCCTACTGTTGCACCCCATGGAGTTAGAATAGTAATTTTTACCCCTACTATCCAACACTTACCCTACTGTTGCACCCCCTGGAGTTAGAATAGTAATTTTTACCCCTATACTATCCAACACTTACCCTACTGTTGCACCCCCTGGAGTTAGAATAGTAATTTTTACCCCTATACTATCCAACACTTACCCTACTGTTGCACCCCCTGAAGTTAGAATAGTAATTTTTACCCCTATACTATCCAACACTTACCCTACTATTGCACCCCCTGGAGTTAGAATAGTAATGTTTACCCCTATACTATCCAACACTTACCCTACTGTTGCACCCCCTGGAGTTAGAATAGTAATTTTTACCCCTATACTATCCAACACTTACCCTACTGTTGCACCCCCTGGAGTAAGAATAGTAATTTTTACCCCTATATTATCCAACAATTACTCTACTGTTGCACCCCCTGGAGTAAGATTAGTAATTTTTACCCCTATACTATCCAATACTTACCTTAAATGCAATGTAATATTATGCGTTGTAATGGTATGCGTTGTAAAGGTAGTATGCGATGTAATGGAATGCGTTGTAAAGGTAGTTTTTAAAAATGCGTTGTAGTGTCCTGCGATGTAATGGAATGCGTTGTAGTGGATGTTGCGTTGTAAAAAATGCGTTGTAAGTGCATGCGTTGTAAAAGTGTGCGTTGTAACGACATACATCCTTCTGTGTAGATTACCGTGGGCTCAATGTGGTTACTAAGACTGACATACACCCCATCCCCAGAGCTGATGAGTTCATAGGTCAGTTGGGAGCTGCCAAGTTCCTTAGTACATTTGACTTAACGTCTGGGTACTAGCAGATTTCCTTAATTGAGGGGACTAAAGAGAGTTCTGTGTTCTCTACCCCAGAAGAGAACTCCCAGTTCTGTGTAATGCCCTTTGGGTTGAAGAAACCCCCTGCCGCCTTCCAGAGGCTGGTCAACCAGGTCCTGACTGGCTTGGAGCACTTCAATGCCTCCTATTTAGATGACATTGTAGTCTTCAGGTCTAGCTGGGAAGACAATTTGTGCCATCTCATGGAGTTGCTCCAGGCTTTGCAGGGGGCAGGTCTGACTAGGAAGGCCAGCAAGTGGAAAATAGGGCAAGATTCAGTGGTTTACTAGGACCACCAAGTGGGAGGAGGGAAGGTGCAGACCCTTCAGGCCAATATTGGACCATTCTGGCTTGGGAACTCCTCAAGGCCCAGGCAGAGGGAGAGCCTTCTTAAAGCCTAAGAAGGCTCACAGGTTACTACAGGAGATGTGTCAAAGTGCCATTTTTGCACACTTTACAGAGCTCACTTCCAAGAAACAGCCATGTAAGGTGATCTAGACAGAGGCATGCAAGGACATGTTTGACACTCTGATGAAGCCATGTGGACAGCACCCATGCTCATGACCCCTGACTTTTCATTGTCTAGACTCTTGCCTCAGAGCATGGCATAAGGGATGTGCTCTCACAGCAAAATGAAGACAGCCTGGATCAACCTTTAGCCTTCGTCAATAGGAGGTTACTTCCCCAGGAACAGACGTGGTTTGTAATAAAAAGGGAAGCATTTGCAGTGGTCCCAGCATTTAAGAAGCTGAGGCCATACCTGTTTGGTTCTCACTTCCAGATTCAGACAGACCACAGACCCCTCAGATGTCTAATGTAGATGAGGGATGAGATTCCCAAAATGCTGAGGTGGTCCATATCCCGACAGTGAATGGATTTTATGGTGGAACACTGTCCTGGAACAGACAACACCAATGCTGATGCTCTCTCCAGGTTCTTTTGCCTTAGTAAAGACAACTCCCAAGGGGTTGGGTAGTTTTCCCCACTTTCAGCTGGGAGAGACATGTGTTAGACCTGACATCCTTGGTGTAACCCCTCTGGATGTCAAACCATGAGCATATACCCCCACCCCTTGCAGGAAGGAGTTGTATGGAATGTCCCTGGTCTATGGCCTTTGTCAGCAGAACCCATTACCCAGCCTATACATGGTGAGATTACACCACAGTGGCTGAGTCGCACTCATCACTGGATGGAAGACCCTCCAAGTATGGGGCATCTGGCCCTCATTCCCCTGTCAATCAAAGGGGATCCGTGTCCTCTAGCAGCTGTGAGACCTTGTTGATTTGGGGTGCCATGGCCTGAACAGACCAGAATGACTAGGGACAGGGTTCTCCCACCACAGACAGACTGTTCAGACAGCACTCCTGGACCGCGCAGTGAACAAGCTCGGCAGACACCTCTCATGTGACAGACGTGTACTAAGGTACTTGCAGGGCACAAGTCCTAAAAAAGGAAATGGGGGACTGACCAAGTAAGACAAAATGCAAATGACCTCACAACGCCATGATGTAGCGGTTTGAAAGAAGTAAAATAGTGAGACTAACATGATTTGTGCAAATACTGGGAGAGACTAATCCATCTGACAGTCTTACAGTGTCTGCATTGATATACAGGGACAGAAGAAAGGCAAAAGCATGCCTCCCTTAAGTACCTGTGTAGAGATGGCAAGCTCTGTGCACATATTCCCGTCTGTGGCATCTACATTCAAATGTAAGGTTCAAGGCGGACCCCAGTCAGCATGTACAAACAAAAGGAGGCTGGATGGTCCCTTTACTCAGGCCCGGCTGGAGGTGAAAAAAGGCACACTCGCTGCATGCACGCTGCTGCTGGGAATGGACAGCAGACAACGTGCAGGTGCAGCTGAACGTTTCCCGGCATCTAGACGGTACACCGGGACAAGTTGAGCATATCCCTGTGGGGACCAACCTCCTGGCAGGGGGGATGGCGTCAAACCCATGCAAAGAGGGGGGCACCGTGTACCTGCGTGTATCCCCGACCCGAGCCCTGGGTACTTGCAAAACAACAACGCCATGTCTTCTTCGTGCGCTACAGCTGCATAATGGAAGTCGGGCTCATGCCAGATGACAATGTCCACGACGGTCAGATGACAGCCTCCACTGGCCCTGGTCTGTGGTACCAAGCGCAATAAATCACAGAGCACCCCAGAGTCCAAGCCAATGCAGACAGGGCCAGAGTCAGAGAGCTGGATGCCAAATCTTGACAGGAGGCGTGAAGAAAGGGAAACAATGATTGAATTAGTCACCAACAGTTCCTGTTGCTGTAAAGTAGTTACGAATCTAAGAAGGCATTGCAGCTTCGAAGGCAATCAGTTCCAAGTGACGATCCAGTTCATCTTCAGCGAAGAGGACCGCCATCCAATCCAGCAGTATGAAGGAACAGTTGTGCTCCTCGCACCACGAGGCTGCAAGGAGCATCCCATCGCACCTGGGAGAGATTCGATGTAGGCATGGCACAGGAGCCATTGTGCAAACGCACAGGCGCAGCTGTCATCCTGCCTGACACATTGAAAGATATCCCATAAACGTGTCTCACCAAAGCAGTCTTGCAAGTGGACCAACAAAGGAGTCACCCACAGCTCATGATCCAGGTTAGCAAGAGATGTGTTTGAAAGGCAGACATCCGTGGCCCACTCAAACAGACATCTTCTGCAGGAAAAGACGGGTTGCACGCAGGTGAAATAGGCATAGCGGAACGTTAGTTTATAACTGATGCCCAGCACAGCCAGTGGGACACATCCAAAAAATAGCTGCATGCTGGCACGGTACAGTTGCAACTGACCAGCTCGACCTGGCCTACTGGATGGTCAGACATGGTGTGATAGCAATCTCAGAACCAGCGCTCAGCTGTACAGCCCAAGTAATGGTCAGAAACCACGAAATGTAGTGCGCAAATTGGAAGACTGACACCCAGTGGTACTTCCGGAAAAGCATGGAAGGAAGGGACAAGGCCAGAGCCCACAAGTCTGATAAAAAGTGTGCAATGGTCTTCAGTATCAGACGCTATCAATACTCTGTGTGTCAGTTCACCGCAGAAATAGTGGGTGAGCCGTGTTCAGCACTGACTGAATCGAGCGGGAAGGTCAAGACACCTAGTATCCGAAGGTCTTTGGGCTGGTGTGGATGCGACTACTTGTCTACACAGAGGCTCATTGTGTATGCACACTCATTGAAGTATGCTTTCGCTGTGAGAATGTGAGGCCACAAATGACTATCCACAATCACTTATGGGGGAGTTAGCAGTACATTGGCATAAAAAGGACAACTGTTCCCATTTCCGTAATGCCTGGCCTGTGCACGCAGGAGGGGCCTTGTCAGTCCTCCTCACCTGAACGGACCAGGGACTCTGCATCCGAGGCTTTACCTTCCAGGGCGGGGAGGGCTGGCTGGGCTCGTCCATGGCACGGTCGCTTGCTGTTGCTATCGAGTCACCTTTTGGAGTAAGGTCATTTTGTCAGCATGTTCTGCACACAGCACAACTTAGATGTTCATGTTTGGCACATTTGAATTGAGGTGACATCATTTTTGCCTTGACTTTACTAGGCATTCATGTCAGCATGTCATCAGTTGCACATGATGTTGAGGTACATACAGGGCTTTCAGTGGGCTGGTTCTTACCAGTGCTGGGCACCGTCATTTTTTTGAGTGGGCTCGGTACGAGTCTCTTTCGTACTCTGCTTTCTGCCCTGCCACAGGCGGTACGTTCTTTCAGCTGGAATGCATTGACAGCAGGCACATCGAAATGCTCATGGGACGCGCTTAAGCTGACTAAGGTAATCGATCTATGCACTGACTGGAGCGCCTGGTAAAGGGCTCCCTGTTACTTCATTTGCTGCTATTTTAAAGTTTATTTACTCTGCATTACTTTTTCGAGAGCACCTGGTAAAGGGCTCTGATGTTTTTAGAAGTATTTTAATTTGCTTTTGGCACATTTTGTTCCACCCACGATTGATCAAACACTCACCCGGTATTCTCCCCGGTCCAGCACGGATGGTTCCGATTGTCTGGAGGGAGGCGCCTTAAACTGGAAGTGAATTTTGACCACTTCCCTTCTACCTCCTCGGAAGGTTAGCAGCCTAGCTCTCACTCTATAAAAACGTATGCCTAGTCAGACGCGCAGCAGACGCGCACCGGGTGCGCCGAAGGCACGCCAAAGGCAAGCCTGCCTGCGCCCGTCCGCGCCTGGTCATCGCCAGGAGCAGGAACCCTTGCCGGTTCTGCCCATTCTCAGCCTAAACAGGGGAGGGGATCTCTTACTTACACTAGTAAAGAGCTGAGGACGATCAGAAACACTAATACAAACACAGAGATACCCACTAATATCTGCCCCATCCCTACGGAAGTAATGGGTTCATTCTCCTGCAGGAAATGTAAATACCAAACCTCCCCAGCTCTCACCATGAGAGCTAATACCAAGCCAAAACAGAATTCAGATGCTGCTTCTTATCCCACAATAATTGGGCATTCTGCCAGGACAAAATCCAGCAAGGACTGGAACTGTTTCCTGGCCAATGTAAGGTCTCTCCCCAAACATGCGGCTAATATATGGGACCTGCTGTCCTCTAACAATCCCCAGGTAGGATTCCTAACAGAGACTTGGACTAAACCTCACTCCAATCCATACATAGCAATAGCTCTCCTGAGGACTACCATATACTAAAACTAGACAGACCACACAGGATGGGGGGAGGAATAGCCATAGTCTATAAAAACTCTACTACTATTTCCATCTGCGACCAAATAAGTAACGATCAGTTGGAGATAATGTTCTTTAGTATGAATATACACCACAACATCAGCTGGAAAGGAGACTTAGTATATCGCCCACCTGGACCACTAACATACACCACGTCATAGCTTATTGAACTTATCTCCCCACATGTTATTTCCTTCAGAAATTTCCTTCTCCTCGGAGACTTCAATGTACATAGTGAAATTCTAGACAACCCGGAAGCCTCATCTATTTTGTCCGAACTGGCCGCACTCAACCTGACTGTAATAAATAAGGTTCCTACCCACCAGGCAGGGCACACATTAGACATCATTCTAACTAATTTGTCCGACATATCCTACGTTGCTTCAACTCCTCTGACCTGGTCTGTCCATGGTCGAATTTCGGATCAACACCCACAAAGCTCACCCCGCTCTCAAATGCTACCCCAATAAAATCTATAGAAAGTGGAACTTAATCACTCCAACTCACTTTGAAGGTGCTTTTTGCCCACCTCATCACGCAGAAACAGATAAGGTTGAGAAACACCTAGCCTCCTTTAATGCTAGCCTACTTGCTACTTTAGATAGTTTAGCACCTCTGAAACAATGTCGCTTTATCATCAAACAGCGCCAGGCCCTATGGTACTCGAGTCCCCTGCAGCTAGAAAAAGGCTCTTGCAGGAGACTCGAACGCCACTGACGCCGCTCTCAAAACCCCTCAGATAGAGCAAAATTCAAAGTGGCCCTCAACCACTACCACCGCAATCTAAAAAATGCGAGGAAAACCCACATCGCAGCCTCTCTCGAACAAGCTGGGAGCTCTCAAAAATGCCTTTATCAGATTCTAAAATCCTTCACCAACCCTTTGGCCTGTGACTCGGCACCTGTCCCATCCCAAACGTTATGCGATAATATCGCTAGCCATTTCACACAGAAAATAGATTCAATCTATAACAAAATCACTTCAACCACTAATCCCCAACCTAAATCAGGAATCAATCCCCCACACATCCCACCAGTCACCAACTCATTAGAAAATTTTCCTCTACTTACCACAGAAGACACAGAAGCTCTCTTAAAAAGCATTAAATCAGGGTCCCCGTTAGACCTGATACCGGCTAAACTAACTACCACCTTGTCCAAACAACTTGCAGACCCCATCTGCAATATTCTCAATAGCTCTCTGAAGGAAGGAGCTCTCCCTCCCGAATGGAAAGCTGCACAGATACTCCAGATTAAAAAGAATCTTAAAATCTCACCGGAAGACGTTACAAATTATCGACCTATCTCGCTTCTTCCTCTTCACACTAAAATATTAGAAAAACATATTAACACACATCTTTCCAAATACATTGAATCCACTAACAGCCTAGATTCCTCACAATCTGGATTTCGCCCCAGATACAGCACTGAGTCTACCTTAGTAGCAGTGACGGACAACATCAGGATGCTACTGGATAAGGGTCAGGCGGTGCTTTTAGTGCTGCTTGACCTTTCTGCAGCATTCAACACCAAATCCCACCAAATTTTACTCAGAAGATTGGGTGAAATAGGCATTACAGGGAAAGCACTGAAATGGCTAACCAACTTCCTATCAGACAGAACACAGACCGTCAACCTAAGCCCATACCTCTCCAGTACCACCAAAGTCACAAAAGGAGTCCCCAGGGATCCTGTTTAAGTCCAACCCTGTTCAACGTTTACGTTGCTCCCCTGGCGAGGCTGTTGAGAAAATTGGACGCCACCAAGTCCGAGATAATGCTATTTGGTGATGCCAATGTCAGGTGGTCGCCTAGATGGTGGCCAGAGGAACTAGGCCCCACCCCCTAGTGGTGAAAAATCTTGGGGTCCGACTGGACCAAAAACTTACCCTGAGAGACCATGTCTCGACTACCATCGGAGCCTGCTTCCACACTCTTAGCATGCTCAGAAGAGTCTTCCTTTTCCTTCCACTATCTTCAAGAAAAACCCTTATTCAGGCTTTGATCTTAAGCCGTTTAGACTACTGTAACCCGCTATTGATCTCAGCCAACGAAAAAGACATAAACAGACTACAGGTTTGATGAATACAGGCCCCAGCTAGGCCAGCAGGACACAAGGGTTCGCTCTCCTGCAAATGGAATCTATACGGAAGTTGGCACGGAAACTGCAAAGTACAAAGACAAAGTTTATTAACCCTTAAGGGTGGTCCTACAATCCATACAACACCCTTCAGTATTGCATAGAGTAGCACACAGAACTTGCGTACACGGTCCCCTTTTATACACAACAGAGGGGCTCATAAGTGGGTGGATACAACATGAAGCAAGGAATATTGCCTTTTATGGACATTTTCAATACAGAATCAATATGTGGGCGGAGTTGACACACTCCTTGAGCCCGCGAAAACATGGTCAAGTAAGGACTAACTGATAACAGATGTGGTCAAGTCTGGGCATGCGTCAGACGGACAAAGGAGCTATTTATAGACTGTTACTAGGCAGATTACAAGAGCAACTAACACGAAGGTAGGACTCTTCTCGTGCTACGCACGTGGAGGCATGATAATACAAAATGGAGTCCTAGCTTTAGTCAACATAAAGGAAGAAACTTGCTCTGGGAGGAGAATTCATGTCTTTAGTGAATGCTTACTCATACCGCTATTTCAATTTTCAACAGACGACCCTTTCAGCATTTACTGAAGACATCCGGTTTGTTAGGATAATCATCGTATATATCAATTTTCATCATTTCCTCTATTTCTTTAGTCAGATGTTTCTCGTGGGTGACATTGGCAATAGCTTTCTTATCAGGAATGCAGAGTGACACACATAGGGAACAGAGTAAGGGGCCACATTGAATACAAATGCAACAGGAAAACAGAATTGCTACAATGATACAGAGACCAGTTAGGACCTTCCACCCCCATGTGGTGATCAACGCCCAAAACCATCCAGAAAAGGTCCAAGTACCATTCTCTGAATGGATTTCAGCTGCAATTTTATGCAATTTATTAATGGCATTATAAACTGATGGTGGGTGGTCAGGAATAAACACGCAACAACTACTTCCGATAATTTTACAAGCTCCACCTCGGTCAGCTAACATAACATCTAACACCATACGATTCTGCAATGCAATAATTCTAGTAATCTGTAATTCTTCCGTAAGATTCCCAAGAGCAGCAGCGGTTTGATTTGTCACAGCCTCTACCACTCTTGTTAACCTTCGAACTTTCCTACTATTTAGGGCAGCTCCAACAAAGAAAAACAATCCTAAATTAAAATCAATATACTGCTGCAGACTAGTGTCAGTCTGATCCACGTCATCAATCGATAGAGTACGTTTATACCTATTTACAGTCACATTATTTAACAACTTCAAATCCTTATGATAAGATGCAGGTGCCAAGAATACAGGAGGCAATAGAAATGCCACATAACATACCCCAGACCAACCGGCTGGCAAACGGTAATAACCTTTATTTTCACATACGAAATATGTATTATGGGATGCTAAGAAGGTACTGTTATTCAACCCGTCGATATTTAAAATAGTGATGCAATCACTAACACCAACAGGAATATAACCTACACTCTGGACACACAGGTCCGCTTGAGCTTGTGCCACTTGAATCACAAATCGGTCTTTCCCCACAGTGTCTCTGGTGTTCGTGAAAATATAGGGAATCGATTCATTGTCTGGTCGATACTCTTCCCATTCCCAAATTGTCCCATTCGCTTGCGGATATCCATCTTTATCCTGATGACATTCCCTATTAAGTCTGAAGAGTAACCGTCCCACTGTAGGTTTCCGGGTGGCAAAAAGCAAAGTGTACCATGCTCTACAGGAGCCATTATGAGAGAAAGGAAGGGGTATGAACGGAGTTCCTCCTTTCTTCTGGTGAGCTGGCATCATGCCACATATCCAACAGTTCGTAGCATTGGTGGCAACATGGGTGTGATGCAACATCTGGATGAAAGTGTTATTCAAATAAGACTGACGATGCTTCAACTCTTGATACGGTAGTGTATAAAAGTAGTGCTCCTCAGGCACTGGAGTAGTCAACACAAGTAACTTTCGAGCAGGAGTCACATCCTCCACAAACCATGTGGTTATCCCAACAATAGCTACTGTAAACATAAAACCTGATGCACAAAGGATTTTCTTTTTCTCCATGTCAGAATAAAAAAAATCAATATCTTCCTGAAACTAAAAGGTTGTCAGAACTCTTCCCCTTAGGCAGCGGTCGATTTCTTCACCAGCGGGCCAAGACGGGTGTCGCTACACTAATGCAGGGCTGATCCCCCCCCCCTTGCCTCATTGGCTCTCCGTTTCACTAACCCAAGGGCCGTTCTGACAACGTGTCCTGATACTGAAGAATTCACTTCCTTGGCCTGAGATGATATCGCTTTCCTCCAGGAGTCGCTTGGTCCGGAAAGAGCTCCTCAGCATCGTTCGGTTCCCCAGCACGGTCTTTCTCTGCAGTCAGAATTTCTCGATGGTCGGTCAATACAGCAGGCTCCACCAATCCGGGCGGTACTTTGCGACAGTGCAGGGAATGGATCCAATTCTTTCTGTTGGAAACCCGCACAGCCGTCCTTGTTGCAAGTAGGACCTGCTCAGGACCAACCCATCTCGGCTCCAAGCTGTTCATCCTTTCAAAAATCTTCACCATAACATAGTCTCCAGGCCGGAGACTGTGACCTTTGCTGGTGGACCAATCAGGGAGCGCCTCCCGGACCTGTTGATGAATAGAAACCAAGTTATCCGTTAACTGCGCCAGATAATCATTCATCATTACACAAGGTACACCATACACAGCCTTAGGTCTTGGCAGACCCCAAATATTCATTGGGCGTCCAAAAACAATCTCGTACGGTGTAAGACCAGTTCGAGAGTGCGGTATCGATCTAATTGACAATAATGCCAGCGGTAAAGCATCTGGCCAAGTCAAAGACGATGAAGCTTGGATTTTAGCGATCTTGAGCTTCAGTGTACCATTATACTTCTCGACTAGTCCTGCAGACTGAGGGTGAAACACTGCGTGAAACTTCTGGGTGATGCCCAGACCCTTCAGAACATACTTTATAACATCCGCTATAAAGTGGGGTCCGTTATCACTCCACAGCAGTCTACAAACGCCATATCGAGGGAAGAACTCCTTCAATAGCATCTTGGCGGTAGTCATTGCAGTATTGTCTTTCGTAGGGTATGCCTCAACCCTTTTACTAAAGGCACATACCACTACTAGAACATACTTCAAATTGTTACAGCGCTCAAGCTGGATGTAATCCATCTGCAAAACCTCAAAGGGTGCAGTAGGTGTCGCAAATCCTCCTGCTGGAGTTCGAGTACCCTTTCCTGGGTTGTACCTCAGGCAAATCATACAGGTCTGCACCACCCTCTTTGCCATGCTAGCAATCTCTGGATGCTCCCAGACTTGGGTAAGCAATTTTACAATTGCGGAAGCTCCAACATGTGCTAGCCCATGTGCCATCTGAACCATAGGTTGTACAAAAGCTGTGGGTAACTTCCATCTATCCATCTGCTTATTTCTCCAACAACCCTCATCATCCAATTCTCCCTCACTGGACCATTGCTCCCGTTCTTTATCAGAAGCGGTCCTCTGTATTTCCCGCACTTCTCCCTTCGCGTCGTGCCATCTTTCTACCTGCGACTTCACTACATACATGGCAGTAGCACCGGGCTGCATCGCAGTCTCCCGTGCCACCCGGTCTGCTAACGCATTCCCTTCTCCAACTTTATCAACTACTTTCTTATGGGCACTACATTTAATGATAGCAATTTTCCTCGGATATGTCAATGCAGTTAAAAGGTTGTGAACTAACTCTCCATGCATTATTTGTACTCCATGCAACGTTAGAAACCCTCTCTCCTTCCAGAGCAGGCCGAAATCGTGCGCTACTCCGAAGGCATAACGGCTATCTGTATAAATATTCACACACAATCCTGTACTGAGCTCACATGCTCGTGTTAATGCTATCAGTTCCGCTGCTTGAGCTGATTTCTGTGGTATGCGTGCTGTCTCCACTATTGTTTGCAATGTGGTAATTGCATACGCTGCTGAAGTCGTACCATCTGGTAGCTTCAGGCATGATCCGTCCACCCACAGTTCTCCATCTACATCTGGAAAGGGCATATCCTGGAGATCAATACGACCCTTTGTTTGTTCCTCAGTCACAAGAATACAATCATGTGCTTTCCGTGCTTTAGACTGAGTCTCGGGGAACGGCAACAATGTGGCCGGATTTAACGTTACACACCTCTTTAACGTAATATGAGGAGCCAAAAGCGTCAGCTCATATCCCGTTAAACGGGCACTGGTCAAATGCTGCGTCTTTTTCTGATTAAGCAGGGCATCAACAGCGTGGGGGACTAATACCAACAGCTTATGAGATAACACAATTCCCTCTATTTGGCGTATTGACACAGCTGTCGCCGCAACCGAGCGAAAACAACCAGGCAATGCTCGGGCAACAGGATCAAGTACAGCCGAAAAATATGCACAAGGGCGCTGCTTGTCGCCGTGCATCTGCACTAAAACTGATAATGCACATCCATCTTTCTCATGCACATACAGCGAAAAAGGTTTTGTATAATCAGGGGTCCCTAACACTGGTGCTGAACAAAGGGCCTGTCGTAATTGCTGGAAAGCAGCGTCACACTCATTTGACCAAGGAAGCGGAATAGGTGTGTCTTTTGTCAAAAGGGCTAATAATGGCTTGGCTATGTGTGAGAACCCTAATATCCATTGCCTACAAAAAGAAACAAGACCCAAAAATGCACGCACGTCCTTCTGCGTGGAAGGCGCTGGCGTGTCCAAAATTACTTGGATACGATCTCGTGTGAGTGCACGCCCCTCCTTAGACAAAAGGTGACCCAGATAAGTCACCTTTGGTCTACAGAACTGCAATTTCTTCCGAGATACTTTGTGATTGTGGGATGCCAAAAAGGAAAGCAAGGATAACGTACTCTTCTCACACAACTCCGGAGTGTCCGCCGCCAACAAGATGTCATCGACATATTGAATGAGGGCGACACCCTCGGGCAGAACAAAGGAGTCCAATTGTCTTTTCAAAGCTTGACTGTAAATGCTAGGGTTTTCTGTGTAGCCCTGAGGAACTCTACAAAATCGATAAGACCTATTATTCAGAGTGAAACCAAAAAGGTATCGGCTATCGGGATGAATAGGAATCGAAAAGAAAGCATTTTTCAAATCAATGACTGAAAACGTCGTCGCCGTAGGCGGGACCAAAGTAAGCAAAGTCGTGATATCAGAAACCACTGGATACTGAGGTATCACGATCTTGTTTACTTCTCTCAAATCAATTATAAACTGATAAACTTTGGCATCCGTATCCTTTTTCAAAATGGGTAGAATCGGACTATTACAGACGTTGTAGGGAACTTCCTCCACTACTCCCACCTTAATCAAATCCTGCACAATCTGTATAAGAGCCTCCTCCCCCTCCTGGGAAATACGATACTGCGGAAGGCGTGGTAACACCGCCCCCTCCTGGACACTAATGTGAACAGGCGGAATCACCATCTGTCCCACGTCGGTATCCGAAGTGGCCCACAAAGTACGAGGGAGGGTCGCTAACACAGCATCCTCTGCAACCACACACATCCGTTCAGACCGAGGGTAATTATCATTTAATATCACCCGCACTCCAGCAGGGGAGCAGCAGATCGTAGCTCTGAAGTGCTTTAGCATATCAAGACCCATAATGTTGTCCGGCGTGTTCGGGGCAAGCAAAAACGGACAGGGTGCAGAAAAAGAATCAACCTGAAATGTGAGGGGTCGAGAAAGAGGGCTTCGGGAGAGTGTACCGTCAAACCCTACCGATGTAACCATTAAGCCAGATGGGGGAGCCCTCGGAACCAATTGTTTAGACAGCGCACTACGAGTCGCTCCTGTATTTATTAGGAACTGATCAGTAGAACCCAAAACCTCCGCTGATACATAAGGACCCTTCTGATCAACCGGCACCTCAACTGATTCTAACCCCCATCCAACGCATTCCTATGCATGCTGTGAATCATGGTACCCAGAGCGGTCAGTCCCTGACACTCGATACTGGTTTTGTCGATCAAAGACATTAGGTCTATCTCGTTGCTGCCCGGCAGGGTCAAAACAAGCGTGATCGTTAGAATTCCCTCTAAAATGCGAGGAACCCCCTCTACCTCTCGGGCCACCCTGATTATGTCCCTGACGCGAAGCATACAACGCCGGGCAATCTCTGGCCCAGTGTCCCGATTGTTTACAATATGCACATTGATTCCTATTCAAATCAGATCGGCCCGAGGGAGGACCATAAAATCCTCCCCTTCCTCTATTGACACCCCGACGGGGCGGACCATACACTTGCGCTAACATCACCTTCGTTTTTAAATCTTTCGATTTCTTCTCCTCCTGCCCCTTCGCTTCTTGCTCCTGACGCTCATAATACTGAGCTATAGTCAGGAGGGCTGTCGGGGACGCGGTGGACCAAGAACTTTCACTCGCTTTTAGGCGGGCTGCTATTGCCGGTAATAAATTCGCCACATATTTATCAGCAAAGAGGTGTCGACCCGTATCATCCGTAAGTGACTGACCACTAAAATCATGAAACGTCTCCTCAAAGCGCGTAAAGAAATCTGCAACTGATTCATCGACTTTCTGCTTACACGAGGCTAACATGTTCCAGTCAATTTTTTTAGGGGGAATGATTGTTTTCAACTTAATCAGAATAGCAGCAGGGAGATCTAAGATAATCTGAGGTGGTTTCTGCGCGGGCTTCCTCTCCCTATCCTCATCTTCAAGCTCCGACCACCGAGCCTTAAAAGCGACAACATCGTCCACCTTCCGCATGGATCGCCACATATCCGGTGGTAAAATAAGCCCAAAGAACAGATCTACATCTGCTAAGGTCATAGTGCAAGAATTCAAGGCCCCCTCGACTTCTTCGTAAAAAGCCGCTGGATTCTTGCGGGGATCAGGCAATGCATTTTTTAATGCCATAACATCAGCCCTATGCCAAGGAGTATAAACCCAATTGTACACAAAATATCCCTTAGCATCAGCGGAGGTAATGTCCGCACTAGTTCCCGCTCCCTTAGGGGGAACATACAAGGGTGCCGCCTCTCGCATTGGTTTAGCATGCACTAGTTCGCTCTTATCTGAGTGGGAGGTGGGTGAGTGGCCATCACCGGTACGCGAATCCGACTGCTTTTCCTCCTCTGCTTTTTGGCGCGCCCTCTCTTTAAGGTCACTCGCCGCATCCCGTAATGCAAACAGCCGTCGAACCGCATCAGGCGCCTTAGAGGGAGAAAAAACACCATTACGCAATGCTTTAGCATCTAATACCACATCATCAGGCTCAAAAACGTTGGAATATTTCCGGAAGACAGTAATCACTTCATCAGAAAAGTGGCCCAAAAAATACAACTTCTCTCTATCCTGCCACTTCTCCCAAGAATTTAACAACTCAGCAAGGGATAACTTGCCCTTGAGTGCACGAAAAGAAACTTGCCGAAGCTCACCCATTCGGTCAACCGATAACATGGACCGCGTGTCTACCTTATCCGAAGCCGATCCAGAATCCTGTGACCTCGGTGCAGACGCGCCAACATAAGGGGGCGGAGAGCGATCTAATAAATAAAAATCATCGTCAGAATTATTAAGGACAGGATAAAGCGGTTGACGAACAGCATATTGACCCGAGACTTGCAACCTGCGCTCTTTCTCTTGCCTCTCCGTCTGTTCTCTTTCCTCCCGTCGCTTCGCTTCCTGTGCTCGTACATGATCGTTCTTCCGTTGCTCTTTATCAAGCAGCGCTTTCTCACGTTTCTCTCGCTCACGCACTTCCTTCACCCATAACCGGACACACTCAAACATATCTTGACGAGCACGCCGTTTACACATACACTGTTCCACATACTCAATCTTACGCATATCAAACGACCCATACAAAGGCCATCGTAACTCAGGATCCTTTCTGGTGTATTTCCTCCACACTGTGCTGTACATTATAGAGGAAAGACCATGCTTCACATACATATCCCTATTAGGAGTCCTCTCTGGGGGAGCTGGAGCAGATTCCTCGAGGTTTAACCGGTTTCCAAAGCAGCAGCACCATTTACGGAGTGTGCTAAAAGCAGGCATGCTCATAAATAATGCAAAATATGCAGTATTATCAAAAATGGCACTTAAACGTTGTGCCGTTCAAAGTTACACAGCTCCGGAGAAATATCTCCACATTACCTGCCTATATGTGTTGCAACGCATATATTCTCACAATAACCAATACAAGATATGACCGGTCATCACAAATCAAACTCAAATAGCCAAACCAGGCTTCAAAAACTCGGAGCAAGTACCGTACAGCGGTTCTTACCAATCAAGAGTGTCCAGATTCCAACTGCCAAGCTCCAAAATTCGCCCAAACGGCTGTCACGGCAGGACCGACAGAAGAGGTCTCAGTCGAGGACCGGCGCCACCCAGATGGTCAGCTCGGAAGGGAAGGAAGAAAACCTCGGGATGCCAGGACTATAGTGCCTCTGGCAGTGATCACATCCCCGGCCAAATTCCTCACCTTCGTCACGACCAGTCCTTCGAGCATCCGAGTCGTCGATGAGCCCCACGTGACGGGCGCCAATTGATGAATACAGGCCCCAGCTAGGCCAGCAGGACACAAGGGTTCGCTCTCCTGCAAATGGAATCTATAAGGAAGTTGGCACGGAAACTGCAAAGTACAAAGACAAAGTTTATTAACCCTTAAGGGTGGTCCTACAATCCATACAACACCCTTCAGTATTGCATAGAGTAGCACACAGAACTTGCGTACACGGTCCCCTTTTATACACAACAGAGGAGCTCATAAGTGGGTGGATACAACATGAAGCAAGGAATATTGCCTTTTATGGACATTTTCAATACAGAATCAATATGTGGGCGGAGTTGACACACTCCTTGAGCCCGCGAAAACATGGTCAAGTAAGGACTAACTGATAACAGATGTGGTCAAGTCTGGGCATGCGTCAGACGGACAAAGGAGCTATTTATAGACTGTTACTAGGCAGATTACAAGAGCAACTAACACAAAGGTAGGACTCTTCTCGTGCTACGCACGTGGAGGCATGATAATACAAAATGGAGTCCTAGCTTTAGTCAACATAAAGGAAGAAACTTGCTCTGGGAGGAGAATTCATGTCTTTAGTGAATGCTTACTCATACCGCTATTTCAATTTTCAACAGGTTGTCCAAAACACCGCGGCTCGCTTGGTGACCAATGCCCCCCCAAGAACAGCCTCCCTCCCTTTGCTGAAGGAACTGCATTGGCTACCCATATGCAAAAGGATTAATTTCAAAGTATGCTGTATGGCCTACAAAGCAGTATATAGATTAGGTCCCAGTTATCTCAATGACAAATTTGTGAACTATGTGCCCCTTAGACCTCTCAGATCAGGAGATAAAGCCCTGATTTTAGTTCCACGCTTTAAAAGGTCTCGCCAAGGTGGCAAGGCCTTCTATCACCTTGGCCCACGCCTTTGGAACGATCTCCCCATCTGCCTGCGTCAATGCACTGACTACCTGACCTTTAGGAAATTGCTGAAGACTTCATTCTTCTAATCCAATCTCCTTATTTCGCTTATGTGGTCCTAGCGCTGAGATACCCTTATGGGGTGATTTGTGCGCTTTACAAGTGAAATAAATAAATAAACATGGTCACACTCCTCACTTCTCACTCGTGGAGTTATTACGGCATGACGTCATGCCAGGTGAGGGTTGTGGGGAGGTGAAATCCTTTGTGGATTCATTTTGTCGCTGGAATTCACTTCTTTGGAGACTCATGAGCAGCATCATCCTTGTGGTGTCATCAGGTCTTTAAGTGGAAGACTTTCCGATGTTAGATGTAGGTCATAGTTGCAGCTTCTTTGTCTCATGCAACTGAAAAAATTTGCCAAGGCCAGTAGTCCGGAGTGTGGTAGGTTTCATGTTACTTGTTGTATCATTTATCTGGCTGCATTGGTAGTGACTGCAAAGTGCTAGTCGGGTAGCCCAATATGCGGAGCCCAGATTTGTGTCTGAGGTTTTTGGGCCATGCCCTTAATTACATTGGCCAGGACCCTTTGAGAGACCCCCCAGTTTGTTCATCCCACTTGAGGCTCTGGGTACCTACATTGCTCGTTGGCCATGTGACATGGCTAAAGGGCCAATTTCATGTGTACCGATTGTTGTGTTTCCGAGGACATTTCCTCTCGTACTAACTTGTTGCTCATCCAATTCAGTTAATGCTTGGACATCTGTGTCTTTTCAATGTGTTTCTGACTACTATGCTGCAACATCATGATTTGTGTTGTGCTTTTTGTGCTTACCTCCTGTGGTTTGTGAGGGCTGACAGAGTTCCCATGCATTTGTTGTGTTGACCCGAGTCTTTCTGCTTTGAGGCAATGGGACTTGTACATTGGCTTTTTGGGATTGCGTTCTTGTATTCTGCATTGCAGGTGCATGTGACTTCATCAGTGACACTGTGAATCATGTGGCTCTCGATGGTGTTAGCTGTATGTGCACCGCCTGTACACTTATGGGGGTTTCCAGCGTTGGCTACCCAGTGCGGGATGTGGGGGTCCACATGGGTTTGAGGTGGGCGGGCTATTGGGGCTCACATGTTGTGCACAACGGTACTTTGTAGTGTGATGTGATAATTTTGTTGGCACTTACCAGCCCCCAGTCCCTCCTCGATTCCTGTGGGACTCTCTGGATGCATTATGGCAGGCACCTTCTCATCCCATTCAGTGGAGGTTAGTGGTGGAATTGGAGGGCCGACACCAGGTCTCTGGGCTGCCGTGTGGTTCTTCTGGGCCCGGTGCATGAACCGGCCCTTGAGGTCGCCCCACCACTTCCAGAAGTCAAGCACAGTGCGTAGGGTGGTCCCTACGGCATTGACTTTGCTGTGGATCCTTGCCCACATCTGATTCTTGCGCGCGAGTGGGGTGTGTTGGACCAGGTGCCCATACAAATGTGGTTTGACCCTGATTGTCTCGTCTGCCATTACTTTCAACTCTGAGTCGGTGAGTTTGGGCATTTTCTTTAGTGCATGGTGCAAATGAATGAGGGGTGCAGGGTGCAAGGTAGTGATGGAGATATGCGTGGTGTGTGGATGAGAGTAGTGTTGTGTGGATGGTGATATGTGTATGTGCGTTGTGCGGTGTGAGTCAATGGTGTCCTGTCTCACTGTCTCGGCTTGGGGTGTGCAAAGGATGCTGGTCCAGGATGGGGTTGGTTTTCTACTTTGATCTTTGGGTGTGTCCACTTAGGTGATGGCCTCCAGATGTCTCTTCCATGCTGTGCATGGCTTTCTTTACCAGGAGGAAGTTGGTGTGTATCATTGTGGCGTGTGTGTTGTAATTAAGAGCAGCAGGAGTTACAGGTACATTTCAGGCGTTGTTTTGGGGTTGGTTCCATCCTCCATTTAATTGGCCTATGTGCCTGCGTGGTGGTCGGACGCAGTGCTCGGTCTGCCAGCTCCGCATTTTCATCGTAATTGGCCGTGCAGTCATGCTGCGGCAGGAGCGGCCTTTTTGAGCCTTTGAACAGCTTTCCCCATCCGCCGCGGTCAGATTTGGAGCTTTTCCGTCCGTGGTGGATGGTCTTTTGTGGCATCCGTCCGCTGCTGTCTGATTTAGCGCACATTCCATCGTGATTTGACCGACGGGATTGCCGCAGGTCATGCAGGGGGGTTTATCGTGCATCCATGGTGGTCAGAGAGCTTTTAAGTATGTCATCGTAATGGGCTCCTAAGTACTGTTTTTTTTTTAAGCTCCTCACAGACTTGTGAGCCCGAGTTGCAGCTTGTGACTTTGATCCCGGAAGACAAAGCCAGATTAAATATAGGGCCTATGGCTTCTTTTAAAACCCTGGTATGGCCTCTGGATATTTCGATTGTCGTAGCATTTATCGAAGCAGGGCTCTTTGACACTTGCTTCGGAATTAATAAAGTTGGATATTGATTGTCGTCGCATTTCCGCATATCGATGCCCCATTTCTCAAATTGTGGACCATTTTCAAAAAATGTATTAGTAGTCTCTTCATAATGCCAGGTTGTACAGGACACATCTTTAGTGGGATTATTAGGATCTTGTTTAAATTGGACCGAATCTAAATCATCCGAAGATAGATCCCTAAACTCTGGGATTGAGTTCAACAGTTTCAAAATATTACCATGATTCAAGATATCTTGAGTACCCCTTGAAGAGTACCATGGGATGAATATTATTTTCATAGAGGAGACAGAGTGGTTGTTACCCAGAGGTTTTCCTTTTTTTGTATGTCCACTGTTCATAGGTGATGACGGCGAGCCTTGAATCTTCCTATCTCCAGGTCCGATATCTTCTGAATCAGATGGACCTGCACAATTGCAGGATCTTGGAATTACCAGAAACTGTACGTCAATTCACAAATGCTCTTCATTATTAATAGTAGCAGATCATTAAAGACCTAGGTGTCTTAAAAGCATGAATGTAGGAAATGAGTTAGTTTTACACTTAACCTCACAGAACAACATAAACTAGAAAAAGGAAACAACAGGGTCATCATCAAATTATGATCAGAGTGACTGGATCTAGGTATGTCAACGAACACGACACAAAGAAAACAGGGCTGGACTGGGGAACCAAAAGAAGCCCTGGAAAAAAATGCTCAAACCAGCCCTTTGACTCCTCATGCAATCTGTCTCTTCCATTCAGCCATTCCCTCTCTCTCTCTCCTTCTCTACGATCGCTTTCCCTCACTGACTTTCTCTCATTCTTGAGGGCTCCCAGTGGCTGCTGGAATTAACCTCGGAGAGCTGGGCTTTCAAACAGGCCTCCAAGGGTTCCTGCCCACCGAGGAAATGTCCAGCGGAATAAAAGGCCTGTCCAGCCCTGAAATGAAAGATATTTAGCAAAGAAAGCCACATATTGGGTGAACAGACAAAAACACAATTCATGATGCATCAATTGAAAAAACGTATATTGAGCCCAGATTTATTGCATGTTTTCCCATCAGTTTTTCAGCCAGTGAGTAAGTGAAACTGATCAGCAAGAAACCCGAACAACACATGTTCAGTCAATGCACACAGAGAAGATCAGTTTGTGCACTGAAATGCGTAGCACATGTACTATTTCCCACAGGCCATTACTCAACACCAGAGACCATGCCACCCTTGGAGCTTGTGGCTCCCCCTTGACCCTATAGTGACGACAAGCTTTTGGACCAGGCAGAGATAGAGGCTGCAATAGGCAAAGTTGTGCCCTCCAAAGCAGCAGGACCAGATGGCCTGCCGGGTGAACTATTTCTTGCAGATACCCCGAACTGGGCATGTTACATCCTCCTTTTGGCAAATGCCATAGCCAGCAGGGCTCCTGTTCCTGGGTCCTGGAAAGATGCAGAGGTGGTTCCGATCTATAAAAAAGGCGCTAGAGAGGATCCCTCAAATGATAGGTCCATTAGTTTGATTGATACTCTGCAGAAGGTCTTTGGCAGAGTCCTACTGCAGAGGATCCAGCTATGGGGAGATGATGTCATTCTTTCCCAGTACCAGGTCTGTTTTAGACCCAAGACGGGAACTATTGACCAGGTGCTCCGTCTACCACTTATCTATTGGAAGGTGGTAGTGATTGGCAAGGGCAGTCTTTACCTGGCGTTCATCGATCTTAAGACTGCCTTTGATCTGGTTCCTAGGAACAAATTGTGGTAGTCTTTTGGGGACATGGGTATTTCCCCATTCATCTTAAACCTGCTGGTTCGATTACACGAAGGAAACTATGCATAGGTTAGATGGGGGTGCAGGGACAACTGACACAGGGCATCCAAGTCAATAGGAGATTTAGGCAGATTCGTCTTGGCCCCCACTTTATTGTCTCTTTATATGAACAGGGTGGTAAGCTTCATTCAAGCAGCCCCTGCAGATATGCAAACCCTGGGGGGTGATAAGGTACCGACTCTTTTATTCTCTGATAATACCCTGATGGTATCTAAGACACCAGCAGGGCTGCAGCAATTGCTCAACAGGTTCCATATCTACTGTGACGACCGGGGGCTGGTTATTAACACTCTAAAAACTGAATTTATGGCTTTCAACCCTCCCAAGTTCTACAGGAGCACCCCTCCCCAGGAGCAGAGGCTAGGTGGGATACCCCTAGAAAAGGTGGACATCTTCCATTATCTTGGAGTCTGACACTCTGAAAAAATGTCTTGGAAGCCCCACCTACCAAAGATGTTGTTGGGACACAAACGAGTAGTGGGTGCACTTGGGAGGGAACATCACCCTTCACACAGTAGACCGGTAGCCCCAGCCCTCCAGGTTTATGACACCAAAGCAGTAAGAGCAGCATTGTATGGTTTAGAGTTATGGGGACCGGAAAAGGCTCACGATCTTTGCAGATCTGAGAATAAGTATTTCAGAGATCTGGTGATGTTGCCCCAATCAACCCCCCTCACTCCTCTAATGCTCAACATGGGCAGGCAATCTATCGGCGATTTAGCACGGCTGCGCCCGCTCCTCTTTGCGGCCCACATTAGACGAACCTCAGAGCTCCATCCCTATGCCAAGGCCCTTACCGTGGTGATACGATTAGACACTGGCAGCAAAATAGGCTGGATCTCTTATGCAAGGAACACAATGTTAGCTCTGGGGGTCCAAGCACATTGGGATAGGCAAGACTCACCCACGAAGAAAGAGCTAACACTTCCCTACTGAGAATGGGTGGACCAACAAGAATTCAAACAAAAAAGAGAGAGGCCCTTCAAAAACAACAAAGGAAACTGGGTTGAGACAGATAACAATAGGCTATTTCCTTTGGGATTCTTATCTAATTATCTAATTAACTTATCCTCATTCATGCGTACTCATTCGCTTCACTATGCCCCAGTCTGTAAACAATGAATTCCAAAATGATTTACCTTGCCAGTAATGTAAAAATAACTCTTTCTTTATTGAAAGAATTTTTCACAAGTTTGTTATTTCATTCTACACAATATTAAAAAAAACAATATAATTGTAATTTCATCTTAGAAACATGCTATTCCATGAATAGAAGAAACTAAATTAAATCTAAATCACCTATGTAAATCCACAGTTAAGGGGACAAAGTAGTACATCACACTCGTCATGGCTCATTAAGTAAATTGCTCGCGGGCACCCTTACAGCCCGCGATCACTTTCGCGGCCGCGCGGCCAATTCTTGTTCTCTCTACTCCCTAGATCTCTCTCACCCCCCAATCCCACCCCCACCATCACCCTGTCTAACACTGGCTTTAAAATCCCAAACACCTCTCTCCTCCTTTCCAGACATCCCACACTCCCTCATTTCTGCCTTTTCCTCTCCCCCTCGCCCTGTCTTTTTGCCCTCTGCCACACTCCTCGCCTCCCTCCATGTCCCCGCCACTGCCGGCTGCGTGAGCCCACCTCGCCTACCATTATCCCGAGTGCTGATCCATGGATGATGGCTGTGTCAGGTCTCACAACAGCACCAGCTCTCCCATTATGGCACCCTGGCTGTTTAATATGACAATTAAAAATGATTTACAAATAGCAGTCTCTGTGGCTCGCCTCAAAGCGCGAGAAGCCAAGAGAGTGGGAGAGAGGCTACGCGCGGGAGAGCCAGCCCGGTGTTGGCCCTCTCTGATTCGGGGACAGGCCCTCCCTACAGGCTTTAATCGCGACAGTACATGTCACTTCAGACAGCTGTATTCGTTAACACAAGTGGGCACTGTTCCTATATGCAGGGTGCAAAAAGTCACCCACGCATGAGGGTGCAAATAGTCACCTGTGCAATGAAAAAAAGTGAAGAGATAGAAAGAAAGAGAGAAGATATCCTAGGTAAGGGGGCCCATAAGTGAAGTAGAACAACCACTTGTTGTCCTCTGTTGCCCTCACACACCCCAAGAGGTGTCATGCTTCACCATCGGGCTGTTGCTCCTCGTGGGGCCGGCACTGCAATTCCCCACGGGTCCCCCGAAGGATCTCTTTATCGGAGATCTTTTTAAGGCCTGCCGGATGGTGCATGTGGATGTGTGGGGTATGGGTCCAAATGAGGGTGATAAAGGTGCGTGCAAGGTAGTGAAAAAGTTAATAAAGGGTAGGCATGCAGCAATTGTATGGATTGCAAACCCTTGGCAGATGAACTGCTAATTAAAAACTTGCCCCAGAGGCACACTATGTCCGGGTGTCAAGAGGTCATAGGTCGACATGTTTCGCGCCTTCGTCGCCTTAAGGGTCATTGGCGCTTCTTCAGGACCTGAGCAATGATATAAAAAGGTGCACGTGATAAAAATTATTACTAAACCCTCTAAATCAAAAAAGGGCGAGGCAGTAACCTGTATACCTATAGTATGGTAACAGCTGCATGATGAAAAGAGCGCTCCTGATGAAAACCTAGGAAAAAGGTCAGATAAAAGCAAATAAGAGCATCAGTAACAACTTGATGCCTCATAACGTGCCACATCTGTATTCGCATCAATAATAAACGCAATAAGCAAAGAACAGGCACAGGAGGCATATAAGTACATTCAATGGAACAGTGGCCCAGTGCGGGATTGCTGATACACCATGCCATATGATATATAGATATTGGTACCACTCGTAACCCTCCTAGATGGGAATTATGCCCAACAGTGGCAACAGCTGATAAAATGATACGAATGTTGCATCGCCTATTGACGGTACCGTGGGGTAATTAATTAAAAAGTGCTTACCTCATAATGTTATGAGGGTACCTCCACCGGCGAGAGCAAGGAATGCCCGCACATTACTGGGCTGTAAAAACAATGGAAATAGACACAAGGATGCAGGAGCAGAAACAAGGCACAGGATGTGCTGAGCAATCGCTCACCATGTCCGACCCTCTGCCGCAGGAATCTACTTACTATTTCTCCGGGGTGCTGCCTCCTCTACACCTACCCCTTCCAAGTATCTGCCGGGAGTAAAAAAGTGGCAGCAAATCATGGTGCTAATAAGGTAATGAGGTCAGGTGTGGGCGTTTACAATTTCCGGGTTGTCCTCACAAATTAACATGGAGCGTGCATGCGCATAGGCAGGGATAAGCGGCGCATGTGCGTTATGGAGAAGATCTCTCCAGAGCATGCGCAAAGGCTTAATGGCTAACCGCATACTAGAGTGGGTGAAATTTGATACTGCCATAGAGTTCACAGAAATGCCCACAAATCAAAGTGTCGGCAATCCATTGCCCTGCTAACTCGCGCTAAATATTCTGCCGCAAGGACGCCGCTCCCACATTGTCGATACGGGACAACCCCGTACTAAACAGAGCAAGAAGAAGGGCTGTGTAGCTAGTGTCTATTCCTGGTTAATGAACCAACCAAGTCTTATAAGATTAAGACCGTAGGGGGGGTTTGAGAGGTGTCTGGGGGTAGTAACCCTTGCATACCCTCAAGACAACTATCTTCTCAATATCATATTCAAAAAAAGGGGGGAGGGAGGGGTTATATAGGTTGAATCTTCATTCTGAAAAATAAAAACAAGACCCCAAAATTGGGTAGCAATGCCTCGTGTGCCTGTGGAAAGGAAAAAGGGAAAGCAGTCATACTACTGGCCCTCGGCTGAACCGCCGTGCATAATTGAACATTACAAAAAAGAGGGGGGCCAAGGACCTATTAAAGGTCCATTGTCCATTCTCCAGTTGACTATATTTGTTAACACAAGGGGGCACTGTTCCTATATGCGGGGTGCAAAAAGTCACCCACGCATGAGGGTGCAAATAGTCACCCGTGCAATGAAAAAAAGTGAAGAGATAGAAAGAAAGAGAGAAGATATCCTAGGTAAGGGGGCCCATAAGTGAAGTAGAACAACCACTTGTTGTCCTCTGTTGCCCTCACACACCCCAAGAGGTGTCATGCTTCATCATCGGGCTGTTGCTCCTCGTGGGGCCGGCGCTGCAATTCCCCACGGGTCCCCCGAAGGGTCTCTTTATCGGAGATCTTTTTAAGGCCTGCCGGATGGTGCATGTGGGTGTGTGGGGTATGGGTCCAAATGAGGGTGATAAAGGTGCGTGCAAGGTAGTGAAAAAGTTAATAAAGGGTAGGCATGCAGCAATTGTATGGATTGCAAACCCTTGGCAGATGAACTGCTAATTAAAAACTTGCCCCAGAGGCACACTATGTCCGGGTGTCAAGAGGTCATAGGTCGACATGTTTCGCGCCTTCGTCGCCTTAAGGGTCATTGGCGCTTCTTCAGGACCAGAGCAATGATATAAAAAGGTGCACGTGATAAAAATTATTACTAAACCCTCTAACTCAAAAAAGGGCGAGGCAGTAACCTGTATACCTATAGTATGGTAACAGCTGCATGATGAAAAGAGCGCTCCTGATGAAAACCTCATAATGTTATGAGGGTACCTCCACCGGCGAGAGCAAGGAATGCCTGCACATTACTGGGTATTTCTCCGGGGTGCTGCCTCCTCTACACCTACCCCTTCCAAGTATCTGCCGGGAGTGCCTATGCGCATGCACACTCCATGTTAATTTGTGAGGACAATCCGGAAATTGTAAACGCCCACACCTGACCTCATTACCTTATTAGCACCATGATTTGCTTATATCAAAGGTAGGGACTAGGGGTGTTGTTATTTAGAGAGGTCCAGTGTACATACCCCATGTGACTAGTAACAAAGAAGGGTACAAAGTTCCTCATGTACAGTGACGGAGAAGAGCAGGTAAGAGAATATCACAGATGGTCAATACTATAAAAGACCAACCAGATGAAAGCAAGGGAAATAGTAGCAACCATTGTAGGTGAGTCCCTCTTTTCTTTTCATAGAAATTCCTTCCATTCCTTGGATATTAATTCGTCCTGCCTGCCCCGCACTCCCGAATGGCGTTCGAATCACCACTAGACAATGATACTGCGTGTTGCACGCCCGAGCACGGTGATCACTCTTGACACTATATCAATAGCTATGTACAGTATGAATATCTAATTTTATTTGTTATAAAAAGTCTCTTTTTTCCCCAACAGGAACAAACCTTAAGAAGTGGTATGTAGTAATCACCTTACCACAAATAATTTTGTAGACAGTAGTATTTTGATCCTGATGAATTGCCCTGATCCTCCTGACTCCAGCGGCAAGAAACATGTTGATCACATAGAGTAGAGCTCTTGCCTAGATACCTTATTCCTAGCATTTAGCCACTCTACACATTTTTAATAGGGTAGTTGACCTTTGGAATAAAGTTGTAGTAGGACCAACTGACCCGTTTTAAATTTCACTTTTTCTGCTACATCTTCTCTCACTAGGCCCCTCACCCCCAAGCACCCTCGGCAGGAACAAAAGATCCCCGACAAAGAGCCCCGATTTCGGGAGCCCGTCAAGGATTGCAGCGCCGACTTGACGAGGGGCAGTGCTCATATGATGAAGCATGACACCTAGCTTGCTGGGTGTGTGAGAGCACTAGTTCAAATTAAAGGAATTTCCCTTTCTTTCATCTGGTTGGTCTTTTATAGTATTGACCATCTGTGATATTCTCTTACCTGCTCTTCTCCGTCACTGTACATGAGGAACTTTGTACCCTTCTTTGTTACTAGTCACATGGGGTATGTACACTGGACCTCTCTAAATAACAACACCCCTAGTCCCTACCTTTGATATAAGATTGTGCACGGGTCTTCCCGTGGGGCTTCGATAAAGGATACCAGCGGTCTAGCAATTTCTAGCCAGTCTGGACCACACCTGGGTCAACTATTGACTCCTGCTATCCCCTCCCCCAACCCCTTTTTCCCCTATGGATAATCAAGGACTCAGCTTCGGGGACGAAGTAGTGTCTGACATACTGGAAAGAACACCCTCACTTCTAGGCCACGATGGTAATGCCGCATCAGGTTCCCAGTCAGATGACTGGACCTCACTGACACTATTAAAAAGGGAGTGGTTGAAGATTACACTCCATGGCGCCCTGATGACAGAATATTTACGTGCCAATATCGCCCCTGCAGGGCTGATTGTTAATAATTTCCCCAGACTATTCTTGGACGATGCCACCTTCAAAAAGGAATGGTCGCTCATCGCATGGAAATGCACCAGAGACCTGCTGGTCCTCATCATTAACACAGCGAAACGCCTAGCAGATGCTCTCCTCATTAGGATACAGATTGCGGAAGGCGCATTGAAATCCACCATTCAGATTACAGTTTACAAGAACAAACTCGCTGAGATCAACGCTGAGATTACCGATAACAAAGAATACCTCATGAAACAAAAGATCACAAAATTGCAAAGAGACATCGATAAATTCGATAAAGAAAAGGTATATCCCTATTTAAAGGCTGACTATACATCGGTTAAGAACAGTTACTCTTCTGATGAAAATTCCGACAGAAGAAGTTCTGCCGACAGTAATTCCAGCACGGGGAGTTGGGGCAGTCTTAGTGGTCGCCGCAACCCACGCGCCAATTATAACTACAATGTACCAGCCTTTCACGGTCCTCCCATGTTTCAAGGACCGCCTCAGCCACCCCCCTATTGGCAATACCAACCATTTCCCCAGGGACCTCCCCAGTTCTTTAACAACGGTCCTCCGCCCACTTTTTTAGACAGAGGATGGGGCAGAGGAAGAGGTCGAAACAGAAGGAACGCACGGAAACAGGTTCATTGGCAAGACCAACCCCCCACTGGGATGGACACGAGGAGCAAAACATTGAACAAAAGAAATTAGTTGTAAATTTATCGTCACGTGTCCTCACGGACCCTGAGATATCAATATTACAAAAAGGACTAGGTTTTGTACCTACACCTAAAGTGGATAAATTCAGGGATGTCTGCGAGGTCCAAAAACTTTTTCGCAAGATAAGACTACGGTCTTACTTTATGAATGAACCACCCACACCTGTGGATGGTTCCGGACTAAGCAAACCATCCACCTTCACTCCTCATAACGGGATGACCCCGGTCTAGGTTCTAACCTTTGAGAAGGCAGTTCTTAAAGATCTGGCATCATTACCGTCCCCTAGACCGTTTTACAATTTGTCAAAATCTGAGACAGAAACAGCTAATGCTCTCGCAAGAGATGATTCAATAATCATTAAACAAGCCGATAAAGGCGGGGCGACTGTCATACAGTCAATTGTTGATTATGATGGGGAATGTAAACGACAACTGAATAACAACCGTTACTATGCCCCCATTGCCACTGATCCCACCCCTCGCCTATCTAACACTATTTATATGTTAGTTAACGAGGCATTAACCAATGGGTGGATTAACAAAAAAGAGGCAGATTTTCTGATTGCCACAGAGCCAAGGACGCCCTACTTTTACACTCTACCTAAGATACACAAAGGCACGACACCGGTCCCTGGGTGCCCAATAGTGTCGGGGATCGGCTCGATTCTGGAACCACTTTCCAAATTCGTAGACCATTTCCTACAGCCTTTAGTGAGAGATATCCCGTCCTTCATCAGGGATACTACTGACGTCCTAAGAATCATAGACTCTATAGAAGATTCATCCTGTATCGACCTCCTCATCACACTTGACGTTGAGGCGTTATATACTAACATTCCTCAAGGAGATACACTGACAGTTGTTGAAGCAGCTTTGAACGCATTAGAGTGGAATTCACCTACACCAGTTACATTCATCATGGAGTGTGCGTCCCTAGCCCTAACTGAGAACTTCTTCGAGTATAATGGGCAATTATACCATCAATGCCAAGGCACATCGATGGGCAGCACTTTTGCGCCGAGCCTAGCCTGCCTCTATATGGCAACATTTGAGAAAGAAGTCATCAACACTGCACACAACCCGTTCCAACAACACCTTATTTTTTGGAAGAGGTTTATTGATGATATTTTGATTTTTTGGCATGGCCCCATCGACACTTGCAACAGATTTGTTCAGTGGATTAATCAACAAAATCCATTTTTGAAATTCTCTCATACCATTTCAGACACACACATTGCCTTCCTCGATCTGAATATTAAACTATCAGGCGAACAACTGTCTACAAGCCTCTATAAAAAATCCACAGATCGTAATAGCCTTCTCCTGTACCAGAGCCATCACCCCAGAGCGCTAAAAGATAACCTTCCCGTGGGACAATTCCTACGTATCAGGCGCAATTGTACCTCCACGAATGACTACAAACTAGAAGCCTCCTCTTTAGCTCACAACCTTAAGACTAGAGGCTACCCACAGAAGGTGATAACTGACTCAATGAAGAGAGCCTTAAATTGTCCAAGGGAGGCACTATTAGAAGTACATCATAAACAACCTGAGGACATCATCACGTGTGTAACTTCGTTTACACCCAATTCCACGTCCACCAAAAAGATCATCTTGAAACATTGGGGCATTCTAAACACTGGCGACCTGCAGATACCTACACCCAGGTTTGCCTATACCAGAACCAGTAACCTGAGAGACATCTTGATCCAAACGAGACCAAGAAAGCACACTACCCCATCACAAACCACTTTGTGGGGCCTCCCACCGGTCAAAGGACACTTTCCCTGCGGTACGTGTACAGTGTGTAAATTTACAACAGCCACTAAAGAAATTGCGTTAAGACCTAATTTCAAGTGGAACATACTAAAACACACGAACTGTAACACTAAACAGTGTATTTATCTGATTACTTGCCCCTGTGAGTTACAGTACATAGGGATGACCATGCGTCCAGTTAAAACTCGCATAACTGAACACAGGAGCAACATACGTTGCCAACGAACAACGACAAAACTGTACAGACATTTCATGGAGACACAACATACTTCTGACTCACTACATTGGGTCATATTAGAATCCCATGCCCAGATATCCAAATCCTCCCTATTTAGACTCGAACAAAGATGGGTACATAGACTTTCTAGTCATATCGACGGCCTCAATGATGACATACCCTGGAGCACATTATCGTAACTGGGAACTGTATACTCCACTTGCCTGAACCTATTCCATTCTGAGCTCTGGCCCTCAAGCTAAGTGCTAACCCTATGTCATTTATAATGAGCCACCACTGTCATGATCGATATACGACTGTCATGAATCTCACAAGTACATATTGTGTTTCACATCTGACGCCATTCGGGAGTGATGCATTGACCTGAGGCATTTTATAGTGCATGATTATCACCGTTGAAACGCCCCATTCCCGTTTATGTGTACTCCCATCGTAAACATTACTCTGGTCTCGCGTCCTCTTAACCTTGAGCCAGTAGCGTTACATATTGCTATACGCATGGCCACACCATCATCGAGAGACATCATCAGTCCGAGAGACGACGCCATGTAGTCACTTAGTAACAACGACGCTTCACTATACCTGTGAGTAGACACTTGCTCTTTTAATTAACACGTCACACTAAGGCGGGCAGCATACTATATTTTTACACCTCACAACTCTATAGCGAGGCACTTCAATTGGCCCAGAGAGAACATCACTGGGTTACTTAGCAACGATCACGCTCCCGTTGACCTGGGACCAATCATTTGATTGCATTTCCCCGTACGCGCCTCGTCATGACGCGCCACACACGCGATGACGTACCCGGAATTGATGCATATCTTCTCACACTCCCCGTCGGAACCTACCACCCCGGTTCCTGGCGGTTTGGGTAGGTCGCTTTCCTGAACGTGCATTCACGTCGGTGAGTACAGATTTTATTGTCCTAATTGTATTGCCCTGCTATACTCGAGGAGCCACATTAGCCCATTGTCTACCGGAGCCCTCCGGGTCTATTCTTACGGACTCGTTGTACCGAGGCCAACACCACCTGACTCGACCTTGTGTCCGCACCGGATGGATCGGGTCGGGGCTTGGTAACTGAGGCTCTGCCTGGCTGCCTTTTCGTATTTACACCTCTCAATTGGTGGCTCTCTCTTTTTAATATAGATGGTGTGTTTTATATTTCTTTCAACACACAGAAACTAATGGTGTTCGGGCAACTTCTTGTCCCCTCCTTTAGGACCCAACTGGGTTCCTTTTTAACCGCCAGCACCGTTGCTAACAATAGTAGCAACCATTGTAGGTGAGTCCCTCTTTTCTTTTCATAGAAATTCCTTCCATTCCTTGGATATTAATTCGTCCTGCCTACCCCGCACTCCCGAATGGCGTTCGAATCACCACTAGACAATGATACTGCGTGTTGCACGCCCGAGCACGGTGATCACTCTTGACACTATATCAATAGCTATGTACAGTATGAATATCTAATTTTATTTGTTATAAAAAGTCTCTTTTTTCCCCAACAGGAACAAACCTTAAGAAGTGGTATGTAGTAATCACCTTACCACAAATAATTTTGTAGACAGTAGTATTTTGATCCTGATGAATTGCCCTGATCCTCCTGACTCCAGCGGCAAGAAACATGTTGATCACATAGAGTAGAGCTCTTGCCTAGATACCTTATTCCTAGCATTTAGCCACTCTACACATTTTTAATAGGGTAGTTGACCTTTGGAATAAAGTTGTAGTAGGACCAACTGACCCGTTTTAAATTTCACTTTTTCTGCTACATCTTCTCTCACTAGGCCCCTCACCCCCAAGCACCCTCGGCAGGAACAAAAGATCCCCGACAAAGAGCCCCGATTTCGGGAGCCCGTCAAGGATTGCAGCGCCGACTTGACGAGGGGCAGTGCTCCTATGATGAAGCATGACACCTAGCTTGCTGGGTGTGTGAGAGCACTAGTTCAAATTAAAGGAATTTCCCTTGCTTTCATCTGGTTGGTCTTTTATAGTATTGACCATCTGTGATATTCTCTTACCTGCTCTTCTCCCTCACCATGATTTGCTGCCACTTTTTTACTCCCGGCAGATACTTGGAAGGGGTAGGTGTAGAGGAGGCAGCACCCCGGAGAAATAGTAAGTAGATTCCTGCGGCAGAGAGTCGGACATGGTGAGCGATTGCTCAGCACATCCTGTGCCTTGTTTCTGCTCCTGCATCCTTGTGTCTATTTCCATTGTTTTTACAGCCCAGTAATGTGCGGGCATTCCTTGCTCTCGCTGGTGGAGGTACCCTCATAACATTATGAGGTAAGCACTTTTTAATTAATTACCCCACGGTACCGTCAATAGGCGATGCAACATTCGTATGATTTTATCAGCTGTTGCCATTGTTGGGCATAATTCCCAACTAGGAGGGTTACGAGTGGTACCAATATCTATATATCATATGGCATGGTGTATCAGCAATCCCGCACTGGGCCACTGCCCCATTGAATGTACTTATATGCCTCCTGTGCCTGTTCTTTGCTTATTGCGTTTATTATTGATGCGAATACAGATGTGGCACGTTATGAGGCATCAAGTTGTTACTGATGCTCCTATTTGCTTTTATCTGTCCTTTTTCCTAGTTTTTCATCAGGAGCGCTCTTTTCATCATGCAGCTGTTACCATACTATAGGTATACAGGTTACTGCCTCGCCCTTTTTTGATTTAGAGGGTTTAGTAATAATTTTTATCACGTGCACCTTTTTATATCATTGCTCTGGTCCTGAAGAAGCGCCAATGACCCTTAAGGCGACGAAGGCGCGAAACATGTCGACCTATGACCTCTTGACACCCGGACATAGTGTGCCTCTGGGGCAAGTTTTTAATTAGCAGTTCATCTGCCAAGGATTTGCAATCCATACAATTGCTGCATGCCTACCCTTTATTAACTTTTTCACTACCTTGCACGCACCTTTATCACCCTCATTTGGACCCATACCCCACACACCCACATGCACCATCCAGCAGGCCTTAAAAAGATCTCCGATAAAGAGACCCTTCGGGGGACCTGTGGGGAATTGCAGCGCCGGCCCCACGAGGAGCAACAGCCCGATGATGAAGCATGACACCTCTTGGGGTGTGTGAGGGCAAAAGAGGACAACAAGTGGTTGTTCTACTTCACTTATGGGCCCCCTTACCTAGGATATCTTCTCTCTTTCTTTCTATCTCTTCACTTTTTTTCATTGCACGGGTGACTATTTGCACCCTCATGCGTGGGTGACTTTTTGCACCCCGCATATAGGAACAGTGCCCCCTTGTGTTAATGAATATAGTCAATTGGAGCATGGACACTGGACCTTTAATAGCTCCTTGGCCCCCCTCTTTTTTTTAATGTTCACTCCAGACAGCTGCACACCCTTTGCCATTTCATCTCTGGGGCTCTAGTCTCAGAGAGAAGATGGCAAACTAGTTGCATTGAGTCTGACTGTTCTTGTACAGAGCTTAGTAAAAACGGCAGCGCTTCTTGTCACTTTGGTGTTGTGCAGTTGCTATTGAGAAGCTCCCACATCCATGCATCGCTACTTTGTTGACACTGCATCAAAATGACCACTACTGGGAATAACGCTGCATTGAATGAGGTAAGTTCGATTCAAACTTAACCTGAAAAAAAAAATTATTCTTCATTATGTGTGCTTGTTGGAAACACCGTTTAAAGATATTTACACTATACACGTTAAATGAAGTTTAGTTGGCAAAACGACGGCACTACCTGGCACTTCTTACATGCCCACAGACTATATGGTCCCTCAACCAGCCCTTGTCTAGGGTTGGGTGAAATTTGAACCAGGCTGGCTTCATTTGCATAATTTCTGGTATTTCACGGTACGCAAATTTCCCCCAAACGATGCCATTACAATCCACATAATTACACACCATTTGCAGTAAAAACAAGCACTATTTACGCAACTTTGAGCTATTGACATTCTAAATAACAATACCTTTTATTTATGTTTTGGTTTTTAAAACATAAATCAAAGGCATTGTCATTTACAACGCCAATAGCTCAAACTCCTCACAAGGGCGAGACCTATTGCATTGCAAATGCTTGTTTAACCATACCAACAAGAGGTCTGAATAAAACATTTGTTGCTACTTAGCCAGGTATTTTTAACTCTAGATAAGACCCTCCCACTCTTATACCACTCAACTCTTCATAGTATATGACAAAAAGTGTTCCCATGTTTCCGTTGGTTGCAGCACACCCCGTTCCACAGCGGGACGGGAAGAACCCTATAATGAAGCATGCCACCAAGGGAAATCGTAGTGGGTGAGGGTTATTTCAAGAAAACCTTTTGTTTTCTAACATGAAAAGAAGAATGGAAAAATAGTGTGAACATGCACAGACGGACTGTTTTTGTTTGTAACAGTATGCACAGGAGGCCTAGTCCTCTGTTTCTTGACATCTGTCTCCCCCAATCTTGATTTATATCTATACTAATTTATTGTAGCCAATGTAGTGAAGTAGCGAAACACTAACAATATCTAGAAGGACAATTATGTCACATTTCAACCACTCTGTCAGGTTCTAAATAATCCCCACACCCAGAAAGAAGGGGTGGGCGCAACTTGCGTAAATACATGTAGGGTAAACGAGAGAAGAGTAATTCTGTGCTCAGCACTGTTTCTTACTATAAAAATGCCCCCTTGCGTCCCAAATGAAAATGAGGATAGATTTTGGTCTAAGAAATAGCACTAAATGCTACAGAACAAGAATAGCAAAATAAATGGGCTATTGGGTTAGGATTTTCTGCTAACCTTCTCCCAGCATCTAGTGCGACTTTCTTTGCACAAAATGCACCATTATATCCAAAATGGACATGAGGATGCATTTTGCACTAAAATATAGTGCTAAATGCAGCAGCATGTGACTAGTGAGCATGAGTGGCCCCTCACGAAATGTGCTCTGGTGATAGGATTCCCCCCAAATTACTCTTAATTACCCCAGCAGGAGTAATCGTGTCATTATCAGAAATTCTGCATTAAAGAGTAACACGAAATTACCAAAATGGCTCTGATTACTCGGGCGTAATTCAAATTCTGCCCAGGTTTAGCAGAAAGTCTGGTTCCTACTGGATAAAAGAGCAATCATTCTTTAGGGGAAAGAAAATCCATAGACATGGTTGGATTGTGTTAAGATCTGAAAAAACACCCAAAGCAGAACAAACTGAAAACATAGCTGAATGCACTGTTGCTGCAGCAAATGTCACTTGAAAAGACAGGATCATTCAATAACATGTGACATTTACATGTCTGAATATATATCAGAAACGCTAGGCCTGTGCCCCTAATGATGTAAACTGTTTTTGCCCTATTGTTTTAACTTATTGTGGAAAGAGAAATAATATTCAAATTTAAAAAAAGACATGAAATACATTTTGATCAATTAATTAATTCAGGTGATTGCACACTAACCACTTTATTAATAATACAAGCATTAGTGTTTTGTAAAAGATGGAAGATGTGATAAGAGAATCACAAAACTGTGACTCTGCAACTGCAGAAATGACACACTAATAAAACCCCCTCAGGCAACGTACTCAAAAGGAAGAGGAGAATACTATAATGAAGTAGAAGAAGATTTGGCTGGAAGTGAGTATTAGTTGCCAAATCCCAGAAAGCTGGCACATTTTATAAAATGCAATCAAGATGTCTGGGGACGGCTTTGTGCGATCACAAATGCAGGAGCACACTCTTTTGGGTTAAATATAAATGTGTAAACTGATGAACTGCCAACTTTGCCATCTGCTTCACATATCAACCAGTTATTGCTGGTGACCCTGTATGGCTGAGAAAAGCAAGAACAAGTTCCTGGAAGTGAATTGTGGCAGGCGCAGTCACCTGCACACTGTGTGCTTATAGCTGTTTGCAAACGCATGAAAGAAGAGAGATGTGGCAGCAGTTGCCATCATCAATCACACATCAAGCCCCTGCAATGGAAGTCAACAAATTCAGTTTGGCGTTCACTGCTTTTAAAGTGAGAATGTCAAAGCTGGTGCATGTCTGTCACGAAAGGAGTATGATGTTGCAATATACAATAGGTGAACCGTCTGTCCTAGTCCAATCTCTTGCCCCTAACATAAAAACTGCTAAATTTCTGCACCTTACCAGGACAGAATTCCTGTTATTTACCAAAACAAAAAGAATGAAATATTGCAAACCTGGCTTCATGACATGAACCTCGACGGCTCAGAACCCCAACTTTCACCAAATGCCACTGTTGGATTCCCTCTAGGAACATATTTTTAACACAAAATCACTTTTCTTAAGAAAGTAAAACAGTTTCTTCCAGAAAGCGATTTCAGTACTGCTATTGGAACTCTACTGGCTCTCCTTGCTAGCCTGCACCGTCTTCAAAACCAGTTTAATCACTTTCAGCGCCATCATGAACAGCACACCCGCTTAACTAGCAGACAAGCTGGCCATCACTGGCGACTCTCAGCACTACAACAGTCAAGCCACCATCAGACTGGAGATTGAGAAGTGTAAACGAAAAAAAACAAAGCAGCAAGTCTTTTCCATCAGTGCACCCAAGATCTACAACAGCATCCCTGTATCGATAAGGACTGCCCCAACGATGCGCCAATTGAGAAAAGAGTTGAAGACATACCTCTGTAAAGAGCAATGCATCACAAAGCAATAACCAGCTACCTCTTCTGTCACTCATTGACCTCTTACAATACCCTGCTGCATTTTTGGCTAGGTTCTCCTTATACAAATACTACAGACAAACATATAACATAAAAACATGGATACATAGGGGTTCCGTGTTAAAATATCGATAGTAAAAATATCGATTAAAAAAATATCGAGGTGAAAATATAAATAACAAATATTTCGAGTTCCTATACATAAACAGGTAAGTACAATACTATTGACACAACAATATCAATGTAACAAATATAGAAGTAAAAAATATCGACTTAAAAAAATTACATAACGTAAATAAAATTAATGAAATAATATTAATATTATTAACAAAATTAATTAAATTTAATATATATTTTAACTAATTATAACTAATCAACTTAATTTAATAAATATAAACACATAAAATGTGTACATATACATATATTTACTTAAATTAATTTTATTAACTATTATCTTTCTTTAAATTATAAACTTTTTAAATTATATATAAATAAAATATACACATATATAAATAATTTAAAATTAAATAAAATATTCTATATTTAATTAACACATTAAACCACTAAAAAAAACATACATTTAATAACAAAATAAACACATTAGTAGTGAAAACGTTGGATAGCGAGGGGTTAAAAATTACTATTCCCACTCCAGTGAGTTCAACAGTATGGAAAGCGTTGGATAGCGTAGGGGTAAAAATTACTATTCCCACTCCAGTGAATGCAACACTAGGGAAAGCATTGGATAGCGCAGGGGTAAAAATGACTATTCCCACTCCAGTGAGTGCAACAGTAGGGAAAGCGCTGGATAGCGTAGGGGTAAAAATAACTATTCCACTCCAGTGAGTGCAACAGTAGGGAAAGCGCTGGATAGCGTAGGGGTAAAAATTACTAATCCCACTCCAGTAAGTGCGACAGTAGGGAAAGCATTGGATAGCGGAGGGGTGCAAATTACTATTTCCACTCCAGTGGGTGCAACAGTAGGGAAAGCGCTGGATAGCATAGGGGTAACAATTACTATTCCCACTCCAGTGAGTGCAACAGTAGGGAAAGCGTTGGCTAGCGTAGGGGTAAAAATTACTATTCCCACTCCAGTGAGTGCAACAGTAAGGAAAGCATTGGATAGCGGAGGGGTACAAATTACTATTTCCACTCCAGTGAGTGCAACAGTAGGGAAAGCGCAGGATAGCATAGGGGTAACAATTACTATTCCCACTCCAGTGAGTGCAACAGTAGGGAAAGCGTAGGGGTAAAAAATATTATTCCCACTCCAGTGAGTGCAACAGTAGGGAGAGTGCTGGATAGCGTAGGGGTAAAAATTGCTATTCACACTCCAGTGAGTGCAACAGTAGGGAAAGCATTGGATAGCGTAGGGGTAAAAATTACTATTCCCACTCCAGTGAGTGCAACAGTAGGGAAAGCGTTGGATAGCTTAGGGGTAAAAATTACTATTCCCATTCCAGTGAGTGCAACAGTAGAGAAAACGCTGGATAGCGGAGGAGTAAAAATGACTATTCCCACTCCAGTGAGTGCAACAGTAGGGAAAGCGCTGGATAGCGTAGGGGTAAAAATTACTATTCCAACTCCAGTGAGTGCAGCAGTAGGGAAAGCGCTGGATCCCACGACAATAAAAAACAAAACAATCAACATTTTTATTACATTTAATTTCCAATATTAACATAGTTAATATATAAATTTAAATATCTTATTATTAGCAAAGATACTACAAAATCATTAATTACACATTAATTAACACTATAATATCCACAACACCCACCTACAATTCATTACACAATTAAATTTAATAATTACTAATAAATGAATGGAAATTCATTTATAAATATTTATTAATTAATCAATAAAAAAATAATTACTTACCACCTTTCACACCATTTACAAGTATAAACACCACAACTTACACCTAAAATTAATTAAACAATAAACATCATTATTTATTAATTGATTAATTGAAATTAATTAACAACTAATTATCAAACAATTATTAATTAATCAATTAACATATTTAACTCTATAATTTCACAATTATACATATTAATTATTCAATACATTTTATATAATTAAATTACTTCCCACCCTATTCCCTATAAACCCACAATCCACTACAGAACTAAAAACGCAAAATTCAATTGAAAAAAAATTATTAACTACTATAAATAATTAATTAAATCTATATTATTAAATTACTTCCCACCCTATTCCCCTATAAACCCACAACCCGCTACGGAACTAAAAAAGCAGAATTAAACTTAAAATAAATTAGTAAATAGTAACATTTTAAAACATATAATAAAATGACAAACAATTCCCATTAAAAACACTGAAATACATAACATTATTAATAATTCGATATTTTTGTCAACTATATTTTTGTAAATTATATTCAAGACGTCGATATTTTTGTAATCGATATTACTTACCTGTCAGTCGATATTCCTGTCAACTATATTTTTGTTGTCGATATTTCTTCCCAACGATATTTTAGCAGCGATATTTATGTCCCACGATATTTCTTTGTCGATATTCCTGTTCTGCACCCACAAACATACACACATACAATATACTTATTTACATGGCTGTTAAGAGTAAGCCCAGGAGGACTGAATCATTGTCAGACTTTCAAGGCACCTTTACCTACAATGAATCTCAATCAAAATCATTTAAATTGTCTTTTTTTATTTGTTTTTATTTTTGTTTCATACAAACAACCAGTGAAGGCAATACAGTCATGCCCAACAGCTGCAATTTTCAGACAATACTCATTGCAGATACACAGTGTCATTTGTAAAATGCACAATCCACGCATCAAGGCACAAAGACTAAAGGTGGATATAGAACAGCACATAGGAATCATGGAAATTCACCCCTCACTCAGATTGGGCCTGTCCAGCAATTGGACCAGGTGTTGCACCGGAACAAGTTTCTGTAAACTCAAGCCCGTAGTAGGTCCTTCACAGTCCCCAGATCTTGTAAACCTTATGGGGGCAGTCTCTGCGGCGGTAGGGCACTTTTTCAGCTGCCTTATAGAGGTCCATCCCCTGTATCCAGTCATGTATGGAGGGCACCTCTGGCACTCTATGTCCTGCTAGGGCACCACCTGGCATAGGGCACTAAACAAGAGCTTGAAGTGTGGAACATCAATGTCATTTGGGATCTCCATCAAGACATATTTTGGGTCGAGTCAGAGCGAAACCTCCAGTATTTCTGAGAGTTCTTGGAAAATTGCTCTCCAGTAAATTTCTATATGAGGGTAGTACCACAGTGTGTGCATGAAGGAACCTACTGCCTGAACACATGGCAAACAATTCTGTGCGGATGCCCTACCCATGTTATGTAATCTGCTGCCGTCAGCTGCTGCTACTGCTGCTGCTGTGAGGTATTTCTAATTCTATCAGGCATAGGAGTGACTTAATAGTAACCTCACATGGGTTCATCAATGCAGTCTCACTATCAATGCCCTCAAAATCACCCATATCCCATCTTCATCTCTCTCTGATGAGGTGAATCTAGCATATTTTAAAAATTGAGTTGGTTGTAAATGGTATTCCTGTTGGGCAAAGGAGAAGGGCATAATGTTTCCTGCCTCAAGGATATTTCTGACTGTAGACATACCCATAGTGTCCCATGCCTCAAATCCCTGCAGTTTTGCTACCTCTTTCAGCCGAGGGGCATCTCCATGGTGACCTTATTGGCCCAACTCAATATCTTCGTGGCCATACCCCAAGCTGCCAAGGTAACCTGTGTTGCCTTCAGCAGTCTTTTGGTTCCCTTCTCCATACAGGTAGTGTTATTGCGATCTCTGCTCTAACATAGCGTGTTGAAGTCTGAATGTCGGGTGGGCTCATGGGTCATAAATCCAATTATTAATATTAATCAAGTGGGCCACCCAGTAGAACACCTCAATATCAGGGAGCACTAGCCCTTCATTGTAAGGAGAATGCCGTAACGTCCAAAGTGAGATTCTAAGATGGTCTCCATCCTAAAGCCGAGGCCTCAACTCCCCTTTAATCTTGGTGAACACTATCTAGGAAAAAGGGTAGTATGTGTTTTGGAGCACATATAATAACTTAGGAAGCGCAATCATTTTAAAGAGTGCTTCTCGCACCATCAAGGAGAGGAGGAGCCCCTCCATCTGCCGATGTCAGCTTGAGAGTCTGGCAACACCCATACAAGGTTACAGCTAGAGCAGAGTTCCTTTTGTGATGTCACAAAAATTCCTGAGTACTTAAAACCATCTTCGGCCACTTGGAGACCCTGTAGCAGCAGCAGTGCTCTTGTGAACCATGTGTGGTATAGAGCACTGATTTGTCCCAATTAATCCAGTATTCTGAGTGGGCCCCATATTCCCCTAATATCTGGAAGAGGACCAGGAGAATAGTTGCTGGGTCTGTTATTTATTGAAGTACATAGTCAGCATACAGGTATATTTTCTAATCTGTCTCGTCAGTGGATGAGATTCTGAACCCTCCCACTTTGGGGTGTAATCTCATCTCACATGCAAAAGATCATACAATGAGTTTAAAAAAAGCGGGGATAGGAGACATCCCTGTCTGTTTCCTCTACCTATTGGGAATTCAGTGGACATCTTTTTATTAACCTTTACCTTCGCCACAGGGTTTCAGTACCACACTGCCACCCATTCCTAAATTGAGGCCAAAACCAAATTTCAGCAGAAAAGGCCAGAGGACTGTGTCAAATGCCTTTTCTATGTCCAGGGGGGAAGAACACATGTGGTGTCCAATGGGCCTGAACTGTCGTCAGCCAATTATGTGTGCTTCGTAGGATGAGGCAGGTTGACCTGACGGGCATGAATCCCAAGTGGTCGTGGTGTAGTAAGGTTCTAATAAGCTGCAGGAGACTGTAGCCAGGATAGTAGCCAGTAGTTCTGTTTCAACATTGAGTAAGGAGATCGTGCGAAAACAGTTGCACCAATCTCTGGGTTTCCCTTCTGTGGGAGTACTATAATGGTAGCCCTCTGAAGGTCTAAGGGAGTTCCCCTGCCTCCTTTACCTTTTAGAACAGATTTAGCAGTTGGGGTCCTAGCAGGTTTGCATATCGCTTATAGAACGTGGCCGAGATGCATCTGGACCCTGGAGTTTTCCACGGTCTCAGTTTGGCTATGGTGGCCTGCTTCTCATTCAGAGTGTAATCATCCTCCACTAACTCTCACACTTCTGTATCCATCACCGGGGTGGGGATCGAAGCCAAATAATTTGCTATGGCGTTGGAGTCATGAATCCGTCTAGCCCTATAGAACTGTTCATAATAGTGAGCAAACTCATTGACAATTAAAGCATCTTTGTAGCAGTTGACCCAATAATATTATTCACCCAGTGATCTTTTGACTCCTATCAATTCAGCCATGCCAGGAGTTTACCTGCCTTGTCTCCTCCTGTTTTGTCTAGGTGGTGCAATGGGGCCATCATCTGTTGTTTGGCCCTTTCCTTTGCCAGATCCCTATACTCCACCTGCCATGTTGCTATCAGCCTTAGAACAAGGGGATCAGTGGCTAATCCCAGTGACCCCTCGAGTTGTTAGATTAGGTTTTCTAACTCCCTGAGCTCTGCTACTTACCTTGTATTGTTCTGCGCAATTAGATTCTGAGCTCTATCATGAAGCATGGTCTTAGACAACTCCCACAGTAAAATTTTAGAAGCCACTGACTGGTCATTTTTGATGAAGCATAATTCAGTGTCCACCCACAGACCCTTTGCTACCTCTCGGTCCTTCAGATCCTATACGTTTAACTTCCACCTCTTGGCCCTCCGACCTCTGAATCATCCCATTTGGACTAGTAGGGGTGAGCGGTCTGCACTCCCCCGACTTCTCCCCTCGTCTCGAAGACATAATCCAGCCTCGAGTAGACCCTGTAGGCTCCTGAAAAATAAGAGCAGATCCTGTCAGAAGAATGTAAATTTCACCACATGTCAAACAAGTCCATTCTGTCCGCAAACTAGGCTAGCGCCATTGCGTGGAGGGGAGCTGTCTGAGTCCCAGGACGGTCGAGGTCTGTGGTCATGACCTCATTAAAGTCCCTGCCTACAACATGTAGTATGGAGGTAGACTCTAGAAGGAGATCGCTTTTTGGGCCAGGGTGCACACTTGCAGTCGGGGTGGGGTGGGGCATATGTGCTTAACAGGGTCCTCTCAGTCCGTCCCAGATGGCCATGCACACCCACATATCTACCATTGGGATCTACTCAGGTTTTGGTTACTCGAAAGGGGTGATTTTTCCTCACTAATATAGCCACCCCTCGGGCCCCACAGGTAAATCCTGCATGTGCCAGTGTGGTGTAGGCCCCCCTTCCAAAGAATCTGCAGTGCATCCCTTGTAGATGTGTCTCTTGAAAGAGAACCACCTCAGGCTGTAACTGTTTAATATGTTGCATAGCTAGGCCCTGTTTGATTTTATTACCAAGGCCATTGATGTTTCAGGCAATATCATGAGGGGAAAGTCGTCTAACTAAGAGGGCTGTGCCATACTATAAGATGTGATAATAAGGGTCTGAGTGTTGGTCTATATGCCAGTTAAGTTGAATTTGTATTTGTGTAGTTTCGTAATCAACAAATCAAACAATGATAACACATAATATATCCCCCCACAACCACAGCTTCCCTCCCTGCCCCTTGTGACTTCCCATTGCACTGAACCACAATACCTTATCCAAACCTTGCACGAAGAGAATATGAGAGGTTTGTAGCCCACCACCCGCCTTAACTCGAAAAACCCAAAATAGATACAGGAACCAAATACAAAACTAAAGATGAAAGAAAAGGAAAACATGCTCTGAGTTGAAACTGAGAGTCTCGAAGGGGGGCTGAAAATTAGGTCATTTCCCGCAGAGCCGTCGTAAGCTCGATAGCTCAGTACAACTGCCTAGGCCATCCTGTCCCAAGTGCACACCTAGCTCAAGGTATTTCCTGCCCATACGGTCCTGTTCCAAGTTGGCAATATCCACAGCCAATGGGTGGTGTTCTCAAGAGTCCGATGACTAATTCCTCTCTGAAATGTCGGAAGTGGCAACCCTCTGCGTTCTATCGTGCTTGTTCTTTTTGGGTGCCATATTCATTTCACCCAGGGTTCTGATGAGATTCCAGACCTCTGTCCCTGTCTTTGGGCCAGCAGTGGGGTCCCTGTGCACCTCCACCCCAAGGCGCGGCTCTGACTTCTCATCCCTGATCTTTGGGCCATGGGTTCGCCCCCTCCATAAAAGGAGGCACTCGGGCTCACCCACCCCATCCACCCGTACTCTGGGACGGGCTCTCCCCCAGCCAGGTACAGTGCTCCTCAGGTGAATGAAAGAAGACTGCCTTACCTTAATAGAGGACCTTAAGCTTTGTTGGGAATAACAACATATATTGCAGTTGGAGGGTCCATGACTTTGTTTTGACTGAGATAAAGGTGCATCTCTGGTTCTGAACCTCACAGGTATAGTGTGGGAACACCACAATTTTTGAATTTTTATGACAGACCTCTCCCATATGGCGCACTTTCCACAGTGTCATATCCCTATTATGGAAAGTGGAGAAACGTGTGATAACAGGCTGTGGTCGTGTCCCTGGAGGAGATTTTGTGCTCAGCACCCTGTGGGCCCACTCTATGACAAAACAGGATGAAAATTGTTCTGGAGGGAGGGAGGCTCTCAGACATTTTTCTAGAAAAACACCCATGTGCGACCCCTCAACCCCCTCCGGAAAGCTAACAAAACGCATGTTTTTCTCCTTGATCGATTTTCCGCATCTGCCACTCACCAGACCATTTCCTTCATTGTGGCACTGAGCTCTGTCACTTCTTTTTCGAATCCCCTGAGATGTGTCCTGCACCTCTGAGATTCTGTTTTCTGCTGTCCTGACCCTCTCAAATACGTTCTGTAGGTCTTGTCAGAGCAGAAAGTCTTCAGAACACACCTCCCCAATTCTCCCTTCCAGAACCTCCCTGGAGGATTGGATTGCCATTAGATGTGCTAGGTTCTCTGGCATAATCGGAGTTCCCTCTCACCTGTGGGTCTCTGCCAGGGGCCCGGCCCATGTGGCCTACGTCTCTTGTGGCCTAGCTGCTTCCTCAGGATCTCTGGGCCCCTCAACTAGCGGTAAGAACAGTGGGAGGAGAGCTCAGGGCAGTGCTGGTCGAGTGCGGAAAGTGCTCCAGAGCCCTTGGTGGCCTGCCTTTGTCTGCCCTGTTTTTTACACCAGCGTCACTGCACCCTTCTGGCTTGATGGTGAGATGGAGGGGGATTGAGGGTGGTCGGTCCCGTCACCAGTGCTGTCTTCTGCCTTTCGGAGGCAGAATCCCCCGTACGTTTGCTGCGAGTCCCTCAAGGCTTGTGGGCCTTAACTAGGCCTTCTCTACGTTGGTCAGCTTCTGAGGCTGGTTCTGGGGGGGAGGAGAAGTGCCCCCTGGTGTTGTCACCAGGCTGCCCTGGGCTTTGTTGATCATGCGGGCACGGGGTGGAAAGGGACCAACCTCTCCTGCTGACGCACCCTATTCTACTTCTCCTCCTCAGAGGCCAGCAACCTCGGGTGCCACTCATCTACGTGGCCACTGCCAATCTTCAGTTACCATAGCCGGCATCTCTCCCTGTTCAGCTTCGTCCATGTCCTGGCCGCTGGGCACCACGACCGATGAGGGGCACAACAGGAGAGGAGCCATTGGCTTTCTTCACTTAGAGTCACAGCATTTTGTTTTTCCACATCAGTACATCCATCTACGAAGTTGTCTATATAAATGCGAAGGCTGGTGAGCCAATCTCTGCTTTCATGTCATGTCTTTTTTATTATTTTTGCTATGTGTAATTTGTTTTTTGGGGTGAAAACATGTGCATGAAATCTTTAGACTGTGTTTTTGTACTTTTATCACTATTAAACCGAAAAATGCCTATTGCACGTGTTGGCAAATAAATACATAAAAAAGACAGGCTTGCTAATGTGAGACCTAGTGGATTTTCCAATGCTTGTTTTATTGAAATGCTGTATCTCTTTATTGTCATAGGTGATGAAATCCCTCACCAGCTATTTAGCCAACAGACACTGTCTCAACTTCCTTCATTGATCTAAAAAGACGTTTTATTACATTCCTTTGAAATTAACAGGATGTTTGTCTTAGTGTTATTATTATTATTATTAATGATAATTTATTGAGCACGTGATTACCTAAAAGTGTCCTGGTGCTAAAGAAGGTAAAATCTGAAGGTCTGTCTAAATTATTTCAACAAAAGTGTTTTTAGTGCTTTCCTTAATGTTAAATGATTTGGCTCCATTCATAGCATGATAGACAGTTTGTCCCACGCCTGTGCAGTGACCACCGAGAAGGCACTGCCTCCAAATCTAAACTTCCAAAATTTGGGCCCAACAAGAAGATTAAGAGAGCCTGAACATAGAGTTCTAAGAGGAGTATATATTTGTTTAACACATTGGAGATGTAATTAGCACAAAGCTTTTGGAAAGAGACACAGGGCCTTAAATTCACTTCTTACCTGGACAGGGAGCCAATGAATTTTCCTAAGGTGGATAGAAATTTTATCAAATGTACCCCGATTAATAGTCTGTCTAGCAGCTGCAATTTTTGAATCAAATACTTTGGAAAACCAACATACAAGGCATTACAATAGTCCAGTCTGCTTAGGACCAGGGCTTGAATCAAAAGCCACCTAGTCTGCTGCAGAATAAAGGAAGAATCTTTTTTTAGTTTCTTCATAATTAAAAAGCAGTTAATGGTGTCTTTCTTCACTTGAGATTTAGAAGACAATTTGGAGTCAAATACAACCCCTAGGTTGCAATCAGCAGTTGTTTTTTTGTAAAACTTTTTTATTAGTTTCATTTTTACAATCGTCATCTTAACATCCATATATGTTGCATACAGTGCATAGTTATTAATTGCTCTCTGCCCCTGATGTGCTCAGTTGTTACTCTTCTCAAACATACGCGTACACTTTATTATCCAGGCAGCTATTTACGGTGTCCCGTAGTCTCCCAACAGTTATTACCTGCTAATAGCTGCATTCCTGAACCCCCCCCCAACAACAGAACTACTACCCCTTCCCACCCCTACCCCCCCTCCAGTGTGCTCCTATGTTATCTGGCACTTTCTCTTCCTACTGCGCTTCTAGTCCCCGCGTTCCCTCCGGTGCTCCCCGTGATCCTCGGTCCAGTGATGGGTCAGGTTCATCGTCTAGGTCCCTGTCAGCCCTGCGCAGTGCTTCAACTAGCGCCTCCCATGCACGCGCCACTTCCAACATCGTCTCTTTCTGGTACCTATGCGCCAGCCGTAGCTTAATCACACTTTCACTCGCAGCCCACTTAAGGAATTTGTGTTTCCATCTCTGCACTCTAGGGCCCTGGCTATGCTTCCAATGGCTGGTTATCTCCCTTTTAGCTAATATCAGTCCCAAGTCTATAAATTTGCTGGTCACTTTATTGCGTTTGGTATGCGGAAACCGATGTAACAAACTCACCCCCATGTCCTTGTTATGTGTTCGCTCCGTTGCCAACTCCAGTGCCGTAATTACGTCTCCCCAATATAGTGTCAGATTCGGGCAGGACCATAGCATATGGCGAAAGTTCGCCTCCTCCGTCCCACATCTAGGGCAGTCAGCCTTTTCTACTCTAAAGAACTGTTTAATATGCTTCGGGGTCATATATGCCCTATGTAGCACATAAAATTGTATTAGCTGAAACCTAGCGTTCCTCGTGCTTTTCCATGCTCTTTCCACTAGCTTGGGCCAAGTAGTGTCCGGAATGTCCCTCCCCAAGTCCTGCTCCCACTTCTCCTTTAGTCTATCCATCGTCTGCCTTCCTTCCTGTTCCATTCTCCTATTAAGGCACGTGACAGCCTTGAACGTGCCGGCCGCCATAGCTACATATTGGCAAATTAACAACGTCTTTGGTTCTGATAGCCCCATCTTCCACCTGCACTGGATCGCCGCTACCAGTGCCGCGTGCAATAAGTAGCGTCCCCGCGGCAGATCATATCTATCTCGTAAACTCGAGAACAGCACTAAGGCACCGTCGTCATAGAGGTCGCCCACCATAAATATTCCTTTATCCTCCCAATCCCCCAATGCAGACCAGTCTCCCCCATGGGGTAACGCTGTACACGCCCCTTTCGGGAGTTCAGGTGCGTAGGGGCACTCCACTCTAAGTTTTTTGTGACTCCTGATCCAGCAACGTTGCAATGTTCTCTCCTCATTCGTGATAGTATCTCTACGCAGTCTCTGCCCCAACAGGATATAGGAGAGCACATGTCTCGGTATCCAGCAGTTATTGCCTGGGTAGGGCCCTCTAAACGTCGCCGCCACTGCCTGCGTGAGCCATTGGAGCTGGGCCGCCAGATAGTACCTTTCAAAGTCGGGCACCGCCCAACCCCCGGCCGCTCTGGGGCGCATCATTGTGTCTAGGGCAACCCGTCTCCTACCAGTGCCCCACAGGAAATCTCCCACCATTGCTTTCAACTGCTTGAACACCGCCCCAGGTATCCATATTGGGAGAGTCCTAAAGAGATATAACAGTCTCGGCAACACTACAATTTTTAGCAAAGCCACCCTTCCTGACACCGACATCTTCAAGGCAGTCCAGAACTCCATACTCCCTTTAACTCCACGGATTGCCCGACTAATGTTACCTTCCAGGAGCCCGTCTTGTGTATGATAAATGAGGACTCCCAAGTATGGCAGGCACTGTGCCTCCCATCGGATCCCTTGCACCTGGGTCAGAGCCGGTAGGTTCGGTTTCGCTGGGAATAGGCAAGTCTTCGACCAATTGATCCGCAGCCCCGATCTATTCCATAGCCGGTCAACAGGTGTTTCGCCTTTGTTAGAGCCTCTCCAGTGTCCTCCAAGAACATTAAGAGGTCGTCTGCATACAGCGAAATGTATTGCACATCCCCCTGTAGCACTAGGCCCCGGTACTGCTTTCCCGTGCGTGCCAGCATAGCTAACGGTTCAATTGCTATTGCAAATAGCAGCGGGGAGAGAGAGCAGCCCTGTCTCGTCCCTCTTTCTATATTGTATGCCCGAGAAATTGTTGTGCCCGTTCGCACTCTAGCCGTGGCCCCATTATAGAGGATCCGTGTCCATCTCGCATAGTCGTCTCCTAATCCCATTTTCCCCATCGCATAATGTAAAAAAGACCATTCCAGGCTGTCAAATGCCTTTTCGACATCTATCGCCAATACCCCCGCTCCCGTTGTAGTGTCTCGGTGTTCCTCTAAAACCCGCAGGAGACGTCTGATATTGCCGGCCGTATTCCGTTTGGGGATGAACCCCCCCTGATCACTGTGCACTAAGGAGGCCATATAAGGGAGCAGGCGCGTCGCAAGTATCCTACTTAATATTTTATAATCCACTGTTAACATTGAGAGTGGCCTATACGCAGCTAGGTCAGCCGGGTCTTTGCCCGGCTTTAGAATGGGAATTATAATAGCCTCCTGAGTAGTGGTTGGCAGCGCTCCCGCCATCCAGGCCTGTTTATACAGCGCTTGCAGCCGGGGGGCCAGTACATCCACAAATGTGGCATAGAACTCAATTGGTAGCCTGTCCACTCCCGGAGTCTTATTTCGGGCCATGTGCTTAATTGCTGACCTGATTTCCCCTAACGATATCTCTTGCCCCAATGCTAGTGATTGTTCCTCTTCTAGTTGGGGCCACACCAACCCAGCAAAATAACTCTCCATTTCTTCGACATCAGCCGCCCCCTGGCTACTATACAACGTGGCATAGTAGCTCGCGAACATGTCATTGATTCCCCGTTGGGTATATTCCATTGTTGCTGCCTGAGTACGGATCCCCAGGATTGGCGCTCCTCCATTATCAGGGGCGACAAGCCGCGCTAATAACCTCCCCGTTTTGTCCCCCTCATCATGCATTCGCACTCTATATGCTTTATAATCAAACGCCCTGAGGCTTTCAACTTGCCGCACTACCTCCTCCCTCGCTCCTGCCACCTCCGTTTGATCCCTCCCCACTGTGTGACTATGCTTCTCTGCTTCTCGCAACCGCTCGTCCGCTCTCTGGATATCATCAAGCAGGATTTTCCGTACCCCCACCTTCTTAGAGATACACATCCCTCGGACCACAGTCTTGAATGCCTCCCATTCTGCCGCCAGTGTTGTCGCTGTATTTTCATTTTCATTAAATTAACGGAGGATCCCCTGCTGGAGCTCGTCCCTGAACACTGGGTCTTCCAGCATTTCAGGGCTCGGCCGCCAAGTTGGAATCAACACCCGCTCTCTGTGCCATCCCAAGTGGATCAGCAGGTGGTTATGGTCTGAGAATGTTTTGGCCAAGTATTCACTGTGCTGCACTTTCACACAGACATCAGAAGTGCCCAGCATCGCATCCAACCTAACATGCAAATCATGCAGACCCGAATAATAAGAATAATCTCGCTCTAGCTGGTGCTGTTCCCGCCATATATCTACTAGATTCCAATTTGATTGCCATCTTCGCCTCTTAGCCGCTAATCTCACACTCGCCGACTCAGGCAGTGGCGGGTGAGACCTATCTATGGTCACATCTAACACCGAGTTGAAATCACCCCCTAGAACCATCGAGCTCGGCGCGTGCGCAGCTATGGCCCCAGACAGGTGGTCAAAGAAACTTCCTTGTTCAACATTTGGGGCGTATATACTCCCTATCATGACATCTACCCCATTCAGGCGCCCCACCAGCAGAACGTAGCACCCCTCAGGATCGATCATCTTGTGCAGCAGTTGGAATGGCACCCCCGCCCTAATCCACACCAGCGCACCTCTTGCGTACGCCGAGTAGGTAGTATAATATACCTGCCCTCGCCATCTGCGCTGAAGCGCCTTTCCCTCGTCCATCGTAAGATGCGTCTCTTGTAAGAGAGCAACCTGCACTCCCCTGCGTACCAGATAGGCATGCACCTGATGTCACCTGGTCATAGTGTGGAGCCCCCGTACATTCCAGGTTATGCACCTAAATACAGGGATGGAGGCCGTTATCTTATCTCCTATCCCCTTCAATCCGCCACTCTACCTGGAGCACACTGGTTCCCCTCTGATACCCATGAACAAAACTAAACACACCCCAACTCCCCCTCCCCAGGACAGATGCCCCAACTTGAACACCCATCCAAACTAATGAAGTAACCAGAGTGTTCAGACCCCCAAGGAATCTCCAACACCCTATGACACTGGGGGTAGGCACAAAGGTCCAAAGAGGCCCAGTTCGCCCCGCACCCGCCGAGCCCCAACCTTTAGCTAGCTACATCTTCCCCATCCAGCAGTATACAGACCAGTTCAGCAGGAGGCCGCCTCAAATGTTCAGGGTGAACTAATCTAAGTCCACCAGCTCATCAGCCGTCCTCGCTGTCACATGTGGCAGCCGCACACTGTCCGCCCTTGACGCTTCCTAGTCCGATCCGTCTGTGCCCAACTCCGAGCCCCCTTTGTTGCTCTGCGAGTCCACCTCCATCCTGGATAGCGCCACTACCGCCTCTATCGCTGCCGATCTTTCCGTTTCCACTCGTCGCGATGTCGGTCATGGGGATCCCAGTTGTCGTTTCCGATACTTTGGAATTCGTCTGGGTTTAGGCCGTGTTGGGATCACCCTTCCTTCGTGAGTTGGCTGATCCGCTCCTGCCCTATAACGCTCCAGCCAGTCCCATGCAGGATTGCTGTGGAAGTAGGACTTATTATCAACCAGGATTTTTAAGTTCGCCGGATACATTAGGGCATACTGCAGTCCCTCTTCTCGCAGCGCCTTTTTGACCGCCAGATAGGATGCCCTTTTTCGCTGCACTTCCCATGTATAATCCGGGAATATTGTTACAGAAGCATTGTCCACTTTATACGGTTCCTTCTTGTGCGCCTGGGCCAGTAGCCAGTCTCTGTCCTTATAATGCAGCAACTTAGCAATCACCGGTCTGGGTGGGCGCCACGGCGCCAGTGGTCTCGCCGGTTCTAAGCGCCCTTCCCAGCGCGTAGAAGGGGGTCAGGCCCTCCGGTGCTACTTCAGCTTTCAACCAGGTTTCTAAGTACTCCAGCATACTCTTTCCCTCAACTCCTTCCGGCAAACCCACCACGTGAATGTTGCTTCGCCTATTTCTCCCTTCAGCATCTTCCGCCCTCTGTTCCAGCGTCTGTAGCCGACTCTGCACTTCTTTCATCTGGGCTGTTAACGCCTTAGTTGTCGGTTCCATACCTTCCAGTGCTGTTTCAGCTGTTTTCACTCTGTCCGCCAGCTTGCTGTGATCCGCTCTTAATAATCCCAGACTCTGTGTTACCTGTGCTATGTCCGCCTGCAACGCTTCTCGCGTGGTTGTTATGGCTTGCAAGATCTGATCTACTTGCTGTTGCGGGAGGCAATCAGTTGGCGTCGACTGTCTTGCCTGCTCCGCCGCTGAGCTCGCCTCCGTGTCTCGGGTCGCCTGCCCTCCGCCCTGCTTGTGTCGGAGTTTCCCCATCATGTTCTTAGGACCCCCGTCGCGGTACCTCGTCTCCACCGCTAGCACGAGTTAACAGATCTCTGGCCTACCCGTGATGGGCCCTCACGCTCTCTCCTGGAGTTAGTTGTAGTCTCTAGCGCTATCGCGCGCTCCGCCTTAGCAATCCTTCCCAAGACCCCCTTCTTTTGACCGGTACAATCGCTGCTCGAGCAGCTCGTTTCCCCTCCTAGCGCCGTAGCAGGACCGCGCCCAGGCTCATTCCCTCTTCACGACTCAGCGTTCCGGCCCAGCCCTTCTCTCTGCTCTGATCACAAAAAGTTTGCTGCTCTGGGCCTCTGGGTTGTCGAGGCTCGGGTATCAGCTTGTCATCTCACCCTGTCGAGCGTCTCAGGGTCCATCAGAACCTCAGCATTCCGCCAATGCTAGTTCCGTGCTCTCAGGACCGGGCGCCGATCCGGGCACCTGGCGCCGTAAAGGATCCTCCCCATTCCTCAGTGTAATGCAGTGCAAGCTGAGGCTCCCCTCCACGTTATCTTTAGTCGTGGTCTCCTCTCCACTGCTGCCGCTCGTCAGCCAACAACCGCACCCGCCTCCCCCTGCAAACTTTCGCGCCGTCTTTCAGGACCAGGGGGGGAGGGAGAAGCCTTCCGCAGTGGGCCGTCAGGTGCCTCCGCTCCGTCTGCAGACCATGCTGGGTTGGTATCTCTCTAAGCCAGCTCTCCGCACATAGCTCTGACCTCCTCAATCGACTCCGTCGTCCAGCTCCGGATCTCGAACCGCCGCCTCCACCCGCCTCGCGATCGCCGTCTCTGATTCGCGCCCCACTCCCGGGCTCCTCTCGGCTCCCGCCATCGCTCAGTTATCACCTCTCTATTTCGTTGCAGCACTCCTCTGCTCCGGTGCTCCTCGTGCTCCTCTCCGGCCTCAGTGCACCTCTCCGGCAGCAGCGCGGAACAGCGACCGCCTGATCAGGCTCCGGATAGTTTCGCAGCCACCATCTTGTCTTCCGTTTGTGGCGCGTCGCAGCCCTCGGCTGTCTCCCGCTCCGCCACTTTCAGCAACCCTTTGTTTCGTAGCAAAGTGCTCCTCTTCACACGGCCAGCTCTACGGTCCGGCGCACGCTGTTTCGGGGTGCCGCTTTCAGCTCCTATTTCAGGATTTTCGGCCGGGCCTCGGCGGAGCAGCAGGCTCACACGTCCGCCTGCATTCAAACCCTGGCCACGCCCCCATCAGCAGTTGTTTGTTCTGGTCACAATCCTAATGACTGAGGCCACCAATGCGGGGACCCACAATAAGTATTAACAAACAATAATATTTCTGTATGATGCAAATTCAGTTGGAGAGAATTGTCATTCATCCAGGTAGCCGCTTGTACGAGACCATTTTACAATTGTTTTTTTAGGTTGATCGGGTTTCCTTTCATTCTAATTATTATTTTGGTATCTTCCACGTACCCATATAACTGAAACCCAAAAGAGGCTATCAGAGTAGCTAGAGCAGCAACATAGATATTAAAAATAGTGGGGCCAGGTGCAGATCCTTGCAGAACCCCACAGTAAACATTGACTTTTGTAGTTGGAATGATAGGATGCCAGATGCACTGCCTGTGTTCGATTCTGCAAAAAGGATTCAAACCACTTTAAAATGTTGCCCTGACTGCCAATGGCACTGAGCTTTTTCGGCAGATTATCATATGCGACCATGTCAAATACAGCCGACAAATCAAGAAGGATGAGAGCTGCTGAATCCCCCTCATTCAGAACAATATGAATATCCTTTGAGATCGCTGTAAGCACAGTCTCAGATCTAAGAGTGGGTCTAAAAGCAGACTGATAATAATTAAGTATATTATTTCTTCGATAAAACATGATAAGTGAGTATTTATATATCTTTCTAAGATCTTGGTAAAAATAGTAACAGTGAGATGGGGCAATAATTAGCAGAAGCATCGGAATCAAGCCTGTCTTTCTTTAAGAGCGGGTCGAAAAGTGCAGTTTTACAAGTAGGAACCGACCCTTTGAATAATAAATTATTATAAACCAAGTTTATTGCTGGAGAAAATGTATACTAGTGCTTTAAAAAACTTAGGAGTACATGGGTGAAGTGATGATCCAGAATTAAGTGTAATTGAACATCTTCCTCCATTAAAGTTATGAAATTGGACCAATACTTAAGTGAGAGAGCTACATTTTCATGAGTCTCTTCTATAGAAGAGACCAGAATAAAGAATGATAAAAATAGTGATATTTTGTCATAGAAAAAGTCGGAAAGCTCTGAGAAAATTATTTGGGTAGGGCTGGTTTTAGCTATGTACTATTTAAACTCAAGATTATAGGCTTTTTTCACAGCTTCGGCAGACTACCAAATCAAATTTCTCACAGTTCTGTTTCTTATTACTTTCTTCTTGACTCCATGTCTCCCTTGCTTTACAGGTCTTCAGCCAGGTACTTGGGCTCCTTGCATATACAGGTCCTTCAGAGAAAACAAAGGGGCGGAGTAAAATAAATTAAACTTGACTCCATTTCTGTCATTTATGCATTCCGCAATTGTTTAGTGCTCTTGTGGTGATAGTTCATGCCCTATATTCTCTGTCTCTTCTTCTTTTTCCTTTCTTCCCTCTCCAGACAAACATGGTTAATGTGTGTATTCTGTTTTTCTTTTTCCTAGTGTGTCTTAGGTACCTTTTTCCTTGGGAACCCTTAACAGACATTCTCACAACCTCTTGTGTGCCAGAAATATTTAGGGGGGAATAATCAATCACCTGTGCCCAATTCATAATGCTTCCACACCCATGTTTTTTTCCCCTTCTTCCACCACCTACCTTGTTAGCCAGTGTTCTGAACCATAGCAGAATCGATGGATATAGGTGAATTTCACTTCACCCAGAGTCTTCTCCGTTTTACCTACTGAGTCTTCAGATTTTAATGGGTGTGTCAAATTCTCGTATTCTTAGGTTTTGGTTGAACCACCAACTCTACCTACATGTTCGTATGACTTGAATCTCGGGAGTCTCCTTCTCTCTATATGCTGTTTCTTTAAACTCGGGTCCTCTTTCCTTCTGCTGTGTGCTAAAATTAAAAACAATTCAAAGTGATTTTCTTTTATTGTCACTTCCTGTCCCATGCCCTACGATGTCTTCTGTCCCTATGTTTCCACTTGTCAGTATGCTCTCTGTTTCTACTACTCCTTTTCCCCTCAGGCTACATGGAAGCCCTGATAGCTCCACTTGTTATGGGAGCATTTCCTGTAGTAAGTACTCCTGCTACCCATCTCCCCCTCACACTCTTAGAGTTAATCTGAAAAAACACTTTTAATTCATAATTTGGTAAGAACAATGATGTTTAATTTGGATCTCCATTCTGAAGCCTTAACCTAAAACAACAACAGTCTTCAACTGTATGGTAAATTTCTTAATTGGAACTAATGGAATAAAGCAAAAATCATCATACTCTACCAAGTATGGGTTGAAGGAACCCTACATTAATAGGAAGAGATAATCCTTTCCTGTCAGGTGGATGGATCAGAACACTGACAATATGTTCAACTGAACTAATGGCTTAGGAAAGCCCTCAGGGGAGGAATTGTAAATGAAGGATTCTCTCTGTTCAATAATATTGACCACATCAGACAACTTTCTATTACTATAGTCAAGATGATTTTTATGTGACAAATGCAGAGTGGATTTGAAAATAGAAATTGGCGACATTATTAACTTTTGGTAGTCCCTACAATATTGTTCATCAGAAAGGAAAATGGATCCTGACACCAAACTAAAGACGCTGAAACAGAAACTACAACAGAGATCTTATTACTCCACAAACGAACTGTATAAACTGAATCTGTATTACAATGCTTGGTGTTGATAATTTAAGTACAGAGCTGTGTCCTAACTCACTTGTTCACCTGTTGGCCAGTAGTCTATTGTATTTGGGATGAAGCCTCTGAAAGAGGAAATATGATTATGTCTTGAGTTCGCAACAGAGTCATGATTTAGGGCCTGATTTAGACTTTGACAGGCATCTGGCGCCCATAAAGGTGGTAGGGGTCTTTCGCCTGTCACCCTGGCTGGACTAACAACAGCTATATTTTGAGATCTCTGCTGGCCCTGAGGAGATCTCTGTGCCTTCAGAGGAGTCTTGTGATGTCTCAGATTACAGATTACCAGTTGTTATTACTTTGAAATAAAGAATAGAAATTTGCCACATAGGCCAGTTCAGATAAATTTTACAATCATGAAAAGATACCTAATTTACTGCTATTTTTCTAGTTTTATATAAATATGTTTCTCTTTTAAAGGTCCAGTAATCCATTGATTTCCATTAAACTGGAAATTACCATAGTATAAGGGCCTGATTTCGTGTTTGGGGGACAGGATACTCCTCCACGTTTGTTGTGGTGTACCCTGGGCAAGTATAAACATTAATAAATAAAAAACATTTTCTAATTACATTACTTCCTATGGAATGCAGATCTCTTTTTTAATGTTCTTATTTCTGCCATGTTTTTATATTATCTTTGATTTTTGTTGTCTTTCTTTTTTATCTTGGGCAGTTCGTAGAGCTTGTTGTTCTGGTTTCTTGCTGCTGGTCTTTCCTTCAGTTGTGACTATTTTACACATATTTTGTAAAGGTTTGGTGTTAGTGAGGCTCATCTTTGCTAGTGAATGTTATTTTGGTGTATTGCTTGTCAGTGTAGTATGTGCTGGTTTATGGTAGTGAGGTAGGCTTCTTTGTAAAACATAATATTCATATTTATATTTATGTGTCTTCATTATTTATAATAAGGGAGGCTGTGTGCACTGTAAGGTTGGGTGCAGGGCCTGGCCTGTGTCCAAGAGCTGCATCCAAGCCCCTTACAAACTCCCACTCAGCCAGACGTACTGACTTTGTCGAAGCCGCAACATCAAAATATAAAAAGTGGGCGTATTGGCTTTATCAAGGGGTAAGCATATCAATACATATATAGCAGATCTATCATCTTCCTCCAAAAGCCACCTATATTTTTAATGAACTGTATACTTTAGTAACTCACACAATGCTGTTTATTAATAGTAATCACTATAAAAATGTTTTATAAAGTGTGAATAAAAAAGCAACGTCTCTGAGTCTTTCTTTATGATTAAAAGAAATATTCCAGACATGTTTTTTCTTTTTAAAAAAACCAACATGGGGGGCGTGGCCGGGCAAGATGGCCGATCGGACGAAGACCACCTCGGCTCCCGGTCCACACGCTGCCCCGTGCCTGGCTCTGAGCGTTTGTAGAGCTCTCTTTGCGACACCTATGCTCCCCTCCTGAAGTGGAGAGCGGAGGGCATCTGCGGAGCTGCCCGGATCATTTTTGAGGCCACGGGAGCGGCGGCAATCTGTGAAGTGAGGGAGAGGGCAGCGGCGTGTAAAATGGCGAACGGACCCTTACCGAGTGCGCCGCTGATGGAGATCCCCTCCAGGAGGTACGTCTGACGACTGCACTCCTCTGATTTGTGGTGGCTGCCGCTGGCTTTGCCGTGCCACGGGGGCCCCGTTGGTGGTTGTGTACTGGTGGCAGCCCTCACCGAGATACCCCTCCCGCGCCTGCCTGACTCTAAAATGGTGGCCGGCGGCGACATGCAGCTGACGATTGGCACCTTCTTTGGATCGCCTTAGCTCAGCACTCACTGCCATCCTGCACTACAGGCTGCCCCTGACTCTCCACACTGCCACCTTCCTCCAGCTGGGGCTCTGGGGCTGAAGACATCGCTGGGCTGCCCTGGGACCTCGCAGAACGTCACCGGATCCCCTCCGGGCCTACCTGATAGTGGTGACACCGGTCTCGAGGTGGTGCTGAGCTCCGGAGGTGGCTTCTAGCTTTTGTGCCCCATGTCTCTTCAAGACGCCATAGCTTCACAGTCCAGACCTGATCTGCACTAAACACCTTGGGTGAATTTTCACCCCACTGCAATCCGACTTAGCATGTTCTGGATTTTACTTCCTTGCAGCAGGGGTTCCTTGCCTGTCGCACTTGTGCATAGTGATTCTGATAATAACCAGACCAGGCATGTCCCCAGCAGTAAGTTCCTAGTCAGGGGATTACATACCTCTCGCAGTTGCTATGTCTGGTGGCCCGGCTGCCTCTCTGTCTGACTCGCCCCGCTTGACCGCCTGTAACCTGGGGCATAATCAGCATCGTCATCTCTGCTAGCTTCTCAGGGCCGGCCTGGTCCACGCCATATGCCGCTGAAGAAGACGACGAGCAAGCAGACGGGTAAGGTGTCAGATTTTTTCGTCCCTCCTGACAAACGCCAGACGCTGAGGGGAGATCCGGAAACCACAGCCATGGCGATCACGAAGGCAGATTTAACGGCTATGTTCAAGGACTTTAAGGCTGAACTTCGCAATGACCTGAGCCAGCACATCAAATCCTCTATAGATCAGCTAAAGACGGATCTAACGGAATGACTGACTTCCCTCCAACAAGACATAGACTCCGTGGGCACCAGAGTCCTCGACCTGGAGCCGAACTCCCAAGAACAAGAGAAGATAACTACTGATCTGCGGGAAGGTGTACTCCTCCTTCGGGACCAGCTCCACCAGTCTCTGCTCAAGGCGGAGGATCTTGAAAATAGGACACAGAGGGAGAACATACGTATTAGAGACCTGGAAGAGGGTTTGGAGGGGCCTGACCTGGCGGCCTTTGTAGAGGGGCTGTTTGCAGAAATCATGGTCCCACAGACCCTTAAAATTAAGCTGGACAGGGTACACCGCGTGGGTAACCTACAGCCTGGTGAGAAGAAAAAGCAGCGCGACATCCTGGCGAAGTTCCATTCTTTCGCAGTGAAGGAGGCGGTACTGTAGGCTGCCAGGACAAAGAGTTCCATCTCCTTCCAGAATCACCCATGCTCTATTTACCAAGATCTGGCACCGGCAACTCTGGCACAGAGACAGCTGTTTACTACCAAACTGCGGGAGGATAACATTAGATACAGATGAACATTTCCATTCGGACTCAGTTTCGATTTTAAAAACAAACGCCGCCATATCACTGATCTGAAGGAAGGGCTTGAGCTTTTGGGCCTCCCAATCGACGACCCCAATCCTGCACAAGATAACAATGGAGACCATTCTCGTGGGCCACCATCAGCCTTTGGGTGGTCAATGGGTACACGTAGGGGCCGCCGCTGAGCTTCTGAGGCCCGCTTCTGAGACGTTAGACTGTTTAACCTCTGCACTTGAAAGGGGTCCCGGAATACCACGAATCCTTTCTTCCTGTCGCAGTCGGGAGTGCAAGGCCAACAGTTGACCCATGGCTACTATGCAAGAATTTTTACCACCAAGACTTTCCTATGACTTTACTTCTGAGGCCCCCGTTGTCCGGGGGAGGATTGGAGCTCCCATGGTCTGCCTTCCCTTCATATGTAAGAACAGTGCCTTTACCTTGTTTTTACTACTGCTCTAGGATGTCCGCTGGTACCATAAGGGCTTGAGGCTTCTTTATGGTGTGCATCTTGCTTTAGTCTGCTTTCTATGCGATCTGTATGTAACCTTTTTACAAGAGGGTCCTGTACTAGTTACTGTTTTTCAGTCGCATTTAGAAGATGTCAAGTATTTTTTCATAGGTGCTTGGTGCTGGGGTGGGCGTGGACGGGGACCTCGGACCCGTTGTCCCCCTTGGTATCCGTGGGGGTTCTGCACTCCCAACGGAACGCTGTTAGCAATTCTTGGAAACGCATTTCCATTTATGTTTGTTTTTTCTGTGTTGGGGACTGGGGGGGGGGAGTGGGGTGGGCCATGGTGGCGGCTTTTTAACCTGTAGCTCTAATGAATCTTCTGACATCTTTGCAACCACAGTAGTTATGAATGGGCAACACAAGCTTCCCACGGGATTGGAGGGGACGAGACACATGCTTGGAATAGAGGGGCTTTTAAAGAGTAGATATATTTCCCATTGATAGTATGTCGCTCATCATTGGATCCTGGAACGTCAAAGATCTTAACTCCCCTCAAAAATGCCAAAAGGTATGGAAGTATATTATAGATCATCATTTGGATGTAGTGGTGTTACAGGAGACACACCTAGCTAGTGCTGAAGATACACACCTTAGACACAAACAATATCCATTAATCTATAGATCTTCGGCTCTCACAAAGCATAGAGAAGTGGCTCTTTTGTTTCGCTCTTCTGTACAATTTCAACCCCTAGATGTTCTTGGCGACAAAGATGGCCGATGGATTATGGTGAAAGGACGTTTGAGAGGGAAAACTTGTACCTTTGTAGCGACATACGCGCCCAACTCTGGGCAGACACCATTCCTACACACATTACTGGGGAAATTGCTGGATTTTGTGGAGGGACAGATAATCCTCAGGGGCGATTTTAACTTGACATGGCAAAAGGAACTAGACAGCACGCACTCACAGCAATCAGAATAGGGTTCCTTTTCAACTGATATCCAACAGCGAATCCAAGACCTGGGTTTGGTAGATACATGGCGTACTCTCTATCCCCTCACCCGAGACAATACCTTCTATTCGCATGTGCATCGTACTTACTCCAGGTTGGATTATATTTTTATCAGTCAGTCTCTGCTGGGTGGCCTTCAGGAAGCCAAGATATTCCCTCTCTCAATGTCCGACCATAGCATGGTCTCTGTCTGCTTGTCCTGGAGGGAGGATGCTCTGACTACTCCCAGGTGGTACTTTCCGGCTGCCCTGACGCGAGATTAAGAATCTTGTGCTAAACTCAGAGAAACCATTACAGAATTCTTCGAAGTCAACAAGCCAGAAGATACGTCGGAGTTTACCACCTGGGACGCATTCAAAGCAGTCTTTCGGGGGAAATGTGTTGCCCTTAACTCATCACTGAATGCGCAGCGCGCTAGAGAAAGGGAGCAATTAGAGCAGGAACTGACCTCTGTCGAAAACACCCACAAACTGAATCCCACTCGGCAAACTCTTCGCAATTTGACAGCTCTCCGCGGCAAGCTTTGTGCTATTTACAACAACAGAGCACAGTTCACACTCCTTAAACTCCGCCACTTATCTTACTCCCAGGGTAACAAAATCGGTAAACACTTAGCTAGGCAACTAAGAGATAAACGGGAGAGGGAATACTCAGGGTTCATCCGAGGAGGTTACACACAGGTATGAAGATAAAGCCGAAATATTTGGCTCATTTTATGAAGCTCTTTGCTCTAGAGACGACTTGGATTCGGACGCCCCTACCTCAGGTCTCCAATGAATGGAATGAGTTACTTTCCATGCCCATTACTCAGGAAGACGTCATTCTTGCTATTAAAGCCCTTAAACCCCACAAAGCCCCATGCCCGGATGGGTATTCTGCTCTTTTCTACAAGACCTTTGCCCCTGACATCTGCCCTTATCTCACGCGGCTCTACAATAAGATGGCCGAGGATGGCGAGTCCACTGCATCCATGACCGAGGCCATGATCTCGGTGATCCCGAAACCCGGGAAAGATCCCCAACACTGCGCCTCATATCGCCCTATCGCGCTACTAAACTTAGACGCTGAATTGTATTTCTCCAATATAGCCAAACGACTGAACAACCTCATGCCTGACCTCATACACCCTGATCAATCTGGGTTCATTAAAGGCCGCCAAACTCACGATAACACCTGTAGAATTATCCACCTCATTGAGAAGGCCAGCAGACGTCAAATACCCGCTCTTTTGGTGGGCCTGGACGCGGAGAAAGCCTTTGATGGGGTCGATTGGCCGTTCCTGTTTCACACCCTTAAGGCATTCAGCTTCTCCTCTAAATTTCTAACCATGATTCGAGCTAATTACCTGCAACCACGCTCTAGAGTGGTGGTCAACGGGGTACGCTCATCCTCCTTCTTCCATTCTAGCGGCACTAGGCAGAGGTGTCCCCTCTCGCCCCTGCTCTTTGCGCTTAGCATTGAGCGCCTGGCAATGGCAATTAGAGCTAATCGTATTATACAGCGAATACCATTCACTGGGGAACCCTATAAAATGTCCCTATTCCCGGACGATGTTCTCCTGTCTCTATCTGAACCGGCCACATCTCTCCCAGCTTTGCAGAAGGAGCTTGAACATTACAAATCAGTCACAGGCTTTAAAATAAATTTTAGTCAATCCTATATTCTCAACCTCACATTACCACAGGCGGAAATACGCAGGCTTCAACATCTTAGCCCCCTCCCATGGGCCTCCTCCTCCATACATACATACAATATCTGGGAGTCCAGTTGACACCGAAGGTAGAAAGGCTCTACGCGGCTAATTTTCCTTCCATTCTCACTCGTATCCAGATGGAACTCACAAAGTGGAAACCCCTCTTCTTATCATGGCTCGGACGGATACATGCAGTGAAAATGACACTCCTTCCTAAGCTCCTATATCTATTCCAGGCCCTGCCCATAGAACTGGAGAGAGACTTCTTCCGCCGAGTTAAAACTATGATCCTGCATTTCATTTGTCAAGGGGGACGTGCCCGTTTTTCCTTCTGACTGCTGCGGCAGAGGGTGGAGTAGGCCTCCCAGACATTCAGCTATACTATAAAGCAGCACAGTTAAGAGTTTTGGTTGAATGGTCAAAAAGGGAACCCAACAAACATTGGCTCCATATGGACCGCAGTGTGACTGGGAGGACTATCTAGGATCTGGCCTGGCGCTCTAAAAATGATAGATCCAAGAATGCTTACATTGCGACACCCACATGCACCACACTGAAAGTATGGGACACGGTGGCGGGAGACGACAGATGGACTTCTTTCCCTTCACCATTCACGCAACTCCATTTTAACCCAGCATTCCCACCGGGTATTCAGGAGGGACCTTTCGATGCTTGGAGGGAAGGAGGTTGCCTAGCTTTGACTCACCTTTTTCACAACTCGGACCCCCTCACCTTCACTAACTGCCAGTGAGATTATGGCGTAGGAGATACGGAGCGATACCATTACACCCAATTGATGCATTGGGCTCTTACGCGAAGTTTGAAGCCTTCCTCACTAAGACCACAAGTATGAGGGGGACGATTTCATTTATATACAACTTTCTTCTCACCACTACACTTTCCCCGAGACCACGTTATATGACGATGTGGGAAGAAATCCTACAACGGGGTATCTCTGCCGTTGAATGGGAACACCTATGGACAGATATTACACAACTCAATCATTCCTCTGAACTACGGGAGGCCCATTTTAAGACTATGATATGATGGACTGGTACCTCCATCCCTCTAGGCTTAAGCAAATATTTCCCGCTACCTCTGACAGATGCTGGAGAGGATGCGGATTGCTGGGAGATTTCCAACACATTTGGGGGGACTGTCCGACTATCCACACCTTCTGGGAAGAAATACTTGCGCACATTAAAGATATGCTAGGATACCCTGTCCCGACCACCATGGCAGGGGTCCTTCTGGGACTTCGAGACCCTGCGCTAGAACACCAGACCCGAGCAGACAAGAAAATTACGTGGCTGTGTATAGGAGCGGCGAAGGTGACCCTGGCAGCCGCCTGGAAAAGAAAGAAGGCGCCGGTGATTTCCCTTTGGCACTCCCGATTATGGAAATGACTCAGTCTGGAAAGAATGTCAGACGTCTTCCGGGTCGATTTTAGGAACTTTGAATTCAAATGTGGCCCCCTAGTCACCTTCCTCTCCCGGGGTCTACCATCTGCTGTATGCCCCTCATCCATTAGAGCTCTTCATCTTTTTCAATTATAAAATGACATACGTGCCCTTAGTCAGAATTATTGTTTGATCACCGCCGCCACCATTGTTGGGGAGGGGGGAGGGAAGGGGGGAGAGATTCTCCTTATTTTTTGTTTTTGTTACCCCCTTGTTGGGGATTATTCTTGCATGTGTGTAAGCTATCCAAGTGGCTTCCTCCGAATGAGGGCCTTAGTATGCTTTCCATCACAAAAGAAAGATGGGCCGCACGATGATATGTTAGCTATCACTGACTGTTGTTAAAAAGTTCACACACACTCTGTACATGTAAGAAACTGTAACCCTTTTTCAGCTAGCCAGCGCTATTAGGGTTGGGTCAATAAGGAACGTTATGTGTTCTTCGCTTCTCACAGTCTTGTTGAAGTCAGCGTTCCCCCTGCGAGGGGTGACTTGATAGCATTGACGTATTGCTGTTCTTTGTACAAATCTAATCAAAATATGTTTGACAAAAAAAACCAACATGTCTCTGAGTCTTTCTTTTATCATTTTCAGCCCACATAATACAACCATAACAACCACAAGAGGGGCTTGCACTCCAGCTGAAAATCACAGAGTTCAAGCTATTTTAAAAAGTATGGTACGTTCTCCTGGGGTCATGGATGTAATGACCCACAAGATTTACAGGTTTTTTTATGTTGCTGAGGGCTGCTTCAGTTCCTGCATCTCCACACAACATTAATAAAATGCTCTGTGTTGCCCCTGCCTCTTCTAGGGCACCAAAAGCATAAAGATATGGTGTATTACAATGCCCTAGGACATTATGGGGCACTTCTACAAAGAACAGGGAATAATAAATGAGTGGATCCTGCAGCTCATTTATTTTTCTTTTCTGGAATATATTTTGGCTGTCCCGATGCCACCTCGGACATCCTTATGTAATTTTTATAAGGGGAGGAGAGCATTTGGCCCTGCTCCCCATGCATTTGCAGAACCCAGCGACACCACTCCAAGGGGTTGTACTTTTTCATTAAGGGGAGGGGATGTGTGGCCCCCTTCCTGAGTCACGAAGGGCACTATTTTCTTTTTAGGGGAGAATGGGGCACACGGCTCCCCCTCCAGAGCCACATCCCGCTCTGGGGGTCCTCCACCAGGACCTTTCTTTTAAAATTAAGTGGAGGGGACATGTAGCCCCTCCCTTCACCTTTTACAGCATCATGGACCCCAGTCCCTGGGGCCTTACATGGGTGTCCCTTGCCCATCCGCAGCACCCACACCACACACAGGTGGGAGCTGTGGGAAAGCATAGTATGCACTCATTCAGGAGATATTGTGAGATAGTGTTGCTCCCAGCCTCTTGGAGCAGCTGTTTGTGCTTGCTTCCTCTGGGTGGGAGAAATCTGAGATTCCCTGCCCATGGGAGGGCGGGCTGGGAAACACATTTTTAAAGCTCTCACCAGGCCTGCCAAATGGGAGAAGATGTGACTCAGGGGTGGCCTCCCTGAGAAACAGCTAGTGAGCCATCCCAAGGAGACAGTGTCCCAGAGGCCTTTACAGGGTTGAGGAGGGGGGTAGCCCTCCCCCTTCCTTTTTGTTACCAAATCATGCTCCCAGGATAAGGTTCCTAGGGCCCAATAGTGTCTCATGGAAGGGGCCCCTCTCAAAGCCCTCTCCCCAAAATTTAATATGATGACCCCCTGGCCTGTCCCACCCTGGGTTTCACATTTATAAAATAGAAAACGCTGGTCGGCCTTTTGGCATTTTTCTTAAAATGCGTTAGTCCTGCAGGAGCCCAGCCAGAATCCCACAGGATCGTGGTATTACATATTTAGGTCTCGCCTACGCAGTGCGCATGAGCTGCATAGGGAAAAAGACCTTTTGCAATCGCTTTGGCTTTTCAGCCAAAAACCTGCACGCGTTCCATTGCCTTCAATGGTAACGCGGGCACGTGTGGAGATTCACTTGCGGGAGCGCGCGGCGCCATATGGTAGCAATTTTGGCTCCTGGCGCTGCTCGCTCTCGCAAGTGAAAGCTTTCACTCACCCCCTCCTCTCGCCCCTCCCCCTGCTGCCTCCTTTTAGCGCGAGGAACTCGCTTGTTATAAGTTGTGGGCATGGAGGCACACGGTAGTCCTTGTGCATCTCCCATCTCTCTATATACTCTCATTATAGCTCCCACAAATATACTGTCAGGACGCATTGTACTTATTTCATCCGCTACCACTTTCCACATACCGCATTCTCATGCTTGCTTCAGTTTGGGGCGCATTACACTTACGTTCGCTTGCCTCCCTTCTCCACCGTGAGCCCATACTTGCTCACAATTGTTTGGCCATACTGTACCTGGTTTATCTGCCATTCTTTCTAAATATCCAATTTTGATGTCTGCTTTGGTTTGGGCGCATTATACTCTTTTTTATAATCGCTATGTCTGTCACACAATTACTTGTTTCATGTCCCTCTGTGACCCATGCACGTTCTATGCTATTCCAAGTGCGCTCCATATTTCATGATTTGTGTTGCTCGCTTTGTTTATTTGAAAAGTTGCATGAGCTCAGGCAAGATATAGGGGGAAGAACACCGGTGTACTGTCTTTTTCTTTACGCCACCATCCACTCAGCGTTTTTCCACATTGGCGCATTTCATCTTGTTTTTCTTGACGTATGCATGGAATTGCAACATTGGATTATTATTAGTACCAGTTTGGCTGCTGCCAGGCCCGTATGTACCCTATTTGTCATGCATGTGTGCAGTCGTTTTTCTTTCAACATGGGCCTGTGCCTAGACGCCTGTAAACTTATTACTTACCCTTCTTCTTTTTGACTGCGCGTCCTATGTCCGTTGTATATAGACCATACCTGAGGCATACTATATTATGCCCCTTGTCTCATCTAATCTATTCTTCCGTTGCTGTGTGTCTCCACACATGATTCCTAATTACCTTTCTTTTCTTGCTATTCAGGTATTGATGCCGGGCCCTTACTTGGGAGCCCCATCATGGTACATCCGCAGTTCTTAATATAATAGATACTGGTTCCCACACATGGAGCACTGGGGTAATAGTGCATTCTACAGTTGACTTGTACTTGCTTATTAATCCTGACACCCAATCATTGGACCATCTACCATCTGTATATTATTCAAGGTATGCACTCTTTCTGCTTTTGGGTCAAGACTTTCACCCCAGGGAATAGGGTGGATGTGTCCCACATTGGCTTGCCCATATTCAGAGTATCCACCCGGTACTCTCCATGTGTTTACGTTGTTTTTATGTTTTTTGTGGGGTTTTTCTGTGTGTAATTTAGAATATAGAAATTGTGCACCAGTAAGGTTGAATTTGTGATGCACACTATGACCATGCATTGGAGCACAACAGAGTTAATGGCCCCCTTTTTTATACTAATTATGATGCCCTACATTAATCCGTAATCAGTAATTACGTGGTACGCACCAGGCCTCTTTTTACATAAACATCACAGGTTATGTGTGTTTTTGTACTGGTGTTGTCAATATTTATGTTTAGCACAACAGGAGTATGTTTTTCAGATTAGAAATTTTTAGATTGTACCTTTTCTGTGCATATTGTTATTTCTGTTCTCTTTGTCTCCTCATGCCAGTTTTTAGGTCTCGGCCTGACATAGGCAGCGCATGCGCTGCCTCGTCATACGAGGCTTCTTGGAATCAATACAATTCCAGAAGCCTCGTCCCAGCTCCGCCTTAACTTTTGATTTGTGCGCGATGTTTTGCATCACGAATTATGCCAAAGGCAGTGCAATGATTGCACTGCAGGCATGTCACTCCCTTATTTTTGCCACCCTGTCTCCTTTTATCCACGCCCTACGGGATTGGATCTTTTACCCGTGGCGTTACACTAGTGCCTTTATTTACTGGGGAAGCACTATTTGTTTCCCTTTCCGTCTGTCTCTCTGAGACACAGCTGCTTGTTTACAGCGGCTGCCTGGCCAATCTATTTTTCTGCCAGGGTGTGTTTGAGTGCGTGTGTGAGATAGAGAGCATGTTTGTGTTGGCGTTAATGTATGTGTCTCTGGTGTTCGTGTGAGAAGTGGCGCCTGTGTGTGTGTCAGTGTGTTCTCTCATTGAGTGTGTATATGTGTGCTGGTGTCAATGTATGTGTCTCTGGTCTGTGGTGTTCGTGAGAGAAGTGGCGCCTGTGTGTGTCAGTGTGTTCTCTCACTGAGTGTGTATGTGTGTGCTAGTGTGCTGGTGTGAGATGATGCCAGTGCGTGTGTGTGAGTTGGTGTCAATATCTGAGTTGTGATGTCTGTGCGTGGGATGGTCACACACTGCGACCCCTGTGTCTCTTTGTCTGTAGCTGCGTGTTGCCGCCTGATGCCACAGGCCCCCTCTCTGCCATGTTAGTGCCACGGAAGATCTGAATTGGAAGGGCATAGACACTATTTAAATGCCAGGATTAACATGTCGCACATGTCTTCATTTGGGCATAGTTTAAGAAAGAAATCAGTGGATTTACATGTACCATATAGGACACAGCTGAGCCAGAGTAGGAGGTGTTAAATCAGCACAGTTAAATAAAACCTCAGTACACACGAGAGATTGGCGTTTCGAAAAAGTCTTCTTTTATGACAAAAGTGCAGAGAGTCCCGACTTGGGATCTGACATGGTCCAGTGACTTGATTGCTCTGGATTGACCTCGGTTTTACTATATTCCTCCCCTCACCTCACTTGTCCACATGGCGTGATCCTCTGCCGTTAACTCTACCTTTCTGGACCTCATTTCTGTCATCGATCTGAATTGGAAGGGCTTAGACATTATTTAAATGCCAGGATTAATGCCCTGATGACGAACTCAGGTTTAATTCTGCGATCAGGAGTTTGCGCAGGGATTGTAGTGCATAGCTGTGCGATGATGATCCCACTCCAGATGTTTTACCCTGGCAGATTTCAGCATGTCTAATCTGATGGAATTTAACAGGGGAAAAGGCCTTGAAAAAAATACAAAACAAATGGAATTTCGCACTTTAAACACCAATTCGGAGTTTAAGGTTCAGCAATCGCTATCTAAGCTGTGTATAGAGACGTTATACCAGCAAGCCCCTCAAAAACCTGAATAAGAAAACATTTTCACCTTCCCCTCCAAGTTGCCTCGAAGTCTGAGAGGGCTGCGCTTTCACACACCTGTGCACCTTTTTCTGAGGAGATTGTTTCAGATCAGCATTTAGATATAGAACAGATTTAGATATATAACCGTTACATTCAAATTCTATTGTTTATGAACAGTATAAACGTGAAAATAGCCCCTACGGACATGGGCCTATTTACCATGAGTCATTTTAAGATTAATGTTTTACCCCATGGTTAACACAACGGGATAAACAGATGCTTTGGCACAGACATCAAAGACCTTCTTCAGTCACTTAAAAGAAACATCTCTGGCTGTTACGATTTATATTTGCTATAATACTACACATACATAAGCGACATACAACAAAACTGGAGTATGCACGTGCACACTCTCTACTACTCACTCTCTACTACTCTCTACTATTCACTCTCTACTACTCTCTACTACTCTACTCTCTACTCAATCTACTACTCTCTATGACTCACTCTCTACTACTCTCTACTCACTCTCTACTCACTCTCTACTACTCACTCTGTACTACTCTCTACTACTCACTCTACTACTCTCTACAACTCACTCTCTACTACTCACTCTCTACTATTCTACTCTACTCATTCTCTACTACTCTCTACCACTCACTCTGTACTACTCACTCTCTCCTACTCTCTACTACTCACTCTCTACTACTCTCTACTACTCTCTACTACTCTCTACACACTCTCTACTACTCACTCTCTACTCACTCTACTACTCTCTACAACTCACTCTCTACTACTCTCTACTACTCTACTCACTCGACTCACTCTCTACTACTCACTCTGTACTACTCTCTACTACCCATTCTACTACTCTCTACTACTCACTCTCTACTACTCACTCTCTACTACTCTACTCTTTCTCTACTACTCTCTACTGCTCACTCTCTACTACTCACTCTCTCCTACTCTCTACTACTCACTCTCTACTACTCTCTACTACTCTCTACTTACGCTCTACTCACTCTCTACTATGCATTCTCTACTACCCACTCTCTACTACTCACTCTCTACTACTCTCTACTAATCACTCTCTACTACTCACTCTCTACTACTCTCTACTACTCACTCTCTACTACTCTCTACTACTCTACTCTCTACTCACTCTCTACTACTCACTCTCTACTACTCACTCTCTACTACTCTCTACTACTTACTCTATGCTACTCTCTACTACTCCACTATTCACTCTCTACTACTCACTCTCTACTACTCTACTCTACTAATCGCTCTCTACTACTCACTCTCTACTACTCTACTGCTCACTCTCTACTACTCTCTACTCACTCTCTACTACTCACTCTCTACTACTCACCCTCTACTACTCTCTACTCTCTACTAATCACTCTCTACTACTCACTCTCTACTACTCTCTACTACTCACTCTCTACTACTCTCTACTACTCTACTCTCTACTCATTCTCTACTACTCACTCTCTACAGCTCACTCTCTACTATTATCTCTATTACTACTCTCTACTACTCACTATCTACTACTCACTCTACTACTCACTCTCTACTCACTCTCTACTACTCACTCTCTACTACTCACTCTCTACTACTCACTCTACTCTCTACTACTCACTCTCTACTACTCACTCTCTACTACTCTCTACTACTCACTCTACTCTCTACTACTCACTCTCTACTCTCTACTACTCACTCTCTACTCTCTACTACTCACTCTCTACTACTCACTCTCTACTATCTACCTCTCTCTACCTCTCAGGCTACCTCTCGCTCTACCTCTCTCTCTGCCTCTCTCTCTACTACTCTCTACTCTGTACTTCTACCTCTCTCTCTACCTCTATACCTTTCTACCTCTCTACTCTCTACCTCTCTACCCTCTACCTCTCTACTCTCTACCTCTCTACCTCTACCTCTCTACTCTCTTCCTCTCTACTCTCTACCTCTCTACTCTCTACCTCTCCACTATCTACCTCTCTACCTCTACCTCTTGCACTACCTCTTGCTTGACCTCTCTCTCTGCCTCTCTCTCAACTACTCTCTACCTCTACATCTCTACCTCTCTACCTCTAACTCTCTACGGGCACACATATGCACATATATATATATATATATATATATATATATATATATATATATATATATATATATATATGCATTTATATGTATGTATATATATACATACATACATATATAAACATATATATACATCTGCATATCTATATAAATACAAATATAAATGCATGCATACATATACATATACATATATGCATACATATGCATGTGATGTACATGAAAGTTTGAAAGACACTAATAAAAGCAAAGCTAAAACGCCACCTAATTACAAACAGAATTGCTTTAACTTTTTAACTCAAACGAGGGTGAGACCTATTGCATTTTCAATGCTTGTTTTATATATACATTAGCCCAAGTGGGGGTCCCTCTCAGAACCCCCAAAAAGGGCTAGGGAGGCAAGGTAGCTCTAGTGGGCCCCCTTACATTTTTTTGCATGAACAAACTTTTTAGCCAACACGTGTTTCGTGGTCTTAAGGTATATCCCTAGGACTTCATCAGGGTTGTCTCACTAAAAAGTTGTTCAAAGCCGTTCCTCTACTTCCGGTTGAAACTCCGACCCAGAGTAACCCGTTTCGTTAATCGTTATTCACCGTTCCAACCATTATCACACGTTTATTAAAATACCGACAGCATACACTCTTCAGTACGCTTCTATATTAACGTCCCTACATTAGAAAATCTTTTTTAAAAAATGGGAGAGTCCTCACTGGAAATCACCCAAGCAAGCGTGCTCCGGTTTTGGCATTTCCACGTTGATTTCCGTATAATGTAGAATCGTACTGAAGAGTGTATACTGTCAGGGTAAACGCACTGTTGGTTGGAACTGTGAATACAAAAATGGGGTATTCAAGGACGGAGTTTCAACTGGAAGTAGAGAAATGATTTTGAACAACCTTTTAGCGAGACAGCCCTAATGAAGTCGTATGTATATACCATAGGAAAACGAAAAGAAGTGGCCAACTGGCCGAAAATAAACCATAAAAAAAGACATTAATGTTTATGATTTTATATTGTGCTATTTTGTGAACTGTGTAGCATGTACCTTAAAGTCATATGATTTGCTTGTCAATCCTTGGACTGAAGTTGGGCGAGTTGGGGGTGTTGGGTGAATCTTTCCCTTTTCAGAGCACCGGATTGAGAGACCAGACTAGTTGAGATTTTGTGTGACTTTCCAGTGAGTGCCTAGGTCCTATCAATTCTGATGATAAATGCTAGATTTAAGTTGATAATTTTTTAAAAATTTTCTTCACCACACCTACATGACCCCCCTAGCTTTGAGCCGTATATCTCCAGATCGCACTGATGGGTGTCCTCATTGTGGAGGTGTTGGAGCGGACTTTCTGCATTTGGCCTGGGGTTGTCCGCAGAGGAAGGCTTATTGGACTGTAGTGGTGGCTAGACTTGTGCTTACCACGCTCTGCAGGATGACCTTACACCACAGTTCCTCTGGCTGCACGAAACGCCCTACAAGTTCTTGCATCATGCCATGATGTAGCCAGGAGGAGGGTAACCATCTCTTGTATGGGGCCGAGGGGCTCCTCAGTGGACCTCCGGGAAAGGGATGTGGCAGAGTGGTCAATGGGGGAGGAACTGCAAATGAGGCATACTAGAAAAGATGAGAAGCTTCAGGATGATTTGGACGCTTTGGTGGCACTGTGTGAGCGCTTTGTGACCCCTCATTTGAGTGGTGAAGGTACTGACTCGGATTCGTAGACCAGTAATAGTCCCTATAGGAATAGTCATGGTTTGTATTGTTTCGCTGTGTCTGAATAATGTTTTCAGATACTTATCTCGTGAGCAATGCTATGCTAATGTCCGGGAAGTCCCTGTAAGATGTGTACGTTTCCAATGTTATACCTGCTGCTATTTGTTTGTTCGGTATTACAATATTGAATAAATAGTGTTTTTTAAAAAAAATAACACAGTGGTGTCAATTTAATACATTCAGATACTAAATGGATTGATCACAGAAATATTCTTAGCATATTTATCTTGATACAAATTTAGACGGGATAGATTTGTAGGGGCATATTAACAAGCCAGGCGATAAAATTATCGCCGCTTTAGCGGCAGAAAACTGCCGCTAAAGCGGCGATAATGGGCTTGATAATATGCCCTATGGAATTCCAATTGAAACCCATGTTAAATGTGAAGGACGTCTAACATGGGCTTCAATTGGAATTCCATAGAGCATATTATCAAGCCCATTATCGCCGCTTTAGCGGCAGTTTTCTGCCGCTAAAGCGGCGATAATTTTATCGCCTGGCTTGTTAATATGCCCCGTAGTTTTCTAAAAGCAGTCTTACAAAATGCCTTGCATCGAAAAATCACCCAGCATGCTGTTTTGGTTTATGGCATCAGCTACTTGAAATATAGTAAAAGACAGAATCGGGACACACATGACTCAGATTTACTGTCTTTTCAAATTCAAATGAACCGGGGGAAATTAGGCCTTTTAAGTTTTTTCTAAGATATTACACAAAGAGAAAAAAATTGTAGTGCTATGTGAAAGGAGCATTTTCTGGATTTCCAAACAGAAAAATCTGATATTTTAGACTCCTAATAATTCGTGAATAACATTCGTGAATATAAACGTAAAGCATAAGGTTAAATAACTGTTTTACAATTGAAAAATATATATTATCAGACTCTAATTCATACGCTATTTTCAATATTGAATACATTAAATCAAACTGACCATGTTTCCAAATTTTTCAAAGGTCTCTATTCACATAAACACCCTTTGAATTTCATGCAGAACAAACTAAATCAGTGTATATTTAAGACACGTCCTATGTTACTCAACCCATTCCAAAGACTTGACAGTTTTACTTCTTCAATGTCAGTAATGGGTCTTCAGCGTTGGAAACATGCATTTTGAAAGGTAATGAAAAATGCTGATTTTGAATATCACCCACACTGCACTATGTGGCCCAGGCATGTGCAGGCACCCAGGCCTGCTGGTGTCCGACGTTTTACCAATGGACTCTTGTGTCACAACAACAATGGCTTAATCAAGATGACCATGACCCCAATCTGAGCTCCACTTTGTAAGTTATCTGTCCCAACACCACCATAGTACTTCACTCCATCCAACCATAGCATCAAACCTGCACACTGGCACATAGTGCGATCCACCAGTGGCTGCACTGTCGCACGAAGAAAACGTTTTCTTGGTTGTAAACACCACCAATTCAAGTAAACAAGATCATTTTTTGACCTGTGTGCACAAAAGTCTGATGACGGGGAAGATCCATGATGATGATGGCTCCAGGGGAGAGGTGTCCTCCCTGTAACACCCACAGACCTTGCGCTACATGAAGAAAAGCTTCAGTGATCATAAAATACCACCAGGCACTATGTGGTAAACAACACCCCTGAAGTAGACTTTGACCTTGGCATTATTACATGGGAAGGAAACATTTTAATATCTTTAAACACAAGCGCAGATGACCTTAAAATGAATCCCAAAGAGGAGCCACTACCATAACATGTCTTGTCTGACTTTAGCCAACTCCTTCCTGTAGTCATGGTACCACCTATGCAGCGCAAATAACGCATGCCATGCAGCTGTCCTGAAGAAAGGTCAGAAGGGAGGAAAACCTTGAAGGGATAACATCTCCAGAGGCAGATGAAAAATAAATTTGGAGATGAGTATCAGGGCACATCTACCCTAAGACTGAGACTTGCAGTAGAGTCTTGCAGAAGATTCTTGAATCCAAAGAAAATCTTCGGGGAAACAAATCAAGAGGGGAAGAAAGCTACAAAAATATGTTCAGCTTCATTGCTGTAAAACTTGCCCTGAATTCAGAAGCAGAAACGGTTCTGTCGGGTAGAAGGTCGGTTACTTAGTGGTGCACTGAATGCCCTAATTTAAATTGGATAGCAACCTTATCTCAAACGCCTGAAAAGTAGAACACTTATTTAATAAAGAATTTGAAACAGAAATCTGGATACTTTGTACTGTTTCTGTTTATCAGAAATGATTCATTCATAGATAATCACAGTTACAGTGGTAGGAGGCTGTCAACATAAAGTAAATATTTACATAAAAAGGTGATCATGTGACATAGGTGCTCAGTGCTCAAGGAGTGTACAATATATACAAATTGGTTAAGGTTTTATATACATGTGAGGGATAGGCCAGATAATTATGTAATACCAATGACTCTTTTCACTGATAATATTCTTTTGCTATGTGTAGAGTCTTGGTCAGTCTGGGCCTTGAGTTATCGTCGACGTTTCAACCCGTAGTGTGCCCCATTCGGAAGTGCAACACAAAAATATGATGGACGGAATGTTGAACATTGTCAAACATTCACCCCCAGTCACAGATCTACGATGGATTAAACCCAGATCTGTGACTGGGGGTGAATGTTTTGCCAATGTGCAACATTCCGTCCATTATCTTTTGTGTTTTGCTGTTTGCCCTATGTGGGAAGGGTATGCCCAGACGTGGGTCTTGTGCTCACTACACTACTGGAGTCAAGCTATCCTGGCTGAAGAGGGGTGAAACCCCGAAACCGGTCCTAGGATGCTTGATTCCGGTCCAGGGAAGACATGGCTTGGCAGTTCGCGCTGGACTGTTCTCATGAGGCACAGGGTCAAGACCGATTTGCATATGGCCATGTCTGAACTGGGGTTGCGTGGTGAGCAAAATAACGATGGATTAAACCCAGACCTGTGACTGGGGGTGAATGTGTTGCCAATGTGCAATATTCCGTCCATCATGTTGTGTGTTTTGCTGTTCGCCCTATGTGGGAAGGGTATGCCCAGACGTGGATCCCGTGCTCACTACGCCACTGGAGTCAAGCTATCCTGGCTGAAGAGGGGTGAAACCCCGAAACCGGTCATAGGATGCTTGATTCCGGTCCAGGGAAGACATGGCTTGGCAGTTCGGGCTGGACTGTTCCCATGAGGCACAGGGTCAAGACTGATTTGCATATGGCCATGTCTGAACTGGGGTGGCGTGGTGAGCAAAATAACGATGGATTAAACCCAGATCTGTGACTGGGGGTGAATGTTTTGCCAATGTGCAACATTCCGTCCATCATCTTGTGTGTTTTGCTTTCCCCATTCAGAAGTCACACAGGGTCTTCATCAGGACAGAGGGGAAATCGGGGGGGACGGTGACAGCCTAAAAAATTAACAAAACAGGCACGTTTAAACTATTGAGGTTGCTACCAGGCTAAAGAGATGCAGAGTGAGTTAAAGGGCGGTCTTACTCACCCTAGAGGGGCCGGACAGTGTCCTGGCTGAGGCGGGGGACCACTGGAGGTAGGCTCAATGTAGACCCAAGCGATGATTGCAGGATTAAAACCTATATTGTTCAGAAGTTGGACCAATATTGGTCCAACTTCTGAACAATATAGGTTTTAATCCTGCTCCTTTCCTTTAGAGCAATCATCGCTGGGGTCAACATGGAGCCTACCTCCAGTGGTCCCCCGCCTCAGCCAGGACACTGTCCGGCCCCTCTAGGGTGAGTAAGTAAATAAGTGTTCTACTTTCCAGGCGTTTGCGAGAAGGTTGCTATCCAATTTCAATTAGGGCATTCAGTGCACCACTAAGTAACCTACCTTCTACCAGACAGAACCGTTTCTTGTTCATTTACATATACCCAGGATCTGAGGGACACAGGGTTACCCCATTATTGTTTAACCCTGAATTCAGAAGCGTCTGATACTAAACAGGCAGAAAGTGACATCACAAAAAACACAGGAGCAATCTTGGGTTGGAAAACAGTCATAAGAATCCACTGATCCAACCACATCTTGAGTTATAAATAATGATATAGTAGAGCTCCGCCTCTTCTTGGAGAACTATGGTACGTGGAAGATCCCAGAAAACATGAAGTGAAAACACAGGAAGTACAGGAAACATGCAGGATTGGGAAGGAGCCAATCAATCCTCTACCCTCACCATTTTGGATTGGGGATGATGATATAGTCTGGCTCCGCCTCTTTCTAGGGAACTATAGAGGGGCGGCTGCTTTTAACCCCTTCGGTGCTCATGACGGAACGGTTCCGTCATGAGCCACGGTTGAGCTGTGCTCATGACGGAACCGTTCCGTCATGACCACGCCCGCGCAAGATTCCGTCAGCACAGCGGCGGAATTTGCGCAGCATGGAAGGGGTTAAGGGGTGAAGTGGAAGTTGCCCCACTAAGAGTAAACAAAAATAAACCCCACAGAGTTGGTTTAATGAAAGCCTAAGTTGGTGCTTAGTTTCATGCTGCATGTAACCCGAAGCCAGTTTTTTAAGCACTGTGAAAGTGGAGGATGCTTTGCATGTGTTATGATGGGTGAGAGTTTACTCGCCCTGGTGGCACAAGGCAGTATTATTTTGTTAGGATGGTGGGTGTGGAATTTTGCAATGTATTAATGCTGTAAATGGTGCGTTGCTGTTTGTAACTTTGATGTGGCGATGTCATCAGAAGTTGGTCTAACAAGGCACTTGGCGTCCCTGGACATTGAAAGAGAAGTTTGCATTATAATATGGGATATGCAATTTCACCTCAGGCGTTTCACTTACATTTCAATGAAGGAAGTCACACAAGTCACCCTTTTGCAGTTAACAAAAATGCCTACTCTCTTGTGTCAAGTGTGTATATTTCAACTGCATAATTACTCAGTACAGACACTTTAAAGGCAGCAACAGCCCCAAGAAGTGTCCAAACCTGCTTCCTGTCTTTATCGCACACTGCAATGAAGACAGGCCAGGCAGATTAATTACAGCTGCTGGAAGAGGAACAGAGAGGGTTCCTTGTTTGCCTCTCAGTGCATTAATTGATTAAACATTAAAAGTTCTGGTCTTCAGAAATAAGTTATTTCTCTAAAGGTTTTTAATATAGCCTAATAGCTCATCGTAGCGGGCTATACCGGCTATTAAAGGCCCGCTGCAGTGTTAAAGGCCCGAGCCGAAGGCGAGGGACTTTAACAAAGCAGCAGGACTTTAATTGCCAGTATAGCCCTGCTACGAAGGACTATAAGGCTATTAGAACATTCTGCCACTAGAGGGCAGAATGTTCCAACAAATAAAACAAAGCCTTCAGGGAGCGCGAGGACTCCCTGAAGCATTTGTTCACAGCCAGAGCTGTGAACAAAGAAACATTGGAATGTTGGAGCTCCGAGCTTATACCAGCCATTATAAGCCCGGAGCACTCCATTGTTTTCAATGGAACTACCAACATTCCAATGTTCTAATAGACTTAATGTGTGACTATGTATATCTACGTTTTTATGGTTCCTGTGTGTGCTTTAAGCCTTTCTGTTACCTTTATGTATGAGTGCAGGGTGAGTGGTGTGGCTGTATGAGTGCAGGGTGAGTGGTGTGCCCATATGAGTGCAGGGTGAGGGGTGTGACTGTATGAGTGCAGGGTGAGTGGGCGTGTATGAGTGCAGGGTGAGTGGTGTGCCTATATGAGCGCAGGGTGTGCTGTGTACCTGTATGAGTAAAGGGTGAGTACAATTTGTAAAATATTAAGTCCAGGTGCTCAGATTTTTGTAGGAGGCCACACCCACTTCCCCCGGCTCCACCCACTTCTTCCACTGGCCCCACCCGCTTAATCAATTTGTCGCAGACACATTAATATTACTTGGGTATCCCAGTAATTGGAATTGTATGGCAGGTCATTTACATAAAAATAAACGTGGGCAACAAATGAGAAGTGTACTTTTCCGAGCATGTACCTCAACCATTAAACAACATACGTGCTTCTCACTACAGTACTAACGTGCGAGAAGTTGGCCTGGTATATGATGTCCACTAATTAAAGTGGGCACCTTACACCAGTCCAAACAACCCTATGGTCATTTAGGAGGTGAAAGGTAACCTTAGAAACCTATCCAAGTGGTAGCTGCTGAGAGCAGCCTTCAGGCTTAGTCTTGAAGGAATGTTAAGCAGCTGGTTTGACCAGAATGCAACCTTATTGTATTGGTTAAATGAAAGGAGAACCAAACAGTAGTTATAAAAATATGTATTTATTATTATAACACACTCTTCGTACCTCACAGTATCTGCTACATGCAGATAAACACAAAGCCCACAATACTGTAGCACAGTAACAATCGTAAGTAGCACTAATACACAGTGGGCTCCAGGGGTAGACCAAACCATATACTAAAATAGTGGTATAAGTACCACAACTCGAGTCAGGACAGTGTCTAGAGGATGTAGAATCACCCAAGGTGCCACCCAAGGTGAGTAAGTAGGGACCGCACGGAGGACGGGTGCAGTGTGAGAACACGACCGCGTGCTACATACAATTCAATGGGAGAGTCGCGGTTGCAGTTTTAAAGTTTAAGGACCCTTCTAAGTGGATTATGAAGAAACCCTTTGGAACCTAGAAAGTTGTAGAGCCACTCCACCCGTGGATACCGAAGTACCAGAGTTACCTATCCCAGGGGAGCAGGGTGCATTGGGCAGAAGTGGCGTCAGAAACCAAAGTCGATCTCAATGGGAGTCTTCAAAGAAATGCCACTGCTGTAAAGAAGAAAGTGTCCGGTGGAACCCACAGGTGGATTCTTGATGGAAGGAACCTGAAAGCAGAGGGGACAGAGTCTGGGTCACTTAGGAGTGACCAAGGGCTCGGTAGTCAAATGTACACCGTTGTCGAGTGCTTCAGGTGTGTTGATGGAGACCTTGACTCTACAGCTGCAGGGACCAGGTGACATCAAGGACAACCAGGAGCTGGATATGAGCTTTCCCACAAAGGATGTCGAGTGATGAGTTGGCGGTGTCCGGCGGGAGCGCCAACAAGCCTTGGCAGCGGCAACGCACAAAGAAGATCAAAGAAGGTTACGGTCTGGCCCAGAAAGGACTAGGGGACTTGCCACAGCACGGGGAGTCAGGGCAGGCCTGGAGCAACAAGAGGAGCCCAAGGAAAGCAGTGTAGTCTCTCAATTGGACCCACAGGCCTGAGGCACAGGTGTCACAAGGGAAGCTCTAGCAGTTTCACAAAGTAACAGCTTGTAGAGCACAGAGTGTGAGGAGGCCAAAGTCCTTTGTACAAAATGTTTGTAGCCCAATGTACTTGTTAGGGAAACACCAACAAGCATATGCACTTGCAAAAGTATGCGGTGCACAGGGGTTCAGGTTATGCGGTCCCCATGAAGGATATTGGCCTCAGACTTGGTGAGAGGGCAGCTCGACCTCAAGGAACGTAGAAACTCACCTCCTGTGTTGCTGGACCCTTTGGAGTCTGAAGGAGCAAATGATTTACAAATGAGGTCTTGGATATATAACCACACTTATTATTGTCTCGGGAGATTATTTACATATGGTGTGAAGATCAAGAGAAACAAGACCCCATAGTTTTTCAATATGTGAAAATGAACTTCACATCAAAACTTTACAAGATTGGTTTGATCCGTTATTCACACGTTTCTTTATTCTTTATGCTTTTTCTTCACAAGTAGCCAACACGTTTCTTCCTATTAAAGGACTTCTTCAGGGCTACAAAAATGGACAGAATACACAATATTCAAAACCATATTCTTTGCACACATATTCAAAAGTCTATTTACATATTTACACTAATACATTTTAACCCCTTCAGCGCTGCGGGAATTCCCCCGCGGTGCTGAAGGGTTCGAGCGCGGGCGGGGCCATGACGGAACGGTTCCGTCATGAGCACAGCGCAACCGATGCTCATGACGGAACCGTTCCGTCATGGGCATGGAAGGGGTTAAAAAGCATCAGCTTGTTTTGTATTATACAATGTACCTAATCAGACATTAATGCAAGGTCATGAGCCATGTATAGACATTATTCTATAACCTATCTTTTATGATATGGACATTAGCAATAGGTCCATCATCCTTGAATATAATAGTTTGGACAGTAACTGTGTTTTGATACTGTCTAGTTATTGAGATTAAAAGCTATATTGTAACATTCCTTTATAAACAGGTATTTTTGCTATAGAGGAAAGCCTAAAGGGTGAGATTCAAAAAGGTCCAAAACATAACATTTCATGCAACTTCATTGGGAGATCAACATGCATAAATAAACACTTTATGTAGTCCTAAACTAACATTTGTTACAACATCATTCAAGGGATCAGCATAAGAGTCTAATCTGATATTGTTGACACTTCATATTTACCTCTTCAGTATTCCGTTACGCTATAAGATTATTCTCTCTTCTCAGGGTGGGTAGACTTAAGGTGCTCTTTCTAAAAAAATATTAGAATAATAGAATATCACTTCAGAACATGTGATATCTAAACAAATCTCTCTGGCTATACATAAGGTATGCTTAAGCGCATACACGCAACCTTGTGTCAAAGGACATACCTGTATGTTATTTATGGTAGATCCTGGATAAAGCTGGTATTGTATGGCATGTTCCTTTAAAACTGTATATTTGTCAATGTTGACCTAAGTGGCAACAGGATAAAACATAAGATTATATCAATAATGGTACATGTTACTTATAGTATTCATAAACACAGTACCCAAACCACCAATTCCCATGATATAACCTTCAGTAACCAGTATAATATACGTTATCATGGGCAAAAATAGTTTTTGATATCTAAATTTTTCTTCCTACTATTTATTATTTTATATTATTTTATTATTTTATTTTATAATAAGCACCATATATAATAAAGTGCTAAATTATATTTATATAACATAGTCAGTCAAAACTTTTATTTCGGTAAAATACCATAAAAAGACATAAATACATAAATACTTTAAAAAACATGATTAAATCACAGTGAATAGAGTGAGATCGATTAAAACATTAAAACAGTTCAATAGGACAAGCACAATAAAAACAAGAACTATTCCGCGAAACGGGAGAAAAGTTAAGATTGATCCAGGGCCAATGATATACACATATACCTCAAAGAACTAAGATGATGATATATGTAGTGCTGAATCAGGGGGCTGGGTAGCAAGAGACAAAAATTTAGACCTAACAAACCACATTGAGAGGAGGAATTTGGCCATTGCAAACACTACCAAAGGGGTGGTGTCATATTTCAAAATTCTAAGCACCTCCTTGTAGTCCCTAAGGCCCCTAGACTTGCATAGCTGGATAATCCATTTTTTCCGTGCAATAGTATATAAGGGGCAAAAGAGAACAACATGCAACTCTGATTCGCGGGTATCAGAGCATAGGGGGCAAGAACTAACGGGGTTTACAACGTTAGACCATCTATAGGTAAAATCTCTCAGTGGAAGGGAACCGTGTCTAAGCTGTATGTAGAGTTTCTTAGCCAGGGGAGGTTGGATCACGTCTAAGAAGACTTCAAATTGGGGACTACACTTAATATCCAAAAAAGTGTCAGTGAGCCTACCCAGGGAGGACTGGAGTAAAATACCCTTCCTAAAAGATTTCAGAACCTCCCTCAATGAGTTCTTCGAAAGTGTACAGCAGGACACTTCCGGGGCAGACCATAGATTCCCCATCCCAATTAGGTTGCAAAGGTTCTTTATGTGGGCAAGCCAGGGGATCTTATCCGAATTACCCCTTGCCAAAATGTCACCGAGATCGAGCCTATAGCTTTCCAGCTCGGGCGTTGACCAAAGACGCCTCCAGAACTGAAGAGGACGATTCAGGGCAATCTCTTCTATGGGAATCAAACCTAAATCCCATCTCAGAGGGATTAATGGGGTGCTGACAGGTAATTTCAGCAAACTCCTGATAAAGGAATTCTCAATAGATGAGAGGGAGGCGGGGGTGGAGTATCCCCATAATTCAGCACCATAAAGTGCTCCTCCTCTGGCTTGTGATTTATAAATTTCCAGCGGGGGGCCCAGAGGTTTACACGAAGAGTTGTTAAACACCTTCAGGATACCCCCCACTGATTGGGCTAGTCTCAATTTTGCCTTTGCCAAATGGGAACCCCAATTCATTTTGTCGTTGAGGGTCACCCCCAAATAGTCAAACGTGGCAACCCTATCCAGCTCAACCTCACCCAGTTTGGGGTGGGGGCAATTACGCGAATTAGAACCAAACACCATAAATTTGGTCTTAGAGAGGTTCAATTCCAGATCCCTGATTTTGCAAAAAGAGCAGAAGGCCTCTAATGTACGCTGAATGCCCATGTAAGATTGAGATAGCAAAAGCGTATCATCAGCGAACATCAGGGCCGGGACCTTACGACCCGCCAAAACAGGGGAGTCCAGGTTAGCGGAGCGCAAAAGAAACTCTATCAGCCCATTGATAAAGAGGGAGAAAAGGGTGGGGGCCAGGACACAGCCCTGCCTCACACCCTTCTCTACCGGAAATGGCCTTGAAAGTTCCCCATCTCTCCCATATCTCACCCTTGCATAGGTGCCTAGGTGGAGTCGTTTGAATAGGTGGCAAAGATAGGGGGGGGCACCCATCTCTAGCAAAATGGCCCAGAGTTTTTCCCTTTGCACCATATCAAAAGCGGACCGAAGGTCCACAAAGATCAGATACAAATTACCGGCGCCCATGCTGACTGTTTTCCAATAGATCAAAAGTAATCTAAATAGTTGATCAATGGTAGAAACCTTAGCTCGGAACCCCGCCTGTAGGGAGGTTAGAACATGTTGATCCTCCATCCAGAACTGCAGTCTGGATAATAGGACTCGAGCAAACAGCTTCTGAATTACATCAATCAGGCTTATGGGGCGGTAGTTGGCTGGGTCCAGTGGGGAAGATTTTTTGTGGATGGGAATAATTTCTGCACCCAACCAAGTGTCCGGGATTCTAAGGCCCTGCAAAATAGCATTAAAATATACACATATATAAGGTGCCCAAATTTTTACATCACTTCGGTAGAGATCACCGGGGATCTTGTCGAGCCCCGGAGCTTTCCCTGCCGAAAGGGAATTGAGGGCCAATTCAATCTCTGGGATGGAAAAGAGGCTAGACTCAATTTCTGCCTGGCTCAGCAAGTCCATTGCAGTATCAATCTGGGTGAGGCCTACATCGTTACTAACCAGAGGGTTACAGGCCGAGAAGAGGGGTTGGAAATGGGCGAGCCAGACCTCCTCACTAAGATTAGGAAGTAGTGCTGGGGTACTGGCTACCGAGCCCGAACGAACAATATTCCAAAACGCCCTCGAGTCACGGTCTGCTAGAGCTTGGAGTAAATTTTGCCACCTTAGATCCTCCCACTCGGCTTTAGCTTCCCTGATCAGGTCTTTGTAGGTGGCCCTGGCTGCCCGAATACTGGACAAGGTACCCTCTTTTAATTCTACTAGCAGGGCAGACTTAGCCCGCCTGCAGGTACCATTGAACCAGCGCTCGGGCCTAAGAGGCCTTGATTTTGAGGCCGTGGGATTATAGAAAAAACTGGCCAAACTACCTAGAAAATCCGTATGGATAGTCTGGAGTTCGGAAAAACAAGACTGCGGAATAAGCCCAGCGGGACTCAGAAGATGGAAAACTGCTTCCAGGGAGCAGGTCACGGCACTATATACATCAGCCAGCTTTAGATCATCAGACGCCACCCTTTCCCACCTAATCCGTCTGCCACCTGCCACTAGGACCAAATTCTCACTTTGAAATGGAGATTGGGGCCTAGAAGATTCACTACCACCTAGATTGTTAATCAATTCCAGAGACAGTAGGTTGTGATCGCTGTCGGCCCGTGGGATGATAGAAAAAGAGGCCAAATGGCCCCAGAATTCTACGTTCACCAAAACATAATCGATTGACGAACAGCTCCCAGCTCTGTTAAAGGTGAAGGACCCCGGGACGTCCGGGCAGAGTCTGCCATTGCAGGCCCGCAAGGAGTGTGCAATGGTAAGCCTATTAATCTCAAGGGCAAGGGGGGAGAGACGTTTAGCCGGGTGGGAAATAAGATCAGGGATTAGATAGATTTCGTCCACCTCACAGGAGGGGGAAGGGATCCCTGGAAGGGGTTCGAAGTGGCAATTAAAATCGGCTCCAATTAGTTTATGGGACGCCTGTGGTAGAGAGTGTAGAACATTTTCCAGGGCGCCCAGAATCGACAAACCTAACTGGACCGGCTGTGGGCGCAAGTACACATTTATAACTGCTAGTGAGTAGCTAGCGGGAAAGGATAGTAGGAGACATAGAATATCAGGGGACTTTGAATCCAATGACTTTACTGAGCACCCCAGGTGAGATGCAACCCAAACAACTAACCCCCCTGAGGGTCTCCCTCGGAACCCCTGAACTGCTGGGGCTGCAAAAGATGCATATCCCACCCTCCGTGGTATAGACCGCAGCCAGGTTTCTTGAAATATACAGATGTCATATTTGTCCATTAACTCTCCCCACTCGGGATCAGAGAGTTTGGACTCTAAACCGGCCACGTTCCAGGACCCAACTAATGGTTTCCGGTGAGGTATACAGAGTGAGCTGTCAACCGGAGGGATGGGAAAGGGGGGGCTGTGGGAAGCTGAATGCACAGGGGGGTTCGGCTCTAGAGAACCCACCAGAGCGCTGGGGGACAGAGACGATGGAGAGGGGGGCCCAGGGCCACTCACCACTCCCGGGGCAACCAGGGGCACCAACGTCCATGTATCATAAACATCCTCATCCTGGCTCCCCCCCACGGGCATAAGCTCTCCCTTACAAGGACTCGAATGTAGTGGTCAATCCACCGCATTTAGTGCACCATAACGGTTTTCAACCGGGATGTTAAAGTGCAAATTGTGTGGGGCCTGGTGGAAATAAGGTAAATCAGCTGAGACCAAAGTGTTGGAAATGGAATAGAAGTACCCCAAATGAAAAGCCTCAATAGCACCCCTTCTATAGTGCCCTCCCTGCATCAAAATGTGATCTACTACTCTGGGGTCCCTAAAATTAATCAGGACGCAGTCCCCCCCTATGTCTTTTGAGCGGGTCCCTAGCCAGTTAACCCTCCGAACATGCAGGATCTCCCCTCTCCCTACTCCCTTTAGTGGTCTATTTTTAGACAGCCAGTGGATGACTTTATTTTTTAGTTCAAGATAGGATTCCCCCCTTCCATTCATAACCGAAGGAACTCCTGTAAGGACGATCACATAAGGGGCTGCCTCCGGGGGAAGCTGGACCAGAAGATGAGGATCCTCCAAGCTCCGGAGGGGTCGGTCCCCCCCCTCAGGTAGGCGGGAACCGACCCCGTCTGTAATCCGAGAAACTAAGTCCCTGCAGTGAGTAGGCTGCTCATGTGTTGAAACGACGATAGGGACTCGGGGCACAGTCAGGGGCAAATGAGGACCAGCGTTGTGAGAAGGGGCAGTTGTATGTACCATAGAGGGCTGGCCCAGATCCGTGTGCACCTGCATCAGGGATAAAGGTGACTCAGTTTGGGGGATAGAATTAGTTAGATTTACTTTGGAACTAGCACCCTCCGAACTGCCCGAATTGACCTTAGGGTCCTGGGTAGGCTGCATCTTCCCAAATCCTTTGGAGTTAACTAAGGAAACCAACCTGTCCATTTTAGATGACAGGGATTTAGCCAGAAGGTTTAGAGATTGGTCTATGTGTGACTGGAGCTCAATTAATAGGGTGGTCGCCCAGGTCGGAGGGATAGAAGTAGGGGGGTGATGGTGGATCGGGGCCGAAAAGGGAGAGCTATCTGGAACAGGGGCTGATAAGAGTCTCCTTTTTCTCAGTTTTTGTTTTTTTTGTTTTTTCCTTGTCTTAACCTGTTTTGTAGGGGCCACAATAGACACAAAGGAAGATGTTGATAACCCTTCTTCCACTAGAGCTGGCTCATCTATTTGGGCCTGAGCGCACGGTAGTTGTGTAAATGAGGGCAGCATAGAAGACATAGCATCAGGATCCACCTGGTATGAAGAAAAATCAGACAGTCCATCAAGAGGGGGGGCCATATTGAATGCCGGTGTAATCGACAGCCGTTTTTCTGTATTTTCAATGGCTGAAGCCACCACCCCGATTGTCTTTTGCAGCATCTTGTCTATTGCTGTAAGACTAGGGATCTGAGAAGCAGAGTTCGCTAGCTGTCTGGTCATCGGACGACTAGCTGTAGGTTTGGAGTGCTTCCCCATGAATCTAGAGTGTCCACAACACAAGCAATGAAAACTTATGGGACAAATCAGTAAAAACCAACAGTAAAAGGAAGACACTCTAATCCAAAAAGAATGACTGACTATAAAGAATAAAATGAAATAACCAAAAGAAATCAAACACTACTGATCCGAGGAGGAAAGCTTAGAGGGGCGGCCCAGCCCGGCCTCCTGCGGCCCCGGACGGCCACAGACGGTCCCGCCCTTGTCCCGGCGCCGCCCGCGAGGCGGTGGGTCGCAGTGTTTTTCAAGCGCCTCCCGGCGCGAAAGAGCAGTGGGCGTGTTCGGGTTCCGCTTCCCGTAGCGCCGCTAGGGATCCTGGGGATGGTAGTCCCCCTCCGTGCAGCGTCCGCGTTGGAAATGGCGGGAGCAGGAGGGAAACAGACAGCAGCAGTCCGGAAAACACTCCGGCAGAATCTCCCCTCGTCTCCAGCCAGGTAGGAACACCGCCCGCTCTGTCAGTGGGTCGCAGTGTTTTTCAAGCGCCTCCCGGCGCGAAAGAGCAGTGGGCGTGTTCGGGTTCCGCTTCCCGTGGCGCCGCTAGGGATCCTGGGGATGGTAGTCCCCCTCCGTGCAGCGTCCGCATTGGAAATGGCGGGAGCAGGAGGGAAACAGACAGCAGCAGTCCGGAAAACACTCCGGCAGAATCTCCCCTCGTCTCCAGCCAGGTAGGAACACCGCCCGCTCTGTCAGTGGGTCGCAGTGTTTTTCAAGCGCCTCCCGGCGCGAAAGAGCAGTGGGCGTGTTCGGGTTCCGCTTCCCGTGGCGCCGCTAGGGATCCTGGGGATGGTAGTCCCCCTCCGTGCAGCGTCCGCGTTGGAAATGGCGGGAGCAGGAGGGAAACAGACAGCAGCAGTCCGGAAAACACTCCGGCAGAATCTCCCCTCGTCTCCAGCCAGGTAGGAACACCGCATATAGGAGTAGTTGATTGCACCAGTGGTCCACCGCTGATTGTCTGCTATGTCACGAGTCTTAGGTAGGGTTCATGCACACGTAGTGCAACTCCCTGCTACAGGTATTCTCATTCTTGAAGCTCTAACACGTTCGCGTTCAGGAACCACCACCAACCCGGAACCAGCCAACACCTATATATGTTATATAACATGATTGGGCATCCCAATACTTCCAGATATATGGTAATATTCAGGCTTCTCAGAGCGCACACCGTCCACCCATTCTGTAAGTAATACGCGATATTTCACGCATTGAGACTCCTTTAATTGTGCAGGATCTTACATTATATGTCCATATTTGATTTCATGACATATAAAGCTATTTTGCACTAAGACAAAAAGCACTTTTTCTTTTTTCTGGCCACCATAGTTAGCAGTTACGTATCAACATATTATTTCATCATATGTTAAGGTGTATAAAATCTAAGCAGGAAGAGCGTTGTAAACATGCATTTGCATCCCAATGCTACAGTATATATAGGAAGGATCTAATCCCTCAACTCAGACACAATCCACTCCCTTCCTATATACAATGCGCGATAATTAGTGCATTATTGTCGGAGCACCGTAAAAAAGCATCTTAAAGAAAGAGCGTCTTAAACATGCATTGGCGTCCCAATGCTGTAGTATGTATAAGAAAGATATAATCCCTCATCACAGACAAAGTCCACCTTTCCTCCAAACAAAACGCAATTATTAGTCGATTATTGTCGAAACTGCGTTTAAAAACGTTTATATATGCCACAATTTCTAGCATGGGGGATCTAAACTCATATTTCAGCTTCCCACCACTATAGATGCCCAAGGGTAATGTTATGCTCTTGATGCATATATCCCATTTGTTTGAGATTCAAAACATTAAGGACAATGTGCACGTACAGGCCATGATACGTTAGACAAAATTACTTATTGCGAGGTCCCATTTCTGTGTTGGCTATGCGCACCTTCCGCAGCGTATTGCTGGCATACAGAACTCCTTCCACTTCTTTCGACTGTCAAGCCGAGTCCCATCCGAGACTCGGTTTTTAAATCTTCTCTCCCTTTTCAAGCATGCGCACTTGTTTCTATAATAGTTCGTGATGGCGGCCATCTTATAAAGGTAAAATCTATATAGGGTATTGTAATACTTAACTTGATCATACTATTATATATTAGTCTCATACAGCGAATCTCATTTCGCATGTCCTTCTTAATTTAATCTAACATTCGGCCGTTTGAGCAAGTCCAAAAATAATTTAATATCAGTATTGGCTTCTCCATTGTAATTGCGCCTGCGCAATAGAGTTCATGTCTCTATTTTCACATCGGGTCGTAACTTGCAAAAGTTCGAAAATGGCGGCCATATTGCAGTGATAAAATCTTAGTAAACCATTGTAATACTTAACTCAATCTTACTATTATTTTTTAGTCGTATGCAACACATTCGCACGTCATTCATAGTTTAATCTGACATTCGAACATTTGGGCAAAGGCAAGGAAAATACAATGTCTGTGTTGGCTTCTCCATTATAATTGCGCATGCGCAATAAAATACATGCATCGTTTTTCACAACGGGGCGTCCCTTATAAAGGGATCTTATAATAGATACAATGTAAGTTTCAAAATAATACAATCCTATTTTAATTAGATGACAGATGGACAAATTTAGTTACAATAATAATTATTATCCCTTGAAAGATGATGCAATCAATAGAAATCAATATTATTCCATAAACTCAACATTGTATATAGCATTTCACAAATATCCATCATCCATATTTCTAGTATATATGTTACAGTCAAAGTGTGAAATCCCGGTATTGTATAGAATGCCTAGGTAATGTATAGAAGGCCAGATGGTTTTCGGCAAACTATCAAATATACGTTTTTTGTGAAAATGTTACATTCTTTTCCTAGGCATTCTATACAATTCCTAGGCATTATACAGAATGAACAGTATCATTTATGCGAAGTGTTAAAAGGCCACAAGATGAGATTCCTAGGCATTCGGCAAAGTGTGAAATTCCGGTATTGTATAGAATGCCTAGGTAATGTATAGAATGCCTGATGGTTTAGAGGCAAACTAGGAAATATACGTTTTTGGTGAAAATGTTACATACTTTTCCTAGGCATTCTATACAATTCCTAGGCATTATACAGAATGACCAGTACCATTTACGCAAAGTGTTGAAAGGGCACAAGATGAGATTCCTAGGCATTATACAGAATGACCAGTTCCATTTACGCAAAGTGTTAAAAGGGCACAACATGATATTAATAATTAATACGCATTTGAAGCTGAAAGTACAAAACTACAAAATAAAGCACAGGATATTCTTACCGGAAAACAATGAAAGCAGAACTGAGATTGAAGTACTTGTCACACTAAGAAAGGCCGGACTAACACGTGGAATTGTACTCACTTTTATTCTTCACACAAAAACAACTTATATTTTGGCACTTTGATCTTGTACATAAATTTCACGATTTAAAGAAGAATGCGAACAGAATATTATTACCGGTAAAACACAAAGCAGAACTGGCATAACCTACTTGTTGCAGCACAAAAACACCTTCTATTTTGGCACTTTGATCTTGTACATACATTTCACGATTTAAAGAAGAATGCGAACAGAATATTGTTTCCGGTGAAACACAAAGCAGAACTGGCATGACCTACTTGTTGCAGCAGGGAAGGCTAGAGTGACATTTTGAATTGCACTTAATTTTCTTTTTCACACAAAGGCCCCTCATATTTTGGCATTTCGTCTTGCACATACACCTGACGAATCTTTGGCCGCTTCCTGTGGACTGAGAAGTAGCTGCAGATCGGAGAGGTATTTCGTGGTCAGGAACGTCTTTAATTCTCATTAAGTTCTTTGCACATACGGTGAATTGTGATCTGGCGTAGAGTTGCTTCAAGATTCCTTGTGCAGTTCCAAGTCGGTAAAAGCCATCTTCTGTCACGTTCATAACAACTGCCAAGAGATTGCGTGAGTCACCCCGCCCTTTGTCGACGTCGGGAATCGGAACTCGCACAGTGGCACCCAAAGGCACAGGAGGAATTTTTTTGCCAGAATCCCTTTTCATTTTTTTGGCCTGAATCTCAAGGTTCGATTTCGATTCCATTTTACTTTGGATAGCTTTCTCAATATTGAAGCAAACATTGCACAGAATGCTAACCCCATAACCTTCTACTTCGTCGCCGTCATCGTCTTTAGGAGAATGTCCACATATGGCATGAATGTTTCGGCCACACTTTCGACATGTATGAGCACCGCTGGTTTCTTTTAAGCAGACGCAACAGATAGCAGAAGAAGAAGTATTTTCGGTAACCACGGAAATGGAAGGCTCTTCGATAACCATGGCTTCATCACTGTTTTGGTTTCCTCCATCATGGATTACATTCTCAGCTATGTCTTCTGCAGGGAGCTCTGCCTCTTGCACTGATTCATCTCGTCGGTGATCTGCTTGCTGAGAGAGGGGGGCTGTGTTTGTCGAGGGAGAGTGCTAGTCCCTGTAGCCGGGAGTGACTGCACCTACGAGGGATCGGACCTTGCCGCTAAAAGAGCTACACTTCCCAGGGGGCCCTTGTGGATGCGCGAGGAACCGCGCACCTTCAGCGCGCCATCCGGCGCATAAGTCATCGAAGGGCATGCCGTGGCGCGGGACGCCCGGTCATTCTATTTGTCTTTTTTACCTCCTGAAACACTGTTCTGCCCAGCCCTGTAGCCGGGAGTGGCTGCACCTACGAGGGATCGGACCTTGCCGCTAAAAGAACTACACTTCCCAGGGGGCCCTTGTGGATGCGCGAGGAACCGCGCACCTTCAGCGCGGCATCCGGCTCATAAATCATCGAAGGGCATCCCGCGGCACGGGACGCGCGTGGGCTCGCCCGGGCAAAGCCCGGGCCAAGGGCAGGCCCGTCCTTGGCCTTCAGTGGCCGCAAGAGGCTGGGCTGGGCTATGTCCCTTGTTTGAATGGACTATTGGAGCTGCATTTGACATTGTGGGTATTGCAAACTTGGCATCATTGTGGAGGCTGATTAACCCTGTAGCGATATACTATGTATGATACACTGCGTGTGGGGCTAGCACTGTTGGGAATGTCTTGTTGCTTCCGTCATGGGCAAACGAAAACTCCAGAATATACTTGTGACTGAAAAACGTCCTAAGGCAAAAGAGCCCAGTATGTCATTAATGAAATATCTGACGGGGGCTGTAGGCGCTCTAGAAAAACAAATATGTAACGTAGAAGAGACTTTGCATAAAGATTTACCAGTCCCCCTTAAACATACATCGCCTGGGGGGGAAATAAATCCTTATGCTCCAACTTTGGACTTACAGAATGGATGCGTCCAGACTGGTAGTAATGAGATCTCGTTAACTGATACAGATATAACCTCATTGCCGCCACCAAAAAGGGCTTGTATCTCAAAGAAAAAAGTTATGTCGAACAGTACTTTCCCCTTCATTCATAAGGCGGCATCACCTACCGCTACTAATACTTTAATAACTAAATTTGGGCTGACCCAGGGACTGGATACCCCTACTATAATCAAAGCAAGAGATCGAAACATCTGTCCTAGTAATAAAAGTAAAAGTAAAGGCCAATCTGGCAATAATGTCTCAGGAATTATGAATATACTAACTGATTTAACTATATTGATTAAGGAATCTATTGATACTCTAGCACGGAGACTGGAGAAAATTGAGATAGGTTTGGTATCCATCACAGGGCAACTAAACGAAAGGATTATTATACCATCAGAGAATAGTGAGGGAAAAGGTGTAGAAAAAAGCATAAGGAAAGCTTTACCAGTCAGTCCTATTGATTGTAGTAATCAAAGCAAAGTGATGGGGGATACCAATAGACCCCCTAGTATTAGAACTATCGGGAAGCCAGTTCCTAGTGGTCATTTGCATAGGGTAGCAAAAGCGAGTGGGGGAGGGAGTGTCACTGACAGAAAAGAAAGGAGGGATGATTTGATTCAATCTGACATTAGCTCCTTTCAAGACACTTGCATGCGATCTAATCAAGAGCCTCATATAATCGCTCATAGTTTAAATCTCCCACCAGCCGCGGTCCCTTACACTGTGATTTTGGCAAACGTTCCACTGTTACCCGAGGGTGAGCAAGAATCCTGGATCTCCCTGAGGAATAAAGTTATTCATTGTTTGGGTGCTAAAATAGGACTGACACAGGAGATGTTCTCCGCATTTAAAATGGTGAGACGAGTTCCGTGGATGGGTGACAGCAGTAAAAAGTTTAAAGGGGATTGCGTCGTTCTTTCTTTGGGATCCCCTTCCTTAGTTCACGAAATTCTAACCAGAACCGCGACAAATAATCTCATGGCCGAGGGCATTTACGTTCTCCCTTTAGGCTACTTTTATCGCCCAAGAATGTTTGAAAATCATCCCACCACACTTGGATCATCCTTATCCAATAGGAACCTTTTTGTATAATCTAGAGGTTTCTAATAGGTTTGGTCCTTTAGATACCTTGGAGGAGGTGGATTGACTTACGGTTCCTATTAACAATTATTACCCACGACTGGACTGGGCACCTAATGTTCAAACTAGGCTAAGTTCCCCAGCAATTTCCGTGGAACTGCCTAAAGGTATAAACGATATTTTGAGCAGGGGTGTTATAGAAATTTCCCTGACCTCTAAGTCCTATGATTCTATAAGCTCTAATAGCATAATGGGTCAGCAAGACTTAATTGTTTCGCCCTTAGCAGGCCGTTTAAAAAATGGTTTAAATGATTCTATTAAGGACAGTGATACTGCTGAAGTAATACCTTCTATAGAACTAGCAAACAGTCTCGTTATTGACCCGCAGTTGGAGAGACACCAAAGACAGGGAAATGACGAGCAGGAATCTGTCCCTCTAACTGATTCTGATAAAGGAAATGTTAGAGTGGTTTTCTGGAATATATCCGGTTTATAATCTAAGGTGGATAATCAATTATGGCTAGATTTTATCAACAATTTTGACATTCTTTGTGTACAGGAGGCTTGGTTATTGGACGCACTGCATATTGATGGTTTTAAAACATATCATATTCCTGCTCTGCGTTCAGTACATGGTAGGCATAAAGGGGGGATTTGTATTTATATTTCAAATATGATGAAGGTCCAGAAGATAAGAACATTAAAGTCGACCCCTTATTATCAAATCGTCAATATCTACCTCTCCACGCAAATTGAGGTAGTGATTATTAATTTTTATAACAATATTGACAAGGGTAACTTTGTAGGTATACAAAAAAGCCTCCTGGATTTTTTTACTAATTTGGTTGTTCCTAGAGGAAAGGATGTGATTATGATTTGGGGTGGGGACTTTAATACTAGCATTTGCCGACAACCTGAATGTGGGTTTGGGCATATTGATACAGGTTATAATGCCCATGTAGCCCACTTTGTCCACTCAGATAGAGGAGAAAGTTTTAATGAAATGATGGCAACCTTTGATTTAGGTTTTGCTAACACATTGTGCTCACCCCCAGTGGAGTTTAGTCCCACGTTCATTGGTCGTGGATTTAATTCCCTGATAGATTTTATTGTTATTCCAAATCGTTATGTTAACTGGTTTGATCAATTTTGTACTCATCCAAATGGACTGAGTGACCATTTGCCGTTAAGTATAAACATCCTACTTCCAATTAAGAGTACATCTTCGGTTAAGGAAAGTTTGGCTTGGACTCAAGACGTTGTACTGGCCCGCCAAAATGGTTTCTCCCTGAGTTGGGGCAGGAAGGACCCAGAAGCATTGAATATAAAGATTATAACAAAGGCTCTAATTCCCATTACTGATTGCCTGCAAGAAGGGACATCTCATAGGGACATCCTGTATGCATTTTCTGAAGTTACCGCGGTGATACAGAATTTGCTTAATCGCCCGATAGGGGCCGCACCCAACAAAGATCCGGGGTGGTTTGATAACAAGTGCCCTAAGACATATTCCTTGTTAAAGGCTGCCCTTCATAAATCAGAGAGGGATCAGGAGGAAATTAGAGCCTGTAGGAAGGCCTATAACTTGGCTAGGAGTAATCGTAAGAAAGAAATTACAAATCTAGCCTGGAATAACTTATATGAGGCTTCCTTACGTAGAGATTGTTTTTATTTTTGGCAGGCAGTTAAGGCACCATTTTTTGCCATAAAAAGAGGAAGCACGAGTTGAGATAGCGATCGATGAGCATTCATGGGTAAATTTATTTTCTAAAGTGTACGGAAATAAGAGTAATGAGGAAATAATTTTATCTCGGGAACCTTTTTTACCTGGTAATTTTATCGATTTCATGCCTATTGAGATTCAATTTTCACATGATGAAGTGTTGATGGCAATAAATGAGAGCAAAAGAGGCAAGGCTCCAGGCCCCGACGGGATCCCGATTGATTTATATAAAAGTACAACAGAGCTTTGATCTCCATTGTTAACCCAAGTTTTAAATGCCTGTTGTGCTATGGGGTTTATTAAATCCTGGTCGGAGTCTGTGATAATACCAGTTTTCAAAAAGGGGGACCGGGAAAACCCAGCGTGTTATCGTCCTATCTCTCTCTTAGATTCTTTCATGAAAATCGCAGGAAGGGTTATCTTAAATAGACTTCAGCAGTGGGCTGAGGACAATAATATCTTGAGCCGGGTCCAATATGGGTTCAGGGAGGGGATGGGCACTATTGAACAGGTTTTAAATTTTTCCCTGATACAGGGGAAATATACCCAAGCCAAGGCAGGGAATATATTTGTGGTATTTGTAGATCTTACTGTCGCTTTTGATTGTGTAGATCATAGTAGGTTATGGAGTATTTTAGAGGATCTAAAAGTCGACCCCCCCCTTAGTGCAATTCCTGAGACAACTATACCAGGGGGCTTCAGCCAAAGTAAGGTATGGATTAAAGGGAGAGTGCACTAAAACATTCCCCGTGGAGAAGGGTGAAAGGCAAGGTTGCGTATTGGCCCCGTTCCTCTTCTCATTATATGCCAACGCATTGGAGGAGGAATTGGTGGCCAGGGTGAATGATTCACCGAAAATAAAGAACCAGCAGATTGTCTCCCTTCTCTATGCGGATGATGCTGTGCTAATGGCCAGAACCCAGCTCGGCCTACAGAGGGCCCTGTTAACTTATATTGACTTTATGAATAACAGGGGCCTAAAAATAAATGTTACAAAGACTTTTGTGATGTCTTGTGAGAAGGGGAAGAATAAGTGTAGAAGCTTAGCCACGGAGGACGGCAGAATTGAATCAACTAAAACGTTTTGTTATCTCGGAATTTTACTGGAGGATTTGGGTTCTTGGGGACCAGCGGTTAAGAAAAAGACGCTTTTGTTTAAAAGGTCTACCACGGCATTGATGCTTTTTTCAAGAAAAATGGGGAAAAGGCCTCCGGGAATATTATTGAAAATTTACCAAGCAAAATGCATTAGCATTGCCACATATGGGGCGGGGATTTGGGGTTTTCATGACGCTTCATCTATCCAAGTGGTTGAAAACGCTTTTTTAAGGTTCATTTTAGCCGTTCCTCGGAGTTCTTCCATTTTTAATTGTCATAATGAACTGGGAATTTCCCATATCTCCGACCTGATTAAAATCCAACCAATTTTACTTTGGCACAGAGTCTGGACCTCTCCTAGTTTAGGCCTAAATTGTGAGATCATAAAAGATTCCATGGGATTAGATCAGGCCAAAAAAATCCCTTGGTTAAACTATATAAGTAATTTATCGCATGACTTATGTAGACCTGATTTTTACTCTAACCCAGACACTATGAGCACTTTATCGAGAAAGGAGCTTAAATCCTTATGCTTAAATCATTTTGAGTCCCTTAGATGAACGGTAGAGATAAGTAAAAATTCTGTGATCCAGCATCAATTGAGTCTGTCTAGTAATTATATTCAGCTCTATTTAGTATGCTGTCTACAGGAATTTGATAGATATATATTGACAAGGCTCAGATTTGATTGTTTCCACCGCTTGGTTTCTTTTCCTGCTGTAAATGACTGGTCCAGGAAACTCGGCCTTTGTCCTTGTGACAACGTTGCTTCACAAACTACAATGTACGTTGTTCTCTTCTGTACATTTTATGTTAAAGAAAGAGCTAGATGGATTAAGCCTATTTTAAAGCAGGGAGGTTGGCAGCAATGTCGCCCGGCATTTCTTTTTTTTAAATTATTGGATAATGTGTACTGTATTGGAGCTAACCCTTATGCTGCAAAATTATGTATAATTGGACTAGCTGTATTTATTAAGATATTTTTAATGTAACTTTTAAATGATCTGTTCTTATTGTATTCTGTGCTTTTATGATTTAATCATTTCTAAAGTCGAATAAAGCATTTATTGATTGATTGATTCATTCATTTTTCTCGTCTTTCTTCCTGCTGTTGTGTTGTTTGTACGCTTTCTATTATTTTGTCGAGCTCTTCCTCAGTCTCTACGTCTTGTAAAACGTCGTCAGGCAGGGACGACGTCGAGAGACCCACTCTAGCTTTGCAGCCGAACAGAGTTTCGTATGGCGACCTCTTAATCCCAGAATGAAAAGCTCTAGTCTTCATAAGTTGGACGAACCGCAATCCCTCACTCCCGCAGCTAGTTTTTTCATCTTGCATCCAAGCACACAGCATATTTTCAATGTCCTGATTAGCTCTTTCGACGCTCCCCTGACTTTGTGAGTGGCGTGGCTTACCATGGACGATCTACAAGGTGGGCCAATACTCCTTTAGGCTGCTTATCACATTGTTTGCAAATTCCCTGCCGTTATCGGACTGTACAATCGTTGGAGCACCAAGCAACGTAAATATGTCGACGAGCTTGTAGGCTACTTCTTCCGCTCTCTTTGATTTCAGAGCCCTGAGAACTACAAACTTAGTGAGATGATCTTGGTACACCATTATAAACTTGTACTCTCTGTCAGGAAGGGACTGAAAATCGATGAGATCGACCTGACAACGGCAGTTGAATTCAGAAAAAAACATTGGCTTGACCACAACACCTTTTTTAACACCTTTTTGCTTCTTCTGGTAAGGCTCACAAAGGTGAATGTTCAGCTCAATATCATGACGGGTAATGTTCTTATACTTGGGTGAAAGTTCTTTCAACATCCTGTCCCGTCCTCCATGACCAATAGCCAAATGGGCCTTATGGAGTACGTCAAATAACTCGGAGTCTGCGACGTAAAACTGAATAGCATTCGTACCTTCTTTAACAGGATAGATCAACTTAGTCGTATTCTCGACCATCATTACGTCATAGTGTTTCACCAGCCAATAGTCCCGTGGTTCCTTTTTAATGGTCGTCTTAGCCTTTTTCACATCGTCCACTAACTTTTGGTAACTGGTTTCGGTTAGGAAAACACAGTTTTTAGCAGCATTGGCTCTTACTTGAGATAATTCATTGCAGAACCGTCGTTGCATGTCAGCATTGCGTGATTCCTGTCTTGGCACTACACTCCCTTCCGACATGGTGATACAAGAACCACGGGAAAGGATGATGGCAGAGCGTCTGTGGAACCTCAGCCGGATGCTATACACAACCTCTGACCCTGCTTGCAGGCAGGTCGCTCCCCACACCACCGCACGGCTGCCACCTGCTCTTTGCCGGGTTACTTGTGCTGTCTCTGCCCCTCGCTTGCTGGCAACTTGTGCTGTCTCTGCCCCTCGCTTGCTGGGAACTTGTGCTGTCTCTGCCCCTCCCTTGCTGATAACTTATGCTGTCTCTGCCCCTCGCTTGCTGATAACTTGTGCTGTCTCTGGGATTAGGTCTATTATATACTTTGCCGGCAGACGATCCGGCAATGTATACAATGCCTAGGCAATGTATAAATCATACTTTGACATTCGATTTTCAGGCATTCTATACATAATCTAGCCATTCTATAGAATGCCGGATTTCACACATTGCCGGGCGGGAATAAAATGGCGGGATTAGGCGTATTATATACTTTGCCGGCAGACAATCCGGCAAAGTATACAATGCCTAGGCAATGTATAAAATATCAATCATTTCATACTTTGACGATCGATTTTCAGGCATTTTCAGGCATTTTATACATTACCTAGGCATTCTATAGAATGCGGGATTTCACACTTTGACTGTAACATATACATGATGTAAATGTTCAAAATATATGATGTAAAAGCCACTTAACAAAGGGAATGCATTTTCAAATTGCTGAAAGATGGTGCAATCAATAGAAATCGATAACATTCCATGAACTCAGCATTGTATACAGCATTTTATAATTATCCATCATCCATATTTCTAAGATATACATAATGTAAAAGCCACTTTACAAAAAGAAGTGCATTTCCGAATTACTATTCAATCCTGTTGTGTTGATCGCAATTTACATATCCATCTTGCCTCTTTCTGACGTAAAAGGACTTCCCTGTTACCACCTCTCTCACTAGTAACAAGATGTTCTATGGCATGAATCCAAATATCTCTTTTGTCTGGGTGCTCATGTTTTATGCGAATTGCAACTGGATACCTTTCATCAAGATTTTTTATTGCACGTACATGCTCCTGTATCTTAACTTTGAGACCCCATATGCTACTTCCTATGTAGATTTTTCCACAGGCACAGCCAATAGCATAAATATTATGTGTAGTATTGCAATTAATGAATGACATAATCCGGTAGGTTTTATTGGTGTTGTACATAAAATCTACGGTTTTGTTCTTGCCCAAGCAACATACTGAGCAGTTGCCACAGACATAGAAACCATTTGGTTTTATTGGTAGCCATGTTCTGTCTATCCAATCTGTATCCTTTTTTCTTACATAACTTGGACACAGCATTTGCTTGACAGTGTTGCCCTTACAATACACCACCTTCGGTTTGCATGGGATGATATCTGACAAGGTTGTGTCTGTACTTAGTATTGACCGGTTCTTCCTCAACACGTTAAAGATGTGAGGGCAGATTTACAAGCCCCCTGCGCCACTTTTACGTCACTTTTAACATGGGAAAAGTGACGCAAAAGTGGCGCAAGGGGCTTGTAAATCTGTCCAGTGATTGCTATGTTGGTTGTACTGTGTGATAAATAACAGATTATTGTTAGGCTCCAAACCTTTCTTATTTTTCTTGGATTTACCAGGGTTCGCAATCAAAGTCTGTTTTCTATCTAATGCTCTCGCCCTTTTCTCTGCCTTTTCAAGACAGATATCATCATAGCCTCAATCTTTAAAGTTTTTTTTAATGTCATTTATGGTCCGTGCAAATTGTTCCTCTTCACTACAGTTCCTCCGAGCTCGTACCATTTCGCCATATGGACCAGGGGACTTGCCACAGCAAGGGGAGTTAGGGCAGGCCTGGGGCCCAAGAAAAGCAGTGTTGTCTCTCAATTGGACCCACAGGCCTGAAGCACAGGTGTCGCAAGGGGACCTCTAGCAGTTTCACAAACTAACAGCTTGCAGGGCACAGAGTGCGAGGAGGCCAAAGTCCTTTGTACAAAATGTTTGTAGCCCAACACCAACAAGCATATGCACTTGCAAAAGTATGCGGTGCACAGGGGTTCGGGATATGCGGTCCCCGCGGAGGATATTGGCCTCAGACTTGGTGAGAGGGCAGCTTGACCTCAAGGAATGTAGAAACCCACCTCCTGTGTTGCTGGACCCTTTGTAGTCCACAGGAGCTCAGGATCAGCAGACTGGTCAGTTGCATTATGGTGCCTGAGAATGCAGGGGAGTGACTCCTTCTCCCCAAGGGAGATAATTTCAGTTGTCCTTGATGCTCCACAGGTCATGCACGGAACCTGTATGGTGCATGGGCACAGACGATGCTTTGGATGGAGAGGGAGACGAAGTTGAGCCCAGTTGAAGCCCAGCGAAGACCAGAGTGTCCAGACGGTCGAAGATCACTGGTTTCTTGTTCAGAATCTTGTCCACGTCGAATCTAGGGTCCTACACCCAGGTAAGCCCTTAAGTACCTACGGGAGAAGGTTGGACAGATTCAGAGGACCCTCCCAGGGGAAAGTCAGGACAGTGGGGAGGATACTTCCCTGTCATTTGTCCAGTTTTGCCCCCGAACAGGAGCCAATGGCTCCCAGGACTGGTTTGAACTGGACTATGCACAGGGATGCCAAGTGTGCCCCTTGTGCACACTTTCAGGCACTTTAGAAGTATACCCACCCAGCCACAATACACTAAATCCTGTCTGGGAGGTGGTCACACCTCCCTGTGACAGGATGCCTATTGTGCTGCCTTCAAAATAGCCAGTATTATGGGTAACTCTTCTTTACCCACGCTATTTCCTTGAGGGGCTTTTTCTATAATTCCAACGAATACCTCAAAACAACACGAGCCTATGCAATCTGAGGCATTGAGTATAGTGGGTCAAGATTATGAGTAAAGGAGACCTTATGAGTTGGTTGTGAACCCTCCGGGCTCGTGTAAAATATGTTCGTCTGTAAAATATGGCAGTTTTTAAACATAATGGCCGGTATGAAATAATAAGGCTCGTGTTGTTTTGAGGTATTCGTTGGTAATTTAGAAAAAGCCCCTCAAGGAAATAGCGTGGGTAAAGAAGAGTTACTCATAATACTGGCTATTTTTAAGGAGAATTAAGAATAGTATACCAATCCATGATGGCCGCCATAGAGAGAAGAGGGTCACATGATGGGAGGACGACATGGGCAATACTTTTAGAGTAGAAAATCAGTACGCCGTTAGCGAGGTATGATTGAACACGCTACAGTGTAAAGGAGGCGGAAAGATGCTAAGCGCCTCAATTTTAAATATGGAAAAAGCCCCTCAATGAAAGGGTGTGGTTAAAGAAGAGTTGTTCACACAAATTGGCTTTTTTTCAATGAGATCTAAGAATACGGGACAATTCCAATATGGCCGCCATAAAGAAAGGAGGGTCACGTGATGGAATGACGACATCGGCAATATTTTTAGACCAGGAAATCAGTACGCCGTGAGCGAGGGATGATTGAACGCGCTATGGTGTAAAGGAGGCGGTAAGACGCTAAGCGCTTCATTTCCAAAGTCAGTAAGTGGGGATTTTGAGTGAGTGGATTGAATGACGAGTGCTCAATTTTGGAAATAAGACCTTGTGGCGTTAAAAGGTGTAATGTTTGAAGTTACCAGTAATGTGGTTCAGGTAACGGTCATAGACATTTATCGGCGGATGTCAGTATATCTAATGAGGCACAAACATGAAGGAGAAATGTAACTGTCCTGTCTGTATGACAGTAGCGTACCCACCGAGACGAGGGGCTCACGTTTGGAGTTGTCCTCAGGGTGACGAAGTGGAGGACTGGTGCGATTGATTTAGCCCCCACATTGTAATGACCAGTTTCAGAATGTGTAGTGAAGTGTATCAGCATTTTACTTCTTGAGAATGATGAGGTTGGTGAAGTGACTTGATGCTGTTTTTATTTATACTTGACAGTCACATGTGTAAAGATACCAGTGTCCTTGATTGGTGATTTAAAGACCCTTCAACCCTGACGAAATTGCCTATAATTGAGATTGGCAATGAAACATGTCGGCACAAAGGTTTGCTATTAGGCAGACATTTTTTAATTTGAATAAGTGCACATATAATTAATAAAGTTGGTGATTGTCACACTTACTTCAATTTTAAAGTCACAGGGTCTTGTTCTTTCAAACACCACATTTGGTATAATTTTTGCACTTTTTTGGGGACACACATTTATTTCGGCAAGATGGTTACCAATGATGATATGAGTGGGCATAGCTGGTGAGTACCAATCAGCAAGCTCTATTGGTGGTGCGCACGTGAGGTGCCATCTTGTCTTTTTTTCACAGTAATTACGGTTCTAGGTTCACATATAGATTGTTGGAACCTGGTTTTGACGTGGTATACATCCCTATATATTTGGGATGAAGACACGGTGACTGTCAAGTAAGAATTTTTTTTTAGTCATTACAGATAATTTAGGCAGTAAAGTGTGAGGACACTACCTCGATTGAAAGTGAGGAGTGGTAAAGGGAAAAGTGTGACGGAACCCCTTCTACAGTCTATACGTTTAACCTCCAGATGAGGAGCCTATTAATGACCAGGTCTTTTGTGTTTTTCGAAGGCTGCAGAGGGGCTCTGCTCATGCAGGGGAACCCTCCCACGTAAAACCCAGCACCCTGCCTTCAGGATTGATAAGGCCTGCCATAGATAGATATAGGGAACCTATATCTAAGTAAGTTGTGCAAGCAGTAGCTTACACAGGCTTACCTGTTGTGTCATTTTGAATGGCCTCTCATGGGTGTTATAATACATGCTTCAGCCCAGGGGAGGCCTCTCGGGTACCTATGCCCTGGGTACATGGTGTATCATATGCTAGGGACTGATAAGGGTACCCCAGTATCCAATCTAGAGAGATAGACTGGGGTCCTGGAAAAATCCCAGCCAGACTAGTCAAAACCAGCAAAACACTAGGAAAAAAGTGGGGGTAACCATGCAGTCAGATCCTACCTTCCTACATCCCCCCCCGCCAATGAAAGGAGATAAGGCTAACCTTGCCCAGCTGAGACTTTATTGACTAAGTGGCCATATGAGGAAGATCCTGCACTGGCATGGATACCCCCTAACTTATGGTCCACTAAGTAGTCCCTACCATTAAGGGTATTGGGTTTTCTCCAAGATTTGGGGTTACTACCTGTAGTGTGATTTGGCAAAGTAAAATGCGGGAGGGGCATCTGAGTAGAGAAGTGAGGCCCTAATAAAGTTGGTCTCAGCTTCCTAAGAGCACTGGTCACCATGGAGGCCTTTCTTTCCATGACTGAGTTGTATCTGGCTCTAAGGGTCAACCACTGGCTGTCTACAGCTGGGGGTCGGGTCCCTTTGGTTGGAATACTGGAGGACCAAGGAAGGTTTGGAACCAGGTGGTTCTAGGTTTTCCTTTGCCCACCAGAGTCCATCTGGGGGACGTCACTACCCAAGGGTAAAAGGGATCCTCAGGGTGCTAAGGATTACTCACCTGGCTGGTACTACTAGACTAGGTGTCCCTAATCTTGTGATGGGGGGTTCCTCTGGACAGTGGGCCCTTAGGGGTCCACTGACACCTCTGACCACTGCAGCCGTAGGCTGACTGAGGCAGGATAGAGAGGGGCAGGATACCTGCTCCAGACTGGGTAACACCTTGGAAGGGTCCCCTGCCATCAGTTGGTTGGCAGGACAGGCCGGGCCACCTCTGGGGCAGTTCTTCCACAAGGGGTAGATCAGTTCCCTGAGGAAGCTGAACCTTACCTATAGTCTGGGGAGGGTTGTATGACATAATTTCGACAGACAGAAAATCGACCTACAAATATATCGCAACAAAAATATCGATGTCAAGAATATCGACATCCTATCTACAACATGGTAAGTACAAAAATATCGAAAATTAAATATCGATGTCAAAAATATCGTTATTAAAAATATCGTTTTTTTTTTACTTCAAAAATATATGTAAAATAAACCAAATTATACTTAGAAATTAAATAAACATAATTAAATATATTGTATAATATTTAAAATGTATAATTAATATATATAATTTAATAAAACTTTAATTAAACATATACATATAATATATAATATATATACTTACTTAATAATTAATTTTACTAATAATTTCTGTAACGTATAAATTATTAAATGTTTTTAAAAATTACCAATACATCTATACACATAAAATAATAACATTAATAAATATTTAATAATTATATAGAGCAAATAATAATCAATATTTTTAATGTGAATAATTTGTATTATTAATGATATATTACAATAGCAAAAATAATACAAAACATATGAAATATCAGACACAATAAAACGACTAGTCCAACTCCAACAAAAACAACAGAAAGTAAAATGTTGGATACCGTAGGGGTAAAAATTACTATTCCAACTCCAAAGAGTGCAACAGTAGGGAAAGCGTTGGATAGCGTAGGGTTAAAATTACTATTCCAACTCCAGAGAGTGTAATAGTAGGGAAAGCGTTGGATAGCGTAAAGGTAAAAATTACTATTCCAACTCCAGAGAGTGCAACAGTAGGAAAAGCGTTGGATAGCGTAGGGTTAAAATTACTATTCCAACTCCAGAGAGTGCAATAGTAGGGAAAGTGTTGGATAGCGTAAAGGTAAAAATTACTATTCCAACTCCAGAGAGTGCAACAGTAGGGAAAGCGTTGGATAGCGTAGGGGTACAAATTACTATTCCCACTCCAGTAAGTGAAACAGTAGGTAAAGCGCTGGATAGCGTAGGGGTAAAAATTACTATTCCCACTCCAGTAAGTGAAACAGTAGGGAAAGCGTTGGATAGCGTAGGGGTAAAAATTACTATTCCAACTCCAGAGAGTGCAATAGTAGGGAAAGCGTTGGATAGCGTAAGGGTAAAAATTACTATTCCCACTCCAGAGAGTGCAACAGTAGGGAAAGTGTTGGATAGCGTAGGGAAAATAATTACTATTCCAACTCCAGAGAGTGCAACAGTAGGAAAAGCGCTGGATAGCGTAGGGGTAAAAATTACTATTCCAACTCCAGAGAGTGCAACAGTAGGGAAAGCGTTGGATAGCGTAGGGGTACAAATTACTATTCCCACTCCAGTAAGTGAAACAGTAGGTAAAGCGCTGGATAGCGTAGGGGTAAAAATTACTATTCCAACTCCAAAGAGTGCAACAGTAGGGAAAGCGTTGGATAGCGTAGGGGTAAAAATTACTATTCCAACTCCAAAGAGTGCAACAGTAGGGAAAGCGTTGGATAGCGTAGGGGTAAAAATTACTATTCCAACTCCAGAGAGTGCAACAGTAGGGAAAGCGTTGGATAGCGTAGGGGTACAAATTACTATTCCCACTCCAGTAAGTGAAACAGTAGGGAAAGCGCTGGATAGCGTAGGGGTAAAAATTACTATTCCAACTCCAAAGAGTGCAACAGTAGGGAAAGCGTTGGATAGCGTAGGGGTAAAAATTACTATTCCAACTCCAGAGAGTGCAATAGTAGGGAAAGCGTTGGATAGCGTAAGGGTAAAAATTACTATTCCCACTCCAGAGAGTGCAACAGTAGGGAAAGTGTTGGATAGCGTAGGGAAAAGAATTACTATTTCAACTCCAGAGAGTGCAATAGTAGGGAAAACGTTGGATAGCGTAGGAGTAAAAATTACTATTCCCACTCCAGTGAGTCCAACAGTAGGGAAAGCGTTGGATAGCGTAGGGGTAAAAATTACTATTCCCACTCCAGAGAGTGCAACAGTAGTGAAAACGCTGGATAGCGTAGGGGTACACATTACTATTCCCACTCCAGTAAGTGAAACAGTAGGAAAAGCGCTGGATAGCGTAGGGGTAAAAATTACTATTCCCACTCCAGTAAGTGAAACAGTAGGGAAAGCGCTGGATAGCGTAAGGGTAAAAATTACTATTCCAACTCCAGAGAGTGCAACAGTAGGAAAAGCGCTGGATAGCGTAGGGGTAAAAATTACTATTCCAACTCCAGAGAGTGCAACAGTAGGGAAAGCGTTGGATAGCGTAGGGGTACAAATTACTATTCCCACTCCAGTAAGTGAGACAGTAGGGAAAGCGCTGGATAGCGTAGGGGTAAAAATTACTATTCCAACTCCAAAGAGTGCAACAGTAGGGAAAGCGTTGGATAGCGTAGGGGTAAAAATTACTATTCCAACTCCAGAGAGTGCAATAGTAGGGAAAGCGTTGGATAGCGTAAGGGTAAAAATTACTATTCCCACTCCAGTGAGTCCAACAGAAGGGAAAGCGTTGGATAGCATAGGAGTAAAAATTACTATTCCCACTCCAGAGAGTGCAACAGTAGTGAAAACGCTGAATAGCGTAGGGGTACAAATTACTATTCCCACTCCAGTAAGTGAAACAGTAGGGAAAGCGCTGGATAGCGTAGGGTTAAAAATTACTATTCCAACTCCAGATAGTAAAACAGTTGGGAAAGCACTGGATAGCATAGGGATTCTATAAACATAATAACCAATTAAATAATTAGTTATAAAAAAAATAGCATATTAATAATTAATTTACAAAATATGTATTATTAAATACCAATTATTTAAAATAAATATTTATATACATAACTTTAAATTACATCCCACACTATTCCCTCTTTAACACACAACACACTACACATACAAAATACACAATACATTTAAATATCAGTTTATCTATTATTTACAATTCATAATACATTCTTTATAATTAATATACTTATTATTTACAAATTTATACATATTAACTACCAAATTACAATTATTCACAAATTAATTATTAATTAACAATACATTAATTAGCAATAACAACAAATAACATGGAATAATAAATTATTTATATTTACTATATTTAACGTACTAATAACAATTAAATACCAATTAATAATTAATTAACAATTAATTATTATTAATTACAAATACATAAAAATTATCAGTAATTATTTGAATTTAATTACATCCCACCCTATTCCCCTATAAACCCACAACCCACTACACATAAAAATTCACATAATTAATTTAATAATCAATTAATCACTTAATAAAATTAAATCACCAATTAATTAGTAATTAACAATTAATTAATTAACAATACCAATAAAAAAATATTAATATTAAACTAATTATAACTTATATAATTAACCAATTCATAAAATTAATTTACAATTAATAATTAATTAACAATTAATTAATCAATTAATATATTTAATTAACAATTAGTAATTAACTAACAATTAATTAATCATAAATACCAATTAAACAATACATAATAATTAATTAATTATAATTAAATTACTTCCCACCCTATTCCCCTATAAACCCACAACCCGCTCTGATACTAAAACGCTAAATTATATTTTACATAATTATTAATCTCTAAACATTTATTTTTAAATGTATTAAAATACATTACAATAGTCTTTAACATACAAACAAAATACATATTAAAATACATTACACTAATAAAATATCGATATTCTTGACATCGAAATTTTTGATTACGATATTACTTACATCTATATTAATTACTTCGATATTATTAACTTCGATAATACTTACCTTGGGGTCGATATTCTGTCCATCGATATTCTTGACTTCGATATTCTTTACCTACGATATTTACAACTCGATATACTTGTAGTTCGAAATTTAAAACTCGATATTTAGACTGCTCACCTCTGGGGAGACAAAGACTTTTCTTCAATCCTTCTGCTCTCTGGTGGAGTACAGGGGGCCATTCTTTCAGGCTCCACTACTCCACAATTACCCTGGGGTTGGACTGAGGCTCTAAGGATCCCACCAGCTTTCTCATGGAGGCCTAACATTCTTAAATGGGCCTGGTGTTCAACTTCAGCCCAGGCTGAAGTTTCTAAATCATTGCCCAAGAGGCAATCTACGGGCAAGTTTGGAGACACTGCCACTCTCTTTGGGCCAGTGACCCCTCCCCAGCTGAGATTTACTATGGCCATGGGATGATTTGCCTTGATCCCATCAATGTTGATCACCTGGTACTTAAACTCAGGTGAAAGCTGCAGGGGGGTACTAAGTTCCCTGTCACCATGGTGACACTAGCTTCTGTGTCCCTATAGGCCACAGCTTTCTGACCAGTGGTCAGAGGCTCCTGTCTGTACTTGCCCAAAGAATTGAGACTGACAGTAAAAGTGGCAAATCCCATGTCACCATCACAGACTAATGAGTCCTGTGAGGGGGACCTTGCTAAGCTAGGGCCCACCTCAGTTCCCCAAGAAAACCCACCTAAATCTTTAGGGGCACTATTACCACCTGGGAGATTACTACTTGTGGTACCAGGAGGAGTGGTATTAGTGCTTGGAGGAATATTTTCCTTATTGCTGACCTTTAGACAATTGGGATCATTCTTCCAGTGGCCTTGCTTTTTACAAACAAAGCAAAAAGGTTTCTTTTCAGGGGAGGAAGGGGTTTAGGACACACCCCCAGAAGAGGACGTTTGGGGCCCTCTGGTGAATTTATCTTTTGATTTATCCCCACCTTTCTCTTGGTTCTAGGAAGAATCTTTCTTCTGGTCACCACCCTGATTCTTTGGTTTCACCCTGGTTCTGACCCATTTATCTACCTTCTTTCCCAATTCTTGGGGAGAAGTCAGATCTGAGTCCACCAGGTACTGGTGTAAAAGCTGTTTTTGACAATTATTAAGGATCTGCTCCCTCATAATCAAATGGTACAATCCTAAATAGTCAGGCATCTTGCTGTCATGTACCCAACCTTCCAGAGCCTTTGTAGCACAGTCTACAAAGTCTTCCCAATCCTGAGTCTGTGTCTTCTGGGTGTCTTTGAACTTAATCCTCTTTCAGCTAAAGCGGCGATAATTTTAACGCTGTTCTTGATAAAATGAGCCCAAATGTGGGAACTAAAATCATGACCTTTTTGGGGAAACTTAAAGTATCTAAAATAAAAAAACCTTAGTATATTGAGGATGCGGAAATAACGCTAAAAGCTTACATTGGCACTCTGGTGAAAGAATGCTTTTTACGTACATCCAATGAGGCGTACGCTCTCCGTGTTTGCTGCTCTACCGTGCGGAGGTGATAGGACCATAATAAACTCTTGTCTGTGCTACTGGCATCTGTATATTACTCGGCAAGCCAGGCAATTGGGATTGTACAGCAGGCCATTTACATAAAGACAATGCTCAGCAAATGAGATGTTCACTTTTCCAGTCACATACTGCAGCCATTAAAACAACATACTTGCTTCACACTACAGTACTACTAGCGCATGTTAAAATGAAATGATTACTTACTTTGACTTTCGGTTTTGATGAGAGGTCTGCTGTTGCTCGAGTCATCGCGACACACCCTGCTTGCTGATTGAGATGTCTCGACTGATTTGCGCTGCTGCAGCTGCGAAATATGGGATGGCGGTGACACTCGTCTGATCTGTATTGGTCAGGCTCCTCGAGAGGAAATACGATTCAGCACCAAGGAGGAACAGATGGAGCTGGGATAATCCATTTTTCAATTGTCATTGATCGAGCACTAACGCTACTATTATTGCTGTTTGTTATGCTTGAGGCAGGGACTTCACCAGGGCAGTTGAAGGCAGGCAGGGGCGCCTCCAAATTTACATTTTTTACGCACAAAACCATATCCGTGTAGACCCGGCCCTAAAAAATAAGTGCCGATGCTAAGCACCAGAAACCACTGGCTCAAATTAAGCACTGACTGTGCCTGTATGAGTGCAGTGTGAGCACTGTGCCTGTATGAGTGCAGGGTGAGCTATGTGAGTCCATTTAGTGACTGGTGTGCTTGTATGAATGCAGGGTGAGTGGTTTGCCTGTGTGAGTGCAGGGTGAGGGGTGTGCCTGTATTGCTGCAGGATGATCAGTGTGCCTGTATGAGTGCAGGGTGAATTATGAGAGTACACTTGGTGATTGGTGTGCCTGTATGAGTGCAGGGTTAGCGGTGTGCCTGTATGAGTGCAGGGTTAGCGGTGTCCCTGTATGAGTGCAGGGTTAGAGGTGTGCTTGTATTTGTGCAGGGTGAGCCCGTATAAGTCAGGGTGAGCGGCATGCCTATGAGTGCAGGGTGAGAAATGTGCCTGTATGAGTGATGAGATTCCACTCTGGTAGTGGGGATGCTGTATGAGTGCTGGGTGAGGGGTTTGCCTATGTGGGTGCTGGGTGACCAGTTTGAATGTTTGAGTGTAGGACCAGTGAAGCAATATGAGTCTGTAACTGCAGGGTGAACTGGGTGATGTGTCTGATTGTAGGGTGGAGTAATGTGTCTGAATGAGTGCAGGGAGTGTGGTAAGTTTTTGTTTGTGAGACCATTTGCATCTTTAACAAGCATTTGCAATGCAATAGGTCTCGCATTTGCGAGAGTTTAAGCTATTGTAAATGACAATGCCTTTGTCTGTTTTAAAAAGCAACACGTAAATAAAAGGCACTGCCATTTACAATGCCAATAGCTCAAACTCTCAACTGCGAGACTTATTGCATTGCAAATGCTTGTTAGAATTGCCAGTGATGGGCACCGGCAGGACCCGGCACACTTAAAGCCCTGATTGTGAGTTACTGAAACTATCTTGAACTGCATTCGCCGGAATGGTGTGGTAACTTTCGCAGGAATTCTCCTTGCCTCGTTAAAGCTCCTCCGGGAGTGATGACTCTTCCGAGCGCTCGAATGGACGTGCTCGTACCTGTTACTTCTTGCCACCATGACGCACAAGTCCAGGAATGCAAACAGCCGAGCCAACCGGTGGGACGCTTCCTTTCTTGAAAGTTACTGAAACTCCTACAAACTGTAATTATCACAGTGCACTGGCTGGGAGCATGCGACACGTCAAGTAGTTTCAGAGCAGCGAGACGCATGCGCCTGTAATCCTGCGCTTTTTCTGGGAAAATCTGTAGAGATCAATTTTGCTGTGTCTGTCAGAAGTGAGGGAACACGAATGCAATGGTGAAATTCTTGTGGATTTTCTAGGTAAAATAACACAGCTAAATGCACAAAACAATAACGCAGAAGAACCGGGAAGAAACCGTAATGTCCCCCAGCAGCCTTCCCTGCGCTTCACTTGGCGTCTCTCCCCCTCTTCAAGGCGCTCGCTGCCCCGTGGGCGTAAAATAAAATTCACGCAAAGCCACTGTGGTCCTGGGACGGAAAAATTAAGGAATAGATTCACAAAGGTAAATATATGCAAATAACGACGGGGGGCAGAGAGACATGAAAGGGAAGACTGGAGCGACAGGGAGAGGGAACAGGAAAAAAGGTCCGACCGCAGTCAGACTGAAAGACAAAGGAACACACGTGAGTTCAAACCCCCCAAAGCACATCTGTGAGCATGAGATGAAAAGAACAGCAGGGCCTCGCGCGGCAGCAGGGGGGAGGAGGGGGGCCTGCACGATTCACTTGCGGGAGCGATAATTGCTACCATATGGCGCCGCTCGCTCCCGCAATTGAATCACCACACATGCACACGTTGCCATTGAAGGCAATGGAAAGCGTGCACGTTTTTGGCTGAACAGCCGAAACCATTGCTAAAGGTCTTTTCGCCAATTCAGCGCATGCGCACTGCGTGGGCGAGACCTAAAAATGGTAGCAAGCTTTCTTGAAGGATGTACTGAAAATGCATCATTTACACCTATTTTTATTCAAACAATCTTACTAGGAGATAACCCCCCCCTGCACCCCTGACCCATGTCTGATTCCAGCTAGCTCACACTTTATATTCAGCTCACAGCTTTCTGCCTCACCACTTTTAAAATGCACCAGCCACCACTGGAACTATAACACAGAGAAGGAAACATGTAAGACTCTAGAAGGTAAATAAATGACTTCCAGAAATAAATAAGCTTTCAAAAACACATTTTTCTTCCATGATGTGGATGTTGCTTGCAGAGGGTTAGGCAAAACAAATACAACCAGGTAATCCAGAAGGTGACCAGTAGGAGGCAGCACAGAACAGCCCCATAAAGCCTGCTAATGTCAAGGCATAATGTGCCACTGTATCAAAGATCCTAATAGGAAATTAAGTATGGTAGGGTGTGCAAAGGTGCCCGAGAGGAAGGTAACAATGATAATGCCAAGCCTACAGAGAGAATTGTAAAGCCAGGAAAGCCCTAAAGATTGCAACCACAATGGCTTTCATAGTGAAGAGGGGATGTTGAACTGAAGGAAATTCAGATAGCATTTCAAAGCAAAATTGCTAATTTTACATCAGAACTCTGTGATCACGACTGCCAACAGTGTGCCAAATGTAACTGAATTAACAAAAATTCAAGATGCTCTGGCCATTTGTACAAGATAGAAATGAAGAAGGGTACAACCAGATAACCCAACAGCCCTATAAACATGTAAGTACATTCAAAGAAGAAAATTGAAGTAATACTCTTCTCTCTACCTGAAAAAGTCCAAACCAGGACACCCATTAGGTCTCGGTGGTGTTATAAAACACTTCATCAGATTTGAAAAACAGTACAGGAAAACACAGAATAAACAAAAGAAATTCATGAAACAAATCTGTAACATGCAAAAGCTAAGAGGGATAGAGTTACATTATGAATACCTGAAGGCACAAATGTTAGATGTTGAAAGGAGATTTGAAAGACAAGAGCTAACTGAAAATGCTTCTGTACACAATGAAAAACTACAGAACAGATACAGATTATTGGAAATCCCAGTCCAAGTACACGTCTTCCGTCAAAAAGAGAAGATCTTTCTCACATCCAACAAAATGGATAAGATAGTTTGACAGAGATAACATTTTGATTCTTCAGAATATCTCCTACTGTACTTTTTTTTAAATGGAAATAATTCAAAAGCCTTATGACCTACCTCAGAGAACACTAATACCATACCATTAGGGTTCCCCCTTCCATTTACTTTACTCCCTCCACCAAAAAGTCACACACTCTATACTTTAGAAGAAGCTGAAATTATCTTGTCTATACACAAACCTACAGACACTGCCTCCTAGGAGGACTTGCAGTGAACAGCGAAGAGGGAGAAGCCATGGTGAATCCAATAGCAGAGATTATCAAGAAGCCAATGTAGCCAGAAGGTCTGGCCTCAGGCCAGTGGCCAATTGTTAGACTTGGGGGTCTCTAGTTGGCACAGGTATGCACTTGTGACAAATAGGGACCTCCTCCTCTAGTCAGGGTAATGGGGTTCGTTAATTTTCCGGTACCGAAAGCGAGGGGAGGGAGAAAAATGCCGCTAAAGTAATAAGACTGCCGAGTAAAACCTGGACAGATACATCAGAAATCTGTAAGGGAAGGAAAGCAGTGCGGGTTACATCACCCTTGCCCATTATATTTTAAAGAAGATATATCTTGTTGAGCAATTTCTCTATATACGTGACCCATTAAAATATACGGCTGATGCGAAGACACTACCAGAATTAACGAACGGGGACAGTGTCAGCACGATATAAGATAAAGAAGAAAGAGATACAGTCTGGATTTATAAACAATTCTTTAAGAAAAGGAACAAAACTTTGTGAAGATATAGGATAGGACTAATCTTCACTCGAAAATGGACACATTACGGATGTCCCTCTCGATACGACCTGTACCACAAGAAGATTTGTGACCTGGTACCATAATCTGTCCTGAGGAAGGTGGTGAAGCTTTTAAAGCTTATAAACCACCGAAACGCGTTGACGCCCCTGCATTTTTTGAATCCCTTACAGCAAAGGACTTTTTAGATGATAAGGAAAATTTTCCCCACTGAAAAGTACTAGATAGAATTTATTAAGCTTTGGGATCTAACATAGTTTAAAACAGGATATATGGATTGCCTGTAGCTAGTAGGGTCACAATAGGTTTTGCATCTATGTTTGTTTAGGAATTTGATTGAAGGACATTGCTATGTATTAAATGTAGAAAACTTTTTTATGTATTACTAATAATGTACTTTTTCGAAATTTTCTCGAAATTTTAAGAACAGTAAAAAAAATTATTTTAACTGAGAATAAGTGTATGCATTGCATTTCAATTTGTATTGCACTTTTGCTTGGAAGACGTTTGCTTGAGCCAGTGGAGAGTGACATATGATGTCATGTAAGGAGTGCACAAGAATTAATAGTACATTGGTATGAGTGTGTTTTCCAGGGATTTACCTCCTTGCTTACTCGACAGCAGTGGCACAGTGCCCTGAGCAGCTAACACCAGCAAAAACATTCATGAGGCACAACGAAAAATGGAAGGGTAACTCACACCAATGTGCCAGGTCTAACACCAATCTAACGAGGACTGAGCACGATGATTATGGCATCACCTGGGGGGAGAGGACTGGCATCTTGACCTTATGAACTGTGTCCACTATGTTGGACAACCCACAAATTGGTCCATCAACTTCAAGTGATCTATGATGACCCTCCTCAAAACCATGGACAGCATAGACACTGATGCACTTGTCACCCTCTCGGGTTGGACAAAGTAACTCCTTTCAGTAGCGTTGAACATTGGAGTTCTCACCACAATTGTTTCCTCACCTATTTCTTCTAGCACAGTACACCCGAGGAAGGAAACTGACTTAAAATAGGGTTGTTCTAGAGGTTGTAATTTATGTAATGTTGCTCTTCTTTTCAGGAGAGTGATGGGCTGTCTCAACCTCAGAAATATGCTCTGTGCTTCCCCACTACTTTGGAACACAGCATTTTTCCCCATATTGTTTATTACCTTTTTTTACAGTAGTTGGAGCTAGGCAGTTGAGCTTTTGTTTTTCTGCCAAATTATTTGTTGCACAGGATGCTGTGCAAGGTCTGTCACATGTTGTGTGCCGTTGTGGGGTGGTGGGTGGCGGTGGGCCACTGAAACTAATTGCAATTTAGTTAGTTAGTTAGTTATCAGTTTGTAGAGTGCCTGGTTACTTCATTTCGGAGTGTCCCCGCACTGAATACCGAAAGGAACTAAAGGGGGAGAAGGTGACTGGACTGACACTACTATTGATTTAAACTTCTCCTAAACAGCCAGGTTTCTGAAGGCTGCTTCAGAGGGCTCAAGTCTGAGATGCAGAAGAAGTAGGTTCCACTGTTTGGCTGCCAGGAACCTAAGAGAACTTCCAATGCAAAGAATATTGGGACCCCCTCTGCACAATTTACTTTTCGAAAGGTCAGGGAGAAGAGGGGCAAGAACAATAAACAATCTAAAGAATAATACTCCCTCATGACCTATATATTATTACTGATACTTTCAAACGACTTTTTTACAAAGCATGGGCTATTGAACAAGGAATTCAAGTACAAATCCAACTTATTTCTTTACTTTTCTTTATTTTGTTTTGATATTGTTCTTTTTATCATTGTTCATTTGCAAAATTGTCAAAATTATATATTTGTATTATCTACAAAAAGTCTCTACTACAAAATTATTTTCCTAAACAACCCCAGGTAGAGAACAAAAACCACGCATACTACTCATTCATACATCCACATTACATCCACATCCCATACACAACTCTGTATAGCTATCCCAGTTAACACATTCAGTTGGTTACAGTCTCTGTGACCCTAAAAAGGGCTACTACTAAAATAGTAGGATCTAAAGAGAATTTGGTCAACGTGTTTCGTGGCATAAAGAAACGTAGAAGCCACCTACATCAGGACCCGCCACTTATCACACCAATGGTTCTCAAACCCTGGGATTTCCTGAAATAATATATAAAACAAAATCAGTTACTAGCCCATGACTACCTGAGATTAAAAGATACTGATTGAACCAGTTTACCAACATTTACAGACATATAAAAGTGATTGACTACACAAGTGTCACCATATCCCATTCAAGGGTATAGGCATTGGTGATCAAAGCATATGTGACAGTGCTCTTTTCATAATTATCCAACCCTTACTAGAAACAAGACAAAGATAAGAGAGAATAATCTGGTGAGTAGCAAAACAGCCTATTCAGCTATCATTTCCAAGTAGGAATATACTACATATATAAACTATTCAAAGATACAGCATAAGTAATCTAGTTTCACCCTACCAAGATTTACAGAATAGTACTGGAATAAAATAAATCCTAATATTGTGTAAGACAGCAACCACAATAGTACCATACGTAGGAATATGCCTGTGTCCTGACAAAGTAAAGCGATAGGAAGCTATAAGTTATTGTTAGCTATTATTAACTAAACTTTCCTCCATTATCCCTGGACTTAGCTTATATTCAAAAAAGATTTTCTTACCAGCGAGTGACAACCTTCTTTTTGCTCCTCAAATATATGGGGTAAACCACTGCCCATCCGCTAGTCAGCTACGCATGCACTCCGTAAGCCTGCATGGGGAACTTTTATTTTTTGAGTTAGCACTTATGGTTAGTTCTAGGGGAATCCCTATCATAGTTGTCACAAAGAAAGGGAAAGGGGTGGACTCAAGTACCTTTATAGTATATTCCTTTCTGAAATCACAGTAAGATTCTTCTCTCGTAAATGTCAATGGTCAACCTTTTTTGCACATCACGACCAAGTCAAAAACCACTTTATTCGATTAATTAAAATCATAAAAGTATGCTATGCATATACAAAAATATTAAAAATCTTATAAATAGCTATTATACAGGTAAAAACTATTCAATAACAATGAAAATTCATAATCGACCATAGCCAACTTAAGCAGTTAATACAAATTCATTGTCTGTTAATTGAGGGGATCAGTGTCTTGTACAGTTTTTTGTCTGACCCTCCTCTCTCTAACAGACGCTGCAAGAAAGCTGGCAACACAGAACATAATTAATGGAGACTCTACCAAGTGTAAAAACATTAGGGCTGGCTTGCACTGAATAAAGTTCATACTTTTTAACAATGGGATAATAAACCTTTTCCTGGCATGTTTATAAAGTGAACAAAAAAACATAAAGTGCGTGGTGTCTTGAGGAGAGAAGTCGTCGCACTTACAAGGGGCAACATCTTCAGGTCTACTCCAACCCTCCACATCCCATAGGACCATATGTATTTGGTTAAACCGGAATTTGGTCAACAGCCATCTATGGAAAGGATTGGATACTATTGTCAGATATAATGACATTCCTGGGGACAGGGTTACCAAAACATGCCCCCTGACAGAAGATTTACCGAGTTCTACTCCCTCCCGCTCGGCCTCCCTTAATTTAATGAAGTTAGATTTTACCCACGTCAGCCTTACATAGGGATTCTGGGTTAGAAAAAATGTCTGGTCTCCCCATGTATGCGGCTAACATTTCTATGTTAGACAACCACTGAATTTTGTTCCTATTGTCTAACCTAATGCAGTCCTTTAGGATTTTATGATTAAGGGAGAGATTCGGATTTAACCATATTTTGATCCATAGCAGTATTGGGGCTAGTTTAATTATATCTGCTATGTAACCAATCCCAAGTTCCAGATGTACTGAATAGGAAGCGGTTGAATGTGGAAGGCCAAGAAGAGAGCGCAAGAATTTATTTTCTTCCGTTTGGATCATATCATGTTTAATGTAACCCCAAATTGTCGCCCCGTACCTTACGATAGAAATGGTCTATGCTTTATAAATTGTTAATATTGCCTCAACCGGCTTTCCTCCCAGCCTTTTGGCAAAGCCTAGTACTGCCGCTGAAGAATTTCTTGCGGAATTTGCCTTTAGTAAGAGCTGGGGGGACCAAGAACTTTTATCATCGAAAACTACTCCCAAGTAGGTGAATACCTTCACTCTTGAGATTTCTTCATCACCACAGAAGAAGGTCTTAACTTTATTTTTTGCAGGGCCCAACGACATAACATGTGATTTGCCGTTGTTAACTACCAGGTCCAGGCTTTTCATGAAGTCCCCAAACGAATCCAACAATCTTTGCAAAGCCAGGGGGGTCCTGGCCAAAAGGACAGCGTCATCCGCGTATAGGAGGACCGGAATCGGGGTACCTCCCATACGCGGTATGTCCGGCGTCGCTGCCAACAGATTTTGCTCCAGGGCGTTTATATATAGTGTAAACAGCATGGGGGCTAATATACATCCCTGTCGTACCCCTCTACTAGACTTAAAGCTGGACGTACATTTCCCCTCGGTCGTCATCCTGATGGAGGCATTCAGGTCTTTATGGAGCTCGGCCAGGAAATACACAAGGGACCGATCAAGTCCCATTTCCAGGAGCATTGTCCACAGCTTTGACCTATTAACTAGGTCAAAAGCTGTGGACAAATCCATAAAACCCAAATAAATGGAGCCCCTGGCCGCTTTGGTGTATTTGGCTATTATTAGGTGGAGATTCAGACATTGGTCCTCCGTACTCCGCCCCGCTCTAAAGCCATATTGGGCATCTGACAGTATGTTATTGTCAGAGGCCCACCCCGTTATCCTTGCTAGGATAACCTTCCCCAGAATTTTTATAGAGGAATCCAGCAGGGATATGGGCCTATAACATCTAGGGTCTGCCCTTTGGCCTTTCTTAAACACCGGGATAATAATCGACCGGGACCACGATTTAGGGAATCCTACACAAGCCGAGGTGTTAAATACATTTGTCAATATGTCGGCACAATACAATGGATTGGCCTTATACATATTGGTAGGGACTCCATCTGGTCCTGGGGCCTTCCTCCCTGCAGAATCTTCAATTGCTTTAATAACCTCCCCTATATGAAACTTCACTGGCATGGTGGTGGATTTTATGGCTTGTCCCACGAAAATTTCTAATTCGAGGTGGCTGCCATATATATTTTCAAAATGGCTCAGCCAATCCTCCTCTGCGATATTAGTTTCCAACATGTTATTTTTAATATTAGAAAAAAGGGGCGTGTTAATGATTGCCCAAAATTTTGCACTGTCTTTTAATGTAGCTTTGTCCATAAGTTCAACCCAGGCATTACATTTGATTTCTTTTTTCCTATCCTGCACCATTTTTTTATAATCTCGTCTAAGCTGTGTCACCAGAATTTTATTCCTCGGGCGCGCCTGGAGAGCTTTTTTGAGGAGATTATGAGATTTAGTGCATTTATGGTCAAACCAGCCCGTTACTAAACTATTAGTGACTGGTCTGCTTTTAGTAGTGAGTTCTTTTGCCACTTTGGAGCAAATAGCTTCATACGAGGATATTACTTGCTTCCCCGTAGAATGTTGGTCTCCACATATTTCCAAATCTAAAGCCGCCTTTAAAGTAATGGTGTTAAGAAACTCCTCTGGAATTACCTTGCTCCAGTTTAGCCTCCTCCCCTGATCTTTTTCCTTCACTTCAACATCCACCATGTGATGGGTGGATGTGTTTAAAAAAGGAGAAACCATCTACCAATTCAATTGCCACTGGATTATGGTCGCTAAAAAATTACGGTATAGCATTATAAAAAACTACGTATTTTAAAAGGCCAGAAGAAAGAAATATGTAGTCAATTATTGTTTCACTATCCCTGCTTGTAAAGGTGGGAACACGTGACCTTTGATCGAAGAAGCCTGGGTCATACAACTCATTGTTAGATAAGAGTTTCTCCAATGATTCCCCCTTACTTGAGTGCTCAAAGTGTTGCGGGGATGTAAAGTCTGGCCCATCAATATCAATTAACAAACAATTATGACTACATAAGTGCACATTAAAATCGCCTAACAGAATGTATTGGCAAAAAGTGGTTTGCTTTAAAGTGTAAGTGTTTAAAAAATTCGACAACCACAGCAGATTTACATTCGGCGAGTCCCCTTGCTGGGAGTTATAACAATTCACCAGAATTAGTTTCGTATTATTGGAAAGTTTAAATTCCAGGATAAGAAAATTATTGGATGAACAAATTATCCTGGTAACTGTCCCTCTTAATTTCACCGAAACCAAGACCACTAAGCCCCCTATATCCCTCCCAGACACTGATTTTAAAGCTGAGACAAAATAAGACGTAAAACCATCCAACCAAAAATCACAGTCTATTTCCCAAGTCTCTTGAAATGCCATAATGTCATATTGTTTCAAGAAACTTAACCAAGAGGTATTATCTCTCTTGGATCGTAGACCCGTCACAATCCAAGTTAACATCTTAATCGTTGCCCCCTTAGAGTTACCATGAGTCGCTTGACTACAATTAATACCAAGGGGATTCGTAGGCAATTGGTCTACTTCCTGAGGTACCAAACCGAGGCAAGACTCATCCCCAGTTCCCTCGCTAGCCTCTCGTCAGTCACACATATCCAGAGAAGAAAATACCTCAAATCTGTTGCGTGTGGGGATATTAGGCCCATAATTAAAGTGATTTTCCCCTCCTAAACCCTGGTGGAAAAACGGCGTCAATGCCGTCACTGGGGTATAAGGTCTCGATTTTGTGCTATGTGAGAGCTCTCTGGGGGGGTGGTTATAAAAGAAACCAAGGGGACGCGCCTGGATACTGTTTTCGTCGTGTGCCAAAGAAGCTGCCCTCAACAAGACGGTAGCCACATGTTGTGGGTATCTAAAGTTGACTATTATACATTCTCCTATACAGGATTTTTTAGAAGTCCCAATCCAGTTCACTCGTCTAGTGCTTAAAATATCACTGGCAAAAGTTGTCGGGAATCCACACTTCCTGTTTAACCAGGAAACAGTTTTATGCTTAAGGGAGTCATGCGATTCCTTATGCGTTTGATCTGAGTGACTATCCTGGGGCGGTACATTTGTTAGAATCACAACATAGGGGGTACAAGCTGGTGGTAAATTTATAGGTCTACTTTTCCTTTCCACATGGCTTTAAGATGCCGAAACAGACCCCGTTGTTACTGGGATAGCTGCATTTAGTGCAAAAGTGGGCGCTGGTGTGATTGATATAACTGGAGTATTAATATTTGGGGGCTGAGGTGTTTGTTGTTGGTATTCTGCTCTAACTACATTCTCTTGCCCAGCTAAGCCCATAACCTTCTGTTTGTTGCTATCGACCAATTGTAAATGTTTTGTTAGCAATCCTCCTAGCCTCTTAACCTCGGCGGCCACAATATCAAGTTTCCTAACTAGAGGTTGCACAAACTGTTCTAATTTGGCTTCTAATATAACCTCTAGGGAGCAAAGTAGTTGGGAAAATTGATCAGGATGTAGTAGGCTGTTTACAGCATCACCATCAGCTCGTATGTTTGGGGGCTCATCTAAATTGACCTGTACTTGTTCAGTGATGTCGACCCTTTTTTTGGAATTCTTCCCCCCCTTTTACTTTGCTGCTTCCTACAGTTTCTAAGTGGTCTAGCGACAGGGATGGCTTTGTCGATATTTTCACTCGCTATGTGTATGTCTGGTGCTAAAAAATCCATGTGGACCTGGGCTGTGACCGTGGAAACGGGTATAGAGGCCGGGTCGCAGGTACCATGTTCCAGCGGACTCTCTACAGGTATCTGAGGAACTTGAGTAGTTTTTAGGGGACTATCCCTTCCCAGAGAAGCCCTTCGTTCGCTATTTATTTTGTTTACCATTTTCACTAAATAGTTATCGAGAGGACCTGACCCCGCTATGAATAGTAGAAACAAGCGCTATTTTTTCAAATGCAGTAGAATGGCTAGGGTGTATGTAGCACTACTGAAGCAATATGACAGGGGAACAATTTACCAGAGGAGAAGTCTTCAAAGTCCTGGTAATCCGATACGAAATGTCAAAGGGTATGGCCCAGCCCAGCCTCAGACAGTCCCGGACTGTCACAGACTGTCCGCCCTTAGTCCGGCGCCGCCCGCGCGCGTCCCGCGAGGCGGGAGGCTCTCAGTGATCTTATGACGCCTCCGGGCGCGGGATGATGAGCCACGCCCCCTCCGGGGCTGCTGGGAGTGATAGTCCGCTGGCACTGGCTGGCGTGCGCCTCCGGGCGCGAAAAGTCGTCCCGGTTTACTTAGCACCTTATGCCTGGTGCCGTTCCCCTCACGGCAGGTCAGGATCTGCTTGTGCCCCCAGGAGCGCTCGGCGCTCAGTGTTCTTATGGCGCCTCCGGGCGCGGGATGATGAGCCACGCCCCCTCCGGGGCTGCTGGGAGTGATAGTCCGCTGGCACTGGCTGGCGTGCGCCTCCGGGCGTGAAAAGTCGTCCCGGTTTACTTAGCGCCTTATGCCTGGTGCCGTTCCCCTCACGGCAGGTCAGGATCTGCTTGTGCCCCCAGGAGCGCTCGGCGCTCAGTGATCTTATGGCGCCTCCGGGCGCGGGATGATGAGCCACGCCCCCTCCGGGGCTGCTGGGAGTGATAGTCCGCTGGCACTGGCTGGCGTGCGCCTCCGGGCGCGAAAAGGCGTCCCGGTTTACTTGGCGCCTTATGCCTGGTGCCGTTCCCCTCACGGCAGGTCAGGATCTGCTTGTGCCCCCAGGAGCGCTCGGCGCTCAGTGATCTTATGGTGCCTCCGGGCGCGGGATGATGAGCCACGCCCCCTCCGGGGCTGCTGGGAGTGATAGTCCGCTGGCACTGGCTGGCGTGCGCCTCCGGGCGCGAAAAGTCGTCCCGGTTTACTTAGCGCCTTATGCCTGGTGCCGTTCCCCTCACGGCAGGTCAGGATCTGCTTGTGCCCCCAGGAGCGCTCGGCGCTCAGTGATCTTATGGTGCCTCCGGGCGCGGGATGATGAGCCACGCCCCCTCCGGGGCTGCTGGGAGTGATAGTCCGCTGGCACTGGCTGGCGTGCGCCTCCGGGCGTGAAAAGTCGTCCCGGTTTACTTAGCGCCTTATGCCTGGTGCCGTTCCCCTCACCGCAGGTCAGGATCTGCTTGTGCCCCCAGGAGCGCTCGGCGCTCAGTGATCTTATGGCGCCTCTGGGCGCGGGATGATGAGCCACGCCCCCTCTGGGGCTGCTGGGAGTGATAGTCCGCTGGCACTGGCTGGCGTGCGCCTCCGGGCGCGAAAAGTCGTCCCGGTTTACTTAGCGCCTTATGCCTGGTGCCGTTCCCCTCACGGCAGGTCAGGATCTGTTTGTGCCCCAGGAGCGCTCGGCGCTCAGTGATCTTATGGTGCCTCCGGGCGCGGGATGATGAGCCACGCCCCCTCCGGGGCTGCTGGGAGTGATAGTCCGCTGGCACTGGCTGGCGTGCGCCTCCAGGCGCGAAAAGTCGTCCCGGTTTACTTAGCGCCTTATGCCTGGTGCCGTTCCCCTCACGGCAGGTCAGGATCTGCTTGTGCCCCCATCACGACCATGAATTAATATCCCGTCCTTCAAACTATTCGTTATATCACTGTCGAGAGAGAGGATATGACTTACTAATTTGAAACATATTTAAGTACAGAGTCGGAAAAAAGGACCATTAATTCAAGCCCTCCTTGCGAATATCGAGAAAGTCTTCTACATCAGCCCCCAGGGCAAAACCCCCAGAGCGACAAGCAATGAATACTATTTGCAGATCACCAAGGTATCCACTTCTACACAAGTACAGAGAAGCATTCTCCATTTACTTATATTTGAACTATCACCAATACAATTTACCCCAAACTCTCATCTCATCACTCACCATCTCTTGTCGACGTATCCGTCCTCAATTTACGTGCCTCAAACTCATGGTCTCTCCCACAGGAAGTCGCTGAGAGACACCGTGCGAGAGACCCACATTTATACTAGTCCGATCTCAATTGGAGCGTGAGCAAAATCACCAATACACATCACCTGGTGAGTTCCCAAACACTGAAGACAGACTCACCCACCTCTACTCCCGAGGGCGGCATCTTTGTTAAGTCTACCACTTATTTTAACTGTAGAGAGAATACATATGTGGTGCATAATTTAAAGCGTCATGGGCTAGTAACTGATTTTGTTTTATATATCTTTTCAGGAAATCCCAGGGTTTGAGAACCATTGGTGTGATAAGTGGCGGGTCCTCCTGATGAATCCAATCTTGATACCACAAAGGACTGGACTGCCATTTTTTTCACGCAAACCGGAATATACCCAAGGATATTCCTGATCATTTTCAGGATCCCAGAACAGGTAACTGTGAGAGTGGATATTTGGTCCGAGAAAGACAAGGTAGAGTCAAACCAAACGCCAAGATTTTTAGCTTTGTGGTCGGGGGAAGGTGGTGGACCCAGCTCCCTGGGCCACCTGATCAAGGACCAAATAGATGGTTACTTCCCTATCCCTAGAATGTCGGTTTTACTAGCATTTAATCTCAGACAGATGCTCTCCATCCAATTAGTTAAGTCAACTAGACATGGTTTAAAATCCTCTGCCGCTTGGCCGGTGTCCTGGGCCAGAGTAAGAATCAGTTGTGTGTCATCCCCATGTGACCCCGTCTGCACGCCGTGGCTTTCCATAAGGTCCGCCAACGGGCGCATATACAAGTTATAGAGGGTCATGCTCAGAGTTGAGCCCTATGGCACGCCCCGTTTTAGCCGCCGGGTGGTCGAGACAAATGAGTGTAGGGTGACTTGAAAGGTGCGATGCAATCCATCTGTACATGATTTTTACATAGCACCTCATACGCATATAGCTTAACGTTTATTGGCATATTAACTTTTAATGCGCAAATTCTAAATTCACAGTTGAAACCCAAAACATTGTTGAAATAGCTACATTTCAAGGAGTTAACATTAGTCTTCCTGCAACAAACCCACCTGAGGCAGGAAGATATTCCTAGACTCTAATTCCCTTCATATGCTTTACAATACCACTAACCAGGCCTCAAGAAGACTCAATGTGACAATTTTCTTTCAAAGAGGGTTGAAGTTCTGTATGATATGTACCCATATGGAGAGAGAAGGTTAGATTCTGACACTTGAGGGATTCCTGGAGCAAATTCAGGTCACCTTGGCTTTTTTATATAGTCCAAGAGAACAGAAATCTCAGTTCTATACAGACCTCTATGAAATATTGGCCCACAGAAGGAATCCTACTTCTAGGAGGAGATTTTAATGAGATCCTCAATTTCACAATGGATTGCTCTCTTACAAGATATGGAGGAACTGGTACAGAAACTCCCTTATTAGAGGGTATTAGGGATCTTGATATTACAGATGTGTGGAGGGCGCACCACCCAAGTCAAGGACTTTACATTATTCTTCACTGATAGGTCCTCATCCAATATTGATATGTTTTGCACACAAAACACACACATAGGACGGTTCCTCCAGAGCCACATAGGGACACAGGTTCTTTCTGATCATGCCCAGTATTGATTCAATATTTTACTGCAACATCTAGAGTGACTACCTGTAAGCAATTACATATGCATGAGGTGGGGTTTAGGGAGCCAGTGGTCCAGCGTGAAATAACGGAAACAGTTAACCACTATTTACAGGAGAATAATGAGGCTTCTACGTCTCTTTCGACTAAGTGGGATGCCGCCAAACAGTCATGCAAGATTAACTCCTATTTCAGATAACTTCCTCTTTCAGAATGAATAGAATAGAGTGCAAAGAAGTATTGGAGAAGCAGTATCCTTAAAATAGAAATCCCAGAAAACAGGCTCACCTAAAACTTAAAGGGAGCTCCAATAAACAAGGGGTGAATTTGAACATATTATTTTGGTGGAATCTGCCAAAGGTATGTTGCGAATAAAATAACAATATCATGAGAACAGGGATTAGGCTGATAGACTTTTGGCCTATAAAATAAAATTGCACCAAAACAGGAATAACATCCACGTCATAACAACTCGCCAAGGCAACAATATACAGATATACAGACACAGAAGACATTCTAATGGTGTTTCGTTACTATTTCCTTGCGTTTTATACCACAAAACCTACTTCAGATTTGTAGGAAATAACATGTAATACTATTCTGTCACCTATGCTATAGGCTCTGGAGGATCCAATAACACCGCAGGAAGTGTTGGCAGAGATAAAGACACTTACAAGTAATAAGGTCCCAGGGCCAGATGGCTTCATGATTGCCTTTTACAAATAATTTCCGGATCTGGTAGCTGAACCACTAGCCAAACTGTTTATTTTCAAGATATAGGTGAGATAACTCAATCCATGATGGAATCTGAAACAGTTTTATTACTCAAACCTAATAAAGACTAGGAACTCTGTGGTTTTTATAGGTTAAACATTGGTGCAAAACTTTATACTGAAATAATTCTCATTTGACTGTGAGGGATCTGGCCATTTAAACTCCACCTGGTGCAGTCCAGTTTTATAATTGAGTGACAGGCATGGAACAACAATTATCTGTCTTTAAATTTAGGCCAGTTAGCCAAACAGTCTAATAACCAGATGCTTCTCTCTCTTGATGCTCAAAAGGGATTCAATCGACTGGATTGGCACAATGTGACAAAACAGGCTTCGGCCCTCGAAGTAAGCGATTTATCAAAGCAAAACTTTGACAGCCCTCCACCAAGCGTATGATTCACAATAATCATAGTAATGAACATTTATGCTTGGGGAGACGTACATGACAAGGTTGCCCCCTTTTGCCTAGCATATTTGCAGTGGGACTAGAACCTGTTTCAAAAAAGTATTGCTAATCCATCAATAGAGGGCCTGACAGTCAACAACACAACATACAAAATAACCTTATTTGTGGATGATATTCTGTGCTTTCTTACTAATCCTAAATGCTCACTTACAGTGCTCATTCATGAAATAGAACAATTCTCCAGGATGTCCAGTTTTAAAATTAATTACACTAAATCTGTGGCGATGAGCATTCCTCAGCTACAGAAGTGGATGAGTACAGTTCAGGGATCCAATATTCAGGTGTCAATGGAAGATATAGACTATCTAGACATTAAGCTTACAGCCTCCCACTGAAAGCAGCTCAGTGCCAATATCCCCCCTGTGATTGATGTTTTCCTGAAAGATCTCTATCGATGGTGGGACTGGAAATATCTTAGCCTGGAAGGATACATTTCACCGAAATGAACTTACTACCTATTATATGCAGTGCAGACACTACCACTACTGTTCCCTTGTGGACTGTTCATGTAGGGAAGAGGTGTGGCGCCGCGGCCAGGGCAACTGACTCCGGAATTTGGGGATCACGGTTTGATCCCCGGCGGCAGATTAGCCCAGCACCATGTGACTCTGGGCGGTAGCTTGCTTAAACTTCCCAACGGCCCCCAGCGCCTAGAGACCCTTACGGGTGATTGTTCGCGCTTTACAAATGTGTATTATTATTATTATTATTATTATGTTCAGGAAAAGTTGTTGGCTTTCACTTGGAAGGGCAAATCCCCTTGTATATCTAAAAAAAGTCCTGTATCAGGGGAAATTTGAGGGGGGGGGGTTTGGGCCTTCCCCTAATAGAGATATGTCTGAGCAGCTCAACAGCATCCATTGATGGACCTGGTAATGTTATCTAACCTCAAATTGTGGGTAGAAATGGAAGCTGCCTTCTCCTCTAAGCCGCTGTATATCATTCCATAGCTCTCCTTGAGAATGGAGCATTGTTGATTAACACCCAGATGACACTGATACATCAGAATACAGCTGTCCATGGAGGGGATATCATTACATACACATCCACGATGACGTCCATCTTAATTCTGACTTCCCTCCAGAAATCATGGACAGGAGCTTTCACTCCTGGTTTCTATTCACCAGAGCCACTTTAAAAGACATGCTTGCAGATGGAAAGGTTATTCTATTGGATACAATGGTCAGGAAATCGCCAACTCTGTGACATAACCTCTTTCAATACGCCCAATTGGTTCGTGGCTAACATCGGGGGATTACAGACAGGTCAAAGTATGAGATCTGACGCTGATAGAATTTTGGCTCAACATGAGACAAGATAAGGGATCACTCAACAATACCATGGTAGGCTGAGCTCATCCACCACTGCCAAGCTCCCCTACGCTATTAAGTGATTTACTGTATTGGGTCGGAGAGTACATGATACCTCTTGGCTCTATTTGGGAGAGGGTGACCAAAGTATTGATTTTCTCTCAATACAAAGAGAATGGTTACAAAATTAATATGTATTGGTATGTAAACCCTGCCCACTTGGGAGCGATGTTTGACACCTCCTCAAATTGCTGGATATGTAACACAGGAAAATGTATGATTCATATGTGGTGGAGATGTGACATTATTCAGACCTATTGGGCGGAGCTAATTGATACAGTAAAATTTATTACTGATCTACATTTGCCACAGGATCCCCTACCTCCAATATTGGGTGACACAGGATGAGGAATCGGAGTACCCATGGATCATTCTGAGTGGGAAATTGATAACCCTCTCACTGGTAGCATCCCCTTTGGCTCTGGATCACTTTTGGAAATCACCTCAATCCCCTTCCACTAGCGCATGGATGATCAGGATTTAGTTTATCTATGCCATGGAAAAGCTTACTACTATATTGAAAGATAAAATGCCGAAAGTTAAAAAAGCTGGGGCTCTGTTTCAGATATATATTAGTCGCCAGGACCGACCTACACTGGGCCTGGGCCATACGCCCATTCTTCTGTATATATTTAAAGTGTGCGATTCAAGCTTCCCTGCAGATTCTGCGATCTCCCCCCCTAATTCTATAATATAGGGCTGATCCCCTCACTGTAATCCCCTATGTTAAGCCATTCGGTAAACTGTGGGCATTTTACTTATTGTGTACTATGTAATGAGATTACTCACACATTCCATGATGTCTATCAGTGTGGGGCCTTGAGTAATCTTGGCAGATGTGATGGATTCTACTGTACCACTTTAATCTTTTCATTTCTTCCTTTCTCTGCTTTGCTTCTTTTTCCTTATTATTCCTGTTGTGGATGATAATGCGTTTGTGTCAAATGCGAGACTTTGTTAATCTCATCTAACAGAATGCCCTAGTCAATTCTCTGATGTAATGCTTTGTGTTTTTTTCGATGCCGGAAGTTACACTCATCCCATGTTCAATGTGAAAGGTCCACATTTTATGTTACCCAATACCTATTAAAATATAGTTGGGAAAAAACAATCATCAATGACGAATAAGGAAATAGTAATCCCCAACAATAATGAAAAGTGGGGGAAACTGAACCCTGTTTGTTTGTGGCAAATCAAAAAATCAAACAGACATGGGCCATTATTGCAAATAGGTGCAGTAGGGATAGATACAGGTAGTTATTAAGACAGCACAAAACATGATAATCATTGAAATAAGGGAAAATGAAGAAATAGAAAAGGCATCAAATGAGAGCAGAGCCTTGGTTGATGCTAAAAAGAAGCTAGATCAAAAGAATCTAGAAGTTGAGAAATATAGGGGCCGATTCACAGAATTTATCTGAGATAAAATCCTAAACTTACTTCTTTTGGTATTCACTGAAGGCATTTAGTAGTAGTAAAGTTAGGACTCCTAACTTTACTACTACTAAACTGGGATACAATCCTAAACTTACTACTTTTGGTATTCACAGAAGGCATTTAGTAGTAGTAAAATTAGGAGTCCTAACTTTACTACTACTAAATGCCTTCTGTGAATACCAAAAGTAGTAAGTTTAGGATTTCATCTCAGATTAGTTCTGTGAATCGGCCCCAAAGAGTCTAAAATTAAAATAGATACAGGTAAATTAAATCCTGAGAATGTATATCCTTTTTAAGGAATGATTACCATGGGAGAGGCAAAACCATGAGCAATTATGGCAATGCGTACGTAGCCATTGTAAACAGAACAGGATAAAAAATATGTAACCTTTTTGGATACTTCATTTTCCACTACTGATTCAGAAGACGATGAAGAACGAAGGAGAGAGGGTTTCGAAACAAATCCTCTTCTAATAATAACTTCCTGCTGTTTTTTAGAAAACAGACAGAAAGAGAGGGAGGAACAATCAAAGAAGGGGCAGGGGGCATCCCAAGAAACAATGACAGCAGAGTATATGAGAAGCAGGAGACAGAAGTACTGACAATAACACTTTTATTAGATAATACCCCTAATATAATTTTGTCCCGTAGAGGTTTTAACCCAGTAGAATTAGGACTTTATAGAGAGGCATACATTTTGGGCTTTTAACTTTTGAAAACGAATTTGAGATTAAAGATTAGATTAAAAGAAATTAAACCTTCTGAAATGTAGAATGGATAAGGATTAAAAGCGAAATCCACATTTAACCTAATTCATTAGTCAGGTAGGTAAGGAATTAGAATTTTTGAAACTGTCATAAAAATATAAAAAGCTAAACTTTTAAAGAATCGTTCATGTAATAATCAGTGTAATTTCTCGAGTGAATATAGATTAGCCCATAGAGATTTGAGAATTAGTCTTAATCTTTATTAATTCAGTTAATTAAAACCATTAAAAAGTCGCAATTAAAACATAATTATATTGCAGAAATAACAACATAATTTAATTTTTATAAAATTGGGGTTAGGTTAAGGAACAAAGTTTGAGTGTGCGTTGTAAACATTGAACTATGGCTTTGCTGGTAAAGTGACTTTTCAAACCGAGCTAAAAGTCTAAAAACCGGCACAAATCTGCATTTTAGCAAATGTTCAGTTTGCAAAATTGCAAACCTATGGACTTGCTCGTTTTACAGATATCCAGCCCTTCCCCGATGACACTGTTTACTTTTGGTGAAATTTGGATTAGGGTTAATCAATTGGAGCCACTGACAGAAATCTCACAAGTTTACGTTTATCTGCGGGTCCCTTGGGTTGAGGCTCACAATTATTGCTTCCCTACTGGTGCGCATGCCTCTCTTGTTAAAGCTTCTCTTTAATATTAATTAACAAAGCTTGCACAGGTTAGGACAAATGCAGAACAGATGGATAAAATCTTCCTCTTTTGCTTTACAGAGTCTATATTCTGCAGGACCAGTGTATTTCCATGTTCGTATTTTTCCAAAACGCAGGATCACAAGACTGTGCTTTATGAGAAGGTGAGGAAGTAGCTGGGTAAGCTGCTGGTGTCAGGGCATTATAGTTTTTAATCACCATCCAGACATGTGATCAAGAGCTGAATTTTGTTTTATCTTCTAGGCATGATTGAAACTTCACAGCTCTATTCGTCGCCCTTTTGAAAGGAACACTCATGCCCCATAGTTCAGTTAGTTGCAACTGTCTAATGGAATCATTCAAACATTTGTGGTATGCTGATTGTGAGTCACTTTGCATAGCTGACCCTAGCAAGCTATTAAGTATGGCCTCTTGTGTTTGCCATATCTTATACCAGCTTTTTATTGTTGTGGACCTTCTAGCCAGATCTTTTTTTTGTGGGAACAAACTCAAGCCGGATTTGTGCCAGCGATGAACACGGAGGCAAGGAGAACACTTGCTAAAGGCATTAGTCTGCAATGTGTCCAGTACTGCCACATCCTGCCCTCTCATTGCCACACTTGCATATGTGATGGTTGGAAGTAGTTTGGCAGAAATGACTGCTAGCAGTGGCTGAAACAAAGGACCATCCCATTTCTTTGCTAATGCTAAAGGCATGAATTACGGTGTTCCCTTTCTTCAGTATATATATGTATTGTTCCTGATGGAAGAAGTTTCCTCTTGAGTCCAGGTACAACCTCAAGTATTTATAGTTGCTTACCACCTCCAGGAGGATATAATCTAGAAGAATCGTAGCTATCTTCCCCGGTCGATCACTGACCGACATAGTTTTTGTTTTTGTAGTGTATACCCTGAGGTAGTTAGATCCAACATAGGATGGCAAGACAAAAACTCATCTTTGTGAACCCACTTTTGTTGCGCTAAAAAGCATGAGGTCAGCTGCATACAACAGGTTTTTGAGGCAGAGGGGACCCAGCTGGGGAGGGATGGGAGTTTTCCTGGTCCAAGGCTGGTCATAGATCTGCCATGAAAAGGTTAAAACTTGGGGAACTAGAACACATCCCTACTTGAGTCCTTGATACATTGAGATCTTCTTTGATATTCTGGTGTGTCGTCTCTAATTTTTACTTGGATATAGATTTCTAAATAGAGCTGTTGTATTGCTCGTAGCAGCTTATCAGGGAGTCCCCAGTTCCTTAGCTTGTTCCATATTAGCACCCGGTTAACACAGTTGAAGGCTGCTTTAAATAATTATGAAGAAAATATGTAATTTCTTCTTAGATTACTTACATTGGTCAATTAAAAAGGTGGTTGCTAGAATGTTTGTCAATGTGCCTAGGCCTTTCCTAAAGCCTGTCTGGTTTAGCAGAATCAAGTTGTTTCACTTTGACCAGTCAATTGGGATAACTAGTATGAGGTAAGTGAAGTGTTTAGCTTGATAGTCAAGGACGGCTGTAAGCCTAAAGCTGGCTAGGTTGGCCCTGCCACTTTCTTTGAAGACCAGCTTTATGATGGAGCTATGCCAACTCTCTGGTACAATATCAGTTATTTGAACCTCTTTATATAAAGTAGCTAACATAATTGACCAGAACTGAGTGTATAATTTAAACATGGCTGTTATAGACCGTTTGGCCCTGGCTCTCCATATCGGCGTCCAGTAATGCGGACTTATTTTTTAACTTGGGCTGGTGAATAAAAGTTGCCTTCGTCGAGTTTAGTCAGAGTCCTTTCCTGCTTCTATCCTGCCATTGGACTTGACATCATAGCTTGTCAATGGATTGATGGTATCTTGCCTCTTGCCATGTTGATTGTTTTTGCAGTAATTGGCACCAGGGGCACATTGATTTATAGCAAATAAGTTGGTGAGGTAGGCTGCCCATAATTTCTCTGGTATGTTTGATTTATTTATCACCTTTGCTGGTCGGTTGAGCTGTTTATTGTCTCCCAGAATTTCCTTGGATTAGACTGCCTTGCGTTAAATATTAGTAATTTCCAAAATGCGTCCTTACTGGCTTTCTTTTTGTCCCAGAATTGCTTTTTGTATTCTTTCTTTAGCAGTTTCAGATGTTCCCATAGGGGAGACTGCCTAGTGGCTATTTTCAGTTGTCTGGTAATTTTCTTTCATTCTCCTCTTGGTGCAGCACATTTGGCAGGGGTATGCTGTCGATTTTTGCAAAGTTGATGGACCTGATATCGCTGGAGTGACTTGTGTCAACCAATCAGCACAAACATTTGTCCATGCTTCTATATGATTTTTCCTGTTGCTGTTGCTGTGAGCGATTAGGCTGTTAGCCAGGGATGCAAGATCTGCTATTGATTTGTTAATCCATTCCAATTGCTTTAGGTTAGTTGAGTTCATCGCACCTATTATTGCTGGAGCAAGGGTGTGAGTTTGAGGACCTAATCCCAGCAAATTCGTCTGGTATGAATAGTCACTGTCTATTGCATATCTGATCGAATACTGCTGAATCAATGCAATTAGCGGCAGAGAAGCAAATGTAAAGTCAATGATTCATCTAGAATTTGGGCTGTGATGGGTGTAGTTCAGACAAATATCATCTGCGATCCTTCCATTCAGGACCCTCCTTCCAAGAAATTCCAGAGTTGCCACAAATGTTTCCCCATTGAAATCTCGACCTTTGACTGTTGAACTTGATGGAGTCGGAACATTACAAAATGTGCTCAACGTTTAGCATGTCATCATCGTCTGGAGAGTAGATTACATTTGAATTAAAACCCCCCATCAGTATTATAACCCATATTGGATTAGCTTGCATATAACTGACCATTGTTGAGGGTATTGTTTCTAAGAGTATTTTGTCTTGGCTGAGTTTGGATGAAGTAGACATTGAGTAAAAGAAACGGGGGTCTTTTGTCTTTGGCCCATTTACTAAGTGTGATTATTTGGAAGCCTGGGTCTATGTGATGTAAATCATCCGTAGTAATATCTCATCTGAGTGATATGTAAACTGGTAGGGCTACTTTCGGTTTTTGATTACATTGTGATTTTATGGTCTTGATTTAGTAATGTGTAAAACCTTCTACTGGGAAGTCTGCCATTGCCCAGGTTTCTTGTAGATCGATGATATCAAACTTTTTCCAGTTCTGAGGGGAGCCATCTTGGAGCAAATATTTGGCTCCAGCTATGTTCCACAATAAAAGGTGCAGGCGTGTATGCTCCGATCCTGTTTCTTTCAAATGGGGAATTCAAGGATTCCTATAGGTGCTTAAGACTGAGGGGATCCACTTACACTGTGTGCATGTTGGCTTACTAGGCTGATCCTTATATGTCAACCCTGCTATTCCGTCAATGAATTACTTCATGTGCGTTGCAAGACCGATTGAACAGGGGATTCTGTGGGGGACTGAACTCTCTCTCACTGTGACAAGGGGAACGGGTATCCTGACACCTGGTGTCTCTTTAGTGTTATTCCCCATTTTTCAAAGATTTTGGTGAGGGTTTGGATTGATGTCACTGTGCCCTTTGAATCCCTAGTTGTTAGGGTAAGTTCTAATTGTATGGTGTTGTCATTTGCCAAGAATTCCACTGATTGTAAATCTGCAGATGTTATGTTTTTCAGCTCGGGGATTTATATTAGTAACGTCATTATTATTCTTCTGTTGAGGATATCCTTTTGCCCTTAAGTGATGTATGCTGGTCTAAACTGGATTTTACTATGCATGCTCCACTGATGGGGGTGTTTTTCAGGATGGAAGAGGGTTTTAGAACTCTAGTTTAATGTTCTACTATTGGTGGGTTTGGTGGCACAGTGATGTTTGGGGATTAAGCTATATCAAATTTGCTTTTGTAGTGTCAGCCCTTTTTTTAGGTATTGCTGTGCATGTTGAGCTATCTGCGATTGTCCAAAATTTGAGGTAGCTGGTTTACTCCTTGGATGCTCAGAGCATTTATGTAGATCCTTTGATCACAGCCATTGGTTTTGATGGTCATAATGTGTGGCTTGACAATGTGTGACTTCACGATATCTTGCAGCTCAGAATTTAAGTTGCTCCTGAGAAGGAAGTTTGGTAGAGTGAGCCAGTTGAGTATGAGACTTATTTTGGGTTGAGTCCAGGTTGTATGTGTTGTCATATTTGTATGAGTTAGGGACCTGCTCTGATGTATCACCCTGGTTAGCACGCCCTCTGCTTTTATTGACCCTACAGGGCTCTGCCGTACCTGATTTTGCATTTGCTGGGCTATGGATGGAGTATGCTTCAATTGTTTGTATTGTTTTATATCTGCAATTATTGACTTCCAGCAGTTGAGTTCCCTGCCTTCTACTTGCTTGGATTTTGGTAACTTCATTCGACGGGCGTGGTGTCTAATGAGCCTTGTGAGGCGGTGACCGTGTTTAATGTTGCATCAAGGCAACAGTTTAGTGTGCTAATGCATCGCCCCATTCTGTTTAGGTTGGACTGTGTTATGTCCTTATTTCTGACTAAAAACCTGGCAGTGAGTGACAGAAAAATAAGCAAATAATGATCCCCACATCCAGGGTAAAACCTCCCTGAATATGGGGGGGTTATTAGTGTTGTTCTTTTTCACCAACAAACCCCCACTTTAGAACCTTGTTTTTTAAAAACAGAAACATTGTTTGATGGATGGCCGTAAAAACTGACAATGGACGTCCACCAAACTTTTTGTACCTTGACAGGAACAGCCATGGCCGCAGTTTCTGTCATGGTACAGAGATCACTGCTAGGCCAACGCTGATCTCTGAATTTGCCAAACAGTAGTCTGTGAGGGCGACGGACATATTGTCTTCGGCCACACTGACTGATGGAGTACCATCCCCCAAACTCTAGATCAGGCTCTTAGTTGTCTGATGCACACTTTTCTTAACACATACTTCCTTGCACAAAACAATGCAACTAATTATGGCCAATAAAGCAATACATCCAATTGTGTATGCTACACATCCAGCGGAACTGCTACCATCATAGCTAATACTAATGGAGGTGCAATCAAAATTGAATATTTAGGTCATCAAGCATTATGCTAGGTAAATCAAGTGTTGAGCACACAGGACATCATCATATAAATAATTTAGTGACTTCATCATCTACCAATGTTAAAAAGTGAATTTCCCAAGCTTACAGTGCCTCACACTATACATGAAAATATCATTAAATACACAGTGAATCCCAAAACATTTGAACAATAATATACAAATCCATTATCTTGTATTGTTTTGAAAGTATGCAAAAAAAGCACATTTTGCTAATTTAAATGAAAAACTGTGTTTGTAGGGGACACGTTATTTCTTACCCTCCATCCGGGGGGCACTAGTTTTACCTCCAACTGTGGATGCACTTTGAGGTCTGTAAGATCACTGTTGCTGAGCCATGCAGATCCTTCCCTTATGCGGCAGTGGACATCTTCGGCTTGTCCTACATTGGCTCCTTCAAGTACTCCTTCTTGTAGCATGTTCCTTTTTTAAGGACACCTTCAGTGCCCCTTCTGAGCAGCTGGTTAGCTCTCTCCTTTAAAGCAGGGTCTATGAAGCTCCTTCTGGCAGTCTTTTTACTTAAGTGGCAGACAGGAGTTGGGGATTTCAATAGTTCAATGCTGAATATGGTTCTGGGCATTTTTGCCCTTTGGCTTACTGCACTCTGATTGGTTCAGGTAAGATCTTTTCAGAAGGTGTGAGCAGGATGTTGGGTTGGAGCTGGAAGTCTCCAAGCAGAAGAAACCCAAAACAAGGGCACAAAGGCAATCAAATCTTCCGCACCTAGCTACCTGTCAACTTGTGTATTGTGGTGACACGGTCACAATGATGAGACAGGAGACGTATCGTGTTCAAGTCTTGAGTCTATTGGCCACAGCATCCGTAGTCCAGCAGCAACTGACAAGAGTAGAATATAACTCGACCTGAAACCCCACACCACATTCCACATTCCAAAGGGAAGTTCTGGAATGTGGAATGTGTAAGAAATTATATCACCACAATACTCCCTTCCTTGCACATGGTACAGAAAGAAGCAATAAAAATACAGTAGCATAAAGAATGAAAAATAATAATAAAAAAAAGAACTAAGTGGTAAGCAAATGAAACTTAATACCAACATAAGCACATAGAAAGAATACAGAATCCGATTAATCCAAGCAGTTGAATCCACCAGGCAAGCTAAGGATGAAAAAGGTTAATCACAAAACCTGATGGGCTTGGTAATAGTGCGACCACTATGCCTCTGTTTGGGAAGATGAGCAACACCACAGGAAAACCTGACATCAACCTTATCACCAGAGGAAACAGCAGGTTCTGTGGGTGCTGGCAAAGAATTGTCTTAATTCATCTTCACCACTCTGCCCTTGTTTCACCATTCCTCGTGACACCTTCCACTACCACGGGTGCTCTGAATTTTGACCTCCATTTAGCAACATGAGTAGGATCTTTCAAGCACACCCCATCGTCTATAAGAAAATCTGACCTATTCAGTTGGACCCTGTACACTGCATCATACTGACTTTTCATTTTGGCTTGAAACTTCTCAACTGTGGGTCTCACAATCTTAACTACACACATCATCCGATCACTTTTAGCTTGAAACTCCCTCAACCGTTCAGGATATACTCTAGAGGCAGGCACATGCCAGCATGATTTCAAACAGAGACAGACCAGAAATAGCATTGGGACAAGACCTGTGTGACCACAACATGTCCTCCACAGCTTGGCACAACTCCACCTTGTTTTGCAAAGCCCACTGTATGCATTCCACCAGCGTGCAGTTAATTTTTTCTATGAGTCCATAGGCCTGGGGGTGATACAAAGCAATGCGTTTGTGTCTTATGGCATTGCTGTCCGGAAAATCCTTCATTTTCTTCAATACCAACTGGACTCCATTGTCAGAGACAATCTCTTTCGCACACCCTTCTCTTAAAAATAGATTTCTGAGAAATTTAACAACACCAGCGGTGTTGGGTTTCTCCACAAACTTCACCTCCCACCATTTGCTGTAGTAGTCTACAACTACAACAACAAATTTGAATTTGCGTGGCAATGTACTGAAAGGACCATGAAGTCAATTGCCAGTTTGGACCACACACTGACGGGTTGGAGAGGGACGGCTTCAGTTTTGTGGCCTTTATCGCTGTTGGCACACATGACACAAGCGCAAACGCTGGCTGTGATAGCATCATCCATGCCAGCCCACCAATAACTGTCTCTGATCTTCCTCTTGGTGATGGTCTGACCTAAGTGTCCCTCGTGACCACACAGGATGATTCTATCTCTCAGACCAACTGGGGGCACAAACTTGTCACCACGTACCAGCATCCCTTTTTTCTCGATGGAAAGTTTGTCAGCAACCTTAAAGTAAGCCTGCAAACAATAGGGCAAAGCTTTCTCCTTGGGCCAACCCCCCATAACACATTTCCTGATGCATTCAAGTTCCTCATCTTTTGCAGATTTATCAACCCACTCCTGTTCTGTGAAAGAGGTATCATGACAAACATCAATACTAGCAATTAAACACTCTTAATTGTCTTCATCCACATTAACGGGATAATCAGATATGCTAAGAGGAGAACGAGACAGATAGTCCGCCCTCGTGTTCTTCCCACCTGTGATGTATTCTTCACTGAAGTTATACTACAAAGTTTCAAGCTTAACCGAGCTAACCTGGGTGTATGATCTTTAATGACAGTGCCTCCAAGAATGCTGACTAAAGGTTTGTGGTCAGTCCTGAGAGTAAACTTTCTCCCTCAAATGAAACATTTGAAGCGTTCTACCACCCAACAACAGCCCAAAAGCTCTTTTTCAATGACCGAGAATACTTTTTTGTTTACTCTCAAAGATCTGGATGCAAACCCAACAGTCAATTCAGATGAGCCCTTCAGCTAAGGAATAGTGGCACCTAAGCCGTTGTTGCTGGCATCTACAGTGATAATGCACTCTTTGGAGGAGTCAAATGGTGCTAGAACACTAGCTGAGTCAATGTCGTTCTTCAAAGCCTGAAACTCATTCTAGAATGAATCCCCCAGTTCAAATGTTTTGTTCTTCTTTAACAGTTCTCTTAAATGGACAATGTTTGCTGAAAAGTTTTAATGAAATTTGAGTAGAATTCACAGAGTCCTAGGAACAACGCCACATGTTTCTTACTCTTGGAAGTAGATGCGTTAGTGATTGCTTCAACCAGTCCAGGGCTTGGCTTTACGTCCATCTCAGAGATTATGTGTCCCAAATACTCAATGTTTTTGTTAGTGAATTCCAATTTTCTGAGGTTGGCGACAATCCCGAACTTTTTCAGACTCTCTAACACAGCATGCATGCGTCTATCATGACTGGCAATATCTTCACCAGCAACAAGTACATCCTCCTGGAGTGTCACAATCCCTTTTAAAACATTCTCAAGCACACTCTGGAGAACGGAAGCCGCTGATGCCAAACCGAAAGGCATCCTATTGAATTGATATGTGCCCACTGGCGACACGAAAGTTGTGAAGTGACGTGAAGACAGGCAGACGCCAGATCAATCTTTGAAAAAAAACTTGGCCCCTGCATAAGTGCTGATGATGTCATCAATGCAGGGTAGGGAATGGGAATCTACCCAAATGGCACTGTTAAGCATCCTAAGGTCTATGCAGACTCTCAATTGGCCATTCTTTTTCCTGGCAATGACCAAAGGAGATAACCACAAGGAGGACTCAATCGGTTCAATCACACCATCCGCACACATTTGTTTGAGTATGTCAGCTAACTCATCACGAACACTGAATGGTACATTTCTTAATTTGTACTTGACTGGGGTGACATCACTTTGGACCTTGATCCTCTGCTTGAATCCTTCAATCTTACCAAACTTGTCACTGAAGACTTAACCAAACAAACCAGTCAACTTGGTGCTAGGATCAGTTGCATCAGAGTCCCTATCAGTGGGGACACCATTGGTGACCAAGGAAACCTGAACCTTCCTCGCAGGCCTAAGCACCATCCTGAAAAGACCCTGATGGTACCAACCAAGAATGTTCAAGCCTTTCTTGGCAACGTACACTTTGCCAAAAAGTGTGCAGGTTTTAAACCTCAAATGACACTTAGAATACCCAGACAGTTCAATCTTCTTGCCATCATAAGTCACAGAATTCCTGTCTGGCTGGAGTAATTCCCGGGTACCCAAAACCTCCTGGAACAATTCATCAGTCACCATTGTCATCCTTGCACCAGAATCAATAGGCAGTCTCAACACCTTGCCATCAACCCTGATGTCTTCATAAGGATCAACGCAGTTTGACTCACCACCCTGGACAACTAGCACTAAATCTCTCCCCTTGATCTGTTCTTCTTCAGAGCTGTCATACAATTCACCATCCGGTGTAGCGTTGACCTTATCCTTGGAGGACTGACAAACTTTGGCAAAATGGCCAATTGTGCCACAGATCCTGCATTTAACATTCTTAGCTGGACATGGTTGACCATTTGGACCATGATTAGAATATCCACACCTTAAACAAATGTTTTTCTGGCTGAAGAACCCCCTTTGGATTCTTTCCTCTTAGTGGTCTCCTTGGAATAGACATTTTGCTTGGTACTGCTATCATCATTCACAACAGACACACCACTAGATTCCCTACACGCTACTTCCTTGCAAGCCTTGCGTGATACTTCAATGCTTTTCACTACGTCAATGGTTTCTGTTAAAGTGGGATTTCTCATAGTGAGTAGTTTCTCTTGAACCTTTTTATACCAGCAACGTACCACTATCTGATCAAGGATAAGTTGAGACGTAAAGTTCTCAAACTCACACTCTGCAGCTAACATACGTAAAACTGCTACATATTTGTCAATGGACTCATCCTGCAATTGCTCCCTAGTGAAGAATTTGTGCCTGTTTATCAAACTAGGTTGAACATCGAATAGTTTTTCTATTTTTTTTTACAGCCAACTCATAGTCATCCAACTCATCATCATCCTGCTGTAATTGGAATGGTGGCAAATGCTCATAAGTGGACTGACCCTCAAACCCCAGATTGTGTTCCAATAAGAATCTTTTACGTTCTGGGAGGTACCTATTGCCCCCAATGGCTCCCAGGTACTTTGTGAAATCCCTGTACCAATTCCTCCAATGGATGGGTGGATCACCAGGGGATTGGAGAACAGGGGGAGGAGCATTGACATTCTGCAAGGAGGCCATGAGGGATAGAACACCAGAAAAACCAAAATGGAATAATGAGTTTGCACTTAAGTAGAGTTACACAAGAACCGCAATAAACCAAAATTACTAGTCTGGACAAATCATACTCCATTTGTCGGTGAATCACAGATGATGCACAAATTCGCAAGTACCTTGAACAAGAAAAAACTGGAATTCACGTGTTCATCACGGAATCGCAATTCTCAGCTTCCAAAGTTGATTTGTTTGCGTGTGCATGTCACGGATGCCCTTCATGCACACAGTGAAACGCAGCAAATGTGTGCGCATCACAGACCCGTAAAACCCTCAAGGTGTTACGCACCTCAATGTGTGCGTTTCACAGAAGCTTTGACCACTGGCGAGCTGGGTTTGGAAGAGGAACTCATCGGTGAGTCAGCATGTATGCCAGGGAGAGACTGCCAATCCCGAAACAATCCAGAATGACTGCCAACCTTTCGTAAGACGAGTGAGGACATGAAGACATTGGTGAACCCAAACCAGTACTGCTGCTGAAGAGGAAAATGTGAAGATACTGCCGAACCCGATCCAATATGGCCGCTGACGTTAGTAGAGGGAGAACGTGATGACGCTGGAGTTCTCTGACGCTGGAGTTCTCCATGCGCCTGCTCTCCTCTCCCTTCATGACGACAACCGACAAAGGAACAGAGTGAAGATGACATGATGGAATGCTGCCTGAGCAGCCAGGTGCATGAGTGGCTCGTCTGACCGGGTGAGCGCTCGTGCAATAAGGAGGCACGTGGAAGAGGGGACACTCACTATCTGAAATGGTTGTAGTCTATGGCGCGTGAAGCGGATGAGCATAAATGTCGCGCCTCCCGATTGAAATTTGGGTACGTTCCACTCGCCGCCGAGTACACACACCTAAATCCTCGATTTCAAACTCGCGGGAAGTTTCACTGCAAGTCACAAAAAGGGCATAACGAGCAAACAAACACTGGCCTGTAAGTTTTGTTTTCTTTCTCCATGACGTTTCCAAAAGGATCATGTTCTGCCAGGAATATGAGCTGCACTGCGACAGAAGTGCGTGGCTTCTTCACTGTGGCCAAATCGTCAACAAATTATGGTGACACGGTCACAATGATGAGACAGGAGACGTACCTGGCCACAGTGTCTGAAGTTCAGCAGAAACTGACAAAATGAGAACATAACTCGACCTCAAACCTCACACCACATTCCACATTCCAGAGGGGCAGTTCTGGAATGTGGAATGTGTAAGTATTGACATCACCACAAATATCTTTTGGGACGGCTCAGCGATTCACATCTGCAGTCTGAGCTCTCTGTCCAATTCTCCATCTCAGTTACCACTTGAATACAACATTTGCAAAAAAAAGTAATTGTGGCTATGTCATACATACTCCATATAAGAATTCTCTACACATACCAACTGGTGCACTTATGTGACATGCAACATTATTAATATTATTATTATTAGGAGCTTATAAAGCGCACTTATACCCGAGGGTGTCCTGGCGCTGACAAACTGAGCATCCCTGGAGAGCGAGTGTCTAATCCCTGAACAACCAGGTCTTCAATCCCCTCCTGAAAGAGAGAAGTTCCTCCGCCTTCCTAATGTGTGCTGGCAGACAGTTCCATGCGGTGGCCGCACCATAGGAGAACAGCTTTCCTCCCCAGCTGGCCTTTTTTGTCCTGGGCACCACCACTAAATTGCCCTCCATGGAGCGCAATGCCTTCCCTGGCACATATGGCTTGAAACAAGCCCTCAAAAACTCTGGGCCAGTGCCTTTCAATGCCTTAAAAACCGTACACAAGGCCTTGAATTGAGAACGTCTGTGTATCAGGAGCCAATGAAGTTTCCTCATTCCTTCTCTGACTGAGGCATGCTTAGGCGTGCCTGTCAACAGTCTCGCTGCTGCGTTTTGCACCATCTGCAGTCTGTACAGGTGTTTCTTTTTCAAATTGAGGTACAAACTATTACAGTAGTCTAGGCGCGACAGGATGAGAGCTGAAACTGCTACATGTCCCACATAGATGGCTAAAGGACCCAGTTACAGGGGATTTGCAGACTATTTTTAAAAAAAGTGTCAGGCCAGTAGTTGACTATGATTGGCATGGAGAGATAAAAGACCTACAGTGCCATTATAAATGGTATAGCTGTCATCACTGTCAGTCATCTATTGCCCGACAAACTAGCAGTAGTCAAACTTGACAAAGAGGGCACACAAGTGGTGGCTCGATAGACAACAGAGCCTGCCTCTGGGACTCAATCTGAGTCACAAAAGTGCATTCATCACATGTATATGATTATTGTGTGTGCTGAGCCAGCTGTGAGAAAGCTACAGCTTGCTATGGTGTATTTGAGGCAGGGGTGTATGCTGCCCAGGGCCATACACATGATATTTCTCCATTCCATGGAAATGCAACAGTAGAAAATTAAAGTAAGACACATTTAGAACATACACATGAGGTACAAGCATTGAAAAGCTGTGGTGATAAAACAGGCTCTCTTTCAGTTCAGGTCAAGTGGTCCTTTGTAGTTGGAAAGACACAGTGAAAAAGACAGAAGCATTTAGTAAGAGAGAAATACATCACTTCGCAGAGCCAAGTCATGAATGGCAGCACCACAAGCCAATGCTCGAAAGAGGCTGGTTGAAAAAAGCCAATCGTTGATTGAGGTAGACCCAAAGCCTCCGGTAAGATTACTGGTAACAATAGGACAGTTTGACATCTGTGCTGTGAAAACAGACCTAAAAACAGGAAAGAACTATAGTAAACTACTTTGAGAAAAAAAGGTGGGCCCCATGATATAGCAAGAGACTAGGAAGAATAAGGCGGCATTACGGACAAGACTCCATTCGCATTGCCCTTATATAGGCATAAGATCCCAGTCCTTATTTAGGCATTAGCCAGGCTATCCAAATACAGGCATGGTCACCTACATCCGTCCACCCCAACGTCACAACAAGTTCTTAGAAACCAGACCCTTAAGCTCTTGGGAGTTTCCCTAGCCCAGGATTATTGATTTCTCCAAGAACTCATTTATTATGCATGAACCGCTATTCCTTAAGGGTTCATTCCTGACATCTTCCTTTGCCCGACTTTACGTCAATGCTAACATTCCCAGGCACCTACCAGGTATAAATATACCTTCCCTTGCCCAAGCAAGGAGGAGGAGACCTCGACTTTAGAGGAGCCCGTGTCCCGGCCTGACGCACTGACAAGAGACGCTGTCATGACTGCTCACAGAGAATCCAGCTTCCAGTGTTCTGACTCCCTTCGCGGGGTGTTAGAGTTCGAGACCTTGAAAGAGATTCCCACCTCTCTCGTACTCAAGGTATGGAGCTGACTAGAACCTAGAGGGACTCTTGGTATACTATACTAAACTATAGAATAACATCCTATAGAATACAACACCTACTTCTTACATAGTACTACACTTAGGATAGGTACACTGGGTTAGAACTAGTTAGAGAAGCATCTTATGAGTACTCGCATTTTTAGCCTATGTTATTTATGTATATGAATATATGTGTCATAGCTAAAAGATAATGCTAGTGCAGTATTATTTCTTTCTACTGCTTACGCTGTACATAATATATCTTGCATACTGTCTTTTGATTATAACAGCTCATATCTCTTACACGAGAAACAAGACTGTTCAATAATTGCTTTTACTGAAACGCCCATCTATTCTTTCTGTGTAAACTCTGAAGAAACTAAGCATGCACGATTAGCTGAGTGAAACTTATCTGTTGTGTCCACGATTCTGAGTGTGTTCCGATTCTAAAGGGAAACAAAGTTGTCATGTTTATGCGGTTGCCAGAAACTACTCCCTTCTTGTTTACCAGGAGTTTCTAGTGGCCTCTGAGTTAGCTGGTACAAATTAATTAAAGTTTAATCTACTCGATAGGGGCATATTGACCTCAGTTCTATGCCATATCTATAGGGTATAATATTCCAATGAGCAGAGCCTATTAGGGAAATAGGAACAACACTACCTGGCGCCAAAACGTTTGGTAAGGCACTAATTTGATGCTAGATACTGAGTTACTCAGTCGGGCTTTTCTCAGAGACCCCTACTCACACACTCCATAAGACGTCTGGAGTGGGTACGGTTAAGTATCCACCACAGCTGAATAGGACAAAAATCCTATATATTGGCTGTTTGGTTTGTTCAACGTTGAAGGATACAGTGTTCCAATATATTGTGCAACTTATCTTTGTTTCCTTGAAACTTGTTCTTCATTTTTCAAAAACAATGTTCCAGAACGGGGATAATGCTGAGACTGATCCAGTCGTAACAGCTTTAAAATTTTACAGGTTTAAATGAAACCGATGAGGGTGTTCTAAACATCCCTCCAAACTTAAGGAAAGCCATCACTCTAAAACGTATAAAACACGGCCTAACACCAAGAGGTGGTAGAGCAGTTTGCATGATAGAGACACACAAATCTTTTCAGACAGAGGTATTCTATTCATGGATTGTATTCCCAGAATCAAATCCAGTAACAAAAGTATTTTACTTCTTTAAAGAAGATGAACCACCTGAGGAATATATTCCTTTAGAGGATATTAAAATTCCACTCACATACCAGGAGCATAATCTCTGGTTTAAAGGCGCCCTAAAACATCACAAAAACATTACCAGGCTTGGTCCACTATGTAGACCAGGAGCAACATGGCCGATTTTACCCGGCTGCACACCTCATTCTGACATCGAAAAGATGTCAGACGAGGAATTACTTACTCAACTACAAGAGTTAATACAAATATATAGACAATTAGCCCAATATGTCATGCAGACATTCACAGTCCAACCACCAATAACCATTCCAAATCAAACCCCTCAGCAAGGGTATACACTAAAAATTACTACACAGACTTTACACGCAGTCATGGGTAAAATGCCCATAAAACGTGAACAAATTCCATTCTGGATAGCTAAAAAAATTACTCAAATCGAAGCATTTCCTAATACTAGCCCTTATGAGAAACACAGAATTCTAACAATCTGTTCACCAATGGGGATCACATCACAACTGGCAGACTGCACCACTTGGGGCACAGTCTGTGCTGCCATCTATACTAAAACACGTGGTGTTCTGTCAATTGCAGTAATACCAGATGTCCTGAAACAAATTCAAAACGAATACAGGGCAGAGCATGATCTGAATTTAGGTATGAAATTACTGAAAAACTTCGACCAGGTCTCAACAATAATATTATCTAATGTTAAAGGGGAGGCAGCATCAGTGGCGATCCGCCAACACTTAAGGGAATTTGATGCAACAGAACATCAACATGAACTACCCAGAATAATAGAAAAATCTTATGCAGAATTAGGCAGAGACAGTTTGGGTGGAAAACCTTTGAAGCCAAAACTGTCTGAAGGTCCTGAGAAGGACTCTAATATTCAAAATCCTACATCTTCTAAAAAGAAGTGGGGAAATAATAAACAAAATTCAAAAGAGAAACGTTCTCAATCCTAAGGTAGGTCTCCTCAAAAGGAGCCCTCTGAAAGGAGGTATAACCTCAGGAATAGGGATACTTTAAGAAAATCTGACAGGTATCAAGATACTGATACACGTTCCTCTCGTACCTTTCAGATATCGTCACAGACATCAGAAAGACGAAGACGGTCAGATCACAAAGAAGAACGCGTGAAGTCCAAAGACGATAGCAGGTCTGAAGATCAGACATGCAGAGAATACTGAGAACACAGCTCAAGAACAGAGAATGGGCTCAGGCAATGCTGGACAGTACAGCAGAAGTAACAATAGCTCACCAGAACCTAAAGGAACTTCTGGAGATAGTGGACATGAATGAGTACATCACAGTAGAGACTGTAGACACCAGGGTTAGTACTCCACAAAAGTTATATGAAATAACACTCCGAATGGAAGGAGACATACCAAGAAAAGGGAAAGCACTCTTTTGGGAGAAACTTCCATGGGGTTATGAAATACTTCTAGCAGAACAGGACTGGCCACCAAAATGTGTTAGGGAGTGCCCACATGGCGAGGACATCATTATGCCAGCCTTCTCCAACCATATTCCAATTCACCTAAAATATACTTATGCCAGGAAATGGGCAGTAGCCCAGGCCCCAGCAATATACAAATCATGTAGGATGGGCTGAGGACTCACCTCACCACAAAATACAGCTAAAAAATCAACCTACTGCACAAAGGCAGTACCCAATAAAGCAAACAAGTCAGGGAGATCTTAGATCAACTTGACTACCAAGGGGCGATTGAAACATGCACCTCCTCAATGAACAATCCTTTGTTTCCTGTATCCAAACCAGACAATACATATTGTCTAGTTTTGGATTCCAGACACTTGAACATGTGTTTCAAAACATTTGCAGTGCAAAATGAACATAGTACAGCATTAATGATTAACATTGTGCGTAAAAAATATGAAACCACATTGGACATTTCAAATGGTTTCTTTTGTCAAAACATAGCACCTGAAAGCAGGTACTTAACAGATTTCTCAATAATGGGGACCCAGCGTCAATTTTGTAGACTCCCACAAGGGTTCAAAAACAGCCTGGGGTTATTCTCAGCAAGGGTAACAGAGTTACTACAAATTTACGATAACGAGGCATTGTCATATGTCGATGACATCTATCTGACAGATGATGACCTAGATAGGCACTTGAACTGGGTGAATAACATTATACTGGGCTTCGCCTCTGAGGGGTATAAATTCAACTTTAAACAATCCAGAATTGCCCATCTCAATGTCCTTTTCCTACGATGTGAGCTTTCAGGTGAAGGCAAGAGCCTGGCAGCTAACTTTTTAGAAAAGTGTGCGCTGCTCCAACCTCCAAAAAATACTGAAAAATGTACAATCCATCTTGGCTTTCCTAAATTTTGGAAGAACTTACATTCTAAATTACGCAGAAAGAGTTAAACCTCTCTACGAATTAATCAAACATGATTTTTCAACAAAACATTGGACACAGGAACACACAGAAATCCTGCGTTCACTCCAAGCTAACATGTTAGCAACAAATCATTTAAATAAACGCAATTTAGTGATCCGAATAATTTCGTGTCAATGCGGAGTCACCTATTTTACATTTAATGAGGGTGAAAAAATACCAATAGCATACAAATCACATTTGCATACACAAGCAGAAATGTGCTTCACTTCAACAGAAAAGATACTGACAGCAGTTCAAACCGCTGTAGCAAAAGAAAAAGCACTAGCTCAGGGGAAAAGCATTATTGTCGTGACTTCAGTACCAGCCTTAGAGGCGGTCACAAAAACGAGCATTCTGAATGCAAAAGCTTTACATCCTAGATGGATACAATGGATTAATTCTCTTGCTACAACAGATGTTAAATATGTTTTTGATCCTGATTTTAAAACACAAGCGTTCCTGCAATATGAACATGAATGTCCTCTGCCCACTGAAATTCTGCCTCTCGATCAGTACGAATTTTTCTAATTTATACTGACGGATCAGCACAACCCACTACAGGGAGTAAGCAAGCTTACAGTGCAGCGTGCGCAATCGTTAAAGGTCGCATGCGCGATGGTATCTTCAGACCAATGGTCACAAAAACTCAATCTCTAGGAGATTGTACAGCTCAGCGAGCTGAACTACAAGCATTCAAACTGGCACTTGAAAATACAGATCGTGAATTCCCCACACTTATAGTGTGCGACCCCTTTTACTGTGTCCAGTCATATAGTGAATCTTTACAAAATTGGCTTCAAAATGGATTCAAAGATGCAAAAGGTGGCACAATAAAGCATAAAACGCTTTAGGAACAAGTAGTTCAGTTGAGAAACGAACCAACAAAAGCTCACGTGATACACACGCTGAGTCATCAACGTGAAGGCATTCACGTTGCAGGGAATTCATTGGAAGATGAAGCCGCAAAGGGGTCTGTACAAACGACTTCCTTAGCTGCGATCACTCGTTCAAAAACGAGAATAGACAGTGAGATATTGTTGACTGTCAATGTTTCAAGCAAAGACAGTGGTGCAGCGTTACCTAATAAATTTCCACTCAAGTACTCTTATGTAATTGATGCGAACAACGTTCCTTTTGCTCGAATCCCTGGAGTGGGGGATTGGGTAATTCCAAATATGGAACGTAGAGCAGATTTGATTTATGAAGCACATCTGGGGGAGCGTCTGTCACATCAGGGAATCTCTAAAACAATATTAACATTAAAAGAGTTGTACTGGTGGCCTGGAATGAATACACTGATTCACATCTTCATCAATGACTGCAGAGACTGCAATAGACAGCGTAATGCAGAACGCCATCAGACACCAGACTGCGAAGTAGCCTGCCCAGTACAGACACCATTGTTAGACAGCATTAGACTATCTACGCGCAGGCGTCCGTTATGACAAATGCATCCCAGAAACATTAACTCAAGGTTCCTATGGATGTGACCTCAGCGCTTGGCTGACGCTCAAACTGTTATAAAAGATTTGCGAGTCTTTATCGGCACATACACAATTGGCACACTACATTCTGACCAGGGCCCTGCGTTTAGTTCTTGGGCTTACAAAGAAGCCATGGCCAGTTTGCATTGCGGTACTCCTCTCTGTTTCATCCTGAGGGAAACTCTGTTGTGTAAAGGAAAAACCGGGACATAAAGCAGTCGATAACAGCTAGAGTATTAGGTTTGGGTGATGGGTGTGTCAAACATCTTTATGGGGTCCAACACTCATTAAATAATTTGCCAAGAAGTTCTCTAGGGGGGGTCCCTCCATATGAGGTCCTATTTGGGACAAGAATGTGTGTTCCTGATCTCGAATGTAAAGGCACAGTGGTGGAAAATAAACCCTTTGATATCAAAGATCGTTTGGCTGTTTTACAGGATCTAAATTAACTAAGATCAAAACAAAGCAATGTGTTCCTGAAGCCAACCACCGCTGGGAAAAAAACCTGCTATCCCAGCAAGGCCTGTCTGGATCCCAAAAGTTGGGGATCTGGTCAGAGAGAAGATTGCGGACAAGAAGGAATTTGGACCTTCTTACAGACATCCAGTAACTGTCCTAGCCATCCACGGAAGAAGAACAGTACTTCTGCCGCCCCTTGCTGGAAAAAAAGAGAAAAGATTTGTATCAAACGACCTCATCAAACCACACTATGTGGCTAATACTAAATAGTAGGCCTCGTGGACTCCGACTTAGTAGCAGACGCCCTCCTCTCGCTACTATCCAAGAGGTTCAGACTGAAAGACTCATAACCATCGAGAATTCAGCAGTAAGAGACGAAGGACTAAGCAACAATGCTATGGAACTCATCCTTCTTGAAACTCAAGTAACAGTTTGTCCAGATACACCTGTCTACACCAACGTAACACGTGATCAACTTGTTCCAGCGATTTCAACAAATCCTCATGCAATTCCAACAATTGACCGAACTGCTTCTGGCTGCTTCATTAACTTTGATACGTTTTCTGAGGATCCAAGTGAGCCTGAAACGACGCCAGCACTAAAAACTTTCAAACAACAAGTACAATAAATTTTTCAATTTCTGACAGACACTTTTCTGGTTTCACCATGAATTGAACTATGGATTATTTCTGTAATATTTTCTTTCTGCTTTGGCTAGCTTTGGTAATGATTCTTAGCATGCTTATAAATGGCAGATACATTCGTATGGACACTGAAAGTAAAAATGTGAACTTAGTTTTAAAACCACACCAATCTTGCCCTTGTGAAGCAATAGATTTGTCAGCAGTGAACATCACCGCCTTTCCTATACAGGATGGTATAGTTTGGAAAAAAAACGATTTTGACATACTCGGCCTGACGGAACTTCTGAAGATTCCACATTTATTTAAAATTTCATTAAGTGACTTTATTACCTCCAGTACCTATTCTGATGATTGGGACTTTGAGACTGTTAATAACATGATGTCTGATCTAAAAAGGTCTGCTGCGTTCTCTAACAATGAGAACTTAGAGGGTTCATCAGACTACGAACAGCTTTTTTGTTACAACCACTATGGTCATCATTTCTTGCATAGATCTGCAACACCTAGAAATGTATTTAAGTTTAACCCCTTCAGTGCCCATGACGAGCTGGACTCGTCATGGGCTGCGGTGGCGCTGTGCCCATGACGAGTCCAGCTCGTCATGAACTCCGCCCGCTAATAAAAAGCGCGGCACTGGGCGGGGAAAGGGGCGGGCATGCAAGGGGTTAACCAATGTGAACATTGTCCTACACCACCAAAGGGTAGTTCAAAAAGGTTTGCAAATAAGTTTCCATATTTTTCAGGGTACAATATATCTGATCCAGAAACATTTTTCTATAAGAATGTGAACACAACAGGACAAAAAAATATGTTAACTAATACAAACAGATTTATTCTGCAGCCTTTATTGCCCAACTGTCTAGACAAGGATTTGACTTTTGGAAAGACACAATCAACACAAAATCTGTCTGGGGTTCTAACAATTGGCAAGTGCAGGGAATAGAAGCTTTGTTTAGATCCTGTATCATCCCTCAGCAAATAACGCTTTTGAATGACACTGTACAACAAACATCTTGCCTTGGATTAGCCAAGATCATACACATGAACCCACCTTATGTACCAACACCTGCAAGTTATGACACTACACAGGGAGCGGTCACAGTAGACACAATACTACAAACCAACAGATCAGATCCTGATTGGGAAAAAGGGTTGCTCTGGCCCACAGACACAAACATCTGTCAAGAAAGATTCCTGAATAGAATACAGGGTTTTACTATCCATAGGCCAGACCCATGTTATGTTCAACGACAGCATCCGGGGGTAGTAACAACATACAGTGTAGGAAAATTGTGCCTCGACTGGCTACAAAGATCTACACTCGAAGATGTGAAACAACACTTATCTTTACTTAAAGAAGATGCAGACCTTAGGGATTTCTTGCTAGGACCAAGAAAACCGCGTCAAAAACGTTTCATATATGCCTGCATTTATGCTGCTTATAATGATATATAGAAGGTTTCACAGGCAGATGCCGCAGAAAGAATACGTGAGCTTGATTGTATTCACTTAGAGAAATCTCTCACTGTGGCGACAATGGGTTAACAACTTTATCATCTAGAATATATTCACTGGACAACATTGTATCCTCTGCTATTGACATAATGGAACAAGATTTAGTCATGTTACAACAAGGCCAATCTCAGTTACGTTCTATTATGTTATTAGGCTGGACGCTGCAATCCTTGCGTGCAGCCTATGTGCCTTGGCATTTTATCAACACGTCGTCTCTGTTTTCTGAACACAATCTCACAGATAAACAGATTGAAATGGCACAAAGGGGAGCAAAGTATACAGTGCTGAGCATTGAAAAACTGGAAAAATTACCATTTACGGTAGCAGAAAAACCAACTACAGAATGGCTTATCCATGGCAAAATAACTCTGGCTGTCACTACTTTTCATTTTCAGTATTGCCTCAAACAAATGCAAGCAGGCAAATATGAAAGGTTGGGTAAAAAATACATTAAGACATCCTGGGATTTACCTTACGAATACAGATGTTGGAGTGGGGATCGTGAAGTGTTTCTAAGCGGTACACACTGTGAAAATTCACTGAGCGGATCTCTCATATGTCAGGACATTTCTTTACACAGGGCTTGTAATGGTTCTGTGGCAAACTTGTCCTGCCACCTACAGGGTGCACCAGCTGCTGTGATTAATCCACCGTTTGGCCAACTTTGTAACGGGAGTTACCTCATGTTGAATGTTGCTGTGGCATGTTGCCAGGAATCCCATATCTGGTAACGGTTAGCTCCAGGGTTACTAGTTGTATGCAAGTATTGTTCCCCCCAATAGACACAGTCAGGGAGTCGCCTCTATGGCCTTCATTGAATGTTTCTTTTATACGTTTTGATTCTTAAAGCAGAATGAAAGACATGCTTTTGCAACAGACCGTGCCTTTGACCTCGGCCAAAGAAACCTATGATCTACAAATTGCAAGGACTTCGGCTGAGATACAGGCTCTAATTCGTACAAACTGCCCTACAAATTTCGTAGAAATGTTGGGACGTATCTTAAACATGTCCGGTACGAGCGGGGTTGTACATGTATTTAAGAACATATGTTCAGGACTGTTAACACCTTTTCAGGCAGCCCTCGGAATCATTCCAAACTTCGTGCATTCGGGGGTGGTGGTCTGCCATTAGTTCTAGCACTCATTGCAGGAATACTGTTTCTATTCCTACTGCTACCCTATGGCAAGCCGATCCACCGGCGTCACTCCCAGCAACTTGGAGAAAGCTCTCCTAGAACGGAAGTGCCGTGAGCGCATAGTGCAACTTTTGGGCATACCTCATCTACGGGAACTTAATACAACATGGTTTCTGTCATTTAGAGCAATCTGGCAAGATTGCATCTTACCTGTTCTACGCTGCCTGCTTTGCGGTGAAGAATGCATGCTAGACATATGTCTAACACTCCCATCAGTCATGCCAACGGATATCGATACTCTGCTGGACCCGATAACGGCCCATGCTCTGTGTTGTCCCCAGAGGCTACCAATCCAGATGACGGCATTCGTTGAGATCTCACAGACGCTTCCTGCTGCTGCTGAGGTACGAGATGGATCAACACTCAGGCATACAGGTAATGGACGAGAAGATTGCTGCGGCATCCCATGCTGAAGGCGATGCTTCACATCTCTGTGCAGTTAACCTTCTAAACGATGTGTTCCAACTATCACCGACATCGGTAGACGATCTTTTGTCTACAAGAGTAGATGATTTCATGTTTTCACCAGACCCATACACTGACTTTGATTCGGCTCACAGTGTACCAGGAAGGCAATGAATCTGGCCTCCATATTTTCAAAACAGAACTTGGAACTCTTCCTAAAATTGATTTTTTTCTAAATTTGAAAATACATGGCAAATCAATCTGCTTACAGTAGAAATATTCATATAGAACGGACTTCTTTGAATACTTCCAGGGACACATTGTCACCTTATTTACCACAATTTCATTTAGTACCATGTTATTAAATGGCTTTGATTTTTTGAATACTTGTCAACCATCTCGTCATATGTATATATTTCTATTCATTCCTATTGCATTTATTTCCAATATATGCTTAGAACGAAAAAGTGGAGTGGGTGTTGTATTACGCTTTAGGTGTCCATATATAGGTTTTCATGAAGCATGTCCTTATATAGGCACAATTCGTATTGCCCTTATATAGGCATAAGATCCCAGTCCTTATTTAGGCATTAGCCATGCTATCCAAATTTTCCCTAGCCCAGGATTATTGATTTCTCCAAGAACTCATTTACTATGCATGAACCACTATTCCTTAAGGCAGTGGTTCCCAATGTGTGTGCCGCGGCACCCCGGTGCGCTGTCAGAACTAGCCAGGGGTGCCGCAAAAAGTTGCGCAAAAATTCTATAATTGCATTACATTTCAATCATGTTTTTACCATAGCAGCCCAGTCTCCCAACAACCACACAGGGGTGCTGGTGACCGCACTTTCATCTCCTGACGATGAAGTGAAAATAAATTAAACTTAATTGTACCCCGAGACAATGACCTAACAGTGAATGTGGCCCCAGCCCACCAGCCAAATTAAAATTTAAATGATCTACATGGATAGCCTTAAGAAAAAGACTTGGGCAAAGTGGGGCGAACACTGTGACAATTAATATAGTCTGACATTTACCTGTGCCCTAAATCGTTTCAAATAACAGAAAGACTGCCATTATCGATTTTCTGTGTGTGTTTGCTCTTTATTCAAATGTATGCTCGGAGGTTTCACTTTGCATTGATAATGTTACTTTGAGTCAATTCTCAGCTGTCCCTATTTTTAACTTAACAATTGATCAAAATAATTCCGTTCTAATGATGTCACTACTTTGCAAAATATGTTATTTGACACACAGATTCCACAGGTGCGTTCCTTTCTTTTTACCATCCGTGTGACCGGGGCTATGGAGGGACACCAAAGCAGAGCAAGGAAGGAATAAGGCGACATGCTGGGCTCTGAAATCAAGAGACTCCTCTTTTTGTTACATCGCTCTCAGCGCATGTCATGCCGTTATGAGGCTTGTGAAAAAATCAGGGGTTACAGGAGATCAGCTTTTATTTGCATGCTTGTTACTTTACTTTTACCTCTTGTCTGGACTAAAAACAAGTATTGGGGAATTAAAAGGGATATGAGAGGAGAGAGGGGGCACTTTCACATCCAAGAGGGAGCATGAAGCGCCTAACACTTCCGCACCCTGTTAGAAGCTTCTGTGAATTGCTGTGTGCAACTTTATTGTGATGTGAATCTATACAAAGTGCACCCACCTTGTTTGACCTCAAAGATATATTGACAATTTAGGCCAATTTCAAATGGTCGTTATATGACAAAACTTTTACAGGAGGTGGTGACATCACAATTGCAATCATTTGTGCAATCTGTCAAATAAATGGATGATCCTCCGATTGGCTTCAGGCTCAACAAGAGCTCTATTTCTGCATCATATGTATTTTTTGTGATCTGCATCTGTAGAACGACCAGGACAGTATTCTTCCCATGGTTCTCTGCATTGGTTGACCACTTTGACTGCATCTCACCCCCCGTGCTAGGTCACCAACTGGCACTACAGGGCTAACTGAGAACAAACTGGCAGTATTTTGTGATGATTGCTTAGTTGGCATTTATCTGTCCTTCATTCATTCATATCATCATGCACTAGTCTGCAGTGTGGAGTCCCCAGAGTTCTGCTTCCCCCCACACTCCTTATTACTATCCTCACACACTCATACCTCTTCTTAAACCATTACGACTATTTCCCCATAACTGTGGTGGTGAGACTTCACTCTTGATCCACTGCCACCTGTCTGTGGTGCTTCTCCAGACTCCATGCTATCACGAGTAGTGAGAAACAACAAGTCCTGCATCCTGCTCCTGGGGTTGGTATCTCAGACTTACAGATCTGTCTTCTGGCCTGAGTCCCTGGCCTCTCCCCCCCTCAGCCAGTGATAGAAGTCTGCAATTTGTGTATAATGTTCGATGGTGAATCTCTCCTTTGTATTTGAAATCAAAGCGGTCTCCATTAGCATCTACTAAAAGGTGTACTTTGATTCTGACACCTCTCCCAGAGTATTTTAATCACCCTCGCAGTGGTGATCTCCTAGCCTAGAAGCACCAACATCCGTGAATGCGCACACTGCCGGCACTGTTGGGCCTGCAGGCAAGAGGGAAGCCATATGATTATATTACCTTCATTGGCTTCATCCCAGTCATTTTCAGGGAGAAAAAGTTAAGTAATCCATAGGCAGGGCTTACATCCCACACCTGCTGAAAAAAGTAACATAATGGGGCGCTGCGGCCAATGGGTTCATACCTGACGTCTTCCTCTGCCCGACTTTACGTCAATGCTAACATTCCCAGGCACCTACCAGGTATAAATATACCTTCCCTTGCCCAAGCAAGTAAGAGGAGACCTCGACTTTAGAGGAGCCTGACGCACTGACAAGAGACGCTGTAATCCCTGCTCACAGAGAATCAAGCTTTCAGTGTTCTAACTCCCTTCACGGGGTGTTAGAGTTCGAGACCCGGAAAGAGATTCCCACCTCTCTCATTCTCAAGGTATGGAGCTGACTTGAACCTAGAGGGACTCTTGGCATACTATACTAAACTATAGAATAATATCGTATAGAATACAGCACCTATTTCTTACATAGTACTACACTTAGGTTAGGTACACTGGGGTAGCACTAGTTAGAGAAGCATCTTATGAGTTCTCGCATTTTTAGCCTATGTTATTTATGTATATGAATATATGTGTCATAGCTAAAAGATAATGCTAGCGCAGTATTATTTCTTTCTACTGCTTACGCTGTACATAATATATCTTGCATACTGTCTTGTGATTATAACCGCTCATATCTCTTACACGAGAAACAAGACTGTTCAATAAATCCTTTTATTGAAACTCCCGTCTATTCTTTCTGTGTACACTCTGAAGAAACTAAGCATGCAGGATTAGCTGAGTGAAACTGTTATCTGTTGTTTCCAGGATTGTGAGAGTGTTCCGATTCTAAAGGGAAACAAAGTTGTCATGTTTATGCGGTTGCCAGAAACTACTCCCTTCTTGTTTACAAGGAGTTTCTAGTGGCCTTTGAGTTAGCTGGTATAAATTAATTAAGTTTAATATACTCAATAGGGGCATACTGACCTCAGTCCTATGCCAAATCTATAGGTTATATTATTCCAATGCACAGAGCCTATTAGGGAAATAGGAACTACACTACAATATACTACTGGTTATGCTTAGTAAAGTTAAAATAGATACTTTGTTATTGCCTGTGTTATGTCATGAGTTCAGCAAGAGATGCTTTGGTGATGTGTATTCGGGTGATTAATAATTGGAAGTTCTTTAAGTGAGCTGGTACTGTCAGGTGCTGAGTAACTGTGCTTCTTTATTTTGAGAAGCAGAGTACCTGCACTTTTTAACAGAAGAGCAATACTTTTAATCGGAGAGTACCGGCACTTCTAAGAAGCAAGTATGTACTCTGATGTAGGGTGCCTGCACTTCTATTTTTCCATTTCAAGCATTGATAATGGGGCTTTGTGTGAGAGAAGGTTCTGGAATATGCTGGGTTAATTTCATAGCTGCCCAAAAATATATTTCATCACCAAATATGTTTGACCGCAATATGGTATACAAATGAGTTCTGTTTTTAGGTTTTATGGAACAACAGGTCAGCCCAATTGACTCTTTACTAAATCGATTCAAAAGGTTTTCTGATCAGCTCACTAAACACAAACATCAACATCAGAATATAATTTAATGTGATATTTATCTATATATATATATATATATATATTATCGACTGGCGGTCGCCAGTAGATAGTTATAGTTAGGATCGTGTTTCCATAGGAAATCCGCAACATTCTATTTGGAATAACTTTGGCGCCGATTGACAAATCCTCGCGAAATTTTCAAAATAGGTGGGGCGCTCCGCTCCGCTCCGCTCCTTCTCTGAAAGTCTCGGGGGGATTCGTCAAGCAGGGGCTGAGAAAAAGGGGGGGTCCCAAAACGCGTTTTCCCCATGCATTTTTCCATAGGACCTTTAGTCCAAGCTACAGCCCGAACGGCTGAACAGAATTACTTGAAATTTGGCAGAGAGGTAGTCCTCAGGTCAGGGATGTACCTTTTGCAGGTCTGGTGTAAATCTGTTCAGTATTTCCTGAGAAAATAGCATTTAAATCAATATATATATCTATAAGCGCGCTCCGTGCGCGTACGGTAAGCTTACCGTACGCGCACGCTGCCGTGCACGAGCTTAATTCTGATTGGTGGTTACATGACTGTAAACATTCGAATCAGTCGAAATCAGGAAGTGTCGGCTGCCATTTAGTCTCTCGCAGTCTGAGGGGGTGAAAAACAAAGGTGGAGAACGTGAAAAGGGGGCAGGGTGGACAGTTCCTGACCCCCTAGCCTTTGTCAGGGGGTCCCAGAAGGACCCCCAAGGGCCAAAATCTCCGTTAATTTTTTTGCGAAAAATCGCGGAGTACGCGTAGCGTGCGCGTACGGTAGAAATGGAAAAATTCAGCGAACTGCGTAACGTGGGCGCACGGATGCCCGCGCATGCGCCTTTCTCGCGAGAAATGCGCATGCGCGGGCATCCCCGCATGCGCATTTGTAAAAAGAAGTTGCCGTCAACGAGGAAGAGGGAGCCCCGGGACGCCGCACTGCAGGTAAGGCATTTTATCTTATTTTTAACATAGTTTGACTTATTTCAAAATGAGGGCGGGCGGGAGGCGGGCGGCGAGTAGTGGGGCTACGCGGAGCGTGCGAGTGTGCGTAGATTTGGCCACACTACGCGATGCTCCACGTAGCCCCACTACGCCCTCTATGCCCAGGGTTAGTCAAAACTATCCCAAAAGGGCTAAAACAACAATATAATCTACAAACTCAATTCACTGGTATGTATATAACTTTTCAATTATTCAAAACATGTACATTAGAAAAGAAGATGTAAATGGGAGTTTTATTTTTCAAAAAGTGATATGAAAAAATATATGAGAGAACAGTATCTATCACGGGGTATGTTTTAAAGATTTTAGTACAAACTGTTTTGGGAAGTAAGAGGAAAATGAATTAGTGGCTCATTATTATATCACTGTGCATTGTATAGAAAAATAGCAGATAGTATTGTTGAAAGTTACAATGAGAAATACATTTAAAGCTAAGAATGAGCAGAATAGATACATCAATGTTATTTGCATTCTGGCGGTTGTAGTACTTTTAGTAGTACTTTTAGTCGCATTATTAAACAAGATTGGTGTAGTCACAAATATAAGATAAGATGTTCTGTGTCTGTATATGTATTATAAAGTAGTAATACATTAGGAAGGGTTTGTCAATGTGGTTTTTACTTATATGACCAGTTTGCATATGCTTGGATGGTGAGACATGTTTTTTGTATTATGGAATCACATATATGTTTACATGGTAATCTATGTTCTTTAAGGCTAATGAACATTTTATGTAGGTGTTGAGGCTGGTTGTTGAGGCTGGTGCATTTCTTTAAACATAAACTGTTTAAAATTGAGAACAGTTTATAGTGCGGAATGTCTGTTGAGAGTTTTTGTGCTACCTTCATTTGTCATATAACTTTTCTTTGAGAAATGCTTAATATATGTTTTAAAAACACAAAATAAATTTGAGAAATGATGTAAGTATGCCATTAAGGAAAGGTTTTGTGCCTTTGAAAAGATGAGATTTGTTAAGTTTTCAGATTTAGAAACTTACTGATGCATGTGCATGCTGAGTAATAGAGCAATGTATGCTTGTTTGTGAGGCATGTATCCAATTTTATATGAAGTGTGATATCTAGACGTTTGAGACACATGGGTCTTTAGAAAAGATAGATACACTAAAACAGACAGTTTGATACTGACAGAAGGAGTTAACCAATGAGTTACAGATATAGTCACAACTGTCATGAATCTAAGAGCACTGGAGATACTTTACAGTCACCCCAGCTTTACACAGGCACTTATCTAATCACTCACGTACAATGTACGCAGTATTCCATCACCCAGGCACTACACATGCACTCTTCCAATCATGAAGGCTCTAATTATGTACTCATTGAACTACATAGGAAACACCTATGCATTTATCCAATCACCCAGATAGTAGCAATATAATCATGTTTATGCACAGGCACTAATTATGCAAATATGGAACCACTGACGTAGTTTCTACATACTCAGGGAATCATGCAGGCACTACCTATATTCTGAGGGAATACCTAGGCGCTATCTATGCACTCATCCAATCATCCAGGGAGTATTGTTGTTCTCATCCAGAAACACACGTATGTATATGTTTTAGTGAGGAATATGTACAGTTTTAGAACCATCTGGTGAATTATATATGTAACCTGTCACATTGCTTGCACCCCTCCTGGGCCATTTTTGGCCCTGGAGACCCCATTCCCCAGGGCCAGGCTGTGTCTTTTACTTTTAAAAAAATTGGTTCAAGGGAGGGGGGCCGTGTTGCCCCCTCCTCAGCCTAATTTTGGCCCCGGGAACACCATCCCCCTGGGCCCTGCCATTCCTTAAATAAATAGAAGGGGGGCACAGTGGCTCACCTCCCGGGCCATTTTCGGCCCCGGGGACCCCATCCTCTGGGGCATGGCCATCTCCTGCGGGAGCCAATATGGCTTTTTACCCCTGGAGACCTGCTAAGATGCAGCTAGAGATAAAAAGCAAAGTGCCACACTTTGAACAAATGGCCCCCTGCATTTTAGTGAATTAGCCCCGGGTAGGTGGCGGTCTCTGAGGCTGCATGGGGGTTTGAGGCCCCCATGCATTTTAATTCAAAATAACCCCGGGGAGGTGGATTTTCCACGGGGCTGTGGGAGGCGGCGTGGCCCTCGCACTTCAAAGTATTAGCTCTGGGGAGGTTGAGGTCCCCGGGGCTGTATGGGCCCATGCGGGCCCCCACATTTTAATTAGGTATTGCTCCCAGGACCAGGCCCACCCGGGGACCTAAAGGAAATGAAACGCGGGAGCCCCCACTTCATTTTTGTTGTTACTTTTCTGCCGGATTCATGTATCCACTATCCACAGCGAACCCTGCCAAAAATGTTTTTTAAAAATGCTTTTATTTGGCACTGGGGGTCCCAGTGGGACCCCTGTACATGCCTAGGGAGTTAGGGAGTTTCTACCCTGCCCCCGTTTCTTGTTTTTTAAACTTTTTTCTTGTGACTGGGTTCAACTGAGTCACAAGATGGCTGCCAACGTTTCCTGTTTTGAAGTGTTGGCAGCCAATCAGATCTTAAGCACGAAATTGGGAGGGTTCGCGGATCCACCGCGGCCACAGTTGTAAATCTGAGAAATCTTTAAATTTCTCAGGAACTACTGAACGGAGTTACACCATGTAACAAAAAGAGTGCTTTCTGCACCAAATTTGGTGTAATTCCTTTCAGCAGTTCGGGCTGTAGCCGTCTCTAAAGTTTCCTATAGAAATTGACATTGAGAAAAAGCGTTTTTGGACCGTCCCTTTTTCTCAGCCCCCACTTGATGTCACTGACCATGTCATGAATGATGTAATATGTGACATCATCAGCAGTGGATTGTGGGCGTGCAAGATGTAGTTAGTACAACTAACTATATCGGAGGAATTTCAATGGTTTTGTTCGAGTGAAATGTCCAGCTAACTATAACACCCCTAAAACATATGTTTTTTTCAGTGAATTTCTAAGGTTTTTTAAATGCTAATTCCTAACTATATCAGGCCTGAAACCTATGGTTTTTTCAGTGAATTTCAAAGTTTTTTTAAATGCTAATTCCTAACTATATCAGGCCTGAAACCTATGGTTTTTTCAGTGAATTTCAAAGGTTTTTTAAATGCTAATTCCTAACTATATCAGGCCTGAAACCTATGGTTTTTTCAGTGAATTTCAAAGGTTTTGTAAATGACAATTTTTAATGTATTAATTGTTATACTGATTTTTTTGATACTGATTTACTACATTTTTTAAACTATTTATTTTTAGATATTTTATTTTTTTAATTACATTATAATTACATTATACATTAGAATACAAAATATACTTTCTCAGAATGAATTACTTTAGTTTAAATACTTTGCAAATAGGCAATAGACTTTTAAGTACAATAGTTACAGTTGTTGCAATGGGCAACACAATTTCAAACACAATGCAACATTGAGCTCAATGTGAATTTCTAGTCAACTGCAATTAGTTACTTTATGGATTACTTTTCTAACCACAGGACTGGATCCTAGATTCAGTCCTTGGACATCTCCTGTAAACAGTTGAGTAAAAGCATTTTGGTTACAGTAGTGATTTTAAAGGAATATTATTGTATTTTAAAAGTTGACACAGAAATTTTTCACATAGAATCACCAATGTAATCTTATGGCAGAAAATTCACTTAGCAGGTAAGTAATGTTATCCTTACTTTTTCTTACTCAGTGGTGGATCCTGGATCCAGCACTGGTGAATCTCCTGTAAACAGTTGAAAGAATGTGTTTAAGTCATACAGACGATTTTTTAGGAATATTTTTAGTTTGTGAAAATAGACACTTTGAAACTTTTCTGCTGAAAACCACACAATGGACTCCTATGGAAGGAAATACAAGTTACTGGTAAGTACGCTTAGAATTACTTTTCAGGGTCAGTGCTGGGCTAAAAGATGCAGCACTGGGTGCTCTTCTGATAACAGGTGAGTAAATCGGAATTCGTAGTTCGGCTGATTTTAGAGGAATATTTGTACGTTTCAAAAATCGACAATTAGAAACTTTTCTGGTGTAAACCACACAATGGATTCCTATGGCAGGAAATACAAGTTACTGGTAAGTACGCTTAGAGTTACATTTCAGGGTCAGTGCTGGGCTAAAAGATGCAGCACTGGGTTCTCTCCTGATAACAGGTGAGTAAATCGGAATTCGTAGTTCGGCTGATTTTAGAGTAATATTTGCACAATGGTGAAGGCAGGGGGCGGTGCCTGAGGTGGCATGTGTGCAAACACGCCATGTGGTGCGTTTGAAGTTGGGGAATTAATTCCACTTCAATCCTGAGGTCCCCTGGGGGCCAACTAGTCCGCCATGTACCTCCAGTATGCGCCAGGGAGCTGGGTTGCAGAGAGGTGTTAAGAGGCCACGTCCCTTTTTAAACACTCTGCAACGCAGCTCCGTTGCTCTTACTGGAGGTACCTGGTGGGCTAGTTGGCCCAAAGGGGACCTCAGGATTGAAGAAGAATTAATTCCGGAACTTAAAACGCGCCACAGGGCGTGTTTGCACACATATCACCTCAGGCCCTGCCCCCTACCTTCACCATTGTGCAAACGCACCCCGTGGCGCGTTTTAAGTTGGGGGATTAAGTCCCTTTGAATCCTGAGGGTCCCTGGGGTCCAGCTAGTTGGCCCCCAGGGACCCCCAGTATTGTAGGGGAATTAATTCCCCAATGTAAAACGCGCCACAGAGTGTGCTTGTGAGGGGGCGGGGCCTAGGGACGATTGCGTCTTTTTTTTTTCAAAGGGGGGCTGTGTGGCCCCCCTTCCTTTTATGTTTTTGTGGCCCTGGGAACCACATTCTCCAGGGCCTCACCCCCAAATTAAATTTTTTTTAAAATGTTTACGGGAAGGGGCCAATTCCGGGCCCCGGGGACCCCATCCTCCGGGGCATGGCCAACTTTTAAAACATTTTATGAAGGGGGGCTGCATAGCCCCCGTCCTCTGGCCACTTGAGGCCCCGGGGACCCCATCCCCCCCCGGGCCGGCCATCAATTTCTTTCTTTTTTTTATCCTTAATGGGGAGGGTGGCCGCGTGGCCCCCCTCCCGGACCACTTATGGCCCCGGGGACCCCATCCCCCGGGGCCTGGCTCTCATTGGGGACCGTGGGGGGTCCCCAATCCCCCATGGTCCCAGCCGGCTCCCTGCCTCCTGCGGGAGCCGGCATTGCTTTTCCACATGCGGAGCAGCTAACATGCTGCTCCCCATGTGGAAAAGCAATCTGCTTTGCTTCATTGAAGCGAGAGCAGGTTTCCCTGCTCTTGCTTTAATGAAGCAAAGCAGTTTGAAATGACAGGGTGGGAGCCGCAAGGCTCCCGCCCTGTCATTGCAAACTACAGTGTCCCGAGGGTGGGCACCCCGTGACACTGCAGGAGCCGGCCCTTGGGGGTGGCGGTCCCCAGGGCCTATACAAGGCTCCAGGAGGTTGGCCGCGCGGCCCCCTCCCGCATTTTGAAGTTGCCCCAGGGGTGACGGTCCCTGTGGCTGCGGGGACCCGAGAGCCCCCCACACCAAATCTTTTCAAGCCCCGGGGGGTGGCAGTCCCCGGGGCTGAGGGGCCTGAGAGCCCCCCACCCATTTTAAAGAAGCCCCAGGGGGTGGCGGTCCCCGGGTCTGCAGGTGGGCCGTGAGCCCCCGCCTATATTATGTTAGAGCCCCAGGGGGTGGCGGTCCCCGGGACAGTGTGGGGGGGATTTGGCACCCCCTGGGGGCAAATTAGCATATTTAGCGCAGGACCCCGCATAGAATTTTTTTTCCTGTCGGCAGGATGTGCGCATCCAGCGCGCATCCTCCCGTTTAAAAAAAAAAAAAAATTGGGCCTTGGGGGTCCTTGTGAGACCCCCTGAGCAGGCCTAGGGGGTCAGGGTGTTTCTACCCAGCCCCCTTTTCGCGTTTTGCACAGTTTTTTGGGGGTTTCTTGTGCCTCGGTTCTACCGAGGCACAAGATGGCTGCCAACACTTCCTGATTCAGAGTGTTGGCAGCCAATTACAATTCAGCTCGTGATCGGGAGGGTGCGCGGATCCTTCGAAGCCATAGATATATATGAACTTTTAACTGTAATTTTCTCTGGAACTACTGAACGGATTTACACCATTTAAGCAAAAGGCATGATTCTGAACTAAGGACTACCTCTTTGCCAAATTTGGTGTAATTCCGTTCAGCAGTTCGAGCTGTAGCTGCGGCTAAAGGTCCTATGGGAAATTCCATGGGGAAAACACGTATTGGGACCCCCTTTTTTCTCGGCCCCCGCTTGACGAATCACCGTGAAACTTTCAGGATAGGAGCGGACCGGAGCTGGACAAAAGTTTTGAAAATTTCGCGAAGATTCATCAATCGGCGCCAAAGGTATTCCAAATAGAATGTTGCGGATTTCCTATGGAAAATAGGTCCTAACTATATCTACCTACTGGCGACCACCAGTAGGTAATATAAATATATGAACCTACCACCTACTCCATCAGAAGAAGGTACGGACATCAGGTTGTCAGTATACGACTTCTTTTTAATAGAACAGGTCACCCTCGACCCCGAGACACAAGAGACGCGTTTCGGCTTCTATGAAGCCTTTGTCAATCTCATATATATATATATATATATATATATATATATATATATATATATATATATATATATATATATATATATGAAGAAACCACACTCCTGATTCACCTCATGTGCGGCGAGAAAGACAGGTATGGACCACAGCGTGTTCGTTGCAGTGAATAACAGTGCTTTATTGCAGTAAATTCAAATCAGCATCCCATAGTTCAAATACAAGTGTCCAGCCTGATGCGTTTCGACCGCTTTTCCATGATGCGCTGGACCAATTTTGTCGTAATTATTGTGAACACATCCATGATTAATCACGCCCCTGAGCAATGACCATAGTAAAAAGACTTGATATTAACATGGGCAATCCTCAATAATGCAGATGTAAATTCAAAAATTCTGTGCTTAAAAAGATACACGTAATTCCACGACTGATAACTGTATAATAAAGAAACTGTAAAAGACAGGTTAAAAGCATGTAATAAATACTGAAAAGTTTCTGCAGAATCAAACAAAAATAGTATACATGACCCATCCCGAATAAAATTGTCGTTGAGCATATTAGAGGGTCCCTTGATGTATACAAGTATTAAATTAACTATTGTTACATGCTCTCCAATAAGTGCCTAAACCTAAAGTGCAAGTGCATAAAAGTGAAAAATCGCTGGAATGTGCAAAACTATTATCATGTAAATAATAACATTGGCCGTAAACTCAGCATTACGCCCTAGTCAAATACAAATAAAGTGCAAGTGCACAGTAAACCTATGACTAGTGCAAATTTGGCAGTGTAAACTAGTTCAATATCAGTTATCAACAATGATGGAGGTACAAATCAGGGGCAAAGCAAAATTCAAATAAATTCAACATATCTCTCCAGATAAACAGTTCAAGAGGGGAATGATAAATCTCAAGTAATAGGATTAACGTCAGAGCAAGAATCACATTCAAAATCACATTTAAAGGGACGCCAGATATACAGTACATAAAACATTCATGAATAATTCATAAAAAATCTTCATAAATAATTGGGCAGGTCCTCCCCTGTGTTAGGACCATTAGGCATCTTGGTGTCCAATAACAAAATAAAATGAGATTCGAGCTGGCGCAGTAGTTTCTCTCTATTACCCCCACAAACTGACTTAGGTACAGACCCAATTACAAAGTAACTCAAATCATTAAGGTTATTGTCATGGACATGCTTAAAGTGACGAGCCACTGAATAATTGGGGTCAGAGTTTACCACCGCACGCAGGTGTTGGAGAATTCTATTAAAAACCTGAAGTTTTGTGCTGCCACCGTATTTGAGTTGGCAAGTACATTCCAATACATATATCTTATCTTATCTTATTGTTTTGGTAAAGCGCTACAGCTGCCCCGGCAATGAGGCGTCCCGGCGCTGGAACCCAGATCAGATCCTAAGCGTGGAGAGTCCATGGACAGAGGAAGGGTTACAGGCAAGGGAATAGAAAAGTTTTCACTGCTTTCCGGAAAGCTGATAAGTTGTCTATCGAGCGAATATGATGTGGTAGTTCATTCCACATCTTGGCTCCCAGGAACCTAAAGGAGCGGCCGCCCATGCGGCAGAGTTTTATGCGTGGGACGCATAGAAGGTTTTGGTTGGAAGATCTTAGGTTCTGTGACGGCGCGTAGGGAGTGAGAAGGGGTTGAAGCAGAGGGGGGGTATTGAGTTTGAGGATTTTGAAGGTCATAATGAGGGTCTTGAACTTGATTCTGGAGTCAACAGGGAGCCAGTGCAGTTTTCTGATGGTCGCTCTGGCTGAGCATCTGCGGGGAAGGCCGACCAAAGTTCTAGCCGCAGAGTTCTGCACGCGTTGGAGTCGTGCTAACTCACATTTGTTGGCACCAAGAAGGAGCACATTGGCATAGTCTAGACGCGAGAGGATGGTGGCTTGGATGATGAGTTGGCGGGTCTTTGCGTCGAAGAAGCCTAGTATGTGGCTGAGGCTTCTCAGTAGGCCAATGCAGGTGCCGGCAACTTTTTTGGTGTGGTCTCGAAAGTTGAGTGAGTCGTCCATCCAGACACCCAAGTTTTTCACTAGGGTTTTGGGGGGAGGGATGGTACCAAGGGAGGACGGCCACCAGTGCTCATTCCAAAGGCTGGTGTTTTTGCCAAGGAGAAGCACCTCTGTTTTTCCGCCATTAAGTTGTAAACAGTTCGTTGTCATCCATTGGGCGACCGCAGAGAGTCCGTTTTTGAAATTAGAGGAAAAGTTGGAAGGACCATCTGAGAGAGCGATGGCCAGTTGTGTATCGTCAGCATACGATACTAATGTCAAGCCCCATTCTTTGGCCACTGCCGCCAGAGGCTGAACATAAAGATTAAAAAGAGAGGGGCTTAACGCAGAGCCCTGCGGGACTCCCTGTTCAATAGGGTGGGGTTTAGATAGAAAGGGGGGGGCAGAGACTCGAAAAGACCTGTTCTCGAGAAAGGATCTGAACCACTCCAAGGCATGACCAGTTACTCCAAAAGTCTCCAGACGTTTAAGAAGGATGACATGGGATACCGTGTCAAATGCCGCGCTGAGATCCAGAAGGATCAGCGCAGCACTTTGACCGGCATCTAAGATCGTGCGGAGGTGCTCTGTGGTGGCTAAGAGAGCAGACTCAGTGCTATGGCCTGGTCTGAACCCATTTTGTGATGGGTCCAGAATGTTGTTTTTGACCATATGCTGGGATAGAGTGCTGTTGACATGCGCTTCAGCGAGTTTGGATAGCCATGGGAGCAGGGAGATTGGACGAAAATTCTCCGGTTTAGATGGATCTAGGGTGGGTTTCTTGATGATAGGCGAAACCCACGCTTGCTTCCAGGCAGAAGGTACACACGCTGAAGTGAAGGAGAGGTTCAGGATGGCGGTTAATGCTGGTAGGAAGAAGTTGAGTGACTCTAGGAATTGAGCCGGGCGCATGGGGTCTGCGGGGGAGCCAGATTTGACTTTATTGCATAGTCTGATGAGGATGTCTTTGGAGATTTCTGGGATGTAGGTCAAGGTCGAGTAGCTAGGAGAAACAGAAGGATTGCTGATAGTACTAGGGGCGTGCTGGGGGAAGGAGGTGTAGATTTTCCGTACCTTGTCAACGAAGAACCTGGCAAGTTCTTCGCATTGTTGCTCGGAGGAAATAGTAGGGAGGGGTGTTTTGTTGCTCTGCAGTTCTTGTACAAGTTTGAAGATTTCTTTAGCGGGGGTGGGACTAGATTCGATTTTGTCGGCGTAGAAAGCGGTCCGTGCAGCACGGATGGCTTTGTGATAAGTTTTCTGTAACAGAAGGTATTTAGCTTTATCTTCTTTGTTATATTCCCTACGCCAGAAGCGTTCTGCCTTTTTGCACTCTTTCCGTAGATTTTTGAGTGTGTCGTTGTACCAGGGGTTGGATGGAGAGTTACGACCTTTTGTCCATTTTGCTGGGATGAGACTGTCTAGTCCGCCCGTAATCCACTCATGAAACGTGCTGTAGTTAGCGTTGATGTCAGAGTTGTTGTCAAGGTAGAAATCCCCTAGGGTCTTGTGAAAGTCCTCTTGAGACAGTTTATGCCATGGTCTTTTTAGGCGGCTGGTCGATGCCGTATTGAGCCTGCTTTTATTGACCGGAATGGCCAGTTTAATAAGGGAGTGATCTGTCCATCCCATAGGAAGGGGTGGCTCTGAGGTGAGTTCTTCTAAGTTTGAAAACACTGGGTCTAGGATGTGGCCAGCTAGGTGAGTTGGAGTGGAGATGAGGGGGTTGAGTTGCAGTGCGGAGAGGTCTGCAAGGAGTGTTTTGATCGTAGGGTCATTAAATAGATCAAAATGAAGATTAAGGTCTCCCAGAATGGTAAAATTGGGGCTTTTGGTTATTAGAGAGGTTGTTGACTCAAGGAGGGCCTCAATGAATTTTGAAGAGGGGCCAGGTGGGCGGTAGATGTAGAGACCCGACACGGTGAAGTTAGGATTTATGATGATTTTGAAGTGGGCGCTTTCGGAGTCTGACAGATCTCCCTTGACAAAAGAACAGGAGAGCGTTTTTTTGTAGATTATAGCGAGACCGCCTCCTCTTCCCTCTCTGTTGATGGCCGACATCAAATAGTCGTCTGATAGCGTAAGGTTGGGAATGGTGGAGGTGCCATCGCGAAGCCATGTTTCACAGAGGAAGAGGATATCTGGATTTTCATCCAGGATTAGGGTATTAACCTCAAGGTGATGTTTGGCTAGTGATCTTACATTGAGGTGAAGTATCGTGATGGAGGTGGTTTTGTCCGGACCTAAGAACTGTCGAATGGCGTGGGGTTTAGTAGTGGAGAAATTGCAGGTTTGGCATTGTAGGCAGGTGAAGCCGGGCTTACCTGTAATGTTAGCGCAAGTTCTTCCGGGGTTCCAGCTATGAAGTGTCTCACTATCGTAGGCAAGGGGCGGTGACGGAAAAAGGCCAGGGGGTCTGGCGAGAGGCGATGACTTGGCGATGATGGGCGCAGACGTGCTTGCTTTGAACTCTTGGGTGTTCCTCCCAAATTTGCAGGCTCTGCATGTAGTACACTTAAAAAACCTGTCCTTGGCGACAACCAGCTATTAGAAACAACCATCTCAGGACTGTTTTTTGACCAGCGCATCCCTTATTGACGGAGCACGTCTGAACGTGAGAGTAGGAATACTAGCCACTATCTGTGACAATGTCAGGTCTTATAGAATTATCGGCCAATGTTTGTAAATAATCTTCCTTACCTGTCTGTCCTGGCAGCTGTATGAAGTTACGAATCTGACAGAATCCAAAGTATTGTATAACTGACCAGAGGATGCCGAAGTTGCTTTAGTAGATGCAGTTTGGCCCTGTAGGAATTCCTCCCTATTGTGACTGTTAGCCCTAACTAAGGCTTCTTTTAACTAGCTAAGAATCTCTGGAGAGCGTCAGCCTGACATAGATTAAGGTCTACTTCAGAGCTGCAAATCCTCCTAATTCGCTGAAATTCTCCATATGGAATGCTACGAATTAGATGGTGGGGGTGGGCACTACTGGCATGTAAAATAGAATTGCTCGCAGTGCTCTTTCTGTGAAGTTTGGTTTGAATGGTGTTATCATTAATATACAACTCAACATCTAAGAATTGTACACAGTTACTGCTGATGTGTGCCGTAAATATCAAATTTTAATTATTATCATTGATATCATTGATATCATTGACAAATTGGTGTGCAGAATCCTCAGACCCCTTCCATATGATGCACACATCATCTATATATCTCCACCAATGGAGGACATGTGAGTCATACATAGCCTTATGGGCAACCCTGAGGACATGCTTCTCCCACCAGCCAATGCGGCCCCCCTCCCTTTAAAATAAAATATAAGGATCATGCCCCGTGGGAAAGAGTCTCCAGGAACCAAAATGGTCATGGGAAGGGGGGTCATAAAGCTGCAGCTCGCGGGAGGCCCTGCCCCCTTTCTCCCCTTCTCTCCTAAACCATTGAAATTCAGCAGTTATAGTTACCTGAGCTAACTATAACTTCTGCCTCCACAATCCACTGCTTATTATCTCACATAATACATCACTCATGACATGTCAGGGACATCACTCATGACATTCAGATGATGTCTCAAACAACATCACTGATGATATCACTGATGACATCATCCACAAGACCACTGACGCATCCACTCAGACACCCACACAACCACTCATGCACCCACTCACACACCCATAGCCCTGTTCACACACACCCTCACTCATCCATAGACCCACTCACACACCCAGTCACTCACCCATACAACCACTCACACACCCAATCATACAGCACATACACACCCATACACCTACTGACACATGCAGATACTCCTCCAGACAGGCACTCAAACATGCACTCACTAACCTGTAGAGCTACTGTCTTACCCATTCACTCATCCATACAGTCATTCAGGCATTCACTCACTCACCTGCACAGTCACACACCCAATCTCATACCCTTAAAACCACTCACACACCCTCTTGCAAACACATGCAATGAATCACACACCCACTCACAAACCCACTCACAAACCCACACAACCACTCACACACCTACTTAACCACTGACACATCCACTCATACATCCTTACAACCACTCACACACCCACACAACCACTTACATACCCATTAAGATTACCATGCAGGCACTCGTATACCTACTCACTCACCTATACAGCCATTCACACAGATTCTCACTCTCCAAAACAGCCACTGACACACCCACTTGGTTAACCAAACTCCCACTCAAACAGCTACCCACTCACCCATACACCCACTTACACACCCAGACCCTCACTAATACAGTCACTCACACAGCCACTTAGTCACCCATACAGCCATTAACACACCTACTCACACACCCAAACAGCCACTTCACAGAGTGACTCACTCACCCATACAGCCACTCACACACACACTCACTCAGTCACCAATACATCCACTCACATAGCCACTCACTCATAAAGGCAGTCATACAGCCACTCACTCACCCATAAAGCCACTCGCACACACACACTCACTCACCAGTAGAACTACTCACACACCTACATACACACAGATACACACAGTCACACAGCCACTCTCATAAAATATGCTTTTTTTCTGAGTTTTATATAGCGCAAAATTGACCCCACGGTATTCACGAGCACCGGTTGCTTTACACAAGGACACGTTCCTTTTTGTTAGGCACAGGGACATTAAGTGATTTGCCCAGAATCACAAGATGTTGAGCGTTGTTGCCAAGACTCGAACCGGGTTCCCCAGAATTGAGGTTGACCACCCTAGCAGTTAGGCCACATCCTCTCCCCGATGCTTGAAATAGTGCCACTCATTACTAGTACTCAAAGTATACTAATCTAAATATTTGTAGTGCCTTAGTATATCTGTTTAACATTCAAAAACATTTACAAAACACTTTCACTCACTGGATGATGTGATGTCATCAATGATGTCAGTGTATCAGGGGGAGAGGGGGGGTCTAGGAGCTAATTATGGTGCAGTACCCCTGCTCCCTGTGTTAGTCTCAATTCAAACGGGGGTAACTGTTCCAGGGTTGGGCGCAACAGTCACCCACAACAAAGAAAAAGAAGAGAAATCAAACAATAAGTGCCTAGGTCTGCACTCCGCAGGCTAGAGGCAAGCGCAAGTCTTGTCTCTTGATGCCCTCACACACCTTGAAGGATGTCTTGCTTCATCATCGGGCGATTGCTCCTCGTCGGACCGGCGCTGCAATGCCCTACGGGTCCCCCGAAGGGTAGCTTTGGCAGAGATCTTTTTTGGTACTGCCTTATGATGACTGAGGGTGTGAGATAAAGGGTTCTGAGAGAACAAATGGGTGAGTGAGTGAATGACAAAACTAGCTAAGGATACCAGGGTAAATTTAGTTTAATATGCAGGATCCCTTGCCAGGTTAAAAATAGGATGTGTGTTATTGATGGGGTGTAATGTGCCCCAGTACCTATTAGGTCAAAATGTTTTGCACCATCTAAGTGGTCAAAACAATCCATGGTGTTTCTTCAGGACCATTGAAGTGAGTTAAAAGTGGGTCAGAAAAGACCGTGAGTGGGTCAAGAACCCTGCTCAAAATGAGCGGACCACTCTTGTGAACAACTGCAAGGTGGCTACTGCTCTACTGATTGGCCGCTCCTGTTCCAACCTAGGAATTTAAGAAGAGAACATTTGGAAAACAAAAGCACACAGTGGTCGTCAATATAATCCTCCCTGTGGGCAGACAGTAGAGCGCATTACATATCTGAATTGTTTTCATTAAAAGAAAGCACACTGATCAACAAACGAGACAGACAACATACTTTAGCGACCAACTCCAGAATGGGATAAATTCGTAGTACTACCCCATCACTGGTGCGTACGTCAGTGGGTAGAGTAAATTCTGATCATGGTGGTGGCATAACGGAACACTGTGTGGTTTAAGCCGGGCGGTAGAGGTAGAGCGCAAACTTGACTGAGAATTAAATAAAATCATCTGCTGGGTCCAGGGACTCACAATGATGGTGCAATAATGAATACACATAGATTACGACATGGCTACCATTCTAAGTGCATTAATTCGTAAAGTGTGACATAGCGGTGCAGAACTTTCAAAAGAAATTGGTATCAAGACATGCGGCAGTAGTTCTTACCTAGTCTGGGGGAATTAGTTGCTCCATAGGCTAGCACATGTAATTGCCCGCACTGTAACGGGCTGAAATGAGAAGATACATGCGGAGAGGAGACAACGTTGTCATGGCTGCTCAAAAGTAATACAATGATGTCAGGCCATGTCATGAGTGACGTAATATGTGAGGTCATAAGCAGTGTATTGTAGGGGCATAAGATATAGTTAGTTCAGGTAATTATAACTGCTGAAATTCAATGGTTTTATAAGAGTGAAATCTGAGTCTAACTATAACATCTCTGTAACCTTTGTTTTTTTCAGTGAATTGCCACGTTTTTAAATTATATTTCATAGCTATAACGTCCCTGTAACCTTGGATTTTTCAGCGAATTTCTTGGGTGTTTTAATGTTAATTCCTAACTATTACGTCGCTGTAACCTTTTTGTTTGAAGTGAATTTTTACTGTTTTTAATGTTATTTTCTAACTATAACGTCCCTGTATTCTTTGGTTTTTTTAAGTGAACTTCTAAGGATTTTTAATTTTATTTCCTAACTGTAACCTGTAACCTTTGAGAGTGTGTGTGTGCGTGGCTGTATAGGATGGTGAGTGGGTGTGTGAATGGCTGTATGGGTCTGTGAGTGTCCATGAAGCATTACGGGTCCTTTTTTAATGTGGAATTGCAGATAAAACACACTTGCTTTGCCTGTGTAAAGTCCAGTAGGTCAGGATCATTTGTGTTTTTTACAGAAGTGGAGCTTCAATTGGGGCACCTGCTATGTTTATACATGAAACTGTTGTGGTTTAATTTCTGAACAATTAAGCAGGTCCATGTGCCAACTCCCCCTGCAACAGTTCTGTCTAGCTTGCCCACAGTCTACTACTCTCTGCTGCCTGTCTACCTGCTGCCCTCTGTTTGTTTCTTGTTCTGTTTTGCCTTTTTTGCTCATTTTTCTGCCCTCTGTTTTACCTTCACTGATTGTTTTTCTACCTTCTGTTTTGCCCTCTTCTGCTAATTTTTCTACTCTCAGTTGTATCTTTCTGTTACTTTTTCCGTCCTCTGTTTTGCCTTTTCTGCTCGATTTTCTTACCTCCGTTTTGCCTTTTCTGCTAATTTTTCTGCCCTTTTCTGCTCTGTTTTCCCTTTTCTGCTTGTTTTCAGTCCTCCATTTTGCCTATTCTGCTAATTTTTTTGCCCTCTGTTTTGCCCTCTTCTGCTCTGTTTTGTGTTTTCTGCTGATTTTTCTGCCCTCCGTTTTGCCTTCACTGATTGTTTTTCTGCCCTCTGTTTTTCCCTCTACTGCTCATTTTTCTACTCTCAGTTTTATCTTTCTGTTACATTTTCTGTCCTGTGTTTTGCCTTTTCTGCTCGATTTTCTGACCTCCTTTTTACCTTTCTGAAAATTTTTCAGCCCTCTTCTGCTCTGTTTTCCCTTTTCTGCTTGTTTTCAGTACTCAATTTTGCCTTATCTGCTCATTTTTCCGCCCTCTGTTTTGCCCTCCTCTGCTCTGTTTTGCCTTTTCTGCTTGCTTTTCTGCCCTCTATTTTGCCTTTTCTGCTTGTTTTTCTACTCTCAGTTTTGCGTTTTCTGCACATTTTTCTGTCTTCTGTTCTGCCTTTCCAGCTTGTTTTCTGTTCTCTGTTTTGCCTTATCTAATTGTTTTTCTGCCCTCGGTTTTGCCCTCTTCTGCTCTGTTTTGCCTTTTCCGCTCATTTTCCTTCCCTCTCTTTTGCCTTTTACTGCTTGGTTTTCTCCCCTCTGCTTTGCCTTTTCCTGCTCATTTTTCTGCCCTCTGTTTTGCCCTCTGCTGCTCTCATATACTTTTTCAACTCGTTGTTCTACACTCTGTTTTGCCTTTTTGTCAAAAAATGTGAGGGAGCTGCGGGACCCCTTCTCCCTGGGTCGATTTTGGCCCCAGGGACCAGGCATCCTGTTCCTTGGTGCCCTGAAGCCCACCCAGGGCACCCAGTGTGCAGTGTTACGGACCGTGGGGGGAGCCTCAATGCCACCGCGATCCATGGCATTAATCAGACACACAGGGAGCTGCTAAACATGCAGTTCCCTGTGTGCAGGAGCAATCCTCTCATCCTTTTCCCTGCCCACATGACAGCAGACAGGGAAATAATTGAAAACTCTGCTTCCAGCTCCTTATTGCTGGGAGCAGAGTTAGTGTTTGCACTTGCTTGGCGGGAGCTGTCACACCTCCCGTCAAGCAAACGCAAATAGCTATCCCCTGAGGGAGGGCACCCTCGGGAGATAGCAGGAGCCGGCCCTTGGGGCAGGCAGTCCCCAGGGCCATTAATGACTCCAGGAGGGGGCTGCGCTGCACCCTTTCATCTTCAAGGACCTGCCCCGAGGAGGTGGTGGACCCCGGGGCCAGGAAAGGGCCTGGGAGGGGGAATGTGCTTCCCCCCTTCTAGCTAAAAATAAAGAAAGCCCCAGGAGGTTGTGATCCCCGGGGTGGTACATGGCTGGGTGGGAGGCCCACGGCACTCCTCCCTCTATTATATATATGGCTTCGGGGAGGTGGTGGTGCCTGGAGCCCCTTTGGTCAATGAAGGGGGTCCGCACGGCACCCTCCTGTTTTTTTCCTGAAGCCCCAGGGAAGTGGTGGTCCCCAGGGCACTTACAGCCTCAGGACTCTGTCACTATTTTGCAGCAAAAAAAAAAATTCTTATTTTTTTCCGTCCTGGCGGGGTCCCTAACACCGGAGTTAGAGGGTCAGGGTATTCCTACCATGCCCCCTTTTCTTTATTTTTAACCTTTTTTGGAGGACTTGGTTGAGTCCCAAGATGGCTGCCAACATATCCTGGTTGAAGTGATAATAGCCAATCAAATCTCTTCACAAGATTGGGAGGGTTCTCATCCCTAGTTATATGAATTTGGTTATATATATGTATATCCTGCTGGTGATAGCCGTTAGGTTTTTATAGTGAGGACCAAAGATTCTATAGGAAAAGCGTTTTTTGTTTTGCCAATACATTTGACAACGCTTGACAAATCTTCATGATATTTTCAAAAAGCTTTCCCTTCTTGGTTCAGCTGCAGTGTTGAAAGTTTTGGGGTGATCCGTCAAGGGGGACAAAGAAAAAAGGGGTCTCAGAACGCGTTTGCCCCATGTTATGTTTATGGTAATTTTTATTTTTTTTTAACAAGAATACAGCCCAAACCGCTGAAAAGAATTACACCAAATTTGGCAGAAAGGTAGATGTTGGTTAGTGGTGTAAATCTGTTGGGTAGTTTTTGAGATATTTAGGTTTAAAAAATATAGATTTCTAGGGACAAGAGTCCTTGTAGTGGACTTGCGGATCCTACTAAAATTTGATTTGCTGTCAACACTTCAACCAAAAAGTGTTGGCAGCCATCTTGGGATTCGAACTGAAGCTGAGTCTCACAAGAAAATGTAAAAAATAAAGAAAAGTGGGCAGGGTCGGAATACCCTGACCACCCCCAGATAAGGGGGGGGGGGTTCCACAGGCACCCTGCTGAGGTTTAAATGCATTTTTTATTGAATTTTGCCACAAAATATAGGTGGACCTTTGGATCCACAGCAAAATAATTTTTAAAAAGATATGCTGGCTCCCATAATCACAGGGGCAGTTTTTATAAAAATGCTGGGGTTGACCATGTGGCACCCCGCACCCTGGGGACCAGTACCTCCCCGGGGTAATCATAAGTATACTGATGCTGGGGTCTGCACGGCACCCTCACAGCCCCTGGGATCGCCACCTTCCCAGGGCTATTTGTTAAATTAGTGAAGGGGAGGCCTGTATGGCCTTCCCAGCAACTGTGGAGACAGCTCCATCCCTGGGGCTTTAAACTTAAATAATGCCGGGGCCGCACGGACCGCCCACAGCCCTGTGGACCTCCACCTCCCCAGGGCTTTATCCCAAATAAACGCAGGGGGCACAGCCCTAGGGACAACCACCTCCCAGGAGCTTTAACTTTCATTAATGGGGGGCCACACTGACCCCTCCCAGACCCAGGGTCTGGCACCTCCCCTGGGCAATTAACATAGTAATGCACGGGGGCCTGCACACCCCCTGCAGCTCCAGGGAGCACCACCTCCTCAGGACTTTAAACTTAAATTATTGTGGTTGGCTGCATAGACCCCCACAGCCCAGGGACTGCCACCTCCCTGGGGCTTTAACTTTCATTAATGGAGGACCATGCGGACCCCTCCCAGCCTCGGGGACCAGCATGTCCCCTGGGCAATAAACATAGCAATGCAGGGGGACTCGTATGGCCTCCCCACAGCCCCAGGGACTGCCACCTCCACAGGGCAATTACCAGGGCTTTAAACTTAAATAATGGCGGGGGCTGCGCAGACCCCCCACACAGTCCCTGGGACCACAACGTCCCTGGGGCTTTAACTTTCATTGATAGGGGGCCAAGCAGACCCCTCCCAACCCCGGGGACCTGCATCTTCTCAGGGCAATTAACATGGTAATGCAGGGGGACCCACACAGCCCCCCACAGCCCTGGGGACCACCAGCTCCCCGGGGCTCAAATAAGATAATGGAGGGGGGCATGCAGCCCCCCTCTTTGAGCCAAAGATGGCCCTGGGGACTGCCACTCACCAGGGACGGCTCCTGCTATGTCCTGAGACATAGCTGTTTGCTACGGCTTGGTGAAAGCTTTACCCCTCTCGCCAAGCAATAGCAAACTGTTCTCTGCTTCGAGCAAGCCAAAGCGCAAAAAATGCTCTTGCTTGCTCAAAGTGGAGCACAATTGCTTTGACGGAAAAGGAGCTCCATGCTAGCAGCTCCCTCTCTGTCAAAGCAATGCCAGCTCCCGCAGGAGGCGGGAGGCGGCAAGGACCGTGGGAGCCTTCAAGTTCCCCCCACGGTCCCCATCAGTGACAAGTGGGTGCCCTGGGTGGGACCAGGGTGCTCACACTAGAGGCTGGGCCCTGGGGAATGGGGTCCCTGGGGCCAAAATCAGCCCAGGAGAGGGGCCGCGTGGCCCTCCTCCCCTTTGTTTATATATATATCTATATATTATTATATATATTTATTTAAATAAAGCAAAGGGCCAGGTCCTGGGGGATGGGGTCCCCGAGGTAGAAATCAGCCCGCGAGGGAGGCCGCTCTGACCCCTACCCTTTAATAAAAAGAAAATAGTTTTTAAAAAAGGGCTTCTTGTTGGGGGATATTGTCCCCTTGCCTCCTGTGGGTCCTTGGAGGCCAGACACCCCTCTGTTACTTCTAGTAAGTCCCACAAAGGGATTGCTAAGGAGGCTACTACCCCTTTTTCCACCACTCTGCAAACGCACCTTCTGGTGCACTACAAGTTGGGGGATTAAGTCCCCTTGAATGCTGAGGGTCCTCGAGGGCCAACAAGTCCTCCTTTCACCTGCAGTAAGATTCAAACAGCAGGATTGCTGAGAGGACTTTAGAGGCCATAACCCCTTTTTTCACTACTCTGCAAAAGCACCTCCTATTGCACTACTGGTTGGGAAATGATGTCGCCTTGGCTCCAAAGGGTCCTTGGCGGTCAACTACCTCGCCTGTTACCTCCAGTAAGTCCCACACTGCAGGATTGCTGCGAGATCTTCGGAGGCCACACCCCCTTACTCCATTACTCTGCAAATGTGAGTCCTGCCATGCTGCTGTTTGGGGGATGAAGTCCCCTTGGATGCTGAGGGTCCTTGGGGGCCAGGAACCCATTCTGTTACCTCCAGTAAGTCCCAGGCAGCAGGTTGCTAAGAGATGGTCGGAGGCCCCACACCCTTTCTTCACCACCCTGCAAACACAACTACCAGTTAAAAAAAACATAGAAATTAGCTTAAAAAACAAAGGTTACAGGGACGTTAGAATTAGAAAATAAAATTTAACAAACCTTAGAATTTCACTGAAAAAAACAAAGGTTATAGGGATGTTATAGTTAGTAAACAGAATTTAAAAAACCTTAAAAATTAATCGTAAAACCAAAGGTTACAAGGACGTTATAGTTAGGCTGAAATTTCCCTCATACAAAAACAGTGAAATTCAGCAGTTATAGTTACCTGAGCTAACTATAACTTACGCTCTCACAATGCACTGCTTATGACCTCACATTTTACATCACTCATGACATGGTCAGTGACATCACTGATGACATCACTGATGACAGCACAAATAACATCACTCATGACATTAGTGATAACATCATGAACAGAACCACTCACACACCCACTCACACCCCATACAACCTCTCGTATGCCCATTCAGACACCCATTCACAGATCCATACCAGTGCTCACATACCCACTCACTCCTCCACAAAGGCAATCACGCACCCACTCACTCACCCATACAGCCACTCACATAAACATTCACTCACCCATACAGCCAATCATACAACCAGTCACTCACCCGTACAGTCACTCACATATCCACACACTCACCCCTAAAACTACTCACATATCCACTTATTTACCTACACAGTCACTCACACACCCACTCACTCACCCATTCATAGACCTGTACAACTGCTGACACATACACTCACTCATACAGCCACTCACACAACCGCTGCCTCACCTATACAGCCACTCACTCCTCCATAAAACCACTCACAACCCACTCACAGACCCATACAGCCACTCAAACATTTACTCACACACCCATACAACCACTCAGATAACAACATAGCCACTGACACAACCACTCACTCACCCATACAGCCACTCACACACCCATACAGCTACTAAAAGAGCTACTTACTCACCCAAACAGCCACTGACACATCCAATCACTCATTCACAAAACCACTTACATACCCATTCACACATTAATACAAACTATCATGCGCCCACTCACTCATCTATACAGCCACTCACACAAATACTTACTGTGCAAAACAGCCACTCACACACCCGCTCACATCTCATCACATTCGTCTTTATTCCATCTCCTGAAGACAGATCATAAAAGATACATACAATAAGATAGAATCATGCAATATAAGACACATATGTTAGAAAAGCTAAAAAATATTAAATAATTTACAGTGTGTAAAGTGACAGTGCATACATTTTGCCACTCACCCATATATTTATTCACACACTCACTCACTTACCCGTTAGAACTATTCACAGAGCCACTCAGTCCCCTGTACAGCCCCTCACATACAATATTCCACCCATAGAGCCCCTCACAAAGCCACCACAGTCACTGATACAGCCACTCACACACACACACACACGTTTAGCCACTCACACAGTCACTAACACATTGATACAGACAGTCACAGTGCCACTCAGATGACATATATTAGGAACCGTATCTCTCATTAGTAGTACAAAAAGAACGGTAATTTAAATTATGCAGTAGCCTAGTATATATCTTTAACTCTCAGAAACTTTAGAAAAACACTTACAATCATTGGATGATATTATCAGTGATGTTGTTTGAGATGTCATCAATGATGTCATCAGTGATGTCACTGACCATGTCATCAGTGATGTAATATGTGAGCTCATAAACAGTGCATGCCATTACAAAAATGGGGTCACCCAATAATGATCAAAGGACCTGGGTAAATTATGATACAAAAGAAAGTGGTCCTAGACCTTCATTTATAAATCAAACAATGATGTTTATGAGCTAACAGCGCATAAGACTTAATACATTATTTCCAACATAAAAGGTCAAACAACCCATAATCTGGATCACCGTGCATTTTATTTGCAAGTCAATTGGTAAGAATCAGATAATTCAATCTATATTAACAATTTAATAGAAAAAGGTTGCTCCAAAGGGAACGTGCATAGAGATAAGGGTGCTCAAGTGTAAAGATAGTGAAAAAGGGAAGATATTCAAAAGATGACATAGAAGAGTTTAATATATCAAAAAACAAATGGGACTGGTTGTAAATCACCGTCCTTGGGAGCCTGGCCACAAAACAATCACAGATATATCACAAATTCAATTCACATAGACTTCCATTCTAAAGTGGCACGTGGGGAAAAAGGTTCAAGATCCAGGCTCGATTAAAGGGGCGTCGACGTTTCGACCTGTCTTATGGCCTTGGGGGTGATTAGATCCTCGGCCTTGCGGATCTTCATCAGGACAGGGCGGGGCAACCTAGCAATAAGGTATGGGGCCTAGTCACATACCTAAAGAAGGAGAAACCAGAGGTCAGGTCGTTGCACTAAAAGTTAAACCGGGTGGTATGGTTAGGATATATAATTAGTAAAACCCACCGTTAATTGAACCTTTTTCCCCACGTGCCACTTTAGAATGGAAGTCTATGTGAATGAGGAGGAGACTGCAGTAAATGAGGAAATTAGGAAACTTCATAACAAATAAATCTCCCAAGATGGCCACCAGAGACAAAAGAGCCCAAATGCAGCACAAATATCACCCAGATGTAGCCCACATATAGCCCAATGACAGAAGTGTGCAAAACACTTATTTTTTGTGTATTTGCAGTTTTATATAGTGCAGACTTGTCAGGTATTGGAGTGCTTTACATGAGCATTGGTTACATCACACAAGATCAAATTCATTTTGGTTGTAGACATGGGGAGATTAAGTGATTTGACCAGAATCACAGAATGTTGAGCTGAAGCTGAAACTCCAACCTGGTTCCCCAGTTGCAAAGTCTGCAGCTCTGGAAGTAACACCACATCCTCTCCCCTAAGTGCAACATTTAATCAAGTGGTCAACTGGATAAAAAAACATAAAGATTACAAATAATTTAAAAGTTCTTTGTCGCTATTTGAAAACTCAGAAAATATGTCCTCATTTTAGTTTTTTAGAGCACTAACCATAATTTTGATGCAAATAAGACCCTCTCATATATGTAATTTCTAAAGGAAATGCTCTAGGTATTACAGTTTTGATTACATCAAGATGACGTCAGGCGTTCCACACTTTTGTAATAAATATAGAATGTTAGCAATCTAGTTGTTCATTGGGATACTGTTGAGAGGCAGAGGCCAGGGGCACGGACTCTGAAAATTGAAGGCAGGTAAGAGAGTGCAGAGGGAAAAATTTGACCACACTGGGCAGGCTGGAAGGGCAGTGGCAGCACAACAGACTATGGAGGGCAGTGAAAAGGGGGGCAGGGGCAACAAAGCAAAAATACAGGACTGGCAAGAGAGGCTGTGGCAATATAATAGACCATTGGGGCAGAAGGAAGAGGCAGTAGTAGTACAACCATACATGCCAAAAGACCCGTTTCAGCCAGGAAACGTCCAATGTTTTTAAGCTCAAATGGACTTTATTTGATCTGTCTCCTGTCTACAATCTCCTCTTTTTCAATGTCACTCAAAGGGGAAAATCAATACCCCAGTTTTTTTTCAAAATCTCCCTCTTACCAAGTTCAAAATGTTCGCAAGTATGGTACATTGGATCATGGTAGGCAGGAGGAATTGGGGTAGGGACATGGACTCGGATAACAGAGGACAGGAGGGTCATGGAGAGGTGCACCAAACTGACCCTACAGGGCAGGCATCAGGGTTTGCAGCAGCACAATGCACCACACAGGGCATGCGGGATGGGAGTGCAGCACAACAATCCATAGAAAGCAATAGGGAGGGGACAGGACCATGCACATTGACAACAGAGAACAGAGGGGAAAGAGGCAGTGGTTGCTAGCTGACCATAATGGACAGACAGGAGAGAAAGCTGCAGCATAACAGACCATAAAGGGCAGGAGGGATGGATCAGGGGCATTATAATGGAACAGACAAGCCAGGAGGGAGGGAATAGGGGTCTGCACATGGAAACAGAGGGTTGGGGGCAAAGGGGCAGGGCAGGAGCAGCAAGATGACCATGGAGGTCAGGCAGGATGGGCACTAGAAACAAGACACACCATGGAGAGCAACAGTGAGACTATGATGGCATACAGACAGACCATGGAGGGAAGGTGGGAGGGGGTCAGGGGCAGCTAGCTGACCACACAGGGAAGGTGGGAGGGGCCATAGCAGCACAGAAGACCATGCATGGCAAGCGGGAGGGATAGTGGCAGCACAATGGCCATGACTCTTTGAAAATATCAAGGACCCCCTGTAGAGTATATATATCAATTCCTAGGACAGGGCAACAAGTATAGTAGGTATTAACTTCCAAGGCAATTGTAATGAGGTAATTGTCACAATAAATGTCTATTTCAGGAGACAAAACCAAAATTTGTCTAAAGAAGCACAGTGTACCACAATAGATGATTATAAATAAACTTTTTTCTTTATTATAAAGAAATGATAATTTGTTACATAAAAATATTTTGTTTGGCCATATACAATCACAGATTAAAAAGAGGAATATATTTTTCCAATATTTAAAAATAAATCAATTTTGTTTGTGCTTATTTTTGTTATTATTGTTGAATTAATACATCATGAAATTTGTGTATAATGATCACAAACATTAATTTGTTAAAACAGTAACAAGGCAAAAAGTCAAACAGTACAAAAAAATGTGATGCGGCAGTAGATTGTCTTCATGTGAAAATGAGAATTTTAGAACACCAAAGGGCAATAACTAGTGGAGACACTAACTATCCGGTTGCACGCCATTTTGCGAAGAAGCACAACAGCAATAGATCTCTGTTGCAATTTTTCTGTCTTGATCATGTCCCGAAGAGCATCAGGGGAGGTGATAGAGAGAGGAGTCTGAGGAGATTGGAATCCCGCTATATTATAGACCTACAAACAAAATATCCGGGTGGTCTTAATAGCGGGGAGGAACTTGCAGTTCATTTGTGAGGTGAATAGAAACTGGTTGCCCACACTCTGTGTAATTTTGCATGCGACTACTGGACTGTAATAGATCTGGTCATACTACATAAGAAATGATGTTGATCAAAACTACTATAGAATGCCCATATAGGGCGATATGTTGACACCAGATGATTAAGAATCATGAGTGACACTACATGCGATAGATTGATCACGGGTATCATATGTATATAAACATGTTTTAAGAGGAAGCTTGAACTTTTAACGCAAGCCCATTCAGGGCGTAAATCTGTTTTCTATAGAAAATGATTGAATCATACAACTTTAATGCGCCATTAACTAAAGTTTGAGATAGATTCCATTCCATGTGTTAGATCTATCACAATTGAAAGGTATTTGCCAACTATTTACGTACTGGTGGTTGAGAAAAATAGCGCGATTCCATCTAGGGCGAAATTATGTTGTAAATGAATTTAATTGAATTTACGCGCTATTACTCATGGCTTGTGAATCAACTTGCTTATCAATTTGTGGTTTTGAATGAATTAGGGTATAATTTGACCAGAGTATTACATTAGGCTGTATTATTTTGAAGCAGTATATGTGATGAATAACATATTACAAGATGGTGCTCGAAATCGAGCAGAAGTCCTTTGTCCATTACATGCATTTGGTTTGAATTTAAGTTGCCACGGCAACGGCGCTCGTCGACACTGATGAAGGCTGACGCCAAAACGCGTTTGTTGTTATCATCGAGTCTCGTTAATAAATCGTAAAGGTTTATACCCAACGTGAGTGCTGGCCCTAATTTACTGAGAAGTAAGGAGCTTGATATATATATATATATATATATATATATATATATATATATATATATATATATATATATATATATATATATATATATCAATATATATATATATATATATATATATATATATATATATATATATATATATATTCACTTAAAAAACCATAGGTTTCACACATGTTATAGTTAGCTGTACATTTCACTCGTAAAAAACCAATGAAATTCCACGTTATAGTTAGATCAGGTAACTATAACTTGCGCGCCCACAATAAACTGCTGATGACGTCACATAGTACATCACTCATGACATGGTCAGTGACATCACTCATGACATCAATGATGACATCTAAAATTACACATTGTGGATTGCGGTCGCGCAAGTTATAGTTACCTGATCTAACTATAACGTGGAATTTCATTGGTTTTTTACGAGTGAAATGTACAGCTAACTATAACATGTGTGAAACCTATGGTTTTTTAAGTGAATTTGCAAGGTTTTGTAAATGATAATTCCTAACTATAACGTGTGTGAAACCTATGGTTTTTTCAGTGAATTTGTACGGTTTTTTAAATGCTAAGTTATGTATTTATTTTTTATTTTTTTTTCTGGTTTTTCACTATGCGCACACCCTGCGCGCACGGTGCGCTTCGCGCACCGTGCACGCACTGTGGGCGCTCGGTGCGCGATTCGCGCACCGAGCGCCCACGTTGCGCAGTCCATGCGGTGCGCGCCTCGCCTTTTTTTACGCAGTAACATTTGTTTTTTTCTCCCTTGTGGGTCCTTTAATTTATTTAATAAATGTGATTGTTACTTCTTTATTTTTTTTTTATTTTTTTTTTTGCCGTGCGCGTACGGTAAGCTTACCGTACGCGTACCCCGCGATTTTTTTTTTAATTATTACATTTTTTTTTCGTACTTTTGGGTCCTTCTTGGACCCCCTGACAAACACTAGGGGGTCTGCAACTCTCTTCGTTGCCCCCGTTTCACGTTCCCCACCTTTGTTTCTCAGTGCGAGAGACAGAAAATGGCGGCCGACACTTCCTGATTTCGACCGATTCGAATGTTTACAGTCATGTAACCACCAATCAGAATTGAGCTCGCGTACGGCACCGTACGCGTACGGTAAGCTTACGGTAAGCGCACGGAGCGCGCTTACAGATATATATATTGATTTAAATGCTATTTTCTCAGGACCTACTGAACAGATTTACACCAGACCTACAAAAGGCACATCCTTGACCTGAGGACTACCTCTCTGCCAAATTTCAAGTAATTCTGTTCAGCCGTTCGGGCTGTAGCTGTGTGTAAAGGTCCTATGGAAAAATGCATGGGGAAAACGTGTTTTGGGACCCCCCTTTTTTCTCAGCCCCCGCTTGATGAATCCCCCCGAGACTTTCAGGGTAGGAGCGGAGCGTAGCGCCCCATTAGTTTTGAACATTTCGCGAGGATTCGTCGACCGGCGCCAAAGTTATTCCAAATAGAATGTTGCGGATTTCCTATGAAAACACGGTCCTAACTATAACTATCTACTGGCGACCGCCAGTAGAT